>NC_136063.1:367211994-367815744 GCF_964261635.1 Lissotriton helveticus | reverse complement strand
ATTGCCAATGACTAAAAAATCTTCAAATTAAAATGTCAAGTAGTGTGTTATGTTTTTGATCACTATTACTGATTTACTGTTTGATAATAATGTTTATTAACATTTTTTATTATATTTTTCCTCAGATTCAACTGCAGATCATTTCAAGATTTCACCATGCCTACAATACAAAGACAGATAAAGGCTGCAAAACGTCAAAGACAGCAGGTGAAAAAAAAAACGCAGCAGTCCTCTAACAAAAAGATTTCTCAAGCCACGAAGAAAGCACCGGGTAAGAGCTCTAAATATTTCATAAGAAATATTTGTAATAAAAAAAATATTACTACAGAAAATGTTTCAGTCCATAACACAAGAAGGAAATCAAATGGAAAGAAAAGGACAATGAAAAATGTTACTGCTAGAGCAAGAGATACATCTGTGCATGATAGTAGAAGGAAACAACAGTTTAGGGAGATTCGTAAACGAATGTTCTGCAACAGGATAATTGGCAATTTGTTAAAAAATATTAAGAAAGGTCAACAGAAACTAGTTTTTTATAAGAGAAAAAAAAAAATTTAGAAAGTTATTGATCAGGCATTTGAAATTAAACGTAAGTTATTTCTTTTGATAATCAATAGAATTAGGAAGCTAAACAAGGCAATTTTTGATTTCAAAAGAAATAGTAGATGGAAGAGAATAGTTAATCGTAGTAATTTTTGTGAAGTTTTTTCTGGAGAATGGATGCATAGTTCAAGCTGTGAGGCATTTTTTAATGAGGAGAGTTATTTCCAGGATAATGATTTGGTGCATGCAGTTGACACCAGTGGTCGTGCTTATGAAGTGAAAGATGGTTGTCCAGTTGAAAAAGAAAAACTTGTGACAACAGAGGCAGAAGAGTTGTTAGGTAATGAGGTTTTAGGAAGACGTGCTAAGGGTCCTGTGTACACCTGGAAGTGTAGTAGTATTTGCAGTGTGCGACAGGATTCCATCAATTTGCTTTGTGATTTTGTACGGTCATTTAACAAAAAAAGTTTGAAGCAGAAAATGATGTTGTTGCAAGAATTAGATCCTTGCAGAGTAGGAGAAGTGACAGGTTTGCATGGTCATTCACTGGCTTGTCTTTCCAGGAGAGTATGCCAGAGTGTTTTTCATCATTTCAGGATGCTAGCAGTGCATCATAACAAAGTGAGGAAATTAGTTAGAATGTTGTATTATGCTAAGAGTCCAGCAATTATGCTGAAACAATTATGCGCTGCTCTTTTGCATGGTTCTGAAATAGATGTGAAGAATATATGTGAAGAAATTGAGTTTTGATACTTTGGAAGTAAAGAGGAGAATGTTGAAATTGAGCAAGAAGTAGAGGGTCATGTGGAAGATAGTGTACAGGTTTCCAGTACAGATAATTTCCAGAGGGAAATTGCGACGTTTGAGGTGAAATCAAGTGAGAGGCCTAATTTCACTTGTGTGTGTTGTAGACGCACTTATTATAAGAATCAGACTAAGTTAGTGGATTTATATGCAAAAAGTGAAAGGGAAAATAATAGTGAATGGAAGGATTTTGCAACATACTTGATGGTAGAAAATTGTTTTGATTTGGGATTGGATCAACGTGTGTGTACTTATTGTTGTAACAAATTAAAACAAAACCAGATGCCTGCTAGAGCAGTTCATAATAATCTGGAATTGGTTGAGATTCCTTCTGAATTGAAGGACTTAAATACTTATGAATCTATTTTGATTCAAAGTATCCATCCCTTTCAGGCTATTGTAAGAATGGAGCCAAAGACAGGGAAATTGCCTCCATCAGATTTACAGAGAGGATTAAAGGGAAGAGTTGTTTATTTGCCTCTAGATTTCAAGAAAAACATTAACACAATTGGAGTAGAAAAAGTGGAAGAGGAACCTCTGGTTATCTTAGTTAATGGGGTTCCGACAAAGAATAAGAAAATATGGCAAGATTTAGTAGATGTTAGGAAAGTTAAAAAGGCAACATTGTATTTGAAAAAAAATTATAAATACTATAAGAATGTATATGTTGCAGAAGAGGAAGTAAGTGAGGAAGAGGATAGCGATTTGTGTGCTGGTCAAATTGAGAAAGTAGAACCCTCTACTAGTGAAGAAATATATGAACATTATAGTGTTCATCCTTTGCATTCCAAGGAAGTCATGGGGAATGCTATTGAGTTGTTTCAAATGAAACAAGCCAAAGGGAGTCCCATTAGTGTTTGGGAGGAAAGTTTGGAAGCTCGGTGTTTCCCACAGCTTTTTCCAACAGGTCAGGGAGGAAGATATGATGAGCGACCTCATCAAATTCCTGCTTCTGAATACCGGACTTTGCGATTGTATGCAGGAGATGCTAGGTTTCGACAATGCATTCCTTATTTGTTTCATCTCCTGTTTGAAAGCGATCTGTCTGGACTGTCATATGCAGTGAACCACATCTTGAAAAGTGGTATACACATGCAAAACATCTCGGCAAGTGATTTTATGGATAAAGTGAATGTCCAAGATAGTATTTTGGATTCTCACCTGATTAATCTCATGGCGTGTCAGCGTGGTACTAATGAGTACTGGTACCGTCGTCATGGTGATTTAAAATGTATGCTGAGGAACTTAGGTACTCCCACATGGTTCCTCACTCTGAGTTGTGCCGAGTATGGCTGGGAAGACTTAGTTCAATTTCTACGAGAGGCAAATGCTAACGTAGATAACATCGAATTCAAGACACCCGGAGAACTTTGCTCTTTGGATCCAGTCAATGTATGTAGGTACTTCAATCATAGATTTGAAGCTATGATGTCTTTCATCATGAATAAGAAGAATCCACCTCTTGGAGAGGTGTTGGATTTCTTCTGGAGAAAGGAGTACCAAGCAAGAGGTGCTCCTCATATACATATGTTGCTGTGGATCAAGGATGCACCTAAATTTGGAACGGATCCAGAAGACTCAGTGATGAGTTTCATCCAACAGTATTCTACGTGTGCTGTTCCAAACGCAAAGGAGAAGAAAAGCCTAAGAGAAAAAGTTCTGCGTTTCCAAAGCCATCGATGTGGAAAGTACTGCCGTCGTAAATTCCGAAACAAAGACAAGTTCTACACCAAATGTCGTTTCGGCTTTCCACGACCGGTGATTTCTAAAGGAAGAGTAAACAGTTTGATGTCTTCGCTGCGACATAATGTGATGAAGAAATCACCTAAAAACACATACAATTTGAAGAGGAACGAAGAGTCCAAGTACATCAACGACTACAACCCGGTGATTTTGTCCATGTGGAATGCTAACATGGATATACAGTTTGTGGCTGATAACTGTATGGCTGTGGCTCGGTATGTGACGTCTTACATCACCAAAAAAGAGAAGACAGAATTGAAGGATATGTGGGAGGACATTTCCCATGAAAAGAGCCTCAGCAAGAAGTTGTACAGTTTCAGTCTGAAGATGTTGTCGCATCGAGAAATCGGAGCGTACGAATGTTCTGACCGGTTGTCTTCAGCAAGTCTCTATGCCAAGTCCAGGAGTATCGTTTGGGCGAGTCTTGGTCTTGCTGCAACGCGTAATCGAGTTCTCAAACCTGTGCGGGAAATTGAGTATTTGGCGGAAAAGGAGCCAAACAGTACCGACATTTTGAAGACAAACATGTTGGATACATATTATCCAAATCGAAGCAGTCACCTCGAGAATGTTTGTCTGTATGAGGTTCTGCAAAATTACATATTCAAGAGGAACATCAAAGAAGATACTGAGAAAGGAGTGTATGCTGTAATAGGAAGTGAGGGATGTCTGGTCAAGCAAAGAAAATGCCACTTGGTAAACCATCGAAAATTGAGTGGCGAATCTCCTGAAAAAAAGGAGTTTTTCTATTTAGCACTTTTGCAACTTTTCAAGCCTTGGCGTGCAGAAGAGGAACTGCTTGGAGATTTCCTCTGTTACGAAGACTCTTTCAATGCCGCCAAGGAGACCATAGAATGTCCTGCTTTTCCCAAATATGTAGAAATGTTGAATGCGGAAATTGAGCAGGAAGCAACGATTGCAGCCGAGATTGCCAGAGACAGTTCTCAGGACAGTCAGAGTTCTGCTTCATTGAGTCAGGATCCACTAGGAGGACCTCTTATCGAAAATGAAGCTGCCACTGCTATGAATGAAGTGGAAAGAGCCATGGCACATGCTCAAGAGGATGCGGTTAACTTAGAAGAGTTGGAAAGGCAACTCAACGTTGAGCAGAGGAAAATATATGACGAAGTTACCATGCAAATTGATCATGGATTAAGTCATGATAAGAAAGAGTGCTCATGTACGTCGTTGAAGCCTGTCCGACTGTACGTGAGTGGAGAAGCGGGAACTGGAAAAAGTTTCCTCATTAAAGCAATTTCATGCTATTTGCAGGAAAGGACAGAGTCATCGCTGTCTTGTGTTGTCACTGCTCCAACTGGACTGGCAGCACATAATATTAAAGGGATTACTTTACATCGTTTACTGATGCTGCCAGTGGAGCATGACAACAAATTAGAATATCACAAGCTATCTGGAGATGCTTGTTTTGAAGTTTCAAGAATCTTGAGGAAAATGAAACTTCTTATCATTGACGAAGTAAGCATGGTTTCCAATGTCATGCTTGCCTTTGTGCATTTGAGGATGCAAGAAGTTCTCAAAACAGAGTATGATGTGTTATTTGGTGGCAAACACATCATTGTTTTCGGAGATCTTTTGCAGCTGACACCAGTGAAAGGGCAACCTGTGTTCAAAATGCTCACGCATGAAGATACCAGGAAGTGCCTAGGCAGCATTGGCAACGTCAATATATGGTTAAACTTCAATTATGCTGAACTGCATGAAAATATGCGTCAGGCGAAGGATGAAGTTTACAAGACTATTCTACAAGATGTTAGAATTGGAAAAGTGACCGAGCATGGGAAAGAAGCTTTACATGCACGATTACTGTCAAATTTATATCCAGAACAAGATGTTGTGCCTGAGAATATTTTTCAGAAAATTACTGAAAAGAAATCTGGAATATGTTTGATGCCAACTCTTGCAGAATGTGCCAAATTTAACAACAAAATGTTGCATTTAGAAAAGCAAGAGATTGTGAAACTGGAAGCTATTGATAGAGTAGAGCATATGGGATCAACAATTATTTTGTCTGAGAATCTGAAAACAAAATTGGATTCATTAGAGAAGAGTATATCTAAAACTGCAGGTTTTGAAAAGACTCTGAATGTGTGCTTGAACTGCCGTATAATTTTAAGAAGGAATTTACATGTTGAAAGAGGTCTGGTAAATGGATCAATGGGTAATGTTGTTGATTTTGTGAAATACAGAAATAGAGATGGAATTGAATTTTTAAAAATTAAATTTGATGGCATTGAGGAAGTACAGCTAATTGCTCGTTGTTCTGCTAGATTTTTGCTTGTAAAAGACTTATATGTTCGCCGTAAGCAGTTTCCTGTTTGCTTGGCATATGCAGTGACAATCCATAAATCGCAAGGTTTAAGTGTAGACAGTGCATTGGTGAATATTGGCAGTTCTGTGTTCAAGGAGGGTATGGCATATGTGGCATTGTCACGAGTTAGAACTTTATCGGGATTGTACTTGATTGAGTGTGATGTCACAAACATTTGTGCAGATCTAGATTGTGTTAAGGAATACAATAGGTTAAGAAGAGAGTATGCGCCACATTTGCCTCAGTTTCCTTTGTTTGAGAAACGTCTGGTAGGCCGGAAACGAAGAAATGAGAACAATACTGGGGAGGTTATAGCAAAAAGACAAAAAGTGAATGAACCTAAAATTACAAGCAGAAACAAAAAGGATTCTGTTGAAGATGTTGTTGGTTTTCAGTTTGAAAACAGTTCTGGTGTCAACTGCTATGCTAATGTAGTAATTAATGTTTTGTTTTCTCTAAAAAATGTAAAAGAAGAGATTGTGGTCAATTCTGATCAAAGATTTTGCGGTTTGTTAAATTCTGTGTTAGAGAAATGTACCACTGATAGAAGAAACATAGAAAGTGTGTCTGAAATTCGAAATCTGTTAGACAGATGTTCAGGCCAAACACAATTCTCTCAAAATATTCAGCAAGATTGTCAGGAGTTTTTAATGTATATGCTTGATGTATTACATGCTGAAGGTGTAGATGTAGATCAGCTGTTTGGGCTTTCTTATCAATGGCAGCATGACTGCGAGAACTGTATGATATCAAGTACTACTAGTGTAGACTCAGAAAGATTTATATATTTAACTTTGCCAGACAGTAAATCAGTCTCCTTTAATAAGCTAGTAAAAGCTGCTAATCACAACATGGAGTGTAGCCAATGTAAATCTGAAATGATGTCCACATTATTTATACGAACATATGGCCAGTACGTCATTTTAATGTTCCAACGATGTAGGCCTGATGGAACAAAATTGACAACTTTAATAAAAAAATTTGTAGCTTCGCAGTTGTCAATATCAGGAAGGACTTTTGTAACTACAGCAATTATATATCATGACGGCCCTTCAATATCATCAGGACATTACACAGCTTATTTAAAGTCTAGAAATGGCTGGTCATTCTGCAATGATTCTGTTTTAATTTTCAAAAAAAAATTGCCGTATGACCTTAAAAACTCTTACCTGGTGTTTTTAAAACCAAAATTTTAGGGAAATAATCTCGGGATGTGCTCTGTGGAATTTCACGAAGTTCTAATGGCTCCTACACAATTTGGCCTTGAGGATAAGTGTAGTTCAGAGACATAACTTCTAATCATAGGACTGGACATCATGGAGATATATGTGCACTTTGAATGAGTTCAGAAAAACTGTTTCTTTTTATAAGCTAATTGAAGCAGCCAATCAAAACATGGAGTAGAGGGAATGTAAGTCTGCAATGCTGTCTACTGTTTTACATTAATTTGTGATTAAAAGTGATGTAGAGAATTAAATAATTGTTGTAGTCATAGAGGTAGTGTAAGTCTGCTTCATATTAAGCAGTATCAGTGTCATAGGAAATGTAGAACATGACTGAGCAAGAAGGGGAAGATATTACTATTCCAGGATTGTGAAAATGATCTTCAACATTTTAATTCTGAAAGTTGCGGAAATGCCAAATGATGGGATTGGCTAACAAGAAATCCAAGAGTTATACATGGCTCTGACAAGATTTGGCCTTGTGGAATCTTGTGGTAGAGAGCAAGAAGTCATTTATTGTATGTAACATGTTTTTAAAAACGATGGAGATTTTCTTTCAGAAAGTGGCGGGCTGAAAGTAATAACAGCACAAAAGAGTGTAAGCTATTCATAGGACATCCTTGGACGTCATGGAAAGTAAGTTAACTTTAAGGAGTTCTGATTTTTGATTTCTGATGTTGTATGGGTTTTTTAAACACAATCATTTTGATTGTGTTTTTTTTCCCCGCTGTTACATGATGAATACCTTCAAGTCACTGTTTTTAGTGAATTTTGATACATTCTGAGAACAGCAAAAATAAACCATTTAACATGTATAATTAATTCTGTACTGTTTGCATTTATGATGTATATGTAGAACTGTGTAGGAGGCATGGAGAAGGTGAGGCTTCTGTAAGTGTCAAAGTTGTTGCATGCAGTGCTGCACTTCTGCGTATTCTTTCATATGCTAGACTACATCTGCACAATGAGATACCTTAGCAAAGGAAACACAAGTGATGTGATTGTGAAATGAGCAAAATAAATTGCATGTATTTCAATTACATCACCTGTGTTTCCTATCATTACGAATCACATTGTGCAGATCAAGTTTAGGTCTGTCCAGGGAAACATAGGAGGTTTGGACTTTGTTGAAGATTGCAGTGGACATGACTCACTTCATTGGTAGACCTTCACATGTATTATGTCCTCTATTCTCTTCAACAACTCGAAATTTCATCTGCAACCCTGAGTAGGCCTCACCTGAAACAAAACTCTGGATAGTAGACATCTTATTGGCATCCTGAAGCAATTATTTTAAATTTTAGTGTCTTGCGACACTTTTCTGAGACAACAGCAATGCAAAAGATGCACCATGTTTTAAGATAGGCCTCACTTCATCTGCATCAAGATAGTGTTAGTTTAAAATGTATATCTTTAGGACTGTGTAGCTTCTGTAAGTGTCAAAGTTATTGAAAAACTGTTTGTCCTTCAATCTTTGCCCTTGTCTTTTGTAATTTTTTAATACATGTTTTTATATTTTTCAAATGTTTGTTCTCTCTTTCACAGATTGAAAGTATAAAAATAAAAAATGAGTAATTTAACGACAATTATAAGGTAAATATTTTGTACTCTTTTCGTTACATTTCTATCACATTGAACTACTATTAGTTCCACTGCTTCATTTCTTTAATCCTCAGTTTCCTGCCTTTGCTACTTCCCTCATTCATTTCTCTATTACCTACTTACTCAACTCCTTCCACTCTTTTTCTCAGTCCCTCTCTTCTCATAGTTCCTCACTCTTGTTCACTCACTCCGTCTCTATTACTCTTAGTGTCTTTGACTGATCACTCTATCACTACTTGTTCATAATGCTTTCTCTGTGTAGTTGAAGCACACTAAGGGGCATATTATGAATGCAGCCAATAAAATTATTGCTCTTTTTATTGGCAGAAAACTGGTGCAAAAGCGGCTTTAGCGGCAGTTTTCTGCCGCAAAAAAAGCTTTAGCGACACATTTCTGCCGATAAAAGCTGCAAAACTTTTATTGCCTATGTTGATAATATGCCCCTATGTTATTTACATTAGGGCTATATTGTCCAGTATAACAATCAAAATTGCTCTCCAAAGACACCAGGCAAAGCAGACGCTCCCTCAAACAGATCACCAAGCGCAATTTACCCTACTTACAGCCTAGCCTGTTCTCTGTCGAGACTTTAGCAATCTTTAGAGCACAAGATAAGATCTTTTCACATGGAAGAGCCAGACGTATTGCAATTCTACTTAAGAAACAAGCATTGGCATAGACAATAGGTCTCGCCTTTGGGACCTTATACGTGTTTAGCCATGCAACAGTTGATGTTGCTGCACCAAGGATATTATGCTGCATAACTAAATACTTAGAAGGTCCCAAAGTCGATACCTATTGGCTATGCCAATGCTTGTTTTTCTTTCACTTCGTTATCTATTTTGTTTTTCACAATTATACCCTCTTCTGTCTGTTCTTTGGTAAATAGATCTATTAAACAGTATCTCTTCTTTACTCCCTATAGCTGTCTTTCTTGAAACATCACTCTCTGTTTACTTTCCTTATACTTACACTTTTTTAAAAAAAAAAAATTTTTTTTTTGGTTAGCTCCCGGTCCGCGTACCGGGAAGCTAACCCGGGAGCGAACCAAAAGAAATAGAGCTTGCCAGAGTGCTAAACATTGTAGCATTTTTTTTGGAAAGGGAAGGTAGTTCTGAAAAGAACTTTTTTTTTATATTTTTGTTGTTTTATATTTTTTTTGTATTTTTTGAACATTTTTTGTTTTTTTTGTATTTTTTGAACGATTTTATATTTTTTTTTGTTTTTTTTGTGGGGGGGAAACAACAAAAAACAGGCGTTGAAAAGGGCTCAACAGGAGTAAAAAAAAATTACTGGGGGCGGTTAGGGCAATCATGGTGTTCATACGCCAGGTTCAGTGCATTGATGCTCATGTTGCCACAAGCTATTAATGCACGACAGTGCATACATAAGTGAATCATGTGCCCAAAATTTGGTTGGATATTTGGCACAGTTTCCCGTGCCTCCTCTGGTGATAAAGAAACCGATGTTGTTGGTCTCGCCACAGGAGTTGGTCGAGGATTGTCCATCATATCCCTTAATTCCGCCCGGCTGTAATTTAGGGGATGTTTCCTCGTCATGTGCCTATGCATGGTATGATTACCATAGCTGTATTTTTTGTCCGTCCCTCTGGACAATTGTTCCTTGCATATGAGGCATGTTGCGTACCTGGCATTGACCTTTTTTTGGCCACGAGGGATGGAAAAAAACTGCCAGATGAAACTGGGTTTCTTTCTTGAAACCCGGGGCAACTCTTCCAGGAATTGTGGATGTTCTCCCTCCTCATCCATCTCTTCATCTTCCTCCTCAGTGTTGGTAACCACCTGGGGAGGTGGTCCTCTCTTCCCATGAGGAGGTGGAGGTGGTGGTGGGGGTGCACCAGCTGAAGCAATCAGTGAAGCCATTTTCATACAATCAAAATAGGTCTTCCAAGAAGCAAAATAGGTCTTCCTCTCACAATAATGAAAGTCAGAGTGAGGAAAGAAGGAGGGGTTTTCATCATTTGGAAAAAACAATACTTCTCAACCAATGAAAAGTGTTATTTTTAGGTCACATGACCTAGCCTTCCATAATTATGAAACTAAAAGTGAAATGAACCAATAAAAAGTTTTATTAACAAGTCACATGACCTCTCACGCTCATGTTACGCGCTGCGGAACGCTCCCCGGTTAGCTTCCGGTTCGCTGCGCTTCGCGCCTCGGTCCGCGCCCCGGGACACTTCCGGGTGCGCTAACGCGATACGTCACAAGACGCATTTCGCGGCAACGCGATACGTCGCGCTTTCGCGCCGGGGATCGCTTCCGGGGAGTTGCGTTTCGCGCCTCGGTCCGCGCCCCGGGGCACTTCCGGGTGCGCTAACGCAGTACGTCATAAGACGCATTACGCGGCAACGCGATACCGTCACTATGTTGATTTGTTACCGGTTCGCGGACCGGATCGCGGAATCGAATTGAGCTAACGGGAAGCTTCCCGGTTAGCGGACCGGGAGCGAAACAAAAAAAATATTTAAAAAAATTTATTAATAAACATATAAAATATATTTTTGGATTTAAAGAAGAATACATTTTACAGCTGTAGATATTAGCTTTTAAAAAACCAATGAAATTCACTGAAAAAACCATAGGTTATAGACCATATATAGTTAGGAATTAGCATTTACAAAACCTTGAAAATTCACTGAAAAAAACATAGGTTATAGACCATATATAGTTAGGAATTAGCATTTAAAAAACCTTATTTTACTCACACAAAGCCATTGAAATTCCATATATAGTTAGTTGTACTAACTATATATCGCGCACCCGCAATCCACTGCTGATCATGTCACATATTACATCATTCATGACATGGTCAGTGACATCACTGATGACATCACTGATGACATCTCAAATGACATCACTGATGACATCACTGATGACATCTCAAATGACATCACTGATGACATCTCATTTGACATTACTGATGACATCACTGATGACATCATTCATGTGATAATACGATGAAGCTCTTCAGACTCTAATATAACCTTAGATACAGTAAGTGTAAACAGACACTCACAGACTGTCACTCATCCATAGAGTTACACACACACCTAGTCAGTCATGCAAAGAATCAATCACACATCCACTTTCTCAACTATACAGTTATACACACCTTACTTATTCAAACATATACTAACACATATTTACTCTCTTATACAATCCCTGATACAAGTTCACAATGATCCATACAGCCACTCACACATTCACTGGCTCTTATGCACAGTTATTTATATATGTCAACTCTCACATGTACTGTGTTTTACATATGTACTTACTTTTACATGTAGCACTGAGATATCCATTCACTCAGCAATACACTCATGCACACAGTCAACCGCCCATACAGCTGTTTCCACATGCACTTTTGAACCCATACATCTAGTGAATCAACTGCTCACACATCTATGCACAGAGTCATACACCTCCCAGCCACCCATACACACTCTCAGTCTCCCATACAAATACGTAGGCAACCAATCAATAACGCATATAGTTAATCATATAGCTAATGATCAACACATGCAGCAGTTTATAGAACAACAGACATAATGATGCACAAATTGAGACAGTTTAGTCACTAACCCATGCACTCAGTGAGACACATTTAACCACTCACTCATACAGTCAGTCATGCACCTACTAAATCCTTCATCCAGACATTTATACATCCACTCATTCTTAAATATGTAAGACATATTTTAACTTTACAGAATTATACAGTCACTGGATGACGTCATCAGTGATGTCATCAGTGATGTCACTGACCATGTCATGAATGATGTAATATGTGACATGATCAGCAGTGGATTGCGGGTGCGCGATATATAGTTAGTACAACTAACTATATATGGAATTTCAATGGTTTTGTGTGAGTAAAATAAGGTTTTTTAAATGCTAATTCCTAACTATATATGGTCTATAACCTATGGTTTTTTCAGTGAATATATATATATATATGGCACTTTCAATATATATATATATTACCTACTGGCGGTCACCAGTAGGTATTTATAGTTAGGATTTTTTCTCTATGGGATTTTTGAAAATTCTATGTCTAATAACTTTGGCGTTTGTGGACGGAATTGGCTGAAATTTTCAGGAAAATGGAACATTTTGTTTCTGAGCAGCCACTGAAAATTTTGGGGGGGGGTTCGTCAAGGGGGGCCGAGAAAAAAGGGGGGTCCCAAAACGCGTTTTTCCCATGTTAATTTCTATAGGGCGGTTGGCCTCACTTTTAGCTCGAACGGCTGAATGGATTTGCACGAAACTTGGCAAAATTGTAGGGACTGGTAGCCCGATGTGCCTTTGCTAGGTCTCAATATATGTGCTCCAGTGGATTTTGAGAAATTAACGTTCAAAAAAATATATATATCTGTAAGCGCGCTCCGGGCAGCGTCCCGGTTCGCGTACCTGACGCGTAACGGAACTTCGCAAAGCGAAGCTGATTGGCTCTCCGGTGTCTGTCAACATTCTAAACAGTCCGGAGCGGCCGCCATCTTGTCTCTCGGTAGGATCGAGAGACAAGAGGAGGCCAAAACAAAGGGGGAAATGACCATAAGGGGGCATAGAAGATCCTCCCTGACCCTCTAGGTTTGATGTGGAGGCTTTAAAAGGGCCCCGCGGGGCAAAAAAAAAAGTATTATTTTTTTTTTTTTTGGGGGGAGCGCTCGGTACGCGCACCGGGAAGCGGTCTGGGGAGCGTACTATAAGGAAAAAAGAATGATAGACTATGATATTTAGAAATATTGTATGTTTATTGATTGTTCTTTTTGTTGTGTTTTTTTTTTTTTAATTTATTTATTTATTTTGGTTGTACTTCATGAATTAGATATAAATGAATATTGTCTCAAAATTTTTTAATTATTAAATAAAAATGTATTGGTCAGAATTTTCATAGTTCAATAAAACTTCCAGCACTACATCATCTGGAATCTCCTCAAACATGCATGTTTCTATGTCTTGTAAGCATTCAATAAATTTTTCATCCAAAGACTGATCCATAAAATTTTCATCTAAAAATTCTTCATTTAAAATCTCCTCAGATGTAATGTCGAAGGAAACATTGATATTTTCTTGCTCCCCTTCCATTTTTTGCTGTAAATTGCATAAAAAATAACTATATCAGAAGAGTTAGGGCACTGTTGGGTTTAAGTTCAGACAGGTAGTTTGGATTTTTTAACAGTGAATTTATCTTTGGGTAGTGTATGGTATCAGACTGGAAGTAGAAATATAAAAAAGTGTATGTGATGAAGCCTAAGTAAATTCATAATTATGCAAGAGAAGCCTAAATCCATCCATAACTATAACAGAGAAGTCTATCTAAATCTATAACTATTACAGAGTGATAGTATAAAACTGTCAGAAAAAGTTTTCCAAATTAACTTTAAGTGCACAATATACTTCAGTTTTCAAAATAACAACTTACCTTTCAAAAAGCAGTTTAAGTTCTCAGTGAAAATTTTCTTGAAATCTACTTCAGGAGGTGGTAGTCAAAATGGCTGTGTTTCTCTCTCTTTCTTTATATATATTCAGGTACATAACCAATCAAATGTCAGGTAAAAAAAGTAGAAAATGAAAGTAACATTTTAATTGGTTGTCAATTCCAACACTTCAGATGTGTTTTGTGAAGTAATTTACCTCACGGTATTTAGAGAGGTCTACAGGCTAAATGGCTAAATGGAATTCCAATCAAATTTGTGAAAATGGTAGGGATTGGCATGTAGTATGAGCTAATCTATATTTGGTGAAAGTGTCTCCAGTGATTTTTCTGTGAATTACTTTCCCACCTTTTTTTGAGCGAGCGCTTCCCGGTGCGCGCCCCGGTACGCGAACCGGCAGCGTTACGGGAGTCCTCCATTTTGTGTTTCGGTAGAATTGAGATACAAGATGGAGGGCAAATAATGTTCAGTATGGGTAGAAGGGGCCACGGTAGACGTATCCTGACCCCCTAGGTTTTCTGAGGGTGACTGAGGAGGACCATATGTGCGGAAAAAAAAAATCAAATTTTAGCGCAGTTAGCGTCCGGTGCGCGTACCGGGTAGCGCTCCGGGGAGCGTACTTTGGTGAAAATTAGTGAAAAAAGGTTAGAGTAAAATAATAATTGTGAGTCATAAGATGTAGGGTAGCTCTGAAAAGAGCTTTTGGGTCCTGTGGCTGATGTAGGTACCTACAAGTAGGTACCAATGCACAGTCTTAAATTGAGGATGAAAATTCTGTTCCCCTCATCTGAGAAGTGAACTCCATCTGCTCTGTAGATATCTTGCATGTAGTAACGCAAGTTATTGTTGTAGATGGAGCCCATTCCATGGTCTCTCATGTAAGCTGAAACAGACTTATTTACATGCTTCCTCGATTTCTCAATTTGTGGACAAAATTGGTTGGACCACTTCCATTTCTGTCTTTGGCATATATTTGAATATACCAAGGCAGTTTGAGGAAATAGTGCCATCAATTGCTCAAAGGTGTCCTTTAAAAGCATTTCCAGACCTACCCCAGTCAAAGTGCCCAAGTCATTTCCTCCACAGTGCACAATTAACAGGTCAGGTTTTGGCAAATGCAAAAAGGTTTTCACCAATGGTATCAATTGGTGACATTTTAATCCTCTGTGGCCAATCCACTTGATTTCCACATTTTGTAAATTGAGGTTGTGTAAATTTCTGTTATCAGCAAACCTTTGAGCCCAGTGGATATAACTATGTCCAACAATCCAGACAGAAAACATGGTGAGAGAAGGTTCTGCTGCAGTCAGATGAAGTGTGGCAATGAAATGGCAGTTGAAAAAATAAGAGTGTATAATGAAAAAAACTGTGGAGTTTCTGTGGTAATTAATCAGTAGCAGTGATTGGTGGATTTTGATTGCTGAAAACAGAAAGTTAGGGTGCATGGATGAGTTCTTTGAAAGATGTAATTTGAATGGTCAAGAAAAAATCATTTTATGAAAGATTGCACTGGATACGCAGGTGTACTGAGAGTTCAGAGTTCAATTGAGACATTGTTGTGTGAACTTGCAAACATGAGAGGTCTTTCAGGAAGTGGGTGCTATGCAAAAAAGGCAGAAAGGGCAGAGGGGGGAAGGGTGTTGATTTGAAAAAAGTGAGGGAAGAGTTTTGATTGGGTGACATGAGAGATATGTGTGATGAATTACATCATTTCTGTGCCGTTGATGGTTGCAGGCTCTGGTGTGCATACCTTTTGCTCTGCTGAAGACAAATTGGTGTGTGTCTGAGACTGTTTTGAAACTCAAAAAGTATTTGCTAAGGTGAGAAAAGATTCATTTAATTTAAATAGAGAATAGTATGCTTTAAGGAGAAAATTATGAAGAAAGTTGTGTATTTAAAATGTTGCTTTGTGTCAAGTGTTTTAGAAATAGATTTTGTTTCTTTGAGTTACATAGCCATGTTAAAAGTGACGCAAAAATAGTGCAAGGGTCTTACAAAAATGCTTTCATGTGTCTTAGGGCATTTTAACTCACTTCCCCATGAATGTAGGAATATAATTGCTTTACAAGATGTGTTTAAAAAGTTTTTTGAAATCAATTAGGTTTCTTGATATGTACTGGTAGAGTTTCATAGGTTAATTGGGGCATATTTACAAGGCTTTTGAGTTCATTTGATGTAATTTTTCCCATTTTATTTTAAGACATTTCCTTGTGGTGCAAGGTCCTTGTAAATACGCCCCCATGTGTGCTTGGCAAATTTAGATTTTGATTCTTTGAGTCACATAGCCATGTTAAAAGTGACCCAAAAATGGTGCAAGGGCCTTAAAAAAACGCTTTCATGTGTCTTAGGGCATTTTAAGTCATTTCCCCTTGAATGTAGGCATATAATTGATTTAGATGATGTGTTTAAAAACGATTTTTGAAATCAATTAGGTTTCTTGATATGTAGTGCTAGAGTTTCATAGGTTGCTTGGGGCATATTTATAAGGCCTTTGAGTCTCTCTGATGTTATTTTTCCCATTTTAATTTAAGACCTTTCCCTGTGGTGCAAGGTCCTTGTAAATACGCCCCCATCTGTGCTTGGCAAATTTAGATTTTGATTCTTTGAGTCACATAGCCATGTTAAAAATGACCCAAAAATGGTGCAAGGGCCTTAAAAAAACGCTTTCATGTGTCTTAGGGCATTTTAAGTCATTTCCCCTTGAATGTAGGTATATAATTGCTTTAGATGATGTGTTTAAAAACGATTTTTGAAATCAATTATGTTTCTTGATATGTAGTGCTAGAGTTTCATAGGTTGCTTGGGGCATATTTATAAGGCCTTTGAGTCTCTCTGATGTTATTTTTCCCATTTTAATTTAAGACCTTTCCCCGTGGTGCAAGGTCCTTGTAAATATACCCCCATCTGTGCTTGGCAAATTTAGATTTTGATTCTTTGAGTTACATAGCCATGTTAAAAGTGACCCAAAAATGGTGCAAGGGCCTTAAAAAAACGCTTTCATGTGTCTTAGGGCATTTTAAGTCATTTCCCCTTGAATGTAGGTATATAATTGATTTAGATGATGTGTTTAAAAACGATTTTTGAAATCAATTAGGTTTCTTGATATGTACTGGTAGAGTTTCATAGGTTAATTGGGGCATATTTACAAGGCTTTTGAGTTCATTTGATGTAATTTTTCCCATTTTATTTTAAGACATTTCCTTGTGGTGCAAGGTCCTTGTAAATACGCCCCCATGTGTGCTTGGCAAATTTAGATTTTGATTCTTTGAGTCACATAGCTATGTTAAAAGTGACCCAAAAATGGTGCAAGGGCCTTAAAAAAACGCTTTCATGTGTCTTAGGGCATTTTAAGTCATTTCCCCTTGAATGTAGGCATATAATTGATTTAGATGATGTGTTTAAAAACGATTTTTGAAATCAATTAGGTTTCTTGATATGTAGTGCTAGAGTTTCATAGGTTGCTTGGGGCATATTTATAAGGCCTTTGAGTCTCTCTGATGTTATTTTTCCCATTTTAATTTAAGACCTTTCCCTGTGGTGCAAGGTCCTTGTAAATACGCCCCCATCTGTGCTTGGCAAATTTAGATTTTGATTCTTTGAGTCACATAGCCATGTTAAAAATGACCCAAAAATGGTGCAAGGGCCTTAAAAAAACGCTTTCATGTGTCTTAGGGCATTTTAAGTCATTTCCCCTTGAATGTAGGTATATAATTGCTTTAGATGATGTGTTTAAAAACGATTTTTGAAATCAATTATGTTTCTTGATATGTAGTGCTAGAGTTTCATAGGTTGCTTGGGGCATATTTATAAGGCCTTTGAGTCTCTCTGATGTTATTTTTCCCATTTTAATTTAAGACCTTTCCCCGTGGTGCAAGGTCCTTGTAAATATACCCCCATCTGTGCTTGGCAAATTTAGATTTTGATTCTTTGAGTTACATAGCCATGTTAAAAGTGACCCAAAAATGGTGCAAGGGCCTTAAAAAAACGCTTTCATGTGTCTTAGGGCATTTTAAGTCATTTCCCCTTGAATGTAGGTATATAATTGATTTAGATGATGTGTTTAAAAACGATTTTTGAAATCAATTAGGTTTCTTGATATGTAGTGCTAGAGTTTCATAGGTTGCTTGGGGTATATTTAAAAGGCATTTGAGTCCCTTTGATGTTATTTTTCCCATTTTAATTAAAGACATTTCCCCGTGGTGGAAGGTCCTTGTAAATACACTCCCATGTGTGCTTGGCAAATTTAGATTTTGATTCTTTGAGTTACATAGCCATGTTCCATACAGTGCTCACCTTCTGCGTAGTCTTTGATATGCTAGACTCCATCTGCACAATGAGATACCTAAGCAAAGGAAACACAGGTGATGTGATTGTGAAATGAGGAAAAGAAATTCCACATTTTTCAATTACATCACCTGTGTTTCCTAACTTTACGAATGACATTGTGCAGATGAGGTTTAGGCCTGTCCACGGACACAGAAGAGGTCTGGCCTTTGTTCAAGAGTGAAGTGGACATGACTCACTTCATTGGTAGGCCTGCACATGTATTATCTCCTCTGTACTCTTCAACAAGCGTAAATTTCATCTGCAACCCTGAGTAGGCCTCACCTCAAACAAACCTCTGGATAGGGCACACCTTATCGTCATCCTGAATCAATCATTTAAAATGTTAGGGACAGATTTATGATAGGTGTGTGCTTCTTTTGCGCCGCTGTGCGTCACTTTTGTGACGCAGCGGCGGTGCAAAAGATTTGCTATGTTGCGACATATTTACAACTTGATGTATCTAGGCAGATGTGTCATGCTGTAAAGTCCTGTGCCACATGAAACCAATGCAGCAGTGATGCAAAAGATGCACCATGTTGCAAGACAGGCCTCAGTTCATCTCCAACAACATAGCGTCTGTTTAAACTGTAAACATTTAGGAATGTGTAGGGGGCATGGAGAAGCTGAATCTTCTGTAAATGTCTAAATTGTTGTATACAGTGCTGAACTTCTGTGTACTCTTTGATATGCTAGACTCCATCTGCACAATGAGATACCTAAGCAAAGGAAACACTGGTGATGTGATTGTGAAATGAGGAAAAGAAATTCCACATTTTTCAATTACATCACCTGTGTTTCCTAACTTTACGAATCACATTGTGCAGATGAGGTTTAGGCCTGTTCACGGACACAGAAGAGGTCTGACCTTTGTTCAAGAGTGCAGTGGACATGACTCACTTCATTGGTAGGTCTGCACATGTATTATCTCCTCTGTATTCTTCAACAAGCCTAAATTTCATCTGCAACCCTGAGTAGGCCTCACCTCAAACAAACCTCTGGATAGGCCACACCTTATTGTCATCCTGAATCAATCATTTAAAATGTTAGGGACAGATTTATGATAGCTGTGTGCCTCTTTTGCGCCGCTGTGCGTCACTTTTGTGACGTAGCGGCGGCGCAAAAGATGCGCTATGTTGCGACATATTTACAACTTGATGCATCTAGGCAGATGTGTCATGCTGTAAAGTCCTGTGCCACATGAAACCTGCGTTAGGTTTCATATAGGCGTTTTGTTGCAGGGTGGGCATTCATTTGCATGAAAGCCCTGTAAAACTAACACAGTGAAATTTAGAAGATTTCACTGAGTCAGCTTTATAGCATTGGTGAATCAAATCCTTACGCCTGTTTGAAACAGGCATAAGGAGTGATGCACCATGCAATGTGTGGCTTGCTCCTGTGAATTGCAGTAGACATGTCGCGTTTACGACGTGATTCCTGCAATGTGCTGCTTTTGCGGCACAGATGCGTGACGCATCTGTGCTGTTTTTGCTCAATGGTGCTCCACATTGTAAATGCGGCACATCATGGGTGGCAGAGCAGCGGTGCACGTTAACTGGTGCATCCCTGGGGATGCGCCAGTTAACATTAATCTGCCCCTTTACATTTAAGTATGAGCAGGGTACACAGAGTCGGTGAGGCTTATCCAAGGTTAAGAACAGATGAGTCCTGTTCACTGAAAACTTGGACATAGGCCTCACCTCCTCAGCATCGCTGGACATGGCTAAATAATAATTGCAAAATGTTACTCTTGTTAAACAATTTTAATATTATAGTCTCTGAGATTTGTCTCTTACTCTGCAACATCTCATTGTTGTTCTCTTTCTTTAAAGATAACGACAACATCAACCATGAGTGATAATGAGCAATCAGTTGATCTCGATCTTATCATTGAACTTGTCATTGAAACGTCAGTGGAAGTAGATCCCTTGGATGATTTAAATCCTGAGGATGATGAAGAACATGATGAGGATGCCGATTTGTCAGAATTGTATGACATAGGGTGGGAAGCTGACCTGCTTGAGCCTATGGAACTATAAACATTTATTTTTAAAAGTTACTGGAAATGAAAAGTAAAAATGTAAACCGTTTCATTTAAAATTAAACAAAAGTTCAAAAACAGGTTGTGTGTAGTGTCTTTAATAAAATAGTCAAATATGCTCATAAAATTAGTTCAAATTCACATATAAAACAGCACAGGTCAAATGTAGAAGCATTCCATTTCTTTGCTACTATTTGTGAATACTAAATTTGCCAATGCACTAAAAATTATTCTATGTAAAAATGACAAGTAGTGTGTTAAATTTTTGACGACTGTTATTGATTTACTGTTTGCTAATAGTGGTTAATAACATTTTTAATTATATTTTACCACAGATTCAACTGCAGATCATTTCAAAAGGAGAGAATGCCATCTAAACAACGAAACCGAAAGGCTACAAAATGTCAAAGACAGCAGCTTAATAAATTCTTGCAGCAGTCCTCTACAATAAAAACTTGTCAAGTCACCAAGAAAGCTTCGGGTAAGACAACAAAATCATTCATAAGAAACATTTGTAGAAAAAAAAGTAGTACTACAGAAAATGTTTTAGTCCAGAAAAAGAGAAGCAATTTAAACGGAAAGGGAAGGCCAATCAAAAATGTTACTGCTAGAGCAGGAGATAACTCTGTGCATGGTAGTAGAAGGAAAAATCAGTTTAGGGACATTCGCAGACGAATGTTCCGCAACAGGATAATTGGCAATTTGTTAAAAAATATTAAGAAAGGTCAGCAGAAAGTGGTTTTTTATAAGAGAAAAAAAAATTGAGAAAGTTATTGATCAGGCATTTGAAATTAAGCAAAAGTTATTTATTTTGATAATCAATAGAATTAGGAAGCTAAACAAGGCAATTTATGATTTCAAAAGAAATAGTAGATGGAAGAGAACAGTTAATCGTAGTAATTTTTGTGAAGTTTTTTCTGGAGAATGAATGCATAGTTCAAGTTGTGAGGCATTTTTTAATGAGGAGAGTTATTTCCAGGATAATGATTTGGTGCATGCAGTTGACACCAGTGGTCGAGCTTATGAGGTAAAAGATGGTTGTCCAGTTGAAAAAGAAAATATTTTGACAACAGAGGCAGAAGAGGTGTTAGGTAATGAGGTTTTAGGAAGACGTCCTAAGGGACCTGTGTACACCTGGAAGTGTAGTAGTATTTGCAGTGTGCGACAGGATTCCATCAATTTGCTTTGTGATTTTGTTCGGACATTTAATAAGAAAAGTTTGAAGCAGAAAATGATGTTGTTGCAAGAATTAGATCCTTGCAGAGTGAGAGAAGTGACAGGTTTGCATGGTCATTCACTGACTTGTCTTTCCAGGAGAGTATGCCAGAGTGTTTTTCATCATTTCAGGATGCTAGCAGTGCATCATAATAAAGTGAGGAAATTAGTTAGAATGTTGTATTATGCTAAGAGTCCAGCAGTTATGCTTAAACAATTATGCACTGCTCTTTTGCATGGTTCTGAAATAGATGTGAAGAATATTTGTGAAGAAATTGAGTTTTGTTACTTTGGAAGTAAAGAGGAGAATGTTGAAATTGACCCAGAAGAAGAGGGTAATGTGGAAGATAGTGTACAGGTTTCCAGTACAGATAATTTTCAGAAGGAAATTGCCACGTTTCGGGTGAAATCAAGTGAGAGGCCTAATTTCACTTGTGTGTGTTGTCGACGTACTTATTATGAGAATCAGAATAAGTTAGTGGATTTATATGCGAAAAGTGAAAGGGAAAATAATACTGAATGGAAGGATTTCGCAACATAGTTAATGGTAGAAAATTATTTTGATTTGGGATTGGATCAACATGTGTGTACTTATTGTTGTAACAAATTAAATCAAAACCGGATGCCTGCTATAGCGGTTCATAATAATCTGGAATTGGTTGAGATTCCTTCTGAATTGAAGGATTTAAATACTTATGAATCTCTTTTGATTCAAAGTATCCATCCCTTTCAGGCTATTGTAAGAATGGAGCCAAAGACAGGGAAATTGCCTCCATCAGATTTACAGAGAGGATTAAAGGGAAGAGTTGTTTATTTGCCTCTAGATTTGAAGAAAAACATTAATACAATTGGAGTAGAAAAAGTGGAAGAGGAACCTCTGGTTATCTTAGTTAATGGGGTTCCGACAAAGAGTAAGAAAATATGGCAAGATTTAGTGGATGTTAGGAAAGTCAAAAAGGCAACATTGTATTTGAAAAAAAGCAATAAGTACTATAAGAATGTATATGTTGCAGAAGAGGAAGTAAGTGAAGAAGAGGATAGTGATTTGTGTGGTGGTCAAATTGAGAAAGTAGAACCCTCTAAAAGTGAAGAAATATATGAACATTATAGTGTTCATCCTTTGCATTCCAAGGAAGTCATGGGGAATGCTATTGAGTTGTTTCAAATGAAACAAGCCAAAGGGAGTCCCATTAGTGTTTGGGAGGAAAGTTTGGAAGCTCGGTGTTTCCCACAGCTATTTCCAACAGGTCAAGGAGGAAGATATGATGAGCGACCTCATCAAATTCCTGCTTCTGAATACCGGACTTTACGATTGTATGCAGAAGATCCTAGGTTTCGACAATGTATTCCGTATTTGTTTCATCTCCTGTTTGAAAGCGATCTGTCTGGACTGTCATATGCAGTGAACCACATCTTGAAAAGTGGTATACAGATGCAAAACATCTCGGCAAGTTACTTTATGGATAAAGTCAATGTGCAAGACAGTATTTTTGATTCTCACCTGATTAATCTCATGGCGTGTCAGCGTGGTACTAATGAGTACTGGTACCGTCGTCATGGTGATTTAAAATATATGCTGAGGAACTTAGGAACTCCCACATGGTTCCTCACTCTCAGCTGTATGGCTGGGAGTATGGCTGGGAAGACTTACTTGAATTTCTACGAGAGGCAAATGGAAACATTGAAAATATCGAATTCAAGACACCCGGAGAACTGTGCTCTTTGGATCCAGTGAATGTATGCAGGTACTTCAATCATAGATTTGAAGCTATGATGTCTTTCATCATGAACAAGAAAAATCCACCTCTTGGAGAGGTGTTGGATTTCTTCTGGAGAAAGGAGTACCAAGCAAGAGGTGCTCCTCATATACATATGCTGCTGTGGATCAAGGATGCACCTAAATTTGGAACAGATCCAGAAGACTTAGTGATGAGTTTCATAGAACAGTATTCTACATGTGCTGTTCCAAACGCAAAGGAAGACAAAAGCCTAAGAGAACAAGTTTTACGCTTCCAAAGCCATCATTGTGGAAAGTACTGTCGTCGTAAATTCAGAAACAAGGACAAGTTCTACACCAAATGTCGTTTCGCCTTTCCACGACCGGTGATTTCTAAAGGAAGAGTGAACAGTTTGATGTCTTCGCTGCGACATAATGTGATGAAGAAATCACCTAAAAACACATACAATTTGAAAAGGAACGAAGAGTCCAAGTACATCAACGACTAAAACCCAGTGATTTTGTCCATGTGGAATGCTAACATGGATATACAGTTTGTGGCTGATAACTGGATGGCTGTGGCTCGGTATGTGACATCTTACATCACCAAAAAAGAAAAGACAGAATTGAAGGATATGTGGGAGGACATTTCCCATGAAAAGAGCCTCAGTAAGAAGTTGTACAGTTTCAGTCTGAAGATGTCACATCGAGAAATCAGAGCTTACGAATGTTCTGACCGGTTGTCTTCAGCAAGTCTCTATGCCAAATCCAGGAGTATCGTTTGGGCGAGTCTTGGTCTTGCTGCAACGCGTAATCGAGTTCTGAAACCTGTGCGGGAAATTGAGTATTTGGCGGAAAAGGAGCCAAACAGTACCGATATTTTGAAGACCAACATGTTGGATACATATTATCCAAATAGAAGCAGTCACCTCGAGAATGTTTGTTTGTATGAGGTTCTACAAAATTACATATTCAAGAGGAACATCAAAGAAGATATTGATAAAGGAGTGTATGGTGTAATTGGAAGTGAGGGATGTCTGGTCAAGCAAAGAAAATGCCACTTGGTAAACCATCGAAAATTGAGTGGCGAATCTCCTGAAAAAAAAGAGTTTTTCTATTTAGCACTTTTGCAACTTTTCAAGCCTTGGCGTGCAGAAGAGGAACTGCTTGGAGATTTCCTCTGTTACGAAGACTCTTTCAATGCCGCCAAGGAGACCATAGAATGTCCTGTTTTTCCCAAATATCTAGAAATGTTGAATGCGGAAATCGAGCAGGAAGCAACGATTGCAGCCGAGATTGCTAGAGACAGTTCTAGGACAGTCAGAGTTCTGTTTCATTGAGTCAGGATCCACTAGGAGGACCAGTTATCGAAAATGAAGCTGCCACTGCCATGAATGAAGTGGAAAGAGCCATGGCACATGCTCAGGAGGATGCGGTTAACTTAGGAGACTTGGAAAGACAACTCAACGTTGAGCAGAGGAAAATATATGACGAAGTTACCAACCAAATTGATCATGGATTAAGTCATGAGAAGAAAGAGTGCTCATGTACGTCGTTGAAGCCTGTCCGACTGTACGTGAGTGGAGAAGCGGGAACTGGAAAAAGTTTCCTCATTAAAGCAATTTCATGTTATTTGCAGAAAAGGACTGAGTCATCGCTGTCTTGTGTTGTCACCCCTCCAACTGGACTGGCAGCACATAACATTAAAGGTATTACTTTGCATCGTCTACTGATGCTGCCAGTGGAGCATGATAACAAATTACAATACCACAAGTTATCTGGAGATGCTTGTTGTGAAGTTTCAAGAGTCTTGAAGAAAATGAAACTTCTTATCATTGACGAAGTAAGCATGGTTTCCAATGTCATGCTTGCCTTTGTGCATTTGAGAGTGCAAGAAGTTCTCAAAACAGAGTATGATGTGTTATTTGGTGGCAAACACATCATTGTTTTCGGTGATCTTCTGCAGCTGACACCAGTGAAAGGACAACCTGTGTTCAAAATGCTCACGCATGAAGATACCAGGAAGTGCCTAGGGAGCATTGGCAAGGTTAATATATGGTTAAACTTCAATTATGCGGAACTGCGTGAAAATATGCGTCAGGCGAAGGATGAAGATTACAAGAATATTCTACAAGATGTTAGAATCGGAAAAGTGACCGAGCATGGGAAAGAAGCTTTACATGCACGATTACTGTCAAATTTGTATCCAGAACAAGACATTGTGCCTGAGAATATTTTTCAGAAAATTACTGAGAAGAAATCTGGAATATGTTTGATGCCAACTCTTGCAGAATGTGCCATCTTCAACAACAAAATGTTGCATTTAGAAAACCAAGAGATTGTGAAACTGGAAGCTATTGACAGAGTAGAGCATATGGGATCAACAATTATTTTGTCTGAGAATTTGAAATCAAAATTGGATTCATTAGAGAAGACTATATCTAAAACTGCAGGTTTTGAAAAGACTCTGAATGTGTGCTTAAATTGCCGTATAATTTGTAAGAAGGAATTTACATGTTGAAAGAGGTCTGGTAAATGGATCAATGGGTAATGTTGTTGATTTTGTGAAATACAGAAATAGAGATGGAATTGAATTTTTAAAAATTAAATTTGATGGCATTGAGGAAGTACAGCTAATTGGTCGTTGCTCTGCTAGGTTTTTGCTTGTGAAAGACTTATATGTTCGCCGTAAGCAGTTTCCTGTTTGCTTGACAAATGCGGTGACAATCCATAAATCGCAAGGTTTAAGTGTAGACAGTGCATTGGTGAATATTGGCAGTTCTGTGTTCAAGGAGGGTATGGCATATGTGGCATTGTCACGAGTTAGAACTTTATCGGGATTGTACTTGATTGAGTGTGATGTCACAAACATTTGTGCGGATCTACATTGTGTTAAGTAATACAATAGGTTAAGAAGAGAGTATGCGCCACATTTGCCTCAATATCCTTTGTTTGAGAAACGTGTGGTAGGCCGGAAACGAAGAAATGTGACCAATAGTAGGGAGGTTGTAGCAAAAAGACGAAAAGTCGATGAACCAGAAATTATAAGCAGAAAGAAAAAGGATTTTGTTGAAGATGTTGTTGGTTTTCAATTTGAAAACAGTTCTGGTGTCAACTGCTATGCTAATGTAGTGGTTAATGTTTTGTTTTCTCTAGAAAATGTAAAAGAAGAGATTGTGGTCAATTCGGATCAAAGATTTTGCAGTTTGTTGAATTCTGTGTTAGAGAAATGTAGCACTGATAGAACAAAAAACGAAAGTGTGTCTGAAATTCGAAATCTGTTAGACAGATGTTCAGGTCAAACACAATTCTCTCAAAATATTCAGCAAGATTGTCAGGAGTTTTTAATGTATATGCTTGATGTATTGCATGATGAAGGTGTAGATGTAGATCACCTGTTTGGGCTTTCTTATCAATGGCAGCATGACTGCGAGAACTGTAGGGTATCAAGTACTACTAGTGTAGACTCAATGTCCTTTAATAAGCTAGTAAAAGCAGCTGATCACAACATGGAGTGTAGCCAATGTAAGTCTGAAATGTTGTCAACATTATTTATACGAACATATGGCCAGTATGTCATTTTAATGTCCAAACGATGTAGGCCTGATGGAACAAAATTGACAACTTTAATTAAAAATTTTGTGGCTTCGCAGTTGTCAATATCAGGAAGGACTTTTGTAACTGCAGCAATTATATATCATGACGGTCCTTCAACAACATCAGGACATTACACAGCTTATTTAAAGTCTAGAAACGGCTGGTCATTCTGGAATGATTCTGTTTTAACTTTAAAAAAAAAATTGCCTTTTGACCTTAAAAATTCTTACCTGGTGTTTTTAAAACCAAAATTTTAGGGAAGGAATCTCGGGATTTGCTCTGAGGAATTTCAAGAGGTTCTAATGGCTCCTGCACTATTTGGCCTTGAGGATAAGTGTAGTACAGAGTCAAAAGTTATTTTTGAGTTTTAAATAGTTCCTGGAAAAAAAGAAGGATTTCTTACAGAAAGTGGTGGGCACGGATTAGTTAAAGGACAACAGAGTATTTCCCAAAGCAAACGGTGTTCTTACCGTAACACTTAACGTCATGGAAAAATAACTGCACTTTGAATGAGTTCAGAAAAACTGTTTCTTTTTATAAGCTAATTCAAGCAGCCAATCAAAACATGGAGTAGAGGTAATGTAAGTCTGCAATGCTGTCTAGATTATTTGACCAAACTTTTCGTTATAATGTCATTTTAAAACTCCAACTATATAAACCTGATGAAAGTAAGTCTTCAACTTTAATTACAAATGTTGTGGCTACACAGTCGTTGATTTTCGGAAGAACATTTGTAACTGCAGCTATTATATGACATGATGGTCCTTTGACAAGATCCGCTTATTACACAGCTTATTGAAAATGTAAAAAAAGCTGCTGTTTCGTAATTGATTCCTATTTGACTACGATACAATGTTGCCTTTTTACTTAAAAATATTCTTACTTTCTGTTTTCAGAAAAGAGAATTTAGGGTAGGTAACTGGCCTATAATGATTCTAGGGGTTGATATAATTTTATCTACTGTTTTAAATTGCTTTGTGATTAAAAGTGATGTAGAGAATTAAATAATTGTAGTAGTCATAGAGGTAGTGTAAGTCTGCTTCATAGTAAGCAGTATCAGTGGCATAGGAAATGTGGAACATGAGTGAGCAAGAAGGGTGAGATATTACTAGTACAGGATTGTGAAAGTGATCTTGAACGTTTTCTTTCTGAAAGTTGCGGAAATACAAAATGACGGGATTTGCTTAGAAGAATTCCAAGAGTTATAAATGGCTCTTACACGATTTGGCCTTGTGGAAAAGTGCGGTAGAGAGCGAGAAGTCATTTATTGTATATAACATATTTGTCAAAACGATGGAGCTTTTCTTTCAGAAAGTGGCGGGCTGAAAATAATAACATCACAACAGAGTGTAAGCTGTTCATAGGATATCCTTCGACGTCATGGAAAGTAAGTTACTTTTCAGGAGTTCTGATTTCTGATTGGTTATGTTATATGGGTTTTTTAATTTTGATTGTGTTTTTTTTTCCCCGCTGTTATATGATGAATACCTTCAAGTCACTGTTTTTAGTGAAATTTGATAAATTCTGAGAACAGCAAAAATAAACCATTTAACATGTATAATTAATTCTGTACTTTTTGTATTTATGATATACATTTAGAACTGTGTAGTAGGCATGGAGAAGCTGAGGCTTCTGTAAGTGTCAAAGTTGTTGCATACAGTGCTCACATTCTACGTAGTCTTTCATATGATAGACTACATCTGCACAATGAGATACCTAAGCAAAGGAAACACAGGTGATGTGATTGTGGAATGAGCAAAAAAAATTGCAAGTTTTTCAATTAAATTACCTGTGTTTCCTAACATTACACATCACATTGTGTAGATGAGGTTTAGGCCTGTTCCAGGAGACAGAGGAGGTCTGAAATTTGTTCAAGAGTGCAGTGGACATGACTCACTTCGTTGGTAGGCCAGCACATGTATTATCTCCTCTGTACTCTTCAACAAGCCTAAATTTCATCTGCAACCCTGAGTAGGACTTACCTGAAACAAATCTGTGGATAGGCCACACCTTATCAGCATCTAGAAACAATCATTTAAAATGTTAAGGGCAGATTTATGATGGCCGTGCGCCTCTTTTGCGCCACTGTTCCGTCACTTTTGTGACGCAGCAGCAGTGTAAAAGATGCACCATGTTGCAAGATAGGCCTCAGTTCATCTCCAGCAAGATACCGTCAGTTTAAAATGTATATAATTAGGACTGTGTAGGGGGCATGCAGAAGCTGAGGCTTCAGTAAGTGTCAAAGTTGTTGCATGCAGTGCTGCACTTCTGCGTACTCTTTCATATGCTGGACTACATCTGCACAATGAGATACCTAAGCAAAGGAAACACAAGTGATGTGATTGTGAAATGAGCAAAAGAAATTGCATGTTTTTCAATTACATCACCTGTGTTTCCTAATATTATGAATCACATTGTGCAGATCAAGTTTAGGCCTGTCCAGGGAAACAGAGGAGGTCTGGCCTTTGTTCAAGAGTAAAGTGGACATGACTCACTTCATTGGTAGGCATGGACATGTATTATCTCCTCTGTAATCTTCAACAACTCTAAATTTCATCTGCAACCCTGAGTAGGCCTCACCTCAAACAAACCTCTGGATAGGACACACCTTATTGGCATCCTGAAACAATCATTTAAAATGTTAGGGACAGTTTTATGATGGCTGTGCACCTCTTTTGCGCTACCGTTGCGTCACTTTTGTGAGACAGCAGCAGTGCAAAAGATGCACCATGTTGCAAGATAGGCCTCACTTCATCTGCATCAAGATACTGTTAGTTTAAAATGTATATTTTAGGACTGTGTAGGGGCATGGAGAAGCAGAGGCTTCTGTAAGTGTCAAAGTTGTTGAAAAACTGTTTGTCATTCAATCTTTTCCCTTGTCTTTTCTAATTTTTAAATACATGTTTTAATATTTTTCAAATGTTTGTTTTCTCTTTCACAGATTGAAAGTATAAAAATAACAAGTGACTAAGTTAACAACAATTATAAGGTAAATGTGTTGTACTCTTTTCGTTACATTTCTATCACATTTAACTTCTATTAGTTTCACTACTTCATTTCTTTAACCCTCACTTTCCTGCCTTTGCTACTTCCCTCCTTCCTTTCTCTATTACTTACTTACTCTACTCCTTCCACTCTTTTTCTCAGTCCCTCTCTTCTCATACTTCCTCACTCTTGTTCACTCACTCCGTCTCTATTACTCTCACTGTCTCTGACTGATCACTCTTTCACTACTTGTTCATTATGCTTTCTCTCTGTAGTTCAAGCACACTAAGGGGCATATTATCAACACAGGCAATAAAATTATCGCTGCTTTTATCGGCAGAAAACTGCCACAAAAGTGGCTTTAGCGGCAGTTTTCTTCCGCAAAAGCGGCTTTAGCGGCAGTTTTCTGCCGATAAAAGCAGTCATTATCGGCAGAAAACTGCCGCAAAAGCGGCTTTAGTGGCAGATTTCTGCCGATAAAAGCAGCGATAATTTTATCACCTATGTTGATAATATGCCCCTATGTTATTTACATTTCTTTGCTGTTTCAATCATTCCTTTTCTGTTACTTCTTCTTTTCTGCTTTCTGTTTTTTCTCTCTGTTATTCCAATGTTTTAAGCTTAATTTGATCATTCAGTCACATTCTCTAAGAAACTCTTGTTTATTATTCTTCTACTGTCCTTTTTTTCTTCCACTTCCTTATCTATTTTGTTTTTCACAATTATACCCTCTTCCATCTTTTCTTCGGTAAATAGATCTATTAAACAGTATCTCTGTGTTACTCCCTATAGCTGTCTTTCTTTTAACATTACTCTCTGTTTCCTTCCCTTATACTTACTCTTTTTTTTTTTTTTTGGTTCGCTCCCGGTTCGCGTACCGGCGAGCGAACCGGGAAGAGAACCAAAAGAAATAGAGGTTGCCAGAATGCTAAACATTCTAGCAATTTTTTTATAAAGGGGAGGTAGTTCTGAAAAGAGCTTTTTTTTTAATTATTGTTGTTGTTTTATATTTTTTAATTATTTTTCTGAACAATTTTTTACTTTTTTTGTATTTTTTGAACAGTTTTATATTTTTTTAGTTTTTTTGGGGGGGGAACGAAAATGATTCATTGTAAAGGGCTCAACAGGAGCAACAAAAAAAAAGAATTTATTCTCTGGGGCGTTTCGGACAATCATGATTGTCGATAGCTCTGTTGATTAGAGTGATGCTACTTTCTCTGTAGCAAATCAACTGATTGCAACGCACGCACACTTGTTTGACTTCCCCGAACCTCATCTGTATATTTGGGACCGTCTCCCTCGCCTCTGGTCCCGTCACTTCCTGTACAACTGATCTTCTGGCCACAGAAGGGGGATTATCTTGCTGGTCACGTAACTGCGCAGCACTGTAGTTGATAGGGTGCCACCTCTCCATATGGCGATGCATTGTATAATTGCCATAACTATATTTTTTATCTGTCCCGCTGGACAAATCTTTCTTACAGATAAGGCAAGTTACGTACCGGGCATTGACTTTTTTTTGGCCCCGGGGATATTTAAAAAATTGCCAAATATAATTTTCTTTGACATGAGACCTCCTGGGCTCCTCAGGCAAAAAATGCCTCTCTTCCTGCTGTTCCTCCTTTTCCTCTTCTTCCTCCTCTTGCTGAATGATAACTTCAGCAGGTGGTCCTCTCTTCCTTGGAGGTGGTGGAGGTGGTGGGGAAGCACCAGCTGAAGCTACTAATGAAGCCATTGCTCAGTGATGACAAAAGGTCTTCCTCTCACAAAGATGAAAGTCAGAGTGAGGAAACAAGGAGGGGTTTTCATCATTTGGGAAAAACAATAGTTCTAAACCAATGAAAAATGTTACTTTTAGGTCACATGACCTAGTCTTACATCATTAGGAAACCAAAAGTGAAATGAACCAATGAAAAGTGTTATTAACAAGTCACATGACCTGTTGTGTTCACGTTACGCGCTTTGCGCCGCGTCCCGGATCGCTTCCGGGAAGCTGCGCTCCGCGCCTCGCTTCGCGTACCGGTTCACTTCCGGGTACGCTAACGCGGCGCGTCATATGACGTATCACGCGACAACGCGATACGTCACGCTGACGCGACGCATCACGATGTTGTTTTCTAACGCGGCAGTTGCGCAAACGGAACGTTTACCGGTTCGCGGACCGGGTCGCGGCACCAAATTGAGCTAACGGGAAGCTACCCGGTGCGCGGACCGGTAGCGAAACAAAAAAAAATAAAAAAAATATATATATACATAAATAAATTGTATTAAAAACATATAAAATATATTTTTTGATTTAAAGAAGAATACATTTTAAAGCTTTTGATATTTGCTATTAAAAAACCATTGACATTCACTGAAAAAACCATAGGTTATAGACCATATATAGTTAGGAATTAGCATTTACAAAACCTTGAAAATTCACTGAAAAAACCATAGGTTATAAACCATATATAGTTAGGAATTAGCATTTACAAAACCTTATTTTACTCACACAAAACCATTGAAATTCCATATATAGTTAGTTGCACTAACTATATATCGCGCACCCGCAATCCACTGCTGATGATGTCACATATTACATCATTCATGACATGGTCAGTGACATCACTGATGACATCACTGATGACATCTCAAATGACATCACTGATGACATCACTGATGACAACATCCAGTGACTGTATGTTTCTGTAAAGTTAAAATATGTCTTACATATTGAAGAATGAGTGGATGTATAAGTGTCTGGATGAAGGATTTAGTAGGTGCATGACTGACTGTATGAGTGAGTGATTAAATGTGTCTCACTGAGTGCATGGGTTAGTGACTAAACTGTTTTAATTTGTGCATCATTGTGTCTGTTGTTCTGTAATCTGCTGCATGTGTTGATCTTTAGCTATATGACTAACTATATGGGTTATTGATTGGTTGCCCAAGTATTTGTATAGGAGACTGAGCATATGTGTGGGTGGCTGGGAGGTGTATGACTCTGTGCATACATGTGTGAGCAGTTGATTCACTAGATGTATGGGTTCAAAAGTGCACGTGGAAACAGCTGTATGGGCGGTTGACTGTGTGCATGAGTGTATTGGTGAGTGAATGGATATCTCAGTGCTACATGTCAAAGTAAGTACATATGTAAAACACAGTACATGTGAGAGTTGACATATATAAATAACTGTGCATAAGAGCCAGTGAATGTGTGAGTGGCTGTATGGATCATTGTGAACTTGTATCAGGGATTGTATAAGAGAGTAAATATGTGTTAGTATATGTTTCAATAAGTAAGGTGTGTATAACTATATAGTTGAGGAAATGGAGGTGTGATTGATTCTTTGCAAGACTGACTAGGTGTGTGAGTAACTCCATGGATGAGTGACAGTCTGTGAGTGTCTGTTTACACTGAGTGTATCTAAGGTTATATTAGAGTCTGAAGAGGTTCATCGTATCATCACATGAATGATGTCATCAGTGATGTGATCAGTAATGTCAAATGAGATGTCATCAGTGATGTCATCAGTGATGTTATTTGAGATGTCATCAGTGATGTCATCAGTGATGTCACTGACCATGTCATGAATGATGTAATATGTGACATCATCAGCAGTGGATTGCGGGTGCGCGATATATAGTTAGTGCAACTAACTATATATGGAATTTCAATGGTTTTGTGTGAGTAAAATAAGGTTTTGTAAATGCTAATTCCTAACTATATATGGTCTATAACCTATGGTTTTTTCAGTGAATTTTCAAGGTTTTGTAAATGCTAATTCCTAACTATATATGGTCTATAACCTATGGTTTTTTCAGTGAATATATATATATATATATATATATATATATATATATATATATATATATATATATATATATATATATATATATATTCACTGAAAAAAACCAAAGGTTGGGGGGATGTTATAGTTAGTTGGACATTTCACTCGTACAAAACCATATAAATTCCCCTGTTATAGTTAGTTTAACTAACTATAACTCGCTCCCCCGCAATGCACTGCTAATGACGTCACATATTACATCACTCATGACATGGTCAGTGACATCACTGATGACATTTCAAATGACATCACTGATTACACCATCCAGTGACTGTGTATTTCTCTAAAGTTTGAATATGTTTTATATATATATGACAAGGTGTATTGAAGAATGAATGGGTGTATAAGTGTCTTGACAGAGGATTTAGTATGTGTGTGACTGGGCCTATAGCGGCTCATCAGCGGAGAAGAGGATCGACGTTGCAGCAGACGCCGCCGCATCACCGGGAAGCGTGTCGCAGGGCCTGTCGCGGCTCGCATCGTGTCAAGCATCTCGAATTGCCAGAGAAGAGGATGGACGTCACAGCAGACCCGGCCGCATCACCGGGAAGCGTGTCACATCAAGGAGAAAGCACCATCTTTGTTTCTTTGCACCAGATCTTCAGCGCATCACCGTCCTTGCGTGTAAAGGGCTACCGCATCACCTTTCTTGCAACACGTTTGTTGCCCTGATTGTCGCATCTTAAGGTACATTGACTCAAAGTGTCGCATTTAAAGATCTAAAGAGAACTAGGCGAATTCTACCATTTTAAGAACAGTATTGTGGATTTTTGCCGTTTGTGGTCTTGTGTTAAATCTATATAAAGAATACTTATTTTTAATATACAACTGTGTGCTGTCCATCTGTAGTGTTGGCGCTGGGTTACTGTAAGTGTTCACAAATGCTTCACATACTGCCTCTGAGATAAGCCTGCCTGCTCTTGTCAAGCTACCAAGGGGGTGAGCAGGGGTTATTTTAGGAGTGTGCTCCCTTACCCTGACTAGGCGCAAGGGTCCCTATTTGTCACAGGTACCTACCTATGGCAACTAGAGACCCCCAAATCTAACAGTGCCTGAAACCTATGGTTTTTCAGTGACTTTCAGTGGTTTTTTAAATGCTAATTTCTAACAATAACATGCCGGAAACCTATGTTTTTTTTTAGTGAATTTCAATGTTTTTTAAATGCTAATTTCTAACTATGCCTACAAAGCTAAGACATGTGAAGAAAGAGGAAAAAAAGCACAGCAAGAAGCAAGACAACTGCATAAAGATGCAACAGAAGTCCAGAAAGAAAAAGAAAAGTGCAGGAAGAAGCAATAGATGTGCAGAAAGAACCAACAGAGGAGCAGAAAGTCCTCCTGTGCCCCCAACTTTTCTAGTGACGGTTACTGGTGGTAACTGACTCTGACTAACCAGGACAGGAGCCAGTGCAATGCTAAAATACACTTAGAGTGCAGTGAAAACACCTACATACACAAGGGAACACTATGCGTTGGGGTACCCCTGTAATGAGCGTTACTTCCTGGGTCATTGCATGAGTACATGGGTAGTGACTGGATGATTAGAGTGCTGCTAGGACAGTGCATGGTGATTTTATAACTGCTTGGGTTTTGGCGGAGTGATTGGATAAGTACATGATGCTGGATGGTTGATTGGAGGAGTGCATGGTTAGTGACAGGGATTTCTGGAGTGCATGGGTACAACCTGGGTAATTGGAGGAGTGCATCAGTACTGTGTAGATGGTTGGAGGTCTGCATGGGTAGTGCACAGGGGATTGTAGCACTGCTTTTGTTAGTGCCTGGGTCACTCCATGAGTACATGGGTACTGACTGTAAGATTAGAGTACTGCAAGGAGAGTGCATGGTGAATTTATAAGTGTCTGGGTTTTGGCTGAGTGATTGAATAAGTACATGGTGCTCGCTGGGTGATTGGAGGAGTGCATGGGTAGTGACAGGGCAATGGCTAGACTTCATGGGTACTGCTTAGGGTATTGTAGAAGTGCATGAGTTAGTGCATGGGTCATTGCATAAGTGCATGGGTAGTGACTGGATGATTAGAGTGCTGCAAGGAGAGTGCATGGTGAATTTATAAGTGCTTAGGTTTTGGTGGAGTGATTGCATAAGTACATACATGTCACATCAGGCCTTCCCCCTCCCTTCGCCTCTGTGCAAATGTGCCCCCTGGCAGGTTTTAATTTGGGGAATTAATTCCCCTTGAATCCTGAGGGTCCCTGGGGGCCAATTAGCCCACCATGTAAGTCCAGTAAGCGCCACAGAGCTGTGTTGCAGAGAGGTGGTCCGAGTCCATGCCCCTTTTTACACCTCTCTGCAACGCAACTCTGTGACGCTTACTGGACTTACCTGGTGGGCTAGTTGGCCCCCAGGGACCCTCAGGATTCAAGGGGACTTAATTCACCAACTTAAAATGCCCCACAGGGCGCGTTTGCACATTTGTCACTTCAGGCCACGCCCCCTCCGTGCATCACTGTGCAAACGCACCCCCTGGTGTGTTGTAAATTGGGGTATTTAGTCCCCTTGAGTCCTGACGGTCCCTGGTGGCCAACTAGCCCACCATCTACCTCCAGTAAGTGCCACAGAGATGCGTTGCAGAGTGGTGTAAAAAGGGGGCATGGCCTTACACCACCTCTCTGCAAGGTAGCTCCCTGGTGCTTACTTGAGGTACCTGGTGGGCTAGTTGGCCCCCAGGGACCCTTGGGATTCAAGGGGACCTAATCCCCCAACTTAAAACGGACCACGGGGCTCATTTGCACAGTTGTGCAGGGAGGGTGCGGGTCTGATGTGACAAGTGTGCAAATGCGCTCTGTGACGCTTTTTAAGTTAGAGGATTAAGTCCCCTTGAATCCTGAGGGTCCCTGGGGGCCAACTAACCCACCAGGTACCTCGAGTATGCGCCAGGGAGCTGCATTGCAAAGAGGTGTTCAGAGGCCACGTCCCTTTTTACACCTCTCTGCAACGCAGCTCTTTGACGCTTACTGGAGGTACCTGGGTGACTAGTTGACTCCAGGGACTCTCAGGATTGAAGGGGATTTAATCCTCCAATTTAATGTGCCAGGTGGTGCATTTGCACATTTGGTATTTTAGGCCTGCCCCCTCCGTGCACCACTGTGCAAATGCGCCCCCTGGCGCATTGTAAATTGGGAGATTAATTCCCCTTGAGTCCTGAGGGTCCCTGGGGGCCAACTAGCCCACTAGGTACCTCCAGTATGCCCCAGGGAGGGAGCTGCTTTTCAGAGAGATGTTCAGAGGCCCTGCCCCTTTTTACACCTCTCTGCAACGCAGCTCTGTGGCTGGGAGAGGGCGGGCCTTCGGCACAATGCTGTTCTGTTTTTTTTCTGTTTTTTTATAAGGGGGCTGTGTGGCCCCCCTTCTTTTGTCTTTTTTTGGGACTTGGGGACCCCAGTGCCTGCCCCCTTATGTAAAAAAACACAAAAAAACATCTTAACAGGAAGGGGGCCCTCTGGGCCCCCCTCCCGTGGCCAATTCCGGCTGGGGGACCCCATCCCCTGGGCCATGGCCACATTTTTGTTTTTTATTTAAGGAGGGGGCTACGAGGCGCCCCTCCTGAGGCCTCTATTGGCCCCAGGGACCCCATCCCCCGGGGCCGGCCTTTATTTTTTTTTTTTCTTGGGGAGGGGGCTGCATGACCCTACTCCCGGGCCACTTCTGTCCCCGGGGACCCCATCCCCCGGGGCCGGACCTATCCATTGGGGAACGAGAGAAAGTGAAGAATGCCCAGAAAACATGATCAAAACAGAGTATCTAAAGAAAGAGTTATTTTTAGTTATTTATTTTATTTTGAGAGTTTCATATAGCGCTGGCTAGACCCGGAGGTATCAGAGCACTTTACATAAGGTTCCACAGAAATTACAAAATTACATCAGTTCACATTACTTCAGTAACTAGAAAGACATTTCAAGAGTGTAGAAGATTAAATAAATGGAGCTTAGAAGGGTAAGGGGTGGTGTAAAGGGGTAGGAGGTAGGAGGTAGATAGAATGGAGAGACAAAGGAGCGTCTGCCCAAAGTCCGGCTGGGTAGGTGACGACCGAGGGGGAAGTCCACAGCCCATCTCGTCTTTATCTATCAGGTAGCTCCACCGGGCATCAGCTAAACAGCTAGGTCTCAGCGGGAAAACAATTAAAGAGCAAAGAGGAGGGATAAATGGAGCAAGAGGAGAAAGGGGGTGGAGTGAAGGGGTAGGAGGGAGAATACAACAGAGAGACTAAGTAAGTTCTGTCCAAAGACCGGCGGGGTAGGTGAAGGCTGAAGGGGTAGTTCACTACCCATCTCCTCTTTAGCTATCACGTAGCTCCACCGGGCATCTGTCAAAAAGCTAGGTTTCAAAGTTCAGACATAGGTTCACAGATTCCGTATCATGATGGGTAGGCCGGATGGGGGATGTGTTCGAGGACAGGCTGATGTCCGTTTTTTCAAAGAGTAGAAGCACGACGTGATAGGGACCACTGTGGCTGGGCCCCTCTTATCTCATGGGGTCCACTCTTTGTACTGGGGAGGAAAGGACGCGTCCATAGAGAGTTGTCCCTGATATGTGCCCAGGTCCTTCTTAGCCCCTGAAATGGTGGTTCTACTTGAGATGACTCATAGCGGCCATCTTAGGGTCAGGCATGTGCTGGGTGTTTCTGTGCCTCACTGTGCCTGAGCCATCTGTTCCTTGTCTTTAGCCCTGTCAGGGTGCCTCAATGACTCTCTCCAGTATCCCCCCCCTGTTGCGGGGGTGCCACCTGCATGATCTCTCATTTGAGGATCCCGGCCGCCATCTCTATCACTCTCTCATTAAGACTAAATGGCTTTCGAGAAAGGCTATTCAGAGAGCCATGATGGCGCCACAGGAGTGGACTTGTAAGCTGCCCGCTCTCTGCCGCTGCCTACAAGTTACTGTTTTTCGTGCCAGAGAAGCGGGGAAGTAATGTCTACCTCAGCGGTTTAAAAATAGCACCGATATCTCACCTTTAAAGGCAGCGCTTCTATATGACAGCAAAGATCCTTTTTTCTCGAAGCTACGTGTAGCGATACCGGATGTTTGCAGCCTGGCGTTTCTTTGCTGTAGGAGTCCAGCAGTATCGGCGGAGACGCTGGGCGGTCCCTCTGGCTGGTGGCTTGATCGCGTACACCTGCGGTGGCTTAGCGAAAAGCTGTTTCGACAAACGCAGAGGAGAGATGTTGCCTAAGGGTGCGTGAGGGAGACCGAGACTCATGGAAGAACAAAGTGCGAGTGGCGGTGCAGAGGTGAGCAACTTAACCCCCGATAGCCCACCTAAGGTTGCCAAGAGTACTAAGGGTGATTTGGACAATAAAAAGAAAAATGCCGCAGTCGATAAAAAAATACCAGCAATTTTTTTCCGCCTCCTAGGATAAATCTAAGGGGAAAAAGGGCTCACCTTTGCCAGGCAGTGGGTTATCTGTGATCTCGCATCTGGGTGCAGTGCACGATTTGACAATACAGACTGCTGATCCTTCGGCGGGGGGCGTGTTGACTAATGTACAAGTGGAGTATCCTCAGAATGCGTTACCAGTGATGGCGATAACTTCAACTTCAACTGCAGAAGGCGGAGACCCCACTGTTTTAGCTATGGGGGAGGCGAGCACACTGAATAGCACAGCAAGCACTATCATCAAAGGGAATGTACTTGCTATTAATCCAGACAACCTAGATACGCCAATGGAAGAGGCTCAAGGTCAGACACATGAGGTTGAGTCTGGGGATTTTTATTCATTATCCGAACAGTCAACGACCTCCTCGTGTGAGGATTTAGTGTCGCAATATGCGCAGCAAATGAGCTTAACAGGCGGCAGCCCCCATAGTAGTGGGTGCTTAGATGACTCTGCTGATTTTGAGACTGGCCCTCTTACTATTCGCAAAAAACCTGTAATAACAATAGATAAAGAGGCTAAGCAAGGTCGGAAGCACCAAACTGATACTGAGCTGGTAGGGCATAGGGAGGAAGAAATATCCCTTTCGGGGATATACCAGTCAATTATGTCTTTAAGGGATGAAACTAGGGAGGAGAACCAGAGAGTTCAGAACTTGTGCCGCAAAAATCAAAACTCTGTTTGCAGGCTCGCAAAATCACAATCGGATTTTGCTTCAAGATTCAATTTGCGAGTGCTACAGATTCCAGAGGGAAAGGAGGGGCAGGATCCTCGCAAGTTCATTGTGGACCTATTTAAAACTGCATTTCCAGAACTCAATAAATGGGACTGGGATAGGGAGATAGAGACAGCCCATCGTTTTCCATTTAATAATCGGTCTCGGTCTCGGTCAGATCAATCTTATGTCAAACCTAGAGCTTTCTTAATTGCCCTTAATAGTTTCTTGGTCAGAGAGGAGCTATTTAAATTGGCTCGCACAGATAAACAGAGAGCTGGCCCAGATTTTTAATTTTTTGTTCGACCTTATTTTTGTAGATATACGGTTGAGAGTCGCTGCCACCTATGGCAGTTCATTTCTCAATTCAAGGCCGAAGGACCGCAGGCCTTCTTACTGAACCCAGCCAAGCTGAAGGTTATCTTTAAGGATCGTACACGCTTTTTAACTGCTGATGGTTCGGCAAAAGAATATTTGAATACTATTAAAGTTTAATAGTATAAATAGTATTTATGCTATTCCTGCTAAATGTGGTACACATTTTGATATTTAGACTAGTTTTCTTTAATTTTCAGATTTATTTATATACTTCGCAGGCTTGCTCCCTATTTCTATTTTGAACATGTATTAACTTGGAAATTTGAACGTCATCAATCTCATTGAGTAGGATGGGTTTTTTTCTTGTCTTTTTCTAGAGACCTTTTAGGTGGGCAGAGTACAGAGTAAAGAGACAATTTGTAGGTAGAGGCAGAGAACTGCGGTAGCTGAGATCTGCAGGACAATAAGCCCTAAAGCCTTGTTAACGGGAGGGGGTGGGGGGTCTATGGGGGGTTTAGGGGAACGGGGTGGTTGGGGGGTCGGTGAGGTCATGGTGCAGGGGTAAAAAGAGGAAAAAATTCACAGTTCCAATGAGGAAGAAATGTAAGACAGAGGGAATAGTTGAAAATGTATTAGCCTGATCTGAATGGGTTTTTTGTTTGAGCGCAGTACTCAATGTTGATCCTTTATGGCTATTAGTGGGATGAAAATATACTCTGTAAATGTTTCAGGCCTTAACAATATTAATAAAAGGAGGAGGATGGCTGCTGAACTTCGTAACATGTACCCGGACTTTGTTTGTCTGCAAGAGACGCATCTACTTGGAGTAAACGGCACATGTTAAGTGATTTAGGATTCTCAATAGTTGTTTCTTCACAGCAATCAGGGATGGTTCGGGGGGGTAGCTATCTCAGTCAAATCTAATACATATATATGTATTAGAAGCTCAGCAGATAAACTCGGCCGTTGGGCCATTGCAGAATTTCGTGGGGGCACGTGCAATTTTAATTTTACCTTATGTACTATACACCGTTCTAATTTAGATGAGGCTACAATTTTGGAAGACTTGAATTTAGAGCGAGCGGCTTGGACAACTCCACTGATCATTTGTGGAGACATAAATATAAATTTAACTAATCAAATATTGGTGGGGTCCCAGAAATATAAAGGACAGAAAGCCTGGGTTTTTAAGACTCTAGCTAATCTGTGAAGGGATCACGGTTTGATAGATGTATGGGGTAAACTACATGTAACAAACCCAGGATATACTTTTTACTCCTATCCTCATAAAAAAATGGTGAGACTAGAATATTTCTTCACATCATCTGCTCTGTTGACTGGGGCAGAAATGCAGATATATCCCAGAATTTCGTCAGACCATGCCCCTATTTTATTAGTACTGACTGGCTTAGGTTTAAAAAATTTACTCCTGATCGGAAATGATGCCTTAATGATCAATTTAGAGTACAGATTGCTAGGTGGATGAGGGAATTCTTTGTGAATAATAGACAGTCGAATAGAATAGATATAGTTTGGGATACGTTTAATGCTTGTTTTAGGGGTGAAGTTTTGGGTTGTTGTTTCAAAAAAAATGAAAGAGGGAGATGCAAGATCTCTATTCTGCTTTGAAAGAGGCAGAGGAGAAATTGACCCAAGGCATAATACACCAGGGGAATATTCAACACCTAGAGGATGATGTAGCCAGGAAACGGGCTAAAATAAGGGGGGTCTGGGATCAAGAAAATGCAAGGAAATATTTGGACTATTGAAAGCAATGCCATGAATATGGGGAAGCAGTTGGGAGATGTCTCGCTCTCAAATTACGTATGAACGAAGCAGCCAGACGTATCTCAGGTTTACAAGATAGTGCAGGGTCATTAAGAACTGACCCACCAGGTATCTTGGCTATTTTTCATCAGTTCTATACTGAGCTGTACTCACAAGAAAGCGGAGGGGGTGATGGACTAGATTATTTGCAGAATCGAGCTCTTCCCGGATTGGATGCAGACTTGGCAGCGCAGCTTGACACAACTATTACTATGCAAGAGCTTGAATGTGCAGTTAAGTCTCTAGCAATGGGGAAAGCCGCAGGCCCTGATAGCATTCTGGGAGAGATATACAAGCTCTTTTTTAATCAATTAAAAGATATGATGCTGGCAACATTTAGAGCAGCTCAATTGGGGGTGGCTCCTAAATCCTGGGATGAGGCAACAATAGTTGTATTTAGTAAGAAAGGTAAAGACCCAGAGATACCTAGCTCATATCGCCCTATTTCATTACTTAATTGTGATGGGAACATTTATTCTAAAATATTGGCTAATCGTCTTTCCAACGTTATAGCTTCTTTAGTTTCAAATAATCAACATGGATTTATCCCCGCTAGGGGTACAGTGTCACATATTAACAAAGTAATTACCATGTTTGATATTGCTCAAACTGAGAAGCGTCAACTGGGGCATATTTTATTAGACGCAGAAAAAGCGTTTGATCGAGTGGAGTGGGGTTATTTTTGGAGATTGATGGAAATGGTGGGTTTTCAGAAAGGTTTTATGACAGCCTTGAGGGTTTTGTATTCATCCCCACTTGCGAGAATAGCTGCAATGGGTATGATATCAGAGCCAGTAAAAATTACTAGAGGGACAAGGCATGGATGTCATTGTTCCCCTTTACTTTTCGCCCTATACATTAATCCTTTTGTTGATATGCTTTTGAAGAGTCAGGGGATTAAGCCTTTCCTAGTTCATGATGTTCCTCATTCTGTATTTGCGTATGCAGATGACATCGCGGTGACTTCGGAGGGTCCGGCTACAGCACTCCCAGAGATAGAACGCCTAGCACTTGAATTTGGACAGACGACCGGTTACAAACTTAACGTCAATAAGACGCAAATAGTGTGTACAGAAAATACCACATTTCAAGATTCTAGAGTAGTTGTTGAAGCCACATATTTGGGCATTAAAATTAGGACATCAATGATGGAATTAGTAGATGCAAACTGGGGGGCATTACTAGGGAATTTCAGAAACTCTTTGGAGAGGTGGGGATGGCTACACCTTACAATAATAGGTAGAGGGAACATTTTAAAGATGAATATACTCCTGTGGGTTCTCTACCTGTTCAGATCTATTCCACTTGAGATAATGGCATTTCATTTTCAAAATTTGCAATCTCTTTGTGTTAAATTTCTTTGGGCCCCTTGGAAGCCTTGCAGAGCTACCAAATATATGACGCTTCCAACTGTAAGAGGGGGTTTGGCATTACCTAATTTTGTGTTATATTATTATGCTTGCTTTTTGCAAAAAAATTCTGTATTATTGACTGGTAATGAGGTTGGCACTATAGCAGAAGCCCCTTAAATTTTTCATTTAATTTTAGAATCTGACGCAAAACACTGTTTATTTAAAGAAATAGATGGGAACTATTATAAAAAGAACTCGTTTTAAGGTGCTGGAAGCGGTGTTTAAAGTTTGGAGGAAGATACCAAACTATCCTTGTTAGAAGGTCTGACATATTATACACCATTAAATGCGGCGAAATTACTTCCGATCTGTCAAGACAATATAATCTCCCCCATTCACACATTTTTTAATTTCTCCAAATTCGGGGCTTCCTTACTCGTAGAAATGTGAAAGTCAGTCCAAACTTGCTCATTGAAGCTGTAAGGGCACAGGGAAAGATGAGATCATTGTACAAAATACTGTCTTCATTTGCAATGGATGATTTGGCAAAGTACAATACACAATGGGAGGCAACATTGGGGGAAACTGATATATCTATTGCAGCTGCAATAGACAGGGCTAATACAGTTTTTCTGTCTGCAAATTTGAAAGCACAATTTTTTAAAACTGTATTCAATTTATATTATACTCCCGCGCGCATGTATAAGTGGGCTGATCGCTATGACGGAAGATATTATCGCTGCGGCAGTGAAAATGCAGACAGTCTCCATATATATTTTGCTTATGTTAAACTTAATTTTTTTATTCAGGGTATTGAAAAGTTCTCCCCAATTTGTTTGTGCAATCACTAAACATAACACCCACCCTAATGCTGCTAGGGATGGGACAGGTGGTCAAGAAAGGGAGTCCCCTGTATAAACATCAATATTTATTGTTCGTAGCAATGACTGTGGCCCGATTATGTATAGCCTCTGAATGGCTTCGCCCCGATCCCCCAGTGTTTGAGACCTGGCGGGCAAAAATTTATAATTTAGCTAATTTAGCGCTGAGTCTATATTCTGTAAAGGGGCACGGAAACGAAAAATAGGATTGTATATATGGGAAATATTTTCGGATTATATGAATGCATGATGTAAGGTCACTCTGATTAATTTATTATTCTGTCATCAAGTTTTATTTATTATTCTTTACATTTTGATTTTTGTATGGTTTTGCATATCCTCTATCTTGGAACTGTGTTTAATAAATAAAATAAAAAATAAAAAAAAGACTAAATGGCTTTCTCTTCCCTCGCGGCGCTTGGGCATCTAAAGAGTCTGACACCATCTCAGGCAGTGGTCGTGGCAGGCTAGTTTGATTTCCTGCTGCGTGAAGCTCTTGGATTCAAAACTGCCTGGCCGCCATCTTGTGTGTAGGCCGGCCCTTGTGTTGTGCAGGAAGTTGCTGAATAACTAGAGGTGGCAGCCGAGTCGTTACAAGCCCTAAGTTTGATTTCTCCATACGGCTCCACCAATATCTTTGCTGCCCGCAAGTCTCTCGGGCCATTAATTGTGCTTGAGCATTGCGGGGAGGGGGTGAGGACCACAGCACAGCCGCAGTCTCTCTGCAAAATCGTGCCCTCACCTGAGTCAATCCGTCATGCATTGCCACCTATCAGCACTCGCTGTTCCCTGGGTAACAGTGAAGAAGTGACCAAGGAGTGTGAGGAGACTATGAAGAGTACCCAAAGAAAGGATCAGACAGAGTAAGTGACCAAAGAGTGATGTGAGCGCCTAGAGAGTACTCATAGATGGGATCAGTTAAAGGAAGGGACCAAAGAGTGTGAGGAAACCCTAGTGAGTCCCCAAAGAATGGATGAGACAGAGGAAGTCACCAAAGAGTGATGTGAGAGCCCAGAGAGTACCAAAAGAAGGGGTCAGGCCGAGGAAGTGACCAAAGAGTGTGAGAAGACCTTAGAGAGTACCCAAAGAAAGGATCCGACAGAGTAAGTCACCAAAGAGTGATGTGAAAGCCTAAGAGTACCCAAAGAAGGGGTCAGGCCGAGGAAGTGACCAAAGAGTGCAAGGAGACCTTAGAGAGTACCCAAAGAAGGGGCCTGATAAAGGAAGTGACCAAAGAGTGATATGAGAGCCTAGAGAGAACCCAAAGAATGGGTCAGACAGAGGAAGTGACTGAGAGTGATATGAGAGCCTAGAGAGTACCTAAAGAAGGGGTCAGGCCGAGGAAGTGACCAAAGAGTGATATGAGAGCCCAGAGAGTACCCAAAGAAGGGGTGAGACAGAGGAATTGACCGAAGCGTGATGTGAGAGCCCTCATAGTACTCAGTGAAGATAGTAGCACGGATGAGGGGCAGTGATAAGGCAGAGCTCACAGGGTCGAGGGAGAGTTATAACGGACGAAAGAGCACAAATAGAGGGCTGGAGAGACGGGACATAGTCAATAAAGGGGGATGGGCGAGTGTAAAGAAATGGAGTGGGGGCCAAGGAAATTAGAAGGACATAAAAGATGGTACCTCAGAAGGAACTTGAGGAGAGGAAAACCATCAGACGAGGAGGAAGTGGACAGTCGTGAAAGGGATGGGGCGATGAAGGCTTGTGGGAGTGCGTGGGCTCTACAGGGAACAGTCCCACTGAACTTGTCAAAGAAAACCTAAACGGGCGAGAGACGAGGGGGCTTTTCTAGGGGGAGACTTGGAGAGGTCAGGAAAGAAAGAAACTGGTAACCAAAGGAAGAGGGGTGCGGGGTTAAAAAATGCTAAATGCTCCGTGAGTTTGGGCTCATTCCTAATACCTGAGAAAAGGAGACAGTTTGCAGCTGTTCAGAGCCCCTGGACTCATGCGCCCTCTTTCATAGCTCCCTGCGTATATTTGTGGCAGTAACGTCTGGGCAGCTGAAAGCAAATGAAAGAGTGTTCCTCCCACACATGTTTGTGTGTGAGTGACTTTCTGACAGTTGGGGGTCTATTTGTATGCATTCTGAGACATGTTGGTCGAAATAGCCGGGGTTTCGGGGACCCAGTGTTCGCCAAGAGAAAATCCAGTTACAAGTTTAAAATAAAAAGATTATCAACCTTGATGGCAAAATAGAAAGTGAAAGAGGGCTTTTGTAGCGTTCTTGCTATTGTAATGTGGAAATTAAGAGCCCTTACAAGTTTGATTGCAATGGGAAGAGCGGATGAGAATGAGTGTTCCTTTACAGGTAAATTTGGTGTTTAAAAGCAGCCCGAGCGCGTGCTGACTCCCCTCAGATGAACTGCAGTTGTTATTTTCTTAGGCTCCTTGTTACTGGTCTGCGGAAGCTTGTAGCTGGCCATTACCTCCTCGTTAGTCTTCCTCGCCACATGACTAACAAAGTTATTTTCAGTTTGCAATTTTTATTTTTATTTTACAGGCCAAACTTGTTTTGTGTTCTGTTCTCCAAATGCCCATTTAAAGCACACCAGAAAGGCCCACAAGCGGAAGGGAACCTCAAACAGCCGCCAAGTTAAAGGCTGGGGCTGATTTAAGGAGGCCGCATCTGCGAGGCAGACTCTAGGCATTATACATAAGCCCTTGACGCTTGGCCTGCGGCTTCTATGCGGTATAATGTGATAATGCCCCGATTACTTACTGTTAATCTTCATTACTCTGAGTTAGTCTTCCTCACCACAACAGATTCATCCAAAGCAAAAAAGTCAGCCTCCCATGCCTCCCATCCCTTCCCATTATGGCTGACCCATACACTCCATGGCCACTATAAGAGGCAGGCCGGCCCAACCCCAAAGCCTATTTTGTTAGTTCTGCGCACGTCTCTCCAGATGCGTCAGGTAAGTGGTGCCTGCAGTAGCAGGTACATGGGTCTTGGGTTGGAGGTTCTGCTCTAGCGGACCATAGGATCTTGGACTCTCTGTTCCCCCCTTTCCCCCGGGTTCTGTATGGGGCCGGTTCGGTCTGCTCCAGCGGGCCAAGGGTTTCCGAACGGGGGGTGGCCGGGGTACTGTTTGGGGTGGAGGCCGGCGCCTGTTTCCTTGCTGGCTGCCGAGCCTCCGCTGTGTCCCATTCCTCTGTGCTCGATTTTGTCACCGCCTGCCTGCCTTTCATGATGCTGCAGCAGGTGGTGGCTGCGTGTGTTTGGTTCCCTTCACTTTGTCTCCCCGCCCGCCTGCTCCTCGTGGCGCTGTGGCTGGCAGCGGCTCAGCTTTCTTTTTTCCTTCCAGATTGGTGTGTGACCGTCGGGATATGCGCCATGGGCTGGGTGCTGGCGGTGGAACCTTTCACCATTGAAATGATTGCGAGTTCCCCTCACCAGGGGCTCACACTGGCTCGCAGCCAGCCTTCCCTTCGAGACGCCCCAGCGGGCGGTGGCAGTTCTATGCGGTTTCTGTTTTCCCGCTAGCGCCGCCAGCCCTTTCTGCGCTGCTGCAGGCAGCGGCTGTATTTTTTACCTCTCTGGGGAGTCATTGTGGGCTATTTTGTTGGGGAGGTTATGCGTACAATACCCTGACCATGCTGCTAAAGGCAGCGGCGGTGCTGCTCGGCTCTTGGGGTCTTCGCAGCATGGGGCTCTCTCTCTGTGGGCAGCTCATTTGGGCTGTGACTATGCTTCCCCGACCCCTCTGGCTTACCTGCTTTCGCAGGCTTGCTCTTCGCTAAAGTCTGTATAGTGGCGCTAAGGTTTTTGGGTGTGAATAAACCCAATCTGGCAACTTTGTGACCACTCCGTCTTTGCAGCGTGGGGCTCTCTCTGTGTGGGCGGCTCCTGTGGGCTGTGACTAAGCTCCCCGGCCCCTCTGGCTTACCTGCTTTCGCTGGATTTCTCCCCACGTCTCTCCTGTGTGTCTTGCTTGGGGCGGGTGCCCCTTTTGGCCACGTTGTGGTCCGTCCCCTAGGGGCGGTCTGGCTTCGTCCAGTTTCCCGTGCTGCTGTTTTCTCTCTGGGCTGGTTTTTCTGTCCCGGTGCTTGTCGGTTGCTCTGTCGACTCTGATCCTTGGGCGGGCGGCTGCTGGGCTCGGATGGCTTGGGTACTTAGCACTGGTTGTAACGGAGGGTATGTCCCGATTCTCACAAAGGAGCTTCTGTATTTTGCCCTCATATTCTGTTGCACCCTAGGGCTGAGCCGGTACGTGCTGTCCTGCCTCTGTCATGCCTCCATTTTCAGCCCCCCCCCCCACGTCCATGAAGGCGCGCTTTCACGCTGGGGGCGCTCGCTTCTGCCATTGCCTCTGTCCCCTGTTGCTTGTGGTCTTGGACGCTTTCACTCAGGGTCAGGTGTTCTATTCCCGGTGTTTCGATGTGTCTGTTTCTTCCGATGTAGGCAATACTGATTTGCTCTCACCGGTGTGCGACTTGTGGGTCCTACTGAGGCGGTCTCCTTTGGTTCGAGGTTTTTCATCTGGGTATGGTTTTGGGTGTACTACATGGCTGTCTCCCTGGTGTGTGTGTGTACACTGCTGTCCCGTTTTTCCGCTGTCGGGTACGAGTCTGGGATTACTCTACTCGCATCTCTGCATACTGCTATGGTTGCGTTTTTGTGTTTTTCCCTGCTGGACATGTCTCTCTGTTTTGATGCCGCAGTTTCTGCTTCTTTGGATCTGGCATCGAGGACTCATTCGTACGCCCTTCTGTGCTCTGCATGGTCCTGCATTGGGGCCTTCCAGCTGTTTTCCCTCTCTGGTTTTCTTCTCTGTTGGCTTTGGCGGGTCCCATTGGGTTGTTCTCTCCGCCTTTCGCGGAGTTCTCTGTTGCCTTGGTTATCATTGACACGTTTGGTTATTCGGGCCGGGTCTGGTGGCTCAGTGGACTAATGCTTCTGCTGTCGGGGCCTGTGTTAGACCTCATGGTCACAGGTTCATATCCCGGCGGATCCTCTCTGCCTATCATCCTTCTTAGGTTGGTAAGATGGGTGCCATTGAGTTGGGTGACAACAAACATCTGTTATTCAGCTCCTAGATACCCGTAGTGGTGAACGTGCGCTTTACAAATGCATATGTTATGTTTACAGTTCTATACTCACAATTTTCTGCTCCATGATTTTCCTGGGTTGATTTTCCGTTACAGAGTTTACACAGCTTGAGTTTTAGCGCATGTGGCGTGGGTTGCAGGGCCTCGGCTTCATTGTTGCTGTTTTGTTGCTGTCTCCTTCCTCCTTTATGGGCTTTGGGCCTGCAGTCCTTTCATCCTGTGGACTCCTGTTCCTGCTGTTGCTGTGCTGTCCCAGTCAGTTCCTTGGTGTTCGTCCTCAGGGTGGTTCCAGGGGCTGTGGACTGGGGCGTGTCTGGTATGGGCGGGCTGCGGTTGGCACCTGTCTGGCCGTCTCTGGGCTGCATCGGTGATCAACTGGTGTTTCCTTGCTGGCTGTTTCTGCTCCTGGCGGGCTCGCTGTCTCGGCGGGCTGTTCTTGCGCCCCTTTCCTGATTGCTTCCTACTGTCACTATGCTTCTCCTCGCCTCCTAGTGGTCAAGGTTTTGTTGTGGCCCTTCTGTCGCCTCTCCTCTCATCCTGAGTGGCACGGTTCCTTGGCTCCTGCCCTCTGTCTGCCCGCTCCGGTTGTCGGTTCTTGGGCTCCCCTGCTCCTGTCCATGGTGCTGTGGCTCTTTGGTTGCTCTGCTTTGGGTGGTGCCTGCTAGGTCGAGCCGGGGGTTTGGCACCCCCCTCTGGTGGGGTGTGCGTTCTTCCCTTTTTGTTGTGGGGTTGCTTTTGGCGGTCTCGCTGGTCCTTCTATGACAGGTCCTGTTCATCGGGTTTCGCTTGGCACCCCGGTTGTTCTGGTTGGGGTTGTTTGCCTTGGTGGGGCCTTCCTCGAGTCGTGTTTTGGGTCTTGTTGACTGGCGGTGTTTCCCCCGTCTGTCCTTTGCGGTTCCATCCCTTCCTGTTGGTCTCTGTTCCTCTGCCATTCCTTGGTTCTTTTTGCCCCGGGCCCTTCCTGCTCTATCTCCTGATTCGGCTAGGTACCTCCTTCCCGAGTGTTGGCGACATTTGCCTTCCTGGAGGGCATGCTTGGGTTCCCGATCTGTACTGGGTCGGTGGGTTTCCCTGTGGGCAGTTTTCCCATCTGGCTTATGTTTGCCGTTCCTTGGCTTCTCTGGGGTTTTTTCCCCTGCCTTGCTGAGGCTTGTTTGTTGCCATTCTCGTGGCTTTGTCCCCTGCCTGGTGCTCCGGGGTATTTGCGGGGTTCGCCCCGTTGGCTTTTTGCACATTGGTGCTGTCCTTGCCTGGACCGTTCTAGCCCTGTATGCCCTTGTTCTCATGGGCTCTCATTCGGTGTTTTGTGGGTCGGGCCTCTTTGGTGCCTGGTTGGGGGTTCTCCTGGGTCCGTCTGGTACTGTCGGCTTCCTTTGGGTTTCCGTTGGCTCTTCGGCCTTCTGGTCCGGACTCCCGTCTTTGCGCTTTCCTGGGATCCTTTTTCTTCCAGGGATTCTGGGCTTGTTTGGCCTGGCCAAGGTTTTTGCAGTGGTTGACTTGGGCCTGCCCCTGCTTTCTTTTTCCCTTGCTGGTTTTTGTTTCCGGCTGTGCTTTTTGGTGTCCGGGGGTGCTGGGACTCCCGGTTCTCACCTTCCTGGCGGGGCCCTGTGCTTCCGGTGTGGATTGTGTCCTCGTATTTTGTCCCAGGTTTTGGGGTCCCAGGACCTGTTGGCTCTGGTGGCTCCCTGGGAGTCTTGTGGTGGCTCGGGCTCGTTTTCGTCCTGCCCTTCTGTCCCTCTCGCCTTTGGTGTGTTTCTGCCTGTGGTTTTTTTCCTCCCTGTGCGCACCTGTTCTAGTCGGTTCTTCGATGTCAGGCTAGGCAGGGCCTGGTTGTTGGCTGGGTGTCTGTAAGGCTGCCTGGGTGCTCGCTTTGTTGGTTCGCTTCCTTCTTGTGGTACATTCCCGGAAGGGTTTGCTTGGTCCCTCTGCGGGGTGGTCTCAGAACTCTGCACCACATCTCCCTTCCTTCCAGACATTGGCAGGGCAGTGGGTTTTCAGCTTTTCTCTGTCGGCCGGTTGGGTTCCCTCTGGTCCGGTGTCGTTTCCAACGCCTTCTTGGGTCCGGTTTGCCTTGTGCCTGTCTGGGTTCTCTGCTTGGTGTCGCGGTCCCTTCCAGGGGGTTCTTTGTGTGACTGGGGTATATCCTCCTCTGTTTCTCTTCTGTACCCCTTTCCGTTCATGCGGCTCTGGCCAGTCAATTGGATTACGTCTGGTGCCGCTCCCCCGTTCCTCTTGTTCGACTCTCTCGTGGGTGATGGTCGCCCTTGCAGTATTGCTGTGTTTGTCGGACTGCGTCTCTCGTTCTCCTGTGGCTTTTTTGTTGGGTTGCTGTGGTGTGTGTGCTGCCCTCTGTTCATTTGGTTCATCTCTCTGGACTCTTGCTCCCCTCTCGCTTTTGGGCTGCACGTTAGGCAGTCCTGGTGTGTTTGGTCTGGCTGCCACTTTTCTGTTCCGGGCCCTGGTTGCTGTTGCCTTGGCTCCGAGTGGTCTGGTCTAGTGCCTTTCTCTGTCTTCCTTCGGCTTTTGCTTGGGGTGGTTTTCCTGGTTGCACTTTGTGTCTCTGGGGTCCGGGTTTTCGGCTTCCCGGTGTCTTTTCGTCCCGGGCTGGTTCTTTCTGCTCGTGGTTGTCTCTCTCCTGGGTGGTCCTTCCACTCGTGCTGGTCTTTGCCCTCTTTCTTGGGCGTCCCCTTCTGGCCTTTTGGTTTCTTGTGAGTTCCCATGAAGCTTCTTGGCTTTGGTATGTGTGCTCACTTTGTTAGTCATGTGGCAAGGAAGACTAATGAGGAGGTAATGCCTAGATTACTTACCGGTAATCTTCATTACTCCGAGTTAGTCTTCCTCACCACATGAGTTCCCATCCCTCCCTCCCTGTCTGGGTATCGGCTTCATGTTTGGGCTTGGTAGTTTCAGGCTTTGGGGTTGGGCCGGCCTGCCTCTTATAGTGGCCATGGAGTGTATGGGTCGGCCATATTGCGATGGGATGGGAGGCATGGGAGGCTGACTTTTCTGCTTTGGAGGGTTCTGGTGTGGAGCTGAAGCTCACTTTGTTAGTCATGTGGCGAGGACGACTAACTCAGAGTAATGAAGATTACCGGTAAGTAATCGGGGCATTATCACATTATACCGCATAGAAGCCGCAGGCCAAGGTTAAGGGCTTATGTATAATGCCTAGAGTCTGCCTCGCAAATGCGGCCTGCTTAAATCAGCCGCAGCCTTTAACTCGGCGGCTGTCCGAGGCTCCCTTCCGTTTCTGGGTCTTTCTGGTGTGCTTTAAATGGGCATTTGGAGAACAGAACAAAAAACAAGTTTGGCCTGTAAAATAAAAATAAAAATTGTAAACTGAAAATAACAGCAGAAATCTTAATATAGGAATTGCGCTGCAGAGCCCTTTCTCTGCATCCCGACAGGCAATGGCCCAGGAAAAAAGATGACCACAATCTGTACGCCAAAATGCATTCAACTACTCAGTACTGCTCAAAAGACACGCCGCAAAGTGCCTAAAGATGGAAGTGGCGCTAGACGTTTGTAGGCCATGCGCACGTGTTTTAAAGTGAGAACTATACTGTGTTACCTTGTTTAACACTTTGCTAAGTAACAACTTTCTCTTCAAAAGTTTTCTTGCGACCCACATACACTATTGCTGGTTACATGTAAGGGGGCGAGGGTTCTAAGGTCTGTCTGGGGCTTACCTACATGTTGTGTGGAGATGAAAGCTGGTTATTGAACTGCAAGTTTTTAGCGATACTTTGTGAGAGGATTGCCGTTAACATAGTGCAACATACGTATAAGAACGAAACTCCAAATGTAAAGTCTTTGAAGGACCTAACTATTCACAAGTGTATTATGTTTATTTAGTTCTTAAAATTATTACAAATGCATCAAAGCTCTCCAATTTCTATAGTAGAGATTATACTTGCAACCCGGATCTCCGTGTTGAATATATGTTGATGAGATTTTGATAAATAGTGCTTTAAATGCAAAAATATCCGTGTTTTGGATTTGTCCATGTTATCAGAAAGCGTGCAATTGAACCCTTAACCACAGACGATGTCTCCCTACTTTAAACTCACAATGGCCATTTAGCCATATTTTAAAATGACTACTTGGAGAGATGATGTGCTTTACAGCATCACTGGCATGGCAAATGCCATTGATTTTGCTATTTTGAGCAGATCTCAGGAAGCTATTACAGTTTAATAGCTACGCTCGGGGTCTCCAAGTGATTTAAACTAAAGTCTAAAGCCCATGCTCTATTTAAAAGATTTGAGATGTATTTATTACATTTTAACATCCGAGTCCATTTTTTATTTTTGTCTTTAGAAGGCCTCCAAGTCTTCAGGGACGTGCGCTCACTGTGAGACAGCAGGCCTGCAAGGCACAGTACAAAAGCATAGTGCTGTGGGCAGACCTGCCGCGGGTGACAGAGCTGCCAGGCACAGCCTGGCTTGTAATCATTTATTTTCTCTGCCTCCCCTGGGCTGTGGGAGGACCGAGTGCCCTCCCGCACATCATTTCATTTTAACCAAGCCCAGGGGGTGGGGGTCCCCAGGGCTGCAGGGGCCCCAGCGGGCCCCCGCATATATTTTCTGAAAATGCCCCCAGGACCTGGCCCACCCGGGGCCTCAATTGAATGAATCGCAGGAGCCCGCGCTTCATTTTAAAAATAAATTCTTGTGGGACCCCCTGAGCAGGCCTAAGGGGTAAGGGTGTTTCTACCATGCCCCCTTTTCTTGTTTTTTGTGCTTGTTCCACTGTTTTCTTGTTACTCGGTTCTACTGAGTCACAAGATGGCTGCCACCACTTCCTGGTTTGGAGTGTTGACAGCCAATTAGAATAAAGCTCGTGGTCGGGAGGGTCCGCGGACCCACCGCGCCTCTAGATATCGATATTTTTATTTGTTGAATTTCTCAGCAACTACTGAACAGATTTACACCATTTTTTTAAAAGGTCGCTTTCTGAACCAAGCAGTACTTTTTTTGCCAAATTTGGTGTAATTCCGTTCAGCAGTTCGAGCTGTAGCCTTGCCTAAAGTTTCCTATGGGAAATTGATTTTTTTACGCGTATTTTTTGATTTTTTTCTGCAACTACTGAACGGATTTACACTATTTAAAAAAAAGGTTGCTTTCTGAACCAAGCGCTACCTTTTTCCAAAATTAATTGTAATTCCATTCAGCAGTTCGGGCTGTAGCCTTGGCTAAAGTTTCCAATAGAAATTAACATGGAGAAGACACTTTTTGGGACCCCCCTCTTTTCTCAGCCCCCGCTAGGCGAATCAACCCCAAACTTTCAGTGTAGTAGGTGACCTGGATAGACTTTTGTTTTGGAGAATTTTGCGAAGATTCGTCAAACGATGCCAAAGCAAATCAAAAAATGCTTTTCCTTTGGAAACTAGGTTCTAACTATAACTACCTACTGGCAACCGCCAGTCGGATATATATATATATATATATATATATATATATATATATATATATATATATATATATATATATATATATATATATATATTACCTACTGGCGATAGCCAGTAGGTATATATAGTTAGGATTTTTTTTTGAAAATTCTATGTCGAATAACTTTGGCGTTTGAAGACAGAATTGGCTGAAATTTTCAGGAAAATGGAACATTTTGTTTCTGAGCAGCCCCTGAAAATTTGGGGGGGTTTCGTCAAGGGGGGGCCGAGAAAAAAGGGGGGTCCCAAAACGTGTTTTTCCCATGCAATTTTCCATAGGGCGGTTGGCCTCACTTTTAGCCTGAACGGCTGAATGGATTTACACCAAACTTGGCAAAATTGTAGGGACTGGTAGCCCGATGTGCCTTTGCTATGTCTCAAGATATAGGCTCCAGTGGTTTTTACGAAAATTAACTTTGAAAAATATATATTGGGCTACATTGGGCTACATATATGTTGGAGCCCAAATGTAGCCCAATGTAGCCCAATGTAGCCCAAAGATGGCCACCAGAGACAAAAAAAAACAAATGTAGCCCAAATATCAGCCAGATGTAGCCCAACTATAGCCCAATGACAGAATGTCCCAGAGTGTTCTAAAGAACAACTAGAGTGCTAACAGTCCTACTTATTACAAAGGTATGGCACACCTGAAGCCATCTTGATTGGAATAAAGTGGTAACTCTTAAAACATTTAATTTAAAAAGGAACAAAATGAGGGGGTTCATTTTGCCATAGAAAGTATGATTAGCGAATATATGACGAAATCCCGCATACCATCAGTCCGCAAAAAAAATCCTGCATGTACTTTTAGGCCGCAAATTAAAATAACGAAAACTTTTAGAACGAATATGCCTTTAGCATACACTAAACAACTAAACTACCCTAAACCCTAAAACACTACCCCCAGCATGACCCTTCACTACACAAACAGTACAACACTACCCTAAACCCTAAAACACTACCCCCAGCATGACCCTACACTACGCAAACACTACAACACTACCCTAAACCCTAAAACACTACCCCCAGCATGACCCTACACTACGCAAACACTACAACACAACCCTAAACCCTAAAACACTACACCCCAGCATGACCCTACACTACGCAAACACTACAACACTACCCTAAACCCTAAAACACTACCCCCAGCATGACCCTACACTACGCAAACACTACAACACAACCCTAAACCCTAAAACACTACCCCCAGCATGACCCTACACTACGCAAACACTACAACACAACCCTAAACCCTAAAACACTACCCCCAGCATGACCCTACACTACGCAAACACTACAACACTACCCTAAACCCTAAAACACTACCCCCAGCATGACCCTACACTACGCAAACACTACAACACTACCCAAAACCCTAAAACACTACACCCCAGCATGACCCTACACTACGCAAACACTACAACACTTCCCTAAACCCTAAAACACTACCCCCAGCATGACCCTACACTACACAAACACTACAACACTACCCAAAACCCTAAAACACTACACCCCAGCATGACCCTACACTACGCAAACACTACAACACTACCCTAAACCCTAAAACACTACCCCCAGCATGACCCTACACTACGCAACACTACAACACTACCCTAAACCCTAAAACACTACCCCCAGCATGACCCTACACTACACAAACACTACAACACAACCCTAAACCCTAAAACACTACCCCCAGCATGACCCTACACTACGCAAACACTACAACACAACCCTAAACCCTAAAACACTACCCCCAGCATGACCCTACACTACGCAAACACTACAACACTACCCTAAACCCTAAAACACTACCCCCAGCATGACCCTACACTACGCAAACACTACAACACTACCCAAAACCCTAAAACACTACACCCCAGCATGACCCTACACTACGCAAACACTACAACACTTCCCTAAACCCTAAAACACTACCCCCAGCATGACCCTACACTACGCAAACACTACAACACTACCCAAAACCCTAAAACACTACACCCCAGCATGACCCTACACTACGCAAACACTACAACACTACCCTAAACCCTAAAACACTACCCCCAGCATGACCCTACACTACGCAAACACTACAACACTACCCTAAACCCTAAAACACTACCCCCAGCATGACCCTACACTACGCAAACACTACAACACTACCCAAAACCCTAAAACACTACCCCCAGCATGACCCTAGACTACGCAAACACTACAACACTACCCAAAACCCTAAAACACTACCCCCCAGCATGACCCTACACTACGCAAACACTACAACACTACCCAAAACCCTAAAACACTACCCCCAGCATGACCCTACACTACGCAAACACTACAACACTACCCAAAACCCTAAAACACTACCCCCAGCATGACCCTACACTACGCAAACACTACAACACTACCCTAAACCCTAAAACACTACACCCCAGCATGACCCTACACTACGCAAACACTACAACACTACCCAAAACCCTAAAACACTACCCCCAGCATGACCCTACACTACGCAAACACTACAACACTGTCCTAAACCCTAAAACACTACGCCCAGCATGACTCTACACTACGCAAACACTACAACACTACCCTAAACCCTAAAATACTAGCCCCAGCATGACCCTACAGTACGCAAACACTACAACACAACCCTAAACCCTAAAACACTACCCCCAGCATGACCCTACACTACGCAAACACTACAACACTACCCTAAACCCTAAAACACTACCCCCAGCATTACCCTACACTACGCAAACACTACAACACAACCCTAAACCCTAAAACACTACCCCCAGCATGACCCTACACTACGCAAACACTACAACACTACCCTAAACCCTAAAACACTACCCCCAGCATGACCCTACACTACGCAAACACTACAACACTACCCTAAACCCTAAAACACTAGCCCCAGCATGACCCTACACTACGCAAACACTACAACACAACCCTAAACCCTAAAACACTACCCCCAGCATGACCCTACACTACGCAAACACTACAACACTACCCAAAACCCTAAAACACTACCCCCAGCATGACCCTACACTACGCAAACACTACAACACTACCCAAAACCCTAAAACACTACCCCCCAGCATGACCCTACACTACGCAAACACTACAACACTACCCAAAACCCTAAAACACTACCCCCAGCATGACCCTACACTACACAAACATTACAACACTACCCAAAACCCTAAAACACTACCCCCAGCATGACCCTACACTACGCAAACACTACAACACTACCCAAAACCCTAAAACACTACACCCCAGCATGACCCTACACTACGCAAACACTACAACACTACCCAAAACCCTAAAACACTACACCCCAGCATGACCCTACACTACGCAAACACTACAACACTACCCAAAACCCTAAAACACTACCCCCAGCATGACCCTACACTACGCAAACACTACAACACTACCTAAAACCCGAAACACTACACCCCAGCATGACCCTACACTATGCAAACACTACAACACTACCCAAAACCCTAAAACACTACCCCCAGCATGACCCTACACTACGCAAACACTACAACACTATCCTAAACCCTAAAACACTACGCCCAGCATGACCCTACACTACGCAAACACTACAACACTACCCTAAACCCTAAAACACTAGCCCCAGCATGACCCTACACTACGCAAACACTACAACACAACCCTAAACCCTAAAACACTACCCCCAGCATGACCCTACACTACGCAAACACTACAACACTACCCTAAACCCTAAAACACTACCCCCAGCATGACCCTACACTACGCAAACACTACAACACAACCCTAAACCCTAAAACACTACCCCCAGCATGACCCTACACTAAACAACCACCACAACTCTACACTACACTAACACAACACTACACTACACAACACTACACTACACTACACAATCACTAACCCACGAAAAAATTAACACAAACCCACTTACCTCTCTCGTCATCGTGGTTTTCACAACGCAAATGCATTTACCATACATGCCTTTAAAACATAATTCTTTGTAAAGGCATGCGCGATAAATGCACATGCGTTTTGAAAAAATGCGGGATAATGGTATGCGAGGTCAATGACCTTGCGGGATAATGGTATGCGGACTGAAAGTCTGCGGGATAAAAAATGCGGGAAAATGGCTGCAAACCATGATTAGCAGCAGACTTCCCTGGTGAGAACTAGCTTTACTACAGTGATCTAATGAGCAACTAGAGTGCTAACATTCAGAATTTATGGCAAATATGTGACACATCTGAATGCCTTCTTGATAGAACCAAAGTAAACAAGCATTGAAAATGCAATAGATCTCGCCCTCGTTTAAGTTAAAGCCATTCTGTTTGTAATGAGGTGGCTTTTTAGCTTTGCTTTTATTAGTGTTTTTAAAACTTTCATGTAAATAACATGCATATGTATGCATATATGTATATGTATGCATGCATTTATATTTATATAGATATGCAGATTATATATATTTATATATGTATATTACCTACTGGCGATAGCCAGTGGGTATATATAGTTAGGATTTTTTCTCTATGGGATTTCTGAAAATTCTATGTCTAATAACTTTGGCGTTTGTTGACGGAATTGGCTGAAAGTTACAGGAAAATGGCACATGTTGTTTCTGAGCAGCCCCTGCAAATTTGGGGGGGTTTCGTCAAGGGGGGGCCGAGAAAAAAGGGGGGTCCCAAAACACGTTTTTCCCATTCATTTTTCCATAGGGCGGTTGGACTCACTTTTAGCTCGAACGGCTGAATAGATTTACATGAAACTTGGCAAAATTGTAGATATGGTTTGCCCGACGTGCCTTTGCTATGTCTCAATATATGTGCTCCAGTGGATTTTGAGAAATTAACGTTTAAAAAAATATATATATCTGTGACAGCGCTCCGGTTAGCGCCCCGGTTCTCGTACCTGATGCGTAACGGAACTTCACGAAGCGAAGCTGATTGGCTCTCCGGTGTCTGTCAACATTCTAAACAGTCCGGAGCGGCCGCCATCTTGTCTCTCGGTACGATCGAGAGACAAGTTGTGGTGAAAAACGAAGGGGGAAATGAAGGAAAGGGGGCAAGGTAGACCACTCCTGACCCCCTAGGATTGATGAGGGGGATATTAAAGTCCCCCGCGATTTTTCGCGGTAGAGGCGCTTCCCGGTACGCGAACCGGGCAGCTAACCGGCAGCGTAACGGGAGTCCGCCATCTTGTGTTTTTGGAGCGTCCGGTTCGCGTACCGGGTAGCGTCCCGATAAGCGTAACAAGGGGAAAACCAAGAGAAACAGTAAAAAAAAAATTAAGGGAATAGATTTCCAGCAAACTTGGCAAAATTGTAGGGACTGTTTGTTTGATGTGCCTTTGCAAGGCCTCAAGATATGTGCACGTGTGGATTTTGTCTAATTAAGGTTAAAAAAATATATATATCTGTAAGCGTGCTCCGGCACGCTTACGTTACGGGTTTTGTTTGCGCTGCAGAGCCGATACGTCACGGTTATGCGACGCGTCATGAGGCGTCTCACGTGGCTACATGATACGTCACGTAATAAAGAATATATTTTACAGCTATAGATATTAGCTTTTAAAAAACCAATGAAATTCACTGAAAAAACCATAGGTTATAGACCATATATAGTTAGGAATTTGCATTTACAAAACCTTGAAAATTCACTGAAAAAACCATAGGTTAGAGACCATATATAGTTAGCTGGACATTTTATTGACATAAAACCAATGAAATTCCATATATAGTTAGTTGCACTAACTATATATCGCGCACCCGCAATCCACTGCTGATGATGTCACATATTACATCATTCATGACATGGTCAGTGACATCACTGATGACATCACTGATGACATCTCAAATGATATCACTGATGACATCACTGATGACATCTCAAATGACATCACTGATGACATCATGACACACCAATACCAGTTACTACATACGCACTCACTGATTCCTACGTCTACACACACATTCACTCATTCACCCATACAATCACTCATACATACAGTCACTCATTATTACAACACTATCATATGCACTCATACACCTATGCAGACACTCACACACTGCCACTCATCCATGGAGTTACTCACACACCTAGTCAGTCCTGTAAAGAATCATCAATCACACTTCCATTTCCTCATCTATACAGTTAAACACACAACACCATACTTCAGTGACATCACTGATGATATCACTGATGACATCTCAAATGACATCACTGATGACATCTCAAATGACATCACTGATGACATCATGACACACCAATACCAGTTACTACATACGCACTCACTGATTCCTACGTCTACACACACATTCACTCATTCACCCATACAATCACTCATACATACAGTCACTCATTATTACAACACTATCATATGCACTCATACACCTAGTCGGTCCTGTGAAGAATCAATCACACTTCGATTTCCTCATCTATACAGTTAAACACAGAACACCATACTTTTCACACATATACTAACACATACTTACTCTCTTATACAATCACTGATACAAGTACACATTGATATGCACAGAGTCACACACCTCCCAGCCAGCCAACAACAAACTCAGTCTTCCATACATCCACTCATTCTTCAATATGTAAAACATATTTAAACTTTACAAAAACACACAGACACTAGATGATGTCATCAGTGATGTCATTTGAGATGTCATCAGTGATGTCATCAGTGATGTCATTTGAGATGTCATCAGTGATGTCATTTGAGATGTCATCAGTGATATCATCAGTGATGTCACTGAAGTATGGTGTTGTGTGTTTAACTGTATAGATGAGGAAATGGAAGTGTGATTGATGATTCTTTACAGGACTGACTAGGTGTGTGAGTAACTCCATGGATGAGTGGCAGTGTGTGAGTGTCTGCATAGGTGTATGAGTGCATATGATAGTGTTGTAATAATGAGTGACTGTATGTATGAGTGATTGTATGGGTGAATGAGTGAATGTGTGTGTAGACGTAGGAATCAGTGAGTGCGTATGTAGTAACTGGTATTGGTGTGTCATGATGTCATCAGTGATGTCATTTGAGATGTCATCAGTGATGTCATCAGTGATATCATTTGAGATGTCATCAGTGATGTCATCAGTGATGTCACTGACCATGTCATGAATGATGTAATATGTGACATCATCAGCAGTGGATTGCGGGTGCGCGATATATAGTTAGTGCAACTAACTATATATGGAATTTCATTGGTTTTATGTCAATAAAATGTCCAGCTAACTATATATGGTCTCTAACCTATGGTTTTTTCAGTGAATTTTCAAGGTTTTGTAAATGCAAATTCCTAACTATATATGGTCTATAACCTATGGTTTTTTCAGTGAATATATATATTACCTACTGGCGGTCGCCAGTAGGTATATATAGTTAGGATTTTTTCTCTATGGGATTTTTGAAAATTCTATGTCTAATAACTTTGGCGTTTGTGGACGGAATTGGCTGAAATTTTCAGGAAAATGGCACATTTTGTTTCTGAGCAGCCCCTGAAAATTTGGGGGGGGTTCGTCAAGGGGGGGCCGAGAAAAAAGGGGGTCCCAAAACGTGTTTTTAACATTGAGTTTTCCATAGGGCGGTTGGCCTCACTTTTAGCCCGAACGGCTGAATGGATTTGCACGAAACTTGGCAAAATTGTAGGGACTGGTAGCCCGATGTGCCTTTTGTAGGTCTCAATATATGTGCTTCAGTGGATTTTGAGAAATTAACGTTCAAAAAAAGATATATATCTGTAACAGCGGACCGGTGAGCGCTCCGGTTCGCGGACTTTTCGCGCAACGGAGCTTTGTGAAGCGAAGCTGATTGGTTCTCCGGCGTCTGTAAACATTCCAAACAGTCCGTAGCGGCCGCCATCTTGTCTCTCGGTAGGATCGAGAGACAAGAGGAGGCCAAAGCGAAGGGGCAAATGACCATAAGGGGGCATAGTAGATCCTCGCTGACCCCCTAGGTTTGATGTGGAGGTTTTAAAAGGGCCCCGCGGGGCAAAAAAAAAAAATAATAATAATAATCGAACGGCTGAATGGATTTGCACGAAACTTGGCAAAATATTAGGGACTGGTAGCCCGATGTGCCTTTGCTAGGTCTCAATATATGTGCTCCAGTGGATTTTGAGAAATTAACGTTCAAAAAAAGATATATATCTGTAACAGCGCTCCGCTTCGAGTACTTTTCGTGTTACGGAGCTTTGCGAAGCTGATTGGTTCTCCGGCGTCTGTCAACATTCCAAACAGTCCGTAGCGGCCGCCATCTTGTCTCTCGGTAGGATTGAGAGACAAGAGGAGGCCAAAGCGAAGGGGGAAATGACCATAAGGGGGTATAGTAGATTCTTCCTGACCTCTTAGGTTTGATGTACCATTTTGCCAAGTTTGGTGTAATTCCGTTCAGCCATTCAGGCTGTAGACGTATGTAAATGTCCTATGGAAAATTGCATGGGGAAAACACATTTGAAAGTGTTGAAATTTAGAACCAATTAAAATGTTACTTTGGTTTTGTATTTGTGTGTGATGAAAGTTATTTGGTTATGTATATATGTCAAATGAGAGGAAACCACAGCCATTTTGTGATACTACTGTCTGAGGTACATTTGTGAGGAATTGTTGGTGGTGAATTTCTGGTGTTTGATTTACACAGTACTAACACTTCTCCTACTTTTAAAAAGGTGAGTTGTTAATTTGTAAGGGGAACTATGTTGTACACTTGAAGATAATTTGAAAAATGTTTTCTGTTATTTATTTGCAGTCCTTCTGTTATACTAAATACTTGATAAAGTTAGTTTTATATTATGTATTACTAAAAACGATAAATGAAAGTGATTATTTTTTTCTGCAATTTACAGCAAGCAATTTCAAAATAAATGGCTCACAATGAAGAGACCGTGGCAATTTCTTTGTAAGGGGAACTATGTTGTACACTTGAAGATAATTTGAAAAATGTTTTCTGTTTTTTTTTTGCAGTCCTTCTGTTATACTAAATACTTGATAAAGTTAGTTTTATATTATGTATTACTAAAAACGATAAATGAAAGTGATTATTTTTTTCTGCAATTTACAGCAAGCAATTTCAAAATAAAATGGCTCACAATGAAGAGACCGTGGCAATTTCTTTTGAATTGTCGACTACATTGATTGAAATTGAGAGCACCAATAATGAAATATTGTCACAAGGAGGAGATGACTTGTATGATTCCATTAGATTGATTGAAATGGACAGCACCAATAATGAAATATTGTCACAAGGAGATGACTTGAATGATTCCACTACATTGATTGAAATGGAGAGCACCAATAATGAAATATTGTCACAAGGAGGAGATGACTTGAATGATTCCACTACATTGATTGAAATTGACAGCACCAATAATGAAATATTGTCACAAGGAGGAGATGACTTGAATGATTTTTTTGATCAATCTGTTGATGGCGAATTTATCGAATGTTTGGAGGCCATAGAGTTAGAAGAATTATCATTGCAGACTTTTCATGAGGAAATTGCTGATGAGGACATGGTACTAGTTCTTTCAAATTTAGAAAATTCTGAAGAATAAATTTATATTTAGAAATCAAAAATTGTTTGAGACATTATTCATTTTTATTTTTAATTTATGAGTTTGTAGCGAAGTGATTGTAGTATAAAATGAGACTTATAGTATAGAGTGCAACATTTTTATGTTACATGGTAAGTTTACTCATATTTACTTCCCTTCTGCCACTATATTATCTCCAATGTTTATTTGACATCTCTTCTTCATCTCCGGCCTCCTTTCTCTCACTGTGTGTCTCCGATGCATCTTATTGCTGCGATTTTGTGTAATTACAGAAGAGAGTAAAATAAAATAGTTCGGAACGTGAAAAGGGAGCAAAGTAGAGTACCCCTCACCCCCTAGGTCTTTTTAGGCGGTCCCAAAAGGATCAGTTTCTGCTTTCCTGAGAGATTATGGTATGAGTTCCATATACCACAATAATTTGCATTACAACATGCAAGATATCTATCTCCTATTACCAACTTTTGGAGATATTCGCGCTAAGCTTGAATATCTCCAAAAAGTAACACCTGCCCTGAGCAGTTCTTAGCCATGTTATCCAATGGGAGGTGGATAACATGGCTAAGAGCATTAGCTCGGTAATGCATGAATATCGCTGACTTTTTAGCGATATTCATGCATTGCGGCCGTTTATTATCGCATTTGCGATAAACCTTGGTAATAGCAAGGTTTATCTTCGATAATTTCAGACGATGCTTAGCGGTAAAAAAATTCGTTGGTAAGCATCGTTAGCGATAAATATCGCTTAACTTTGGTAATATGCACCAACGTCTGTTAACGTTCGATTGGAAGGAAATGAGGAAGTGTTGAAAAACAATGTCTGCGCCATCTTGCCTTTTTTGAAATGCCACACTTTTGTCGTGCACGGCAGCCATTTTAGATGCCTTGAGCAGACCCACTCTCTGCACGCTGTCGATTCGGAGCATGGCTCCCCACCCTCGCAAGCATCTTCCCCAGGCACTGGTCACCCCCGCTCTCTGTCTTATGCATCGGCAATAAACCTCCCCCCATCTGCGCTGCTCTTCCCTGAAAATCACACTCTGTGCCCGCCCAACACCTCCCTTTCGCCCTATTCACTACCGCACCCTCTGACACTCCTCTTCCTCTGTGTCCGATTGTCCAGACTATCAGCTAGCCCTGCAGATGTAGTTTATGGCTCCAGCTGTAAAGAATCACCCCTCTTCAAACGAGTTATAGTAGATCAAGGCCCACACCCGATGAGATCCGTCACACCACACGTGTTCCTACTATCTGAAAACCATCCTGTATTGTGATTGGGGAGGGGACCGAGCCTGAAGCGGAAGATTCTAGGAATGACTCTTTGTACATCAAAGTTTTTACAATTATGTGTCACATTAAAAATATATAGCACTCCAACAAAGTAGTAGGAATATAAAACTTTAATAACATATAAATATATACAACAAAACAAAAACAGTAAAAACATTTAAACAACGAAGAGACCGTGGCAATTTCTTTTGAATTATCCACTACATTTATTGAAATTGACAGCACCAACAATGAAATATTCTCACAAGGAGGAGATGACTTGAATGATTTTTTTGATCAATCTCTTGATGGCGAATTTATCGAATGTTTGGAGACCATAGAGTTACAAGAATCATCATTGCAGACTTTTCATGAGGAAATTCCTGATGAGATGATTGAAGAGGAAATTCCTGATGAGGACCTGTTATTAGTTCTTTCAAATTATGAAAATTCAGAAGATGTTGCCTGGGGGTGGGTCGTCAGTAGCAGTCTGTTGTGCGAATAGTTCCAAGGCAGCAGAACGCGCTGAAATCTAGATGGCACGAAAGTGATGTCTAGTAAGTTGCCGCCCAGCAAATAACGGCGTGGGGCGCCGCGGGGGTGAGTGAGTCCAGTAGGCACCACAGCTATTTTTACCGGCATTGCAGAATTACTGCTGGGGACAATGCCTGTGCTGTAGCAGGGTCACAGCAGAAACAAAAAGGATTCTGTTGAAGATGTTGTTGGTTTTCAATTTGAAAACAGTTCTGGTGTCAACTGCTATGCTAATGTAGTGGTTAATGTTTTGTTTTCTCTAGAAAATGTAAAAGAGGGGGAGGCAGTCCAAAGTTCCGTTAAAAGGGCAAAGGAAAGGATCGGTGGTTTGAACTATCAGTCAAAAAGGGGAGGGGGTGCAACAATTTTTCCTACCGGGTCACACTGTGCTTTTACCGGAACTGAGGTCTGCAGGATTCTAGTAATTCAAAGTGAGGCTGGCGCCAGCATGGGAGCGCCGACGTCCCGCGGATACAGTTTCGTCACTCCACGGGCGATCATGGCAGTCATTCCCCATCGGGGGTCGGAGACTCCCGCGGCTCCTCTAGAATCTTCAAGGTCGTGGAGGACTACGGTGGTGGAGTCAACCAGTGACCGGGCCATTTCTTTATGCTGGGCCCGCTCTTGCCAGGTCGACCGCCATTTTGAGAGTTCGGTAGCTACTGGCGATCGCGGGGTCAAATGAGCGGACGGGCTCCACCCTGCCGGGCGAGACGTTGCAGCATGGCTACAGTGGAAGAACCCTTTTCCGGGCGCCTGGAGCGCTGAGGGTGCAGGTGGGAAGCCTCCACCTGGGGAGGCGGGAGAGGCCTGTTCGCACCGTCTCTCCCTCCCAGTGCACCCCACGGCGTCTCGCTTGACATTTGTTATGGCCGGACCAGGCGATGAGGACGAGGGGGGGGGTCGGAGGCATGTGCAAGACATCCCCCCCCAGTGTTGTCGCAGCCATTATTCAAGAAAGAAGAAGTGTCCCGTCCGTCTTCGGGCCGGGCTTCCGGTAGATGTCGGCCGGACGCCCCTGGCTCTGGCCCCATGAACGGGTTTCTTGGTTTATCGGCTGCAGCCGGATCCCGTCGGCCTCGGCCCCCCGACCGTTGGTGGCCGGACCGGAAGAGCATGTGGCGGGACTACCTGAAACTGTCAAGGGCCACCGCGGCCGGACTGGGAGAGAGAGGGGAGGGTCGAGGAGACATTCCCCCCCCCTGCAACTGTTCAGCGTTGTAAAGGCAATCCCCTGGCCGGGTCCCGCTGGCCTCGGCCTCTCCTCCGGCTACACCCTACGTTAGGATCTCCTGGCCGAGGCGTGGCAACAGGATCCGCCTTATATGGGCTGCTCCCGGCTGGGCGTAGCCGCAACCCTGCCCCACCTTGGTAGTTTCCAGAGTGGGGGCGGATGTTCTACTGACTTGCATTTTCCCTAGTCTATCGATTTTTTTGGCGTGGCAGGCGGTGGGACAGCGAGGGGTGATTTGGTTTCTCTTACTGTTTTTCTGGTCTCTCACCACTGGCATATTTTAACGTTTTCTTGTTTCTAGGACATTAATAGGTTTTATCATTACGTTATGTTATCGTTTCTTTGTTCGTTGTTTAATAAAAGTTCATGTTCATCAGTGGCCTACTGATTTTCGTTTTCCTATTCTTTTCTTTCCAGGTTGTTTCATGCTAAAGTTTCTGTTAACAGGATACAGTGATCACTTCGTTATTTTTGCATATGTCCTTTTCACTAGGGGTGCTCTCTGGTCGGGCCAGATGACCTATCTCTAGTAAATGGTCCGGGTGAAACAGGTGCATCAATCAGTGGGGAGTAGATAGGCATGACAGATTACAACGGGGGAGAAAGGTCCGCATTACGTACCCTTTCACTACTTGCAAAGATTTTCCTACGTTTATTTGCAAACCGGGAATACTTCCAAAAAGAACTAATTCCCAAACAGTCAATGTTCGGACAATCAATCAATCAATGAGGAATGAAATAGGTACGACGTGTTAAAGGCTTGCGTTACCTACCCTTCACTATCTGCAAAGGGAGAGAGAATATTCCTATTCTTCCTCGTTTGCAGGCAGAGAAGATCCTTAAGAGAACCAACTTCGAACAATTCAATGCTCGATTCAAACAATCAACAAGGGGTACTGTGAACACAAATGAACGCCGCTTATGTACATACACATTGCTATTTTCAACAGGTTGTTCCTAATGTTTCTATTTTAGCGAGGTCAAAAAAAGATCCCATTAGTGGCCTACTGATTTTGCTCGATTCCTTTTGTTTTTTTACACGATTTTTCGCTATCTGCAAAGACTAAACAGAGTATTGCGACTCTGTGCTTGTTTGTAAATAGAGAATGAACCAAAGAGAACAATCAATCAAATGGAGAGAGAAGCAGGCACGACGGATTACAACGGGGGCAAAGGCCTGCGTTAACTACCCTTCACTATCTGCAAAGAGAGAGTACTCCTAATAGAAATGAGGGGTGGGGAGCAGCATTCAAAGCAGATCAGTGTGCATAAACACGAAAATGTTTTTACTTACCACGTACTTGACATTCGACAGTTTATGATATTTGCTATTAAAAAACCATTGAAATTCACTGAAAAAACCATAGGTTATAGACCATATATAGTTAGGAATTAGCATTTACAAAACCTTGAAAATTCACTGAAAAAACCATAGGTTATAGACCATATATAGTTAGGAATTAGCATTTAAAAAACCTTATTTTACTCACACAAAACCATTGAAATTCCATATATAGTTAGTTGCACTAACTATATATCGCGCACCCGCAATCCACTGCTGATCATGTCACATATTACATTATTCATGACATGGTCAGTGACATCACTGATGACATCACTGATGACATCTCAAATGACATCACTGATGACATCACTGATGACAACATCCAGTGACTGTATGTTTCTGTAAAGTTAAAATATGTCTTACATATTGAAGAATGAGTGGATGTATAAGTGTCTGGATGAAGGATTTAGTAGGTGCGTGACTGACTGTATGAGTGAGTGATTAAATGTGTCTCACTGAATGCATGGGTTAGTGACTAAACTGTCTTAATTTGTGCATTATTATGTCTGTTGTGATATAAACTGCTGCATGTGTTGATCATTAGCTATACGAGAGGCTATATGTGTTATTGATTGGTTGCCCAAGTATTTGTATGGGAGATTGAGTTTGTGTAGGGGTGGCTGGGAGGTGTGTGACTCTGTGCATAGATGTGTGAGCAGTTGATTCACTAGGTGTATGAGTTCAAGAGTGCATGTGGAAACAGCTACATGGGCAGTTGACTGTGTGCATGAGTGTATTGGTGAGTGAATGGATATCTCAGTGCTACATGTCAAAGTAAGTACATATGTAAAACACAGTACATGTGAGAGTTGACATATATAAATAACTGTGCATAAGAGCCAGTGAATGTGTGAGTGGCTGTATGGATCATTGTGAACTTGTATCCGGGATTGTATAAGAGAGTAAATATGTGTTAGTATGTGTTTGAATAAGTAAGGTGTGTATAACTGTATAGTTGAGAAAATGGAGGTGTGATTGATTCTTAGCATGACTGACTAGGTGTGTGTGTAACTTCATGGATGAGTGACAGTCTGTGAGTGTCTGTTTACACTGAGTGTATCTAAGGTTATATTAGAGTCTGAAGAGGTTCATCGTATTATCACATGAATGATGTCATCAGTGATGTGATCAGTAATGTCAAATGAGATGTCATCAGTGATGTCATCAGTGATGTCATTTGAGATGTCATCAGTGATGTCATCAGTGATGTCATTTGAGATGTCATCAGTGATGTCATCAGTGATGTCACTGACCATGTCATGAATGATGTAATATGTGACATGATCAGCAGTGGATTGCGGGTGCGCGATATATAGTTAGTGCAACTAACTATATATGGAATTTCAATGGTTTTGTGTGAGTAAAATAAGGTTTTTTAAATGCTAATTCCTAACTATATATGGTCTATAACCTATGGTTTTTTCAGTGAATATATATATATATATATATATAGTCCTGTGGGATTATAAGGCACTTTAAGGGATGACTTACTATACAAATCGAGGGGCTTATTACCAAGGGCCATTATCGCCGCTTTAGCGGGACTTTTCGCGCTAATGCGGCGATAATTATATCGCCCTATTACCAAGCTGTCGTTAACACCAGTTAGCGACAGCTTGTAGGCGATAGGGAGCATTTAGGGGCCCACTTTGCATGTCATTGTTAATTATCGCTAATGACATGCAAAGTAGGCGTGCCAAAATGTCAGCGACTGAAAACAGTCGCTGCAAAATCGCTATCGCCTATGATCAACACAGGCGTAGTTTTGGAAATATTCACGCTAAGCGCGAATATCTCCAAACGCTAACGCCTGCCCTGACCAGTTCTTAGCCATGTTATCCAAGGAGAGGTGGATAACATGGCTAAGAGCATTGTCACGGTAATGCCTGAATATCGCTGTATTGACAGCGATATTCACGCGTTTCGCCTGTTTTTTATCGCTCCTGAGATAAACCTTGCTAATAGCAAGTTATCTCAGCGATAAAAACAGGTGAAGGGCGGCAATAGAAATATTCCCGCTAAGCAATCTTAGCGATAATTATCGCTAGTTGTTGGTAATATGCCCCCTAGTCTCTACGCCACTATTTAGCAGTGACTGGGCTCATGAAGACCTAAAACCAGGAAAAATGAACAGGAACAGATGGGACTACCAGAAATAAAGTGGCATTCTTTCCTACACTGTTGAGGCACATGTTCTGCTGATAAAGTATCCTATATAATGCACTGTTGAAATAAAGTATGAATATAGTCTGCCTGGGAGTCTCTTTTTTGAAACTTTCACTGTCACAGCTGTAGTGCTGCATGTGCAAATGGAGAACATAAGGCAAACATTGAAGAGATCATGTGATTAGACTTTCCAACCCTATCAATTTAAAAGGCAGTCTTCATCTTACTGATACTATTGTTTTAGGGAAAGTGTGAATTGAGCCAGTTAAGATGTGAACTTGGCTGTAAGAGGACTCCCAACATATCTCTAAAAAAACATGTTTTGTTCTTAGATGAGAATTCTTGTCATATATTTGGACCAGAGGTTGTGTGATGTCTTTTTCGGTCGAGGGACCATTGCACTGCAAAGCAGTGAGGGCGGAGTCCCGAAGAATTTATGTTTTGGAGTTAGGGGGCTTGGAACCCACCTCTCTCCTCCATTCTCCTCCATTGGCTGGCTTCCTAAACGGAGGCCAGCCATTGGAGGAGAAGGGAGTCACTCCAATAAAGCCCCGTCTCTTTCGAATTCGGGGGGGTGTTTTTTTGCGTTCTTTGGACTGTGACATCATCCGTCACTCAAAACTCCAAAACACGCCCCCGAATCCGAACATTTTCGGATGTTTGCGACCGCCATTTTTTTTTTGCCGTTTTTCTTGTTCTTAATTGTGTCCCTTGTTTATCCAACTCAAACCCAACCGTCCCGAGTGAGGAGCAGGTCTCCACCTTTCCCAGGGAAGCTGCAGGCGTCTCCCTGCCCCCATTCCACGAACCAGGGTGCACCGCGACCCTCTCACGGCAGATAGGGGACCGGTTCATCAGGTGGTTAATGGGGATTTACAGAAACACCTGATCCAATAGGCACCATTAGGGACTCGGGTTAAGTGGCCCCGCATTCCGCAGCTGTGGAAGTCTCTGCGTGCGCGCCTGTCCTCCCTGGACACCCGGGCGGGGCGCGCTGCGCGCATCATTCCAGCCTCCACCTGCCTATCAAGGCGCGCGGCGGGCCAATAGGCCAAAGTGCCACTGTTTTGTCTTTCCGCTGTTTAGACTATGGGTTATATAGGCAGGGTGCCCGCTGGCGAATCCAAGTAAATGCGCCCTTGGTATGCACGTTTGCCCAAGTGAAGCTGCTCTTGTTGCACAAGAACAGACCTCTTCTGGTGACAGCCACCGATGCCACTTGTTTGCAGCGCGCCGGCTGCTTCCGTTCCCGCTCCATTCAGACACACGAGGTTGTACTTGGCATGGAAGTGGCGGGGAGAGGTGGGTCTGTTGTCTCTGTAATGGACCTTGGCACGGGGAGAGCTGAGGCCCACTCACGACTCCCCCTCCTCCCTCACCCCCCCCCCACACACACACACACTTAGCCAGACTTTGCCATCCTGGGAATTTTGGTTTTCCTTCCTTTGCCTCGCTTCTTAAAAAGTGTTGCCAACTCTATTAGGTCGCATCGTTGTGACCTATGGCTTTGCCAATGTTTCTTTTAGCCACACCGCACAACATTCGCAATGTTGTGTGGCTAAAGTTTAAAAAATACCTTTGATAATATAAGAGACACGATAATAAATGGTCGGGAAGAGTTCACGGGTAAACTGAGTATGAGTGTGTGTGTGTGTGAGAGAGAATGGGAGAGAGGAAGTGAATGTGAGAAGGAGAAGTAGAGAATCAAAGAGAAAATGAGCGAGAGAAAGGAGGTGAGATGAAAAAGAGAGAGAGGTGATATCGGGACATCAAGGAGGCACGTAAACTAGAAAGAAAACAAGAGAAAACTGGAAAAAAGTGACAGAAAGAAAGAGAAAAGAAGACACATGGGGGCAAAGAGACTGAAAAGTGTGCGAGAGAAAGAAAGCGAGGGAGTGATTTAGACTGGGAAAATGAATGGGGTGAAAGGCCAAGAGAAAGAGGGAGTGATGGGGAAAAGATAGCGAGAGAAGAAGCAAAGGGGGCTCAAAATCTACAAAGGGAATCCTTTTATGATGTATAGCACTGTACTCAACGTTTCATCTGTTTAACACAGTGGGAACTTTGATCTGTCTTTATAGTTATACATTGGTCATACAAAAACAGGAAATACACCGACGTGCCCCTAAAGGTGGGTCCCAATATACTTTGTGCTGACTACAGTTTCTTTTCGGCTTGGTTTAATTGAGCAAGAAGGAAGGCAACAGGCAACATCTGCAAGTTCTTTCTTTCCACCTGTGACACTTGCAGTGCCTACTTTTCATGACCCCGTCCTTAAGTTGTTTGCACTTTAACCTCTGCCTTGACAGCAGAAGTTTCCTGCGGCAAAAAGCCACTATGTGCCTGTCTCCACCGCAGAGCCGCAGAGGAGCACCAACGGACTCTGACAAAAACTTACCTCAAACGAGGCTGGTGACAATAGAAATATTGGCACGTGTTTCACTTTGGGGCAGGGTGGCATCACCAGAGAAAACAACTTGGAAGGGGTTAAAGTGCCCTAGCTTAAATGTAAAGTTTAGTATCTTATTGATACAGCTCACTGACAAACAGGCGCTAACACTTCCAGGCACTACAGGTCTCTGCTCTTCATACAAATCATAAATCAGATGGGTTAAAATCAAAGCGGTGAAAGACATGGGGGATAGGGAGGGGGGGCGTTCGTCTAAAATATGCCCTTCTGAAAATCACAAGTGCGATTTTAGGAACACCAGGAAGTCAAACACGAATATTAAACTGTGCACAAAGTTCCAGGCAGTGACGTCCACACCTGCTTCTTTCAAATCTTAACAGTAGCTTATCTTTCATCTGCTGATATGTGTCTAGCCGCCGGAGAACGCCACGTCAAATAAAAAATGATTCGTGCTGCATTTGTTTTATTTCAGCTGTGCGCTGAGAACAGTGCGCTTTTAGTACGGCTGCTGGTACGCATCGTACCTTCCATAGACATTGATCACGCTGTACGCCGCCTCACGCGAGAAGCGTGAGGTATAGTGGGGCTCTTCCCTGAAAGCCGTACGAAGCGTACAAAAGTGCTACGAAGCACCCAGAAGCGCTAGTAAGCACCGTACTTTCCAGGAAATTTACCAAAAGCACTGAACTTGCCTAAAAGAACTTACTTTGGCAAATAAGAACTGTGGCATTTTTGAAAACATTACTGGAACCTACCCTGAAGCCTGATGACTGTATTTTGAAGCCTGCTTGGCGAGCATCCGGGGGGAGGGGTCGGGGAGGTCGTGGCCGAGTGCATGGATTTAGGGCGCACTTGTCCTCTGCGCACTGCCCCCTGGCCCAATTAAGAATAGGGTAGCGTTGTTAATTTTGAGAGGACTCCCAGGACTGGTCCGCACTCTTTGTCACTCCACAAAGCGGAGGGACGTCTCCCTGACTGCCAAGGGTGAACTTGGCGCTGTGCTCCCCAAGGAAAGCTACTGCTGAGCACCATAGGGCCGAGAAATTAGTTCTTCATAGAGACACTGTCCTGCACTTTTCACGTTTAGACGCTGTTGCGAAAGCAGGGCAGCCTCTCACTTTCACAAGCTTCAAAGCGCTTCAAAAGTGGCCCGGTAGTGTTTTTTTTCTCATCTAAAGGTGTTTGTTGATATTTTGCTGTAGAATCCTGCTGTTTGCATGCCCTTTTGCAGAATATATGTGTCTGGGTCTTTGCCTATTGGACAAACCAATTCTGTGCACATTTAAGACTGTGTAAAGTCTGGTCCCTGTTTGCTTCGTGTGAGCTGCTTTGCACAGAAGTGTTTTGGTGCTTATGTTGCTTACGAAAAGGACTATTCGTTGCTGGTTGTGTTCACCCTGAGATAACCCAGACACACTCCCCCCTGCTCCGCGGCACAAACACAAGTGCATAGCCCTTCTCTGTGCGCACACCCCACGCTGACACTTGGATGCATGATCCTCGGCTGTTACAATTTTGGCAGGTGTGTTATTTGCTGAGGTGGGAGCTGGCCTCGACAAAGGCACCCAAATTGTTGTCAGAAACAGAGTAAAAGGACAACTGCTTAAATAACAGATCGTTCTGTTAAATGTCGCAAGAAACATTAGCCCCCTGGATCTCCTGCCCCTTCGCTGTGCTTGTTCTCCTGCCCTCTCGCTGTGCTTGCTCTCCTGCCCCCTGGCTGTGCCTGCTCTCCTGCCCCCTCGCTGTGCTTGCTCTCCTGTGTGTGTGTGTGTGGCTCTGTGTGTATGTGGCTCTGTGTGTATGTGGCTCTGGGTGTGTATGTGGCTCTGGGTGTGTATGTAGCTCTGGGTGTGTATGTGGCTCTGGGTGTGTATGTGGCTCTGGGTGTGTATGTGGCTCTGGGTATGTGTGTGGCTCTGGGTGTGTGTGGGGGCTCTGGGTGTGTGTGGGGGCTCTGGGCGTGTGTGGGGGCTCTGGGGGTGTGTGGGGGCTCTGTTTGTGTGTGTGTGGCTCTGTTTGTGTGTGTATGGCTCTGTTTGTGTGTGTGTGGCTCTGTTTGTATGTGGCTGTGTGTGTGTGGCTGTGTGTGTGGCACTGTGTGTGTGTGTGGCACTGTGTGTGTGTGTGTGTGTGGCGCTGTGTGTGTGTGGCTCTGTGTGTGTGGCACTGTGTGTGTGTGTGGCGCTGTGTGTATGTGGTGCTATGTGTGTGGCGCTGTGTGTGTGTGGCGCTGTGTGTGTGTGGTGCTGTGTGTGTATGGCGCTGTGTGTGTGTGGCGCTGTGTGTGTGGCTCTGTGTGTGTGTATGTGGCTCTGTGTGGATAGCTTTTTTTGTAGGTGGCTCTATGTGTGGATAACTTTTTTGTAGGTGGCTCTATGTGTGGGTGGCTCTGTCTGTGTGAGGGTGGCTCTGTGTAGGTAAATGTAAAAAAAAATTGTAAATTATTACTTGTATAGCGCACTACTCACCCGCAAGGGTCTCAAGGCGCGTGTACGAATACCGCTGTGGAACCCATCCTGGTTTTCCCTGTGAGGCATCCACTCCTGGGCACCCCCAAGGTGGAGGCCAGGCATCCTTAGCATTGTGGGGGCTGTTGTGGAGATTAAGCAAGCTTTTGCCCAGAGTTGCAGAGTGGGACTCCATGATTGGAATAGGCACCGAGGCGAGAATTATCAGGTCCGTGGAATTTTGAGCCCAAGACCCGCCGAGGCGGGGAATTGAACCCTGGTCCCGGGCTAGATCTCTGCATCAGGGTCTGCCGCTCTAACCATTGAGCCACACTTCTCCACTAGGTGGCTCTATGTGAATGACTCTGTGTGGGTGGCTCTGTATGTGTGTGTGTGTGTGGCTTTGTGTGTGTGGCTCTGTGTGGGTGTAAATGCAATAGGCCATGCATTTGCCAGCGATTAAGCTATTGGCAATGTAAATGACAATGCCATTTATTTATGATTTAAAAAAAAAAATTAAAAATGCCATGAGCAAATCCAATAGCTCTACCTTTAATAATGCCGAGACCATTGCATTGTAAATGCTTGTTTAGCAATGTAATAGATATGTTAATTAATAGTAAAAACATTTGAAAAAGCCTACCTCTTTTTGATTAGCGGTGTTTAGCAAGCACATAAATAATACCCCATGATGAGACAAGATTCACAATGGCAAAGGAGGATTAGGCAAAGGACAGCACCTTAAAAGTAGACCAACAAAAAATACATTTGTTGATTAAGATTCAACAAGAACATCACTAACGTCTTCCCGCTCATCATCTCACCACACAACAATTGCACAAAACACCCCTCTTGCCTCAGCCACAGAAATAAAGATGTACACTATGGTACTCATTTAATACACAATCCGCATCAAACAACCATACCTCTGGATCTGTAAAGCTGTAGAGGTCATTAAAAGTTTGGTGAAGTTGCAGGACGGTCATAAGTGAGTCAATTCACCAAAATGCCAGAGGTAGCGGAAGTGAAATTACATACCCTTTGACCTTAATGGCATCACAGAAAGTGACATCACATGACACCTGCCATGATATTTTCTAGAAAGGCAGGCCACATGACCCTAACATTACTACAATTGAGGATGTGCATTGTTGGATAGTATGCCACTGTAACACAATGTTGTGCCATGCTCTGCTTGACCTTAATTTGCATCAAGGGGACATTCCATGGGTGGGGCATGTGCTTTTCCATGCCACCACCAATGGCTTTTGACACAAATCCCTATCTACAAACATTGGTAGACAGGAATTTGTTCCAAAATTGTGTGCCTCCTTAAGGCAGGCATAACAAGAATAATTTTTCCAACTTTCCATGTGTGCTACATAGCACAGCACATATACAAAGTGGGAAAAGTCTCGAAGCATAGCTTTTGTACTTTAAAGGACCGCTTTCAGTATACAACCTATGCTTCAGAGAACACACACCCCTGAACTGTGGCCCAAGGGTGACTACACTGGTGTATGGCTTCCAAAAGTGTGTCAATGCATTACAAGAGGAAAAATATGGCACATCCTTTTAGATATTGTGCATTTTTGTTTCTCTCCATTTGATACAAAGCAGCACAGCAACTTTGTTGCAGTGTTGCCTTGCAATAAAGAATAATAATTCTGGGCCACAATCTCACTCACTACCTGTCACTTGACTCTCACTCACTTTCACTCACACAGACAAGCTTACATTTACAGAATCACTTGCTCACACATACGCTCTATTTCTCTCACTTAAACACACTCTCACATGCAAGCATGCATACCACTTATCGGTAAAACCACTATTACTTACCATAGCTGCCACCAAAGGTCCAAAGTGTGCTCCTTTTTTTATTACACTAATAGTAAATGATAGAATATTATTCATTATTAGTATAACTGGTAGTCAATAATGAATTCCACGCTGTCCCTGTGTTCTTGACACTGATTCTGCCACCTCTGAGACCAGGGGTCACAAAGGCAGTGCCAGGGATTGCAAGGGGCAAGCCAGGGGTCACAGATGTGCCTGCCCCCAGTAAACCCTAAATGACTCCGTAGATATCTCCCTACAATACTTGCTTCCCCCTGCTTCATTAGAAACAGGGAAGTCCTGCATTTATCATGATTGAGACTCAGCTGGATCTGACCCTGGAACCTCTGACATTATGGCTGTCTGCCCTGGAGCAGTCAGGTCATAGTGAAGATCACCCCACCCTATTTAAGGAGGGGTAACCATCACTCATTTTTGTTCTGTGATCACCATGCAAGACACAGCAGTCAGGGGTAGGGAATGCAATGAGAAAAATGTTTGTACATCAGGGCCGTAGTCGTTTTGTGTCCTGACAACAAGCTACTGCCTTTAGTTTTTTTTCCAGAAAACGACATACTTGCTGATTCATAACTGTGTTTCAGTTCCAGGTTATGTACAGAGCCAGCCAATCATATTTGCTTGCCAATTTGCACCGCATATTAGATGAGGGTAACTCGTGCATTGCTTACCAGTGCCGCTTGACTTCGCTGTCATGTTAGAAGAGTTGACCACAAGGGATTAGTAATCATGCTACAAATAGGATAGATTTTTATTATTCAGTGGTAAAGTTTATGAATGTGTTTATGCACATGGGTATTTATAAAGCACAATCTTATCTGGGCTTGCATGGCCCATCCAGTATTACTATATGGTTCAATGACAAGTGAAGAGGCTATTGGTAAAGAATAAAGCAGGGGCAGTTAAGGGGTGAGCTGTAACGTATTTTGAAGAGGTGGGTATTCATCTATTTTCTAAATAGAGGGGGAGTGATGTTGTTCTGAAGCATACGGGCATGTTGTACCAGACCCTGGGTGCATAGGCTGGAAGGTGTGTTTCATAATTTTTTTTCTTTCTAACATTTCTTTATCTCCAGTCTGGTTATGTGCTGGCTACCAGTGTTTAGTGATCCACTAGAGATATTTTGTTGTTCAGATAGGCATGGATGTCATTTCTGGTGCCCTTGTAGGTTTTGTGTTAAGGATGATATGGGTAGGTCCAGGGATCTAGTGACATTCTATCAGGATTGGGGTGATACAATCACGTTATGTAGTGGCTGTTTTCTTTCCTTTTGCACTGGATCCAGGTAGTCAAGATTAGAAACCGCATCACGAACTGCTCTTGTGTGGTGTTGGATAAAGGCTCAGGTTTGGCTCCAAAATTTTTTTATTCTTATCACCAACTTTTCTCAGCTCTCTGATCATAGACTGAAGCATCAGCATGCACCAGTATACAGATGGAAAACAACTCTACCTAAAGACATCATCCATTAATTTCCATCATCCACCTGGACAGGAAGTGACATTACTGGATTTCCCATCATTCATTTGCACAAGAAGTGACATTACTGGATTTACCATCCTCCATCTGCACAAAATGTGACATCACCAGTTTCCTGCTAAAACTGCCTTTAAAAGAAGAAGCCAAGCCCGAGAATTAATTTCCATCATCCACCTGCACAGGAAGTGACATAACGGTATTTCTCATCATCCATCTGCACAGGAAGGGAAATTACTGGATTTTTCATCATCAATCTGCACAGGATGTAACATCACTAGGTTCCAGCTAAAACTGACTTTAAAAGAAGCCAAGCAAGAGTAGTCATTTCCATCATCACCTGCACAGGAAGTGACATCACTGGAGTTTTTCATCATCCAGCTGCATAGGAAGTGTGATCACTGGATTGTTTTCATCAATCTGCATCGGAAATGGCACCGCTCCTCTCCCCTCGCAGGACCTACTTAATGGTTGTCACCGCATGGAGGTTCAGAGTCTAAGACCGTCTGTGCTTGGACAGCATCCAGTGCCAGGAAGCCTGGTCCTCCACCCTCCTGCTGCTACCGTGCTGTAAACCTATGCACCCCAACCCTGGCCACTGCTGCCTCACCACACCAAACATCACTGAGGGAGCATTCTCCTGCTCTCCCTGCAAGGTTGCATGATCTAACACACACCCAACTGTCTCCAAACCAACAGCACTCAACACCCCACTGTCTCGCACTCAGACAGTCCTTCAGCCAATCCACACAACACTCCACACTTTCGTTCATGTTCCTCAACACCTGCTCACTCACCAAACATGTCATTGAGATCTAGATTAGCTGCAGGATAATGCCCCTGACCAGCTTTTCCTCATGGAAACCTGGCTGACCCTTGCATCGGCACCTGACATCTCCACAGCCATCACCCCGGGCTATAAGATTGCCAGGCAAGACTGACTTTACAAGCCCGGAAGTGAAATTGCCATATCTCACAAGAATATCATCAGATACACCATAGCCACAAACATGTCATCCTTCAACATGGAACACCTTTCAGTCAAAATCTACATCACAGCCAACTTCACTCTAAGTGGCACTCTCATCTACAGACCGATAGACCACCAGACCATGCAGCAACTTCATCAACACCATAACAAACTTCTTTGCACCACATGCCCTGAATTCTAGCAATTACATCCTATTTGGAAACCTGGGGTTCCACCTGCTCTCACCATGTTTACTCTAGAGGACTGCAACCTATCAGCACTACACTTGGACTCATGCTGAATGCCTCCATCTCTTTCTTGATCTTCCTGGATGCTTGGAAGCATGCAACTGCTGTTCCATTGATAACTAGAAGCATAAAGCCCCTATTGCAAAGAGCATATTATGAGATGATCTCTATCTGACGGCAAGAAAGAAGTGGGGCTCTTTCCCTAATTCCAACAATACGTTTTCCACAGGTAGCTTTCCCATGATGCTCAGCTTGCACATATTCCATGTGGGTGCAGTCTGAGTGTACTTTTCCACAGTGTTCTCCACGTACAACTTTTGGAACCATTCATCCTTGATTCCAATGCCTTGTCCTGTGTGAAACCAACTTATTTTCTTTATTGCCTTCAATCATACGATTGTAATTTCTTCTCTCCTAGCCTAGCTGCTAAAACAAAGGCATTACTTTGCCTGAAATAATGTTTCCCCACCTGCAATGCAAAACATGAGAAAGAATAGCTTCCACACTGCACAGGAAATTCAGAACATTAGGTTAATAAAGGGCATATCACTTAAGCATTTCAAATTCACATAACCATGTAACATTTCGACTAACAATTGTACCTAATTAGGAAAATAATTATTGTTTAACACATTTAGTACATGACTAGTGTAAACTTCATAACACAATTTCTTCAAGTCAGCATTTTCTACTTGTTACATTGATTTTCCATGTTAACTCTTCATACTACTTGTCAGTCATCTATAATAAGTCACGGAGAAATGTTAACACTGTTCACAAATCTAACACTAAGTTTGCATTAGCAGGAATATATGTGGATGCACTCTACTCATGAATAAGATTGCACTGCTACAAATGAAAATAGGCAAATACGAAATTTCCGCCCCATCACTACTCACATCAGCAAGGTTCCTAAATATCCAACTTTTATGCTCATTTAATAAAAGTAAAATAAGCCTTGGCCTTTGGCTGTCTAAAGACTCCTGCTGCTCCTTTAATCATTTATTGTATTGAGTTTCCCCCACTTTACTTGTCTCACTTCAACACAGAGGTTATATCACGGCATAAAAACTCTGTAAGATAAGGTATAATGGCAGATTCTGACCTGAAACAATGAAATGTATCCATTCATGACCTCGATCACGCATGACATATTTTTTTCATATGATAAGCTTAATCAGGCAGTCGAGTGGGTACTTAATACAACTCATCTCGCTTCTATCAGAGTTTACAAGAGCAGAGCAGCCGATTCTTCTCTTTTCTCTAATGAGATCAAGAGTGGCACTCTACCCGTCTATTCTACACGATATTGTGAGAGGCCACCCCCGCGTCTAGGGGAGGGGGGCCTTTAGTGGGCATTCCGTGCCCGCCCCTGTAGGTAAAGTTTCGATTCTGGGGTTGGACGTCATTGGGAGGGTCTCGGTAATGCGAGACACTTGGTGGGCGTCCGAGGACCCTCCTTCCTAAGGCGATAAGGAGAGCAGCACCCCGGGAAGTAGCCCTCTTTCGTCTCTCGCCTGGGTAGCAGGAAGGCCAGCCAAGAAGAGTTGCCCACCCACCCATCCCTAAGTTCAATTGTGGGGGGCGGGGTCCCTGATAAGAGAAAAGGCTGAGGGACTCCTTTTGGACGGAAAACGGTTCACCCTGGAGCAGGGGAGGCAGTTATGGCGGCTCTAGGCTGGCGGGAGAGGGGGCCGTCCTGCTGGTGGTCCTGGACTCTCCGGCTCTACCCTAGTAGCTGGTGGCTTGGAAAGGGGGTGGTGTTGTGTCCTGCTGGTACAACACTCCTCTAGAGATGCCAATTTGTATATATATGGTAAACTGTGGCGCATATGTATGGGCGCAGCATTTATGTGTGAATTTAATAAATGGTAAATGTGGGAAGTTTTACCCACAACTGAAATGGATTTTGGTATAATAATAAAGCTACGCAGAGGACACCAATCAGTTGTAAGTGTCTTACTGGGAGAGGGGTGAGCCTGGGGTAAAGAGCGAATGGCACGAGATATCCCCACTATCATAAAGAGATCCCCCTCTCCGACTGGATGTGGTTCACATTTCACACCCCGTGTAAAATACTGCATGTTATATCAACCCACCGTCTTTGAAAGCTGCTTTACAGATAGCTGTTCCTAAGGGCTGAATAGTCCATTTATTCATACTCTTTGTGCATCTGACAACTTTAAACGATGAGCATCAAGATAGCGCTCCGACACACGTGCAGCTACTTTCCAAAGTGTATTCTTGCTTCTATGTAAATAAGATAAAAAGGCATTGTTATTTTTATTTGTTTCACATTCAAAAGTGACTTTGTGGTGTAAATGCCATATGTGGCTAGATTAGAGGCTCAACTAGAGACAAATTGCGGGGGGACAACTAAAAATTTGGGGGGGGCTTACTCTTCCAGCAATATGCAGAGTCGAGATGCAGGGTCTCTAAGAAGGGGTGAAAAACACCAAAGCCTCGTCAACAAGTAAATGTAACTTTTACAATTCAACTATATCTAGCATCATGGATTCCATTGCACCACCGCAACAAATAAATGCCTCATCTAAAATACCCAAACCGTGGTTCAATGACAACTTAAACTCAGAACGACACAACCTTAGGGCAACGGAACGATCTTGGAGATCCAACCCTTCCTCGGAACAGCTAAAACCCCTTAGAGAGGTTAGAAATTCCTAAAACAACTAATTATGAGCACTAAGGCAGACTATTTTTGATCCAAACTTTATCAAGCCGCAAATCGCCCCAAGAAACCTTTTCAATCAATGGAATTTCCAATCTGCCATGACTCTGGAGTCAGCCCACTCTCATGTGATGAACTGGCTGCCTTTTTAGCGGAGAAATAAAGACTCATCAATACTGAACTCGCTTCTAAGAAGGCACTATTGCCATCCTATGGGTCTGTGTCACCTCCTGGCGTCCTAGTGAAGCTCATACCAATCAGCCTGAGCACCAAGAACAAGGCCGCATGGGACACATTTAAGATTCTTCAGAGTTTCAACCCATCTAATCACTTTAGCGACCCGTTGGCACCTTCCATTTTCAAAGAAATAAAGGACGTCGTCATCCTCATCTGGACAAAGATCATCAACGCTTCATTGTCACAAGGCATGATCCCAGATTGCCTAAAAGCAGCTCAGGTATCACCCATACTAAAAAAAACGAATGCAGATAGTGCTGACCTTAACAACTTCCGCCCTATCTCTAACATCCCCACCTTGGCGAAACTCCTAGAAAAATGCGTCAAATCACAACTCTGTGCACACATCGAGCACTTTCAACTCCTTGACCAGCATCAATCTGGCTTTTGGAGTGGGAACAGCACTTAATCGGCTCTGACTCATGTTACGGATGGCATTTTGAAAATGCTTGAACAAATTGAATCTTGCCTTTTAATCCTCCTTGACCTTTCCTCTGCGTTTGACACTGTCAAACATGACAACCTCCTATGCATCTTGAAGAACAAGATGGGCCTCTCTGGTCGGGTGTTGCAATGGGTCTTGTTCTTCCTCTATCACAGATCACAAATAATCAAGGCAAGCCACTCTCTCTCCCAGCCCTCTCCAGTTTCCATGGGGATCCCCCAAGGGTCCGCCCTATCTCCTAAACTTTTCAACTTTAGGCAACACACTAAATCCCACGAACATTCTTTTCCACATGTATGCAGATGATATGCAACTCTACTTGAAAATATCCTCCCAGGATAACTTCATATCATTTAACACTACTCTAATGTCTACTCAAAACTGGTTAACTGAGAGCCACCTCCTGCTCAACACCTCCAAAGCAGAATTCCTTCTCATTTCACCTCCGAATCACATCCCCAAGGTAGACCTTTGTATGGACCACCTCACTGCCTTCAACTGCTCCCCCCTCATCATTGACTGAGCCAAATCTCTCGGAATCACCCAGGACAAGCATCTTAACATGAAGAATCATATCAGTAATGTGTGCAAGGGAGCTAATCACCTGTTGAGGACACTCAGGAACATCAAACCTTTCCTCCCTCAAGCTGATTTCAAGCAGGTAGTCCAAGCGATTGTTTTGCCGAGTCTAGATTTTGGCAGTGCTACGCACTGTGGCTTCCCCAAATATACCTTGGCCCCACTAAGGGTTTCATTAAATGCTGCTGCCAGACTTGTTATGGGTACCAAAGGAAATGTGCATATATCCTCAGTCCTAAAATCCCTTAAGTGGTTGCCCTATGAAGCACAAATTCAGCTAAAGATTGCCTGCCTGTCTCACAAAGCCCTCCATCTCAAAACCCCCAGTTATCTAGCGCAAAAGCTAGAACCATCATGAGGGGGTAGACCCTCAAGAAGTGCTAACTCTTTCCTCCTGAAACCACAGATCTTTCGCAAAAAGAGAACATGCCACTGAGCATTCTCCGGCACTGCCCCAAAGATCTGGAACTCTCTTCCACCGGAAGTACGCAGAATCCCCTCCAAGGTTGCTTTCAAATTGGAAGCTAAAAGATTCTTTATGAACAAGTTTTTACCTTAATTAGCTCTGGATCATCTGGTCTAAGGCTCTGGTTTTACAAACTTACGACCTGCACTGAATGTTACCCTTCTTTTAACCTATCATTTGCTCCCTGTTCAACATGCCTTGATCCACTTATTGTTTTACTTTTTATTGATTCTTTTATTTTGTAAATGTTTGATGTATTATTCTTATGTGATGCTGGTACTGCAACTTATTACCTTCCTTCCCTCCTTTTGTAAAGCGCTCTGATATCCCTCAGGATCATGTTCGCGCTATATAAAACTTTAGAAATGAATAAATAAATAATATGGTCTTTTAAAGACCTGTGAAGTACTCAGGTGCAGCTGCAAGAAGAGGGTCGCCAGCCCACAGCAGCGCAAGAACAGTTGGTGTGTGTCGGCCCGGAAAGCTGTCTCAGCCGGGCTGACACAGACGAGGGGGGGCTGAAGACCTTTGAGCCCATTAGGTGTTGCACGCCTGGCCTAGATGATCTACAGGGTCAGAAGGTCTACAGAAGTGTCCTGTACCTGCCACATCATTTCAGGCGGGTGAAATGTATGTGTCAGACTGTCCTTGCTTCAGATCTCAGTGGGGCCCCTATGGATAAAGTCAGCTCATACTAACCAGCTAACATTGTTAGTGTTTAGTTGATGCGAGTACCAATCAAGCAACTAAAGCATTAATCCATTGATTAATCAACTTACTGGCTTAACTGTGAAATCTTAAACATTCACCATGGTTGCCGTGTAAAAAAAAAAAATCTGAAAGAAAATATTCTCTGCTTTTGAATGTATGAAGTTTTTGGTTTGATTGCTTCAAGGTTTTTCGTTAACCCCTTCGACCCGCATGACAAAGCCAGCTCGTCATGGGCGTTACCTGCGCTACGCGCATGACGAGCTGACTTTGTCACGTAACGCGTGATTTTCAAAATCTCAGTGCGCAGCGGGAAAACCCGCTAGCGCGCATGCGGTTAATTATCAATTGTAAGGGCTGATGCACTGCCGCAGCTAACATAAGAAGTCAGACGTCTCCCAAAAAGTCACACAAAAGATATTAATGAGCGCTTCCTCCGGGCCCCATCCACTGTACGCTGTGTGTAAAAGGGATATCCATGCAGCTTTCAGCCTCGTGCCTGGTAACCTCGAACTGGAGTGATAATGCATCATGTCAGTCTGCTGGCAGTAGGCTGTTAAAAACGAATTAGGAAATCGTATGTTAACCGAGCGCGTACTGGCCATCTTCTTAAATTACAAATGTTACAAATGTCAGTATTATGTGACCCTGGCATATGATGGTTTTCCTCACCATGAAAAGTGTCTCAGGTGACGTGCGCAATTGATAGGAGCTAAAACGCCGAAGCCTGCACTATGACGTCGCGCCTAAAATGTACTTTTGGCCAAAATGTTTCATTTAGCTCAGTGGGAGATATTACTGTGATATTTCGAAGGTCTAGGTAATTTGAGTCACATTTATTACATTTAAAAACAGACTTCAAATATATCATTGGGTTATTATAACAGTGTAAAGGTCATATGTAAAATTTTCCTGCACTTAGGATCAGATGTGTCAAAGCTCGTGGGCAGAGGGGTGAATTTCTAATGGGATTAGAGATGCAGTGGAATGCAAGCACTGACAAAGCCAAGAGGTCTCGCCTGTGAAAGCTATTGGCTTTGGCAATGTTTTTGCTTTCATGATGTACAGCAGATGGTGCTAGCAACTGTTTTGGAATTATTTTAAAAGGAATTGTTTTTGATAAACAGAATTGTTTAATTAACATAATTAATTAAATCAGTTTAATGTTAATGAAACAAAAAAAGTTAACATATGGAATCCCTTTGTGTATTGAAATGCGCAGCTCCCACATTTTCCATGCTCTTCTGCCAAATATGTAAGGGTGGGTGTAAGTTGCCACTGGCTCAAAAGCAAAAAGGACCTTACTGACTTTGAGTAAATCTAAATAGTCGTCGTCTTCTGAAGTGATTTTAATTACATCCTGTAATGTATGAATTATAATTGGGGATTGTGTGAAAAAGCCTTGGATGTTACCCAGTGACCCTGAAATAAGCCGCAATAACCCATCATCCCAAATGGCTACTTAGCTGCACAAAAAGTACTCTTTCAATTCATAAGTGGTGGCGTTGGGACAAACAGCGCTACTGTGAGAGAAGTTGCAAAAAACACAGTTGATGGACAGAATGTAGAACAATGTCATGCATTCATCCCAGTACAAGGATCTGGGCCTAAATCCATCGTTTTTTTGCACTCCACACCACCCTGGGTTAGACACTGGCTATATGCAAATCAGCTCTGACCCTGTGCCTCATGGGAACAGTCCAGTCCGAACTACCAAGCCATGTCTTTCCCAGACCGGAATCAAGCATCCAAGGACCGGTTTCTGGCTATCAGCCTTCATCAGCCTGGATAGCTTGACTCCAGTGGTGTGGAGAGCCTGTGAGAGAAGAGCGACTCCAGACACAGGTAGTGACACAGCAAACTTGTAAACAATAGAGTTTCTTTGTTTCTAGTTTGTAGAGTTGCTGTGCCACCTGTTTCGCATTTCTTTTGAATTTTCCAGTTTTTAAGTGAGAGACTGCTGTAGTAGAGTTTGGGAGAGAAGCTAAGCTCACTCTCCTACCATATTTTTCATTGGCCTGTGTCATTGTCTTTCGTAAATGCTGCCTTTGGATTTGTTAATAGGCTGGTTAGTCCCTCCTTAGTACGGCCTTGTCTTCATTTGTAACTTCCCATGACTACTGGCCCCTTTACTGCGGTTGTTACAGAGGATCTGCTATTATGTCTGTAAGCACTATTTACTTTATTGAGTTTCTCTTACTGCAGGCCGGTCATGCGGTGCTTCAGCGGAAAACCGGTTGTGTTTTTTTAAAAAGCACAGTCGTCCCCGTAACACAAGCGCCCGCTTTCATTCACTATAACCCAGCATTATCTCGTGTCTGTTTCAATTCCCCAAGTAAAATCGATTAAGAAATTATAGGCGAATTAAGTCATTGGAATTCCAGGTAGCACATATTCATGTGATAATGGGCTGAAGCTGACGACAGCACATCTGTGCTACAGTCATCTGAACTACACCACCTGATGGGTTATTTTCAAAAGCCGGTTTTATTAACAACAACACGACCACCACCAAGACCACCACCAATACCACAAATACCACCACCACCAATGCCACCACCACCCCAATGCCAACAAAACCTATACCACCAACACCAATACCACCACCAATGGCACCAATACCACCACCAATACCATCACTCATGCCACCACCAGTTCCACCATCAGTACCACCACCACCAATACCACCACCCCCTCTACCACCAATACCACTACCAGCAATACCACCACCAGCAATACCACCAAAACCACCAATACCACCCCCGATACCACCACCACCAATACCACCACCACCACCACCAATGCCACATCCAATAGGACCACCAACAATACCAATACCACCACCACCAATACCACCACCCCAATACCAATATCACTGCCAATACCACCACCAATATAAATACCACCACCAATACAAATTCCAGCACCACCAATACCAGTACCAATACCACCACCAATACCATGACCACTAATACATCCAGCAATACCACCAGCACCACCAATATCAACACCACCAATACCACCACAACTACCATTGCCACCAATACCACCACCACTACCTCCAATACCACCAATACCACCACCAATATCACCATCACCAACACCACTCCCAATACAACCACCACCAATACCACCACCACCAATACCACCACTACCACCAATACCACCACCATCAATGCCATCAACATTAATACCACCACCAATACCACCATCACCAATACCACCACCACGACCCACCACCACCACCAATACCACCACCACCAATACCACCACCATCAATACCACCACCACCACCAATACAATACCCACCACCACCACCAATACCACCACCACAAATACCACCACGACCAATACCCCACCACCAATACCAGCACCACCACCACCACCAATACCACCACCACCAATACCAACAATACTACCAATACTACCACTAACACCACCAATAACAATACCACCACCAATACCAGTACGACCACCACCAATACCATCACCACCACTAATACCATCACCAATAGCGCCACCAATGCCACCACCGCCACCAATACCACCATCACCACCAATACCACCACCATCAATACCACCAATACAACCACCACCGCCAATACCAATACCACCAGTACCAATACCACCACCGTAGCGCCTCTCGCTCATTAGTAATAGCAGGGGACCGCCCTGCACCAGGGGGTGAAGCCATGGTCCTTCTACAGCTGGAGTGTTTTTATTAGACCAAAGATAGCAATGGCATTATGCAATGCCACACTGCACACTCAAACCACACTCAAAACTCAACATAACCCTTTGTGGGCAGCATATGTTGTTCTTTGTAGGTGATTGACGTTTTAATGTGAAAAACTGTCTATCAAACATTCCCACTTTAACATGACATGTTACCTCTTGCTCTGTGGAAACAGACAACAGTAGCTCTTGGTAGTGCAAGACCTAACAGAGAGTCTTTCTACCTGACCTCAGCCTCACACCCACCTGTGTCTAGAGTAGGCTTCAGGAAGACTGAAACCTCACAAGAGAGATGTGGTGACCATTACAAGAGGCTATGAGGCCGCTGGACATTCTTTTTTTTCTTTAGGGTATATCCCTGCGAAGCCAAACTAAAGAATAGAAAGTGCAGGGAGAGCTTGTTGGCTCACAAGGGCAGGAAATAAATAAGATAAATAACTATGCAATACAGTACAATACCTGCTAAGAGGCTTTCTGATTTATGTGACCACGATTTTTAGCCAAAAAAGAATGTTACATTCTGGGACTTGTAGTTTTGCATTTACTATTGTAAAGATGAGCTCACAACTTTCAAAGTTCTGTTCATTAAGGCACCTGGTACATTTAGGAGTGAGTGGGGCAGATGGGGCACACATGCATATACACACATACACATACACATTCACAGCCATGCATTCACACACGTGCACAAACACATCCATTCACAACACTCATTACCAATCATTCATACATACAGGCACACACTCACCAAAAATGTATTTTTAAAAACCACACACACTTACCTGCAGCCCTCGAAGGAAGGTAGCAGTCCCAACGTCATCACAGAGTGAGATGGGGTCAGTGAGACTGCAGACCTCACCCCACTCTGTGATGAAGTGTCACTGATTGACACTCTACCCTTGGTGCTTCAGGGCTTAAAACTGAAGCAACCAGATGCGAGGCAATCAGTTATGCTACCCCTCATCACCAAGGTGAGGGTCTCAGGGACCTTTGCTGAGCTGAGGAGGTCACACCCACAGGAGCTGGGACTTCCTCAGGCAGGCAAAGTTCAGCTCAGGCAGCCAGGAGCCTGCGCATTTAGCGAATGTCTGGCTCTTGGCTGCCTGACCTAAAAATGAACAGAACAACAATATTCTATCACCTGATTTAAACATGACTTACCATTAATGCCTATGGGAGTTGGATTGTAAGGTTAAGTCCACACTCCCCTATTACCAAGCCTGACATTAGCGCTGTGTAATCATTGCAGGATTTCACACGCTAATGTTCATTATCGCAGTCTATCGCAGGATTTCACATCGCCTGTTAGCTAAGCGTTGCTAATACGCCACTAACATGGCGATGTAATCCAACGATAGCCGGCGATAATAGGAATTGGGTCAAGTGAACTTTGCGATATACTTATCGCAGACTGTAGATAATATTCCCCAAAGCATCTCGAAAGAGGGACAACACTGTGCCACAAGGAAATCTCTTGTGAAAAGGGCACCCGGGGATGGCTTTCTGTATAATTCATGAGAATCCAGATCCCCTGAGGCCACTGGTACAGTGGTGATCATTGGACTGTCTGCTGGGATGCAGATAATGAGGCCTAGTAATATTCTGACTGCCTTTTGGAACCCGGCTTGTAATGTATGAAACTACGTACCTGAAATGGGGCTTGAGCTGTGTGCCTGTCCTTTTGCCTTTTGTCTTGATGCTGGCTGGTGTGGTTCTCCATTACTGAATAAAACTAAAAGGTCTGGAATATCTAATGGCTATGCCCAAGAACTAATAGTTAAGCCCTTCACCTCCTATAGAAGAGTCTAAATTTGTATGCTGGGCCCAGACTTTTACCATTCAAAAGAAGTGCAGTGACTGTGCCTGCTGATGGAGTCAGGATGGATGGGCTTCTTCTTCACTTTCACCTGGACTACTGCGAGGGAGCAGAACTAGGAACAGGAGGCAACTTTGAGAAAAGAGCATTATTAGTAACTATGGTCATAATTCTCCTAACAAATACATATGTTGAAAAGGCAGATGTATCCTCAAAACAGATACATTTCTTGATTAAGGGAGAGGCTCTAAAATTGTTACGGGTGGTATTAGAAGTATGTGATGAAAATGAAAGGCATCATGCTACTGCAGATGGACTGATCAGGATTTTCAACCAAGTTTGTAATATTTCAAAGGGGTTTAGTTTGAATTTCACCTATGTTGGGGCTGGGGAGGATCTGTAAGAAATCCCTTTTCACCAAATTGTTTCTCCTACGTTTACAGTTTTTGGACAATGATTTTTTTTTATCTCTGTGGTCCTGAGTTTTGTTGTCCAGAACTTCGCCATTATTTTAACCTGACCACTAGACCCAGTATTGGTTGCTGTTTTCATCTTGTTTACTGCTCTTAATCTTGGCTATATCGCGACATTTTCCTGGTTTTAAGTGCTCTTGCTTTTCCTTCTCTCTCCTACATTGAGCAAATCTGATGCCTTTCCTCTTTTCTTGCTGAAGCTCAGTTCTCTTATTTCTTAACTCTGTACCTTGCTTCCACCACATATCCTTTGCTCCTTTCCACATCTTCCACTTTCCTGAGTGAAACGTCAACCCTCCTCTTCCCCTGTTCCCTGTTTTTTTCTCTTTTTTTGTTCAAGCGTGCTGTTCCTGTTTGGTCTTGTTTAGTGTTGTACACTGTTCGGAAGTTATGTTCTGTATATAGATGCTCTCCATCAATGCTTGTGTTTGTACAGCACGCTACCCAAGTAACTGCATATTACACAATGTAATAAATGGAAAATAAATATACTCTATGTATTATAACACAGGATTTTTCTAACTTTGTATGATGTCACAAGGCTGACACTGTGGGTGCCCAATATTATTAACTAGCAGTTTATGACTACTGGCCGACCCGTTCACATACAAACATCGTATAATATAACGTGTTACAGGATCTATTCTTTCCAAAGTATCTCAGATAGTCTATGTGAGTTACACAGAAGCTGATAGGTCAGCATGTACAGTTTGAACATTTCTCTTGATGGCTTATATTTGACTGCAGCAATTAACATGATATTTTGTAAATATTTTTCTAGGTCCATGTCAAACTGTCTAAACCTGAAGTCAGGTGTTAAATGTGTCAGTTTAATAAAAGTTGTGAGTTATAAACTGGTACACTTTATCCAGATTTGTAATTGAGGATAATATCATATTTAAATTGAAGAGTCAAAATATGCTGATTGCTCTGAACTTATTATATGTTGCATTCAAACTTCATCAGAGTCTAAATCAATAGTGAAGTGGAGACTTCATGTGCCTTCGCTGCACTAAAAAAATGTGATCATTCCATGCCATGAGCAAAAGAACGTTGGGTGTAACCCAGATCTCTTTGACTGGGGGGGGGGAGTGTATGATTTATTCAGCATTCCTGCCATCATTTGATTGAATAGCACTATTCAAATCTGTTCAGCACTGTTTTTTCTAGGACTTCCCTTCTCCATTTATCATAGGAATTCCTTTTCTTTTGTTCAGCAAAACTGTGAGAATTGTATATGTAGTAAACGGAGCAGGTAGGTACTCTACACACAGATAACAGCATCAAGATTCACCAATATTGTGGTGATCCGCAACTCTACTCGAATGTCTCCTCTGACATCCAACAACTCAAACACCATCTGCAGATCATCCAGACCTGGATGTCCAGCACCTATCAGAAGCTCAACCCAACCAAGGCAGAATCCCTGTTATTTACCAAGAATGACAAATAAGAAACAGTACAACCGTCTCAATGACATGAACCTTGATGGCTTTGAAAACCAACTGTACTGAATGCCAAGTGACTTGCGCTCACTCTGAACACCACTCTCAACCTTGAGAAATGTACTGCCAAACTCACAAAAGGCTGCCTGGTACCCGTTCTCTCTTGCAAAGAAAGTGAAACAGTTTTTTCCCCAAAAAGCAGCTTCAGGATCTGCCCCCATGCGCATGAGGGAATGTCCCTTTGACATCGCACAAGCACACATAATCGCAGCTTTATGTGTAGAGCAGAGATTGCAGGGCAAGTATTGGCAGCCTCTTCTGTAATACCAAAGTGCCCTGGGGCACAGAAAGCCGGCGCACATGCCCACTGCGGCCTGTGCACTCAGCATAGTACATACTATGTTCCTCCAATCTTGGAATAAAAGCAGTGCTGCAGCTCGTGTATATCACTGAACATTATTAAATATGTGTTTAGTAAAAGTACTAGAGGATTAGGGGGCTTATTTACAAGTCCCTTGCGCCGCCAGTACGTCACTTTTCTCATGTTGAAAGATACACACTGGTGGCGCAAGGGGGCTTGGAAATAAGCCCCTAGGTGTCCAGTGCTCTTGAAGCATGTGTAACGTCGTAGACATGCTTTCTTGGTGTTGTGTCCTTTGCCGCATGCAATTTACGTGAGTTTTTGACATTTTGTCTCCTTGCTTAAACACCTTCTACTGGAGCGTTACCACCTACTGTGTCAATCAGTCTGGGAAAGGGTTGCTGCAGATGGAGTCTCACCTAAGGTCGCCATGCAACAATATTTTTTTTAGTTCCTTTGAGATAGAAGGTTGGTTTAAGAGGCTCACACTCTGACACTTCTGTTTGGAATTTTCATTTTGGACATGCAAAGAGAAATGACATAGTTATTTTGGTTTTTGGAGCTTTCTTGCACTCTTTCCTCTCTCGCTACTTCATGTCACTTCATCACTTCCCCCGACAGCTATTTCTGTAAGGCTTAGAAAATTGCGTAATTCCTTTTAATTGGGACTCGTGAGTGACCCAGGCGCTTGTGTTTTTGAAGTGGCACTAGATGCAGAGTTCGAACAATTCTGGGTCGGATATGACATCAGCATATCCCTAGGACACCATGACAACCAATCAACCACCCATTACAGCCTGCATTATGTTAAAAAAAAAGTTTCGAATCGTTCACAATCTACAAAAACATTAGACACAGAAGAGTTACTTGTCTAAAGCAATCACTCCCATTTTTCAGTTTCGATCATTTTACAACTTCCACGTTTTCTTTAGAGGCCAGCTCATAGTTCAAATACAACGTTTCCATGTTGAAAGTCGTTTAACGGATCGATTATTGTTTGTCAAACTCTTGCACGGTTGTCATTTGCACTCATGTGCTCTCACAGTGATTTTCCGCGTGGGCTGACATTTCTCTTGGGTGAACAGCAATACGGACGAGTAAAAGAGACATTGAAAGGTGGGATCTGAGTAGATCGTAATTACATCTAAAATTAAAATATGTGATTGTTCATAGTTCTTGGTCTATTGCCTAATGTGCTGTGCAGTAAATAATTTACTGTATATTGAAAGGAGACCACATGAGGGCTGGGTTTTGTGTTAAATAGGTGCTAGTTACGAATGCTCATTGGGAGTGTCTGGTGCTAGTGAATGCTCATTGGGAGTGTCTGGTGCTAGTGAATGCTCATTGGGAGTGACTGGGAGTGTCTGGTGCTAGTGAATGCTCATTGGGAGTGACTGGTGCTAGTGAATGCTCATGCTCATTGGGAGTGACTGGTGCTAGTGAGGGAGTGCCTGGTGCTATTGAATGCTCATTGGGAGTGACTGGTGCTAGTGAATGCTCATTGGGAGTGACTGGTGCTGGTGAATGCTCATTGGGAGTGACTGGTGCTAGTGAATGCTCATTGGGAGTGTCTGGTGCTAGTGAATGCTCATTGGGAGTGTCTGGTGCTAGTGAATGCTCATTGGCAGTGCCTAAGGAATAGATTAGTAGTAGGTTGGAATGAGTGATCTAGGAATGTGTTAGGAATGAATTAGGTGGCAGTGAGTTAGGGGTGTGTGAAATAGAAGTCTACTTGATAAAGAGAGTTAAGCAGGAGCGAGGCGTGAGTTAGCTAGACATGAGCTAGGGATGAGTAAGGATTGACTCAGAAAAGAGTTGTGAGTGAGTTAGGACAATGAGGTTTCATGTACTGAAAACATGGTAGGTGGAGCATAGGAATAAAAGAGTGAGGGGCGAGTTAAGGGACTTGTTGGCATGGGTGAGTTAGGAGTGATCTAGGAATTAGGAGCTAATGAGTGAAAGGTGAGCAAGAAAGAAAATGCCCTCTTTTGTCTTTAAATACACATCATTAGATGATTTGCGTCCTACAGGAATCATCGTCAAGAATTTCATTGTACATTTTGTCAAGACCTTTAAATCTTCAAAGGTAAGAATTAATTTATTATGGCTCAACAGATTTTGATAAACATGTCTTTTAAATTAATGCTGTGTATTCTTATTATTATTAGGACTAAATTGATATCCCTGACATTATAAAAAGCGTTTGCATGGGGAATCCTTCATGCAGGTCCCTTAACCATGACACCTATATGTATGGATGTCTGTGGAATTTGTATAGATTGAACCTAGCTAAAGCCAGTGGCGCACTTTACAGTGTCAGGGTAAAGGATACAGTCAACATGTGGTTTGAGAGGTAGCTGGTTTTAGGACTGCTATTGCTTCATGGTGTACTGTTTTTAAAGAGGTGAGTTTTCAACTCTTTCCTGATTTTACAGCATTGTTATGGTGTTACTGATGCAAACATTGATGTCCTTCCTTGATCATGGATAAGTCTTGTCTTTTCATTTAACCATTCATTATCTCCAGTCTGATGATGCTGTGGATGTGGGCTGGCTGAGAGGTACTAGAGATTCCGACTTTGTCATCCAGCTAGTCAGGGCTGGGGGTCATGATGGTTCTGCAAATGATGCAGCTGGTTTTGAAGATGGTACAGGTTGGCAAGGGAACCAATGGAGTTTATTTGGATTAGTGTGATGTTATCATATTTCTTCGGGCCTTGGTAGAGATTTACTACAGTGTTTAGGGTGCAGTTAGGGACAGGTGGTGGCGAGTCAGGGGTGAGTTTGAGAGGGCATGAGGATTGTTGTTTTTGCCATCCAGATTTGAGAGTACAAGGGTTTGAAGACCAGTTCTGATGTTGTTTCCTGGAAGGAACACTTTCACTTATTTCAGCAAAGTGAGATGATACCAAGCGGACTTTGTTTTCTTGGCAGTGTGTTCATTGAGGGTAAGATTGGTGTTTAGGGTACATCCAAGTTATTTGGCTTTGTGTGAAAATTGAGGGTATAGAGCTGTCAAGGTTCAAGTCATTGAACATTTATTGCTTGTTATTTTTGGCAATAACCAGGAATTCTGTCTAGGTGTAGAGTTTTGGTGGAATTGTGTGTCAGACAGGTACTGGTCATTCAGGTTTGGATGAAGTGCAGGCATTGTTTGAAGCACTGGGGGCGTATTTATGAGAGGTTTGCGTCTTGCTTGCCTCACTCAACTGGCACATGCCTGACACAAAGCTCTAAGTCATATTTATGAACCCACGCAAAGCCACTTTGGGTGACTTCGAATGGCTATAAAAATATGAAACAATGCAACGCAGCACAAATTACTAAGTTGTATTACTCTGCACAAGGAAGGTGATCCATGGCCATTGTGGTGCGTGGTCCCTGGCAAATCCCATGTTTTTGACACATTCCCAGATTTACTAAACCTGGTAAACCTGGGAATGCACTAAAAAGATACGCCTCCCCAGGTGAGGCGTAACAAGGAGAAATATCTTTATTTCTCATTATTTCCTCTTTCTAGAGGCCAGTGACCAGGCTCTGGTGCCCAGAGTCTCAAGGCCACTAAACGAGTTTCAGCAAAACCTCTGTGTGTCCCATAGGAAGAGTAGACCTCCTAGGTAGTAAAGACCCACATGGAGGTTCAACATTATCTGGGCAGAAAACACCCATGTGCACCTGCCCTGCCTTTTGCCTACCACTTGCTCCACCCCTCAGGATTTACCCTTGGGGTGCTCTAGTGATAGTAGAAGGCCCACTCAGGGTTTACTAATGAGTTATAAATGCAAACCTGAGCAAAGGCGCAAATGCACATCAACAGACCTGCAATGTGGGGGGTGATACAAGTTTGAAAGGCTATTTTGGTGGGTGGCATAATCAGTGCTGAGTCTCACCATTAGCCAGTGCAGTAACCGCTCTGGTTATGTGGTGTGCCTTTTACAGGGCACTCACAGGAACAACACCTTTACCAATCAAGTAAGCACAACTTCCTAATAGGGGAGAAATGGTGCACACGTTTTCGCATTGCATTACAGTGGGAAAGCGCCCAGAGTTCTAAGGCTACACACGAAAATTAGCAAAAGCCAGGAGGACAAAAGGCAACATGCTTTAGGGTAATCCCCTAAAAAGGACCATGTTCAATAGTAGGTTTTTCAGGGGGTACCTTTAAGGAGCCCCCTGGGTGCATGCATTAATAAATCCATCACTGGAATCAGTGTGGGTTTATAATTACATAAAGTTTGATACTAAACATCTTTGGTTTTAGTGAAGCCGTCATATAGCTGGGGAATTTGTTTTTCACCTATGTCCAGCACAGGTATTGAAAAATGCCTTCCCTAGTCACTTTCACTGGCAGTAACTGAACTGGCCAGCAAAGGGGCATATCTGTTCATATAGATTTGTCCACACATGTTGTATAGTGCACTCTGCCTTATGCCTGTAAGTCCTGTTCAAGGAGTGACTTATCAATATCGCAACCAATGACTGCAGGCATGGCACACAGGGGTGTGTGCTATGCCAGGATTTCACTTTTGTTTGCACCAAGAAACGCATCCTGCAATAGTAGTCTGTATGAGTTAGATGAGGGATCCTTTAGGCTGCCACAATACATCCTGCAACCCATGGGGACCCTCTTCAGTACCGGGTGTACCATTTACTAGGCACTTACAGGTTCCAAAGGTATTGCCATTCGGGGGAACAATTGTTCAGTGTTGGACTTGGCCCTTTTGGCAGGTTCACCCCTAAACTTGTTGCTTTTAAATGTGACCTGATGTTAGTTGTTTTTGGTTTCTGTGCACTTTAACACTGTGTCCCAGTGTAAAGTGCGTGCGCAATCTGAGTGCATGTGGTAAGACGGTGTGCGCAGATTGAATGTGTCTAGTGGAGAAGTGCCACTTTTAGAAGTTGGCATTTCTGTGTACAGTGAATGTGAATTGACTGTCTGGCTTGTGAGTGACAGGGGCTGGCTGGTGTGCTTGGCTCCAGGAGCCAGGATGGGTCTGCCCGTAGGTGAATAGGGAGATCTGCATGTAGATGGGAGGGAGGAGTTGCACCTGGGACCTGAATAGGGCTGTGCCTTCCCTCCACAATGCTGGCTCCACCCCCTCAGATGTGTCTGATGTCCCTAGCCTGTCCTGTGAATAGGGAGAGGGGCTGAGCAAAACAAAGTGCTCCAGAACCAGTTGTAACTGGTTCTCCCCTTGCTCTACAGCTTTACACAAAAGAAACGGGGGTATAAAAAGGGGCTGGGACTCCATGTAAAATGTTCTCTCTGATCCTAACTTGAGGGGGCCTGCTGCTGCTGCTGGGCACCAGGAGGAACCGCCACTGGGGACCTCCTCCCTGCTGGAGGGCCCTGTGAGCTGGCCCCTGGGCCCAGCCTTTGCCCCCCACTGCATTCTTAAAGAGACTTTCCCTGGATTTGGGACTTCCAGCGCCTGGGAAGCGCTGTATCATTATTTTCTGAAGAGCGCTTTATTTCTTGTGGCCGAGAGGAGCAGCGTTTCTATTTGTGGCTGCAGCACGGACAGGCCAAGACTGGATGTTGCGGGCACCGGGCAATCCCCCGGTGCGCCGCAAGGGTGGGGCCGGTTTTGGGCCCTGGGGGCCGTTTTTGTTACAGGGCCGTTTTTGCAGCATAGCTGTAAAATCGCCCCCGTAACAAAATCGGCAGAAAAACCGGCCCTGGCAAAGAGCTCGACGGCATCCCCAGGGGGCCGGTCAAGCATTTTGCCAGGGCCGGTTTTGGTTCTCAGTCCGGCCCTGAGCACGGAGCTGCGATTTTTTTGAAGAGGGAATCCCCGGCGGTAGGAGATCCCGCGCATTGTGCTTGTTAAATACCCCTAGCTGTTGCCCACCCCGCCAGGGGCTTTGTGCCATTTATTTGTATATCCCTAGCGGGTGCCCACCCCACCAGGGACCTTGTGCCGCAGTATTTTTTTAAACCTCAAGGGTGCCTAACCCTCGTTTTGCCCCGTATTGCCTGCAAAGAAGAATCACCGCCGCGACCCGGGTGTGGAGGGCAAGACCGGAAGTCAGGCAACCTCTTGCCAGACATGGACGGAGCTTGATCAGGAAGCAGGAAGAGGCGGGAGCCTACCCCGCGCTCCTGCGTCTGCCCGTGAAGCGGACAGCGAGCACCAAGGCAGCGTTTGCACCAGGGGCCCCCGAGAGCGAGGGAGAGCCCCATGGTGCCGAGTGGTGCGAAGGAGTGCTGCAGTGGCTGGCGGGGCTCCCGTGTGGAGGAGAGAGCCCCGCGTGCAGCCGCCCAAGAAGTCAGACAGTGATTGGACCCCCACCGGGGGAGAAGCCTGAAGGAGCCTGGTGAGTGGAGCTGGAGATTGCCTAGTGGAGCGGGAGGCCTGGTGCCCAAGAGGGAAGAGCAGGGCTCCTGGGTTCATTACTGTTAGAGGGGGCATCGGTGCACATTGCCGGTGCCCGCCCCCGCTCCTGCTGGTGCTATCTTCATTTTGGGCCACATTGTCTCTTTAGAAGTCCCAGAGCGGGACTCCGAAGGTGGGGGCAGATAGATTGCTTAGAGTTCCCCGAGTGGGGCTCACGTGCACAGTGGTGCCCGGAATGATTTACTTGAGGGCTCCTGGGGTCATTGTGGTAGAGGTGGCGTTGGGGCACGTCGCCGGTGCCCGCCCCTTCCCCTCCTGCTGTACCTACTTCATTTGGTGCCTAGCGCATTTCTTGAGTCCCAGAGTGCCAGTGCTGAGTGGTGCTAAGTCCAGCTGCCCTGCGAGAGCGCAGGCAGCTGCCACGTGGCGCAGAATTGTTTAGAGAACTCCAGGGTGTTGTACTGAGGGCACCAAAGTGCCCGTGCCCATCATTTGGATTCTACAGCTGCCCAGCAAGTAGTGGGCAGCTGCCACGTTTAGGCTTGTTCTATTGCGCATCTTTGCTTTGGCTGCCTAGGCAGCGCGCCCTGACTATTTTAGACAAAGGGCATTTGAGCCCCATGGAATGCCAGTTGGCCTGGGGTCAGTAACTTCTGGGATTCTGGCGCCAGGTGATTGCCTACTGTGGTTATGATGATAATTGCCTAATGTGATTTTTTGCATAATGTCTTTATGCCTGTGATACCTCAAACCGTGTTTTCATGACTAGGAGGTTGTTCTGCCTAGTATAGTTTATGCTAGTCAGTTTATGTTTCACTGCGTGATCTATGCCTAGGGGCATTAGTCTTGCTTAGTGTGTTCCTACCTTTTACCAGTGGTTACTGGTTGTGCTCTACAAGTATTATTTTGTGCTACAATTATTCTATGTGCTACATCTACTACTTCTACTAAGTGCCGATTCTGACAGTGGCCCAATATGACCCAGTCATGTGTAAATAATCCCTTGTAAATACTGCCCAGTGCCAGTTGGCACAGTGTATCTGTGTGATTATGATCTAATGTGTTTCTGGTAATACAAATGCTATTTTTATATATAACCTTGTGTGGAGTTCCTTTTTGTTGTGTGCCTAGTGTGTTGCTGCTGTGTGTGTATGTTGCGCAAACGCTTTACACATTGCCTCCGGGATAAGCCTTACTGCTCGTGCCAAGCTACCAAGGGGGTGATATGGGGTTATCTTGGCGTGTAACTCCCTTGCCCTGACTAGAGTGGTGGTTTCTGCCTGGCTTTGATGCAAGCCTTAGCCAACCAGAAATCCCATTTTCAACAGTCAGTTTTAGGTAAAGAGTTCGGGCACCAATGATCTGGATATTAGGAACACAGTGCACTTTCTTCCAAAATTGCATTGAATATCAGGCAAAAAGTGGGGGTGACCATGTCAAATAGGGGAACTTTCCTACAAACATAAATCTAAGTGACATGTTAGAGAACTTCTAACACAACTTGAATATCAAGGCATAATTGAGCCTTGTATCTCACCAATGTAGCGAAACCAGATCATTCACACCACTTAGTCTTAGACTACAAACATTAAAACATTTGTCCAGGCATATTTGTAGTACAAAATGCACACAGTACAGCACTAATGAACAACATTGTGCATACAAAATATAAAACATCATTAGATATTTCAAATGGCTTCTTCTGCCAAAACATATTGCGCGAAATCAGGGATTTAACTGCATTCACCCCATTGAGGTCACAAAAAAGATTTGGTGACTCCCACAGGGGTATAAGAATAGCCCAAGCTTGTTCTTTGCCCATGTAAATCCAATTCTACAAGAAATTGACACAGAAGCATTGTCTTATGTCGATGACATCTACCTCATGCATAATGACGTAATTACTCATCTAGCCGATTGCATTTTCTGACTTCTAAAAAATAAAAAAATCCCATCTCATTGTCCTGTTCTAGGATATGAGTTATTAAATGAAGACAAAAGTTTAGAACCACATTTCTTAGAAAAATGTGCACTCCTACAACCACCAAATACAACAAAAAAGCTAAAACCACTTTTGGACTTTCTCAATTTTGATAGAACATGCATACCAGAATATGCAGAATGGTTGAAACTGATTTAATGCATCCAGACTTCTCAAGCACATATTGGACACCAAAACATACACAGACTCTGAGAACATTACAAACTGACATGCTTGCATCTAATCATTTACAGTCACATATTAATACTACAAATTTGGTGATTCACATAATTGTGGGAACAGCAGACTACACATGTCACTGTCAATGAAGATGGTACAGTGCCTCTTACAAATAAATCCCATCGAATGCATAAATGCATTTTGCATCTGAAAAAATACTGACTGCAGTTCAGAGGGCTCTTGTACAGGAAAGATAATTGGCTCAGGGAAAATGCATAATTTTGGATACTCCCATTCCAAGCTTAGAGGCTGTCACAAAGGCCAGCATTCCTATCGCAAAAGCATTACATACTAGATTGATACAGTGGGCCGCCTCCTTAACAGCTACTGACATAGACTATGTCTCTGACCCTACAATGTATGCATGTGTGTATTTCACATTTATAGAGTGCACTTTAACCCTACGGGCATCCTGGTGCTGAAACACAGTGAAGAATATAAAACCAGGCTGCGAAGAGCTGAAACTGCCAGTTAAACTCTGGGAAAAAGTCAGGTCTTAACTTTCTTCCAAATGACAAAAGATCCTGTATTTGCTTCAATTCCAGGGGAGAGTGTTCCATAAACGGGCGGCTGCCACACCAAACGCTATTCCCCCTAGTGTGGTTCTCTTGAACCTCGGAATAATTGCCAAGCTGGCTGCCGAAGAGCGCACATTTTGCACTGGGGCGTACCAACCAAACCGGCCCTGAAGTGGTTTGGGTCAATGTCCGTTAAGTGCTTTAAAAGCGATGCACAAAGACTTGAGCCGTAACCTTTGGCTCACCGGGAGCCAATACAGCTCAGCTAGCGCCTGGGAAGCTGATGACCTTCGGGTTCTCATTAGGACAAGCTTTGTAGCTGCCGCCTGGATACTTTAGAGCCGCAAGATCAGATACCTCAGGGACTCCAATGGCAGAGCATTACAGTAGTCCAGGCGACTAAGGACAAAACTTCTAACCACTGTGCCTCTAACCTGGATAGACAGCAATGGTAGTGCCTTCCGAAGTCCCTTAATGAGCATGTAACAGTTCCTGACTACTTTGTTGACATGCGATTCCAGATTTAGCTTGTCGTTAACGCAGATCCCCAGATTACGTACTGTGCCCACAGGTACCAAAGGGGGTTCTGTAGGGATAGGCCAGAAGTCCGAAAGTAAAACTGCCAGTACTCTGCCGACCCCACAGTGCAGGATCTCTGTTTTGTCATTATTAAATTGCAGAGCGTTGTTTCTTAGCCACAGCACCATTTCCCGCATGCACTTATGAGAGGTTTCTTGGGAGTCCGCATGGTCTCCTTCCAGGGACACTATCAATTGGGTGTCATCAGCATAGTTAACCACAGTAATATTAGGGCTTTGATGCGCCCATGGCGCCAGGAGGAGAGGGAGGGCGCCTGCCGCGTCGGATCTCCCCACCTCTAACACAGTGCACAAGGCCCTTGGCCCCCCGGGCCCACCACGCAGCCAGGTCTGAGGCGCCAACACAGACCAGGGCACTACCCGGCATGGAAAACGGGCCCAACAAGGAGCCGCAGCCTGCCCTCCCACGGGGACGGGGTGGAGAGAAAGCAGCCGTCCTCTGTAGGTAAGGTCCCCTGCACCGCAAAGTCCCAGGTGCCCGGGGCCAGCCGGAGCGATCCCCCAGACAAGACCACCGCACGCTGCTGAACCCCTCCACCTTGCCAGGCTGCAGCAGCCCGGGCAGCGTCTCCCCAGGCACCAACCTCCTCTTGCTGCCCCCACCTCTGCAAAGTAATGAATCCACCGGAGGAAAGGAATCGGAACGGGGAAAGGTGCCGTCCGGCCCCCAAGAGGAGAAACCACCCTCCCCTTGCTGCCCCCACCCTAACAAAGAAATACATCCCACGGGGAAAAAATGCATTCAAATGCGGGCGAAGGAGCCGCCCGGCCCCGGGGAAGGAGCCTGGGGGGAGCACTCACTTGTAACTTTTGGACTGGAAACACGTGTGAGCCCCGCCATTTTGAGACCGTCTAATGTTGTCGCTCTTGTCCTTAGTCCACCATCTTGCGAAACAGCACACATTCTACTGCCCTCCCTTGGTGCTGTGACTGCGTCCCCCCTCCGACCACACTTAATGGATCTCTGCTCTCCTGGTTTTTGGGTCTTGACCATAGAAAATCTGCTATTTGTATATATATGTATATAGAGATAACTCTAACCACTAGTATATGTAGTAGACCTTTATACTCTCTACCATTCCTATGTGACTCTTAGAGTTTATCCATTTGTATCTCTTCCTTGACTGACTTTACAACTTGTAAATTTGCACAAAAAAATTCTGTTTGTATCTCTTCCTTGTGTGACTCTACAACTTGTACATTTGCAATTTTTTTCTATTTCTATCTCTTCCTTGTGTGACTTTACAACTTGTACATTTGCAATTTTTTCTGTTTGTATCTTTTATGTAATTCATGTAATCCTAAGTCCTTATGTATCGCAACTGGTTCTTATGTAAAGCGCTCTGACACCTTCGGGTAATGTTCGCGCTATATAAAATCGCATTAAATAAATAAATAAATAAAAAATAAAATGAATGGCCGTATATAAACATTAAACAAAATCGGGCTGATTGAAGACCCTTGATGGACCCCGTGTTCATTGCTGGTAAAGTCTGATTGAAAAGGAGGTAAGGCAACAGCCTGCTGTCTCCCTGACAAATAGGACCGAAACCAACGCAGGGCCACATTTGCCCCCCCCTGCTTCTTCCAGTCTTGTCAGCAAGGTGACATGATTTACCGTGTCGAATACGGCAGACAGATCCAACAGGATTAATGTCGCAGATTGTCCCCTGTCCGCCGGCATCCGAAGATTGTCCATCATGGTGACCAGTGCTGTCTCGGTCCCAAGACCTGGATGAAAAACAAACTTTTCTTCCCCCAACTTATTGTTAGCTTTCAGAAAGCCGAAGAGTGCTCGGCTCACCAAGCGTTCCAATATTTTTACCGGACATGGTAACAGGGAGATTGGTCTATAGTTCTTGAGACAGTTAGGGTCCAGCAAGGCTTTTTTAAGGACGGGTGAAACCACCGTCACCTCCACTGCTGAGGGATTGATTACACAACTGGTGAAGCGATTGAAAAACCTCAGGCCCCAGCTCTTTCCAGAGTTTTTGGGGGATCGGATCCAGCGGTGAGCCAGAGGAGACCCCCATTGCCACCCTAACAAACTCTCCTTCTGAAGGTAGTTCCCAGTGGTCAAGAGTTGTCCCCTTCTCCCTAACTATGACCTTATATCACTAGTTCCGTTTAAGTTAGATGTTCCTGTTTCATCCCTATCGATTGTGCACGGTGAAATATCTGGTTTTAGTCCTTCAACAATCCTGTCTATCTTTTACTGAAAGGCTAAATTTCCTCGGACCTGATAATTCTCGCCTTGGTGCCTTTTCTAATCATGGGTCCCACTCTGCAACTCTGGGCAATAGCTTGCTTAATCTCCACAACGGCCCCAACAGCGCTGGTATGCCTGGCTTCACCTTGGGGATGCCCAAGAGTGGACATTTCACAGGGATAAAGCCAGGAAGAGTTCCTAAGCGGTATACGGACAGCCCTGGGACACCTCGGGTGAGGTAGCTGTGCGCTTTACAAATACCCTCATTTCATTTTCATTTATGATTGAATTTTCACCAGAGAATACCAGATCTAGAACATGTCCTTCTATGTGGGTCGCATCTTGGACCCATTCTAACAGGTCCATGTTTTCACAAGACTGGATAAGAATGTTGTAAGTAGTCTTCAGCCTTCCATTAGGCCAAAGATTTAAATCTCCCAATATCAGCAGTCTGTGGTGAGTGAGGGACATATTACTGATCACATCGGCAAGCTGCTGGTCTATAACTGACAATGCCAGTCAGGATATGCCCTGACGGGTCTTTCAAGGAAAAACCTAGAATTTCTATGTGAGCCAACTCGTCTATGTCTAGAGGGGCAATGTCCCAAGAATTTTTTAATAATGATCCCGGTCCCGCCAACTCTGCCACTGGGCCTCGGTTTATAGAGTGCTTTATACCCTACTGGGCAGGCTAGCCCCAACTCGAGCTCCAGCCCAAGCTCTGTCCATGTTTCTGTCATGAACAGGGCATCCAATGTATACGTTTCAATCAAAAGTTGGATCTCCGTAGAGTGTTTAGGGAGTGACCTAACATTAAGAAGGTCACACTTCATTAGGCCCGTAAATATAATGTCAAGATTGGTCCCCTCTTGAAGATCCAGGGCTGATGCGCTGAGGCCATTACTCTGCTTACCAATATCGCACAGCTGTTCCCTAGTGTAACTGTATCAGGGAGTCTCTGCACTCATGCGAGCACTCCCGGGCCGCGGACGAGTGCAGACAGGCTTGCCTTTGGTTCACCTTCGGCGCGCCCGCGGCGCACGTCTTCTGCGTGGTCACTCCAGTATGACGCTTTATAGGAGCCACTGAGCGATGACTAGAGCGCTAAACCCCATAGCACGACGGGTCCACTCTTACAGGTGGACACCGCCAGGGTTATGAGTGCGCTCTGTGTTAAAATGATAAAAAAAATACAGATTCAATTTCAACATTAGTTAAAAGGAGAGGATACAAGGTAAAAGTCAACAATTGTTAAACAAAGGATTTCCCCAAGATCTGCTAAATGACCAGCTGCCACAGTGATGTCCAAATGGGATAAATAAGGTTGTGCAAATAAGCAAATAATGTATTTCGAAAATGACAGCCCCCAGTCGGCAGATTTACTGTGTTTAGTAGTGCGCGGGCGCTCCAGTGTGACGCTTTGTAGGCACCACTGGGAGATCACTAGATCGCTAACCCCCACAGCACGACGGGTCCACTCTTACAGATGGACACCGCGGGGTTATGAGTGCGATATTTGTGTTAAAAAGATTTAAAAACATACAGATTCAATTTCAACAGTAGTTAAAAGGAGAGTATACAAGTTAAAAGTCAACAATTGTTAAAACAAAAGATTTCCCCAAGATTTGCTAAATGCACAGCTGCCACAGTGATGTGCAAATGCGCTAAAAAAGGTTGCGCAAATACTCAAGTAATGTATTTTGAAAATTACAGCCCCCCAGCCTTGACCGATTCCTTTGGGATCTTGTATATATATATTTCATACTAGTATCTTCTGCTGTGCGCGTGGCGATGGAAGACTCGGCCTACTTTGAGGAGGGCCCCTCCTAGAAGAGAACCTCGTAAATGCCCTGGATGCATCGGTGCAAGATTCCTTCAACAAGGCGGTGGAAGTAGGGTTCCAAAAACAATTAATAAGGCGCTTTTGAAAATAGTGGTAGGCGGCCTATCGGAGAATCACCAGCACTGTCTCTGCAATGGCAAATAAATCAAGAAAGGGATCAAGGCTCGCACAAGTTAGATGGATCCATGAAAATGAGTTGTCCTCAATACTGTGACCGTGCCCCCATAAAAAAGGGTGTGACCGTGTATCCATCACTGTCTCTGTTTTTATAAAACTTGTGCAAAGCCGTTTTTGAACAGATTTAGGTAGATTAAGGTGTGAAGAATCACCTTTTGGAAATTGTGATATTTACAATCTATTCGTTAAACATTTAGAATGACAGTAAAATATTCTGTGAAACAAAAGAACTGTTGCATTTCTGGCTAAGAATTTTGAGTAAAATATGGTACAAAATGGATTCCTCCAATGCTTCTACATTTTCACTAGATAGAAAATGTCTTGCTAAATAAAATGAAAAAAACATAGGTTTGCCACAGAGATAAAAAAAAATATTCGTTCAACGCTTGTCATTCAAATTCCATTCGTTTTCTGGAGGTTCATATATCTTGCTCCTTCAATCGCCCCTCCCCCTTCCCCGGGGTGGTCTTTAGCGCTAGTGATATTTTTCATGTGGAGAATATTCCATGACATGATGGTTATCAAATGCTAATTACCAACAACATAGCAGGTTTCCTTTCTCAGCTGACTCCCTTTCTAAGAATGTCTTTATGTAACACACCATTGAAGACTGCTTCCCTGATCCTGCGCTGCGACTAATGCATCATTAAAATGAGGCAGTGTTGTTGGGTGTAATATATAATCTACATTAACATTTCTGCACAGTAATACATCATTTGCTTGACAGCTTCTAGATATCGAACCTCCAGGAGCAGGTTTTCTATAATAATGCATATGTATATATTTTTAAGTTCATGTTATCAGCCCAACATGTTCAAACATATCTCGTAATTTTCCGCCACGAGAAAAATGTACGAAAAGAAATGTATTGAGTAAAGTATACGTCACATTATTGTAGTCATTATCATATAATGTCAATATAGTCCAAACATTAATGAATGAAGCTGATACCAGTATCTAGATCAATTAACTTCTTCACATTTTCAATTTATTTTTCACAGCTTCCAGAGCTATTCAACAAGAATATGAAGCTGAACTTTGTATAGTTACAGACAAAAACATATTTGTGAAAAGTAATACAGTGTACCAGTATATGATGGTCTAACTAATATTGCTGTCAATGAGTTAAGAATGTTGGCGACTGGATGGCTGAATGGTTACGTCGTAAGAAGGAATATTCCCCAGAGGAAATATTATCATTGTAAAGAAAGGTCGGGGGTAAACTATTTTGTAAATAATATGTCTCTGAGGAGGTCTGTGTGACACACTCCTTCGAGGACGCAGGAGCCACTGGCTTATTCTAGAGTAATCATCAATCGTGTCAATGTGCTGACGAGGGTAAACAAAAGGGACTGGTGAGAGGTGACTAGAAAGAATGACAGACGAGCCTTCTTTATTCACTCTCTAATCAATGCCTGCTCTACAATAGGTCTGAGAGCCAGCACTCTGTGCATCATTTCACTGGACCAGAGGGGAGGAGTGCAAGTAGATGCACTCGATCAGGCCATTCAGTACATGCCTTGAAATAAGAACGAGGGGAGCAGAGGAACCCGATGAGCCCTCTAAGGGAGGCATCTGTAATTCCACTTCTCAGGAGGTCATAGGACCGACAGGAAGTATTGGGCCCCAACTGTAGTGGTTGAAGTTATTTGCCATGTTCACACTTGACTGTTAGGGTATCGTGGGAGAGCAGTCACAGGCTTCTGAGCCTGTAGAGTGCCTAAGCTCAGAACGAATAGACAGAATAGCTTTACTGTTCAGCGGCAGCCCAATGTGTTTTTTTTTGTGAAAAGAAAATATTTTCTAATCACAAAGAAGTGCTAAATACTGTTCAATTCAACTTGGATACAAGCCAATGATCTTGAACGATTCTCCCTTCTTCAGCTATACCTGCTGAGATTCCCACTATGCTGCTCCAACCACAGGTAACCCTTGATTGGCTGGCCCCTCCCTGTAGTTAGGGCAGACAAGTGAATCAGGCTCAGGTGCACTCTCAAATACCCCAACACATCAAATGCACACACAGTTAATTTTCTTCAGTCTCTTATACCTAGAGTTGTAGTGAGTAATGCAATAGGTATTGATGCTTTCCTTTGGAGCATATCCTGCAGCATCTCAGTCATTCCCATTGTTCTCATTCAATAACTTTATTTCGGTCACAAAGGACCATAAAAGTGCAGATAAAATACATACAACGCACGAAGATTAAAAAAATAAACAGCATATATGCAACAACGAAACAATTATCTAAAAACGAATTAAAAACAATGATAGTTATCAAGACATTACATTTGATACAATATCCTAATGGCCTAATGGCAGTGAATCTTTAAATACATTTTCTACGTCTATGCCACATGCCAATTAAAAACCGCGAAACAGCAAAGACAATGGGAGGATGGGTGTCATACTTTAAGACTCTAAAGGCTTGAGCACACTGTCTGAACCCTAGATTTCTACAAATTGGTATCAACCAGCATTTTTGTGTGGCCTGATAGGTCGGGCAGAAAAACAGAACATGGAGTTCATCTTCATGGTTATGTTTACATGCTGGGCACACTGTGTTCTCACTGGTGTTCAATTTACTGGTGAATGCCCTGAGCCGGAGACTAGCAATCCTAAATTGCATATAGAGTTTCCTCGCCAATGGGGGGTAAATCAGATCTAAAAAATCCTCCATTTATGGTTCTGTTTTTACTAGAAGGAACTCTGCCGTTAGTCTTCCCACTGTAGGGCACCTATGTAAAGACAGTAAGTTATAATGCCTAAACGTATGAACCAACTCTGCCCTACATAGCACTGGGCAAGTTACTTCAGGAGTATCCCAAATCTCAGGTAGGCCGATCTTAGTACTAACTGCCTTAATGTGTGAGAGCCACGGGGTTTTCTTTGTTCTCAGTGTCGCCCAGACCTCCAAAAATTCATTTTTGTAGTTCGGGCTAGTTCGGGCACTGACCATAGTCTTCTCCAATACGTCAGTGGCCGTAGAGCTACTTCCTCCTCTATAGGGACTAGCCCCAAATCCATACGTAGGGGCACACACGGTGTACTAGCTGGAAGGCCCAGTAAATTCCTCATGAAGGTGTGTTCTACCTTCGTGAGGTTAGATGAGCTTTGGTGTCCCCAAAGTTCCTGCCCGTACATAGAAGCCGCTCTAGCCTGTACTTTATAGATTTCTATGACCGGAGCCGCTGGCTTGAATTCAGAGATTCTGTGCACTTTTGAAATCCCCCCCACCACTTGGGTTAACCTAAGAGCAGCCTTAGCTGTCTGGATACCCCAGTCAAACTGTTCTGTCAAAGTGATGCCTAGGTACTCAAAGGCCTTTACTCGCTCCAGTGGAGTTCCATTCAAAAGTGGATTTGGACGAGTCTGCCTAGGGGGATTAAAAATCATCAATTTAGTCTTAGCTAAATTTATCTCTAGTCCTCTCAAAGCACAGAAAGCAGCAAAACCGTCCAAGGTACGTTGAATGCCTGTTGATGTTTTGGACAACAACAGCGTGTCGTCCGCAAACATCAACGTGGACACCCGACCTGAGACTAGCCTGGGGGCATCATTATCCTTAACTCCAAGTGGGTGGTCAATGAGCCCATTTATGTAAAGACAAAATAAGGTGGGGGCCAGGACACACTCCTGGCGCACCCCCTTTTTCACTGGGAAGCCGGCTGAAAGTGCTCCATGCTTCCCACACCTAACTTGGGTATAATTGTCAGTATGAAGTCTAATTAGCACATCCAATAAAAAGGTTGGAAGGCCTAGATCAAGCAATACACTCCACAACTTATCCCTCGGCACCAGATCAAATGCTGAGCGGAGATCGACAAAAATGAGGTAGAGGCTGCCACCCTCCACACTCACTATTATCCAGAACAATACCTGGAGTATAAATATCTGGTTGAGAGTCGAAATGCTCATCCTAAAGCCAGCCTGCAAGGTGCTCAAGGTCTCATTTTCCTCTATCCACCCTTGGACTCTATCTAAGATAATCCTTCCCATCAGTGTTTGAGTGATGTCTATCAAACTAATGGGCCTATGGTTAGACGTCACGAGAGGACAACCTTTTTTGTGGATAGGAACTATCTCTGCACCGCGCCAGGTGTCTTGAGGGTCCATTCCCTTTAGTATGGCAGTAAAAAGAACACCCAGGTATGGTGCCCATATTTTTGGTTCAGACCGAAATAGATCCCCTGGAAGCTTATCCAGGCCGGGCGCCTTATTAGGTAAGAGTTTGGCTATTGCTGCTTCAACCTCACGGGGTGTAATATCCCAGGCTCCCTCCAGTCGATACTCATGGAGGAGGCCTGGGGTTAGGATCGAGGAACCCTCTTCACCAGAGTATGCATACAGAGCTCCAAAATGTGATTCCCAAACAGCAGCTGCTATGTTCGGTTTGTTCGCTGATCTGCCCTCTCTTGCCCCTGAGCTAACAATCGGCCAAAAAGATTTGGAGTCCTTACACTTGAGTGCTGTTCTAAGATCCTCCCATCTATTGGCTTCCCATTCTTTCTTTTCCCTTTTAATAGCCTGTTTGTACTTGAGCCGACATTGCTTAGCTTATCCTTCGCTTTAACAGCGATTAGCAGATCATTTTTTGCTTTCCGTCAGTTGGCATTATACCAGGGATGAGTAATAGCCTGACTTGCCTTTTTACTTCCTTCTGGATAGAACACATCGAACAGTTTAGCAGCCAACTGTCTTCGAATTTCCAGAGGCCTGTCCATTAGTCCTGGGTACATGTCCATATCCCCAATCTCTCCCATTTCTATCAACTGTGGCAAAGCCTGTTGATAAATGCCCGTAAGTTTATTTGGAGAGCCCTGTATATGTGGCCATTTGACTCTCCGCCTGTTGTTAGTTAGCAAGAGGGGCTGTTGAACAGGATCTGACTGTGGTACAGGGTTTGAGAAGCCCAGGCTTCCTGGTTTCAATGTCATAACCAGGGAATTGTGGTCACTGTCTTTCCTTGGATAAACCTGGAAATCCAGAAACATATCCCAAGTTCTAAGTTCGACCAGAATATAGTCTATTAGGGAATTTTGCCCTTCTCTATTAAAGGTTGAAGAACCAGGTCTGTCTGAGTTTGTCCTCCCGTTGCAAGCCCTCAAAGACAATGAGAGGGTGAGAGAGTTCAATTGAAGAACTAGCGGCGTCCATGCTCTAACTGTTGCGATCTGCTGTTCAGGGATACACCAATACTGGTCCTCATCAGCTAATCCATCTAAGCCAGCATTGGTAAGGGGCTCAAATTGGCAGTTAAAGTCACCACCTACTATTATAATAACTGCTGGGTCAATCGTCGTGAATAACTGCCTCAGTTCATCAATGGTTCCCGATTCTTGCCCACTCTGCATAGGCCTCGAATAGATGTTGAGTAGGGTAATTTGTGTAGAATCTGGGAGCGTTAGGAGGGCGCATTGAACATCAGGTGAATTGGTAGGTACCCAAATGCGTACCTACCCAGGTGCTTAAACCCCCGATGGTCTTCACCTGCCCTTCGTTACAGCCGGTATACTAAATGTGGCGAAACCGCCCATCAGGATCTCTTCCAGCACCCACTTCTCCAGAAATAGGCAGACATCACACTTTCCTACGAACAGACCCCAATCCGGGCAAATAATTTGTTTTTGGTCCCAGCCAAATTCCAGGAGAGAATTTTATTATTACCACTAGTCGCACCAACCATTGATTCACCCTGCACCCTCGGGCAACTGGTTCCCCCAACAGGTGGTGCTTCACAAAATTCTCCCCTCTATCACATTTTGGCTGCTTGCCCCCTTGATCTCTTTCCTGGGCCCTTCCCTTTAGCAGCGAGGTTGACACACTGCCAACACCCACCTGTATTGCAGGGGATAAAACTCCACGCAGTGTTGCCTCATACTTACTCCCCATAGCCCGCCACTCGTTGGTCCTGGTTTCCTCCCTTGCACGTACACCCTCCTGTTGGTTAATTGTAGGGATAACAATCATTTACAACGGATCCTTCTCTGCCTACTGGTAAGCCCTGTCCGTCAATCCTAAGCCGTCAATCTATTTGATCCAAAATACTGAATCTATTGGTTTGGGGAAAAGTAGAGAATATAGGGGTATAGGTATTGACTCCCTTCAAGTTTGCCACCCCCACTTGAGCACTACGACAAAAAGTATCCCCCCAAAGCTGTCCTCCTCTATAGCCACTAGGGTTATTGTGAGAAACGGGATATAAGTAGTATAGATGCAGGGATTGAATTTGCGTTTCAGAACGTGCTGGGACCCAGTTAAAAATATGTTCCACAGCGCGTCTGTTCCTAAAATAATTATAACGCAGTCTCCCGAGATGGTTTTTTCCCGTGCCCCCATCCAATCCACTCGTCTGGCGAACACAATTTCGCCAGATACCTGCAGGGGAAGTGGCCTATTGTGGTTAAGCCACTAGATACCTTTGTTTTTGAGTTCACTATAACCCTCCTTTTTCCCCTGGCTCAAAACTGGAACCCCTGCAAGCACCACCACATACGGTAAAGACTCAGGGGGAAGGTATATACATGGTAGAACTTTTGTTGGCACATGCTGTAGTATAATACGATTTAATCGCGGTTGTCGGTCCTCCGACCCACTCCCACCCCCAGTCTCCCTGCTTCTGGTCATTGCATTGTTATTAATTGCATCAGTATTACTTGGTTGGGGTAGGGGGTCGTTGGATATTACGGTAAAAGAAGATGAAACAGGAACATTGTACGTGGTGGACAGGACGGGGTGGTGACCATATCCGTGGTGGTGGCGGCCTGTTGTGTTTTCCGTTCACCCCTGTGGCCCATGGTCCATCGTGTGCCTGGGCAGGGTCTATCAAGGATTCAAGGTACGTGAGTCTGGTTTATATCGTAGTGAGTCTATCGTAAATAAGGAGACGAGTCTTTGTAAAAATAAGTTCTAGTTTAGTCCAAAAGTCTGCTCCCAACTCAGTAGGGCACCCATCGTTGGTGCTCGTTATATGTGTATTCGCTTTTACAATGAGTGTGCATGCGTCAAGGCTGTTTGGGGATCTTAAAGTTTGACTCTCCCCCACGTTGTTGCGTTTCCGAATTTTCACTTTACTGTTTTTCAAAGGGGCACCCCCTCGCTTCCTTTTAGGAATCGGATCTACTGCAGAATTTGTATCCCCTGGTTTTGAACTATTTGGGGATTGTGTTTTTGGTCTTGATTGCTATTAGATGAACTTTGGGTGGCTAAGGCAGCGTCCGTAGTTGCAGAAGCGATTGACGAACCTACCGTGGCTTTTGATAGATTGCTCCCCTCGCCATTATCGCCTTGTATATCAGACTCTGACCCTTATTGGTAATTAGGCGACACTGCATGTACCAAAGATGCAAACCCAAAGATGACAGTTTGTTGAAGGCAGGGTCCAAGGATAGCCTCTTTTCAGTCAATTCTATTTCGGGGGCCAACACGGATGATGCTCTCGTAAGGAATTGATCCAAGGTACCCACTATTGACCCCCTCGTTGGTGGACTTCCTACCCTTCCCCACTTTGGTAGTAGTCATTACAATAGTAGGCCTGGAGACAGCCACTGCAGAGCTCACTTACAATAGTTATTACGTGTGATTTCTAGTTTTTTACAAATTGCCAGTCTGCGTACATGTGTACTAGCCTTTATTTGCAAATGAAAAGGGGGGGCCGTCCCGTCCTCAACCGTTCTCTAACGGGCTCAAACGGGCCCGCCCTTGGCCCGGGCTTTGCCCCGCGCACCTCCTGCGTAGCCGGGGGCGTGTACGGAGATGTAAGCTGTGGGCGGAGCAAGAGGGGACACAGGTGCTGGCAATTGCGGGGTTCCTGGGAGTTGGAGTCCCGCTTCACTCCCCACATGGCCTCCAAGTCACTGGCGAGTCCCAGGCAAGAGTTCACTGCTGCGAGCAGCTCCCGCGGAGCGGGGGCCGCAAGCAGTTTTCAGGCAGTGGCAAGAGTGGACACAGGTGCTGGCAATTTCGGGGCTCCTGGGAGTTGGAGTCCCGCTTCACTCCCCACACGGCCTCCGAGTCACTGGTGAGTCCCAGGCAAGATTTCACTGCTGCAAGCTGCTCCCGCGGAGCTACGGCCGTGAGCAGTTTTCATGCAGCGGCAAGAGGGGACACAGGTGCTGGCAATTGCAGGGCTCCTGGGAGATGGAGTCCGGCTTCACTCCCCACACGGCCTCCAAGTCACTGGTGAGTCCCAGGCAAGAGTTCACTGCTCCGAGCGGCTCCCGCGGAGCGGGGGCCGCGAGTAGTTTTCAGGCAGCGGCAAGCGGTGACACAGGTGCTGGCAATTGCGGGGCTCCTGGGAGTTGGAGTCCTGCTTCACTCCCCACACGGCCTCCGAGTCACTGGCGAGTCCCAGGCAAGAGTTCACTGCTGCGAGCTGCAGTCATTCCACAGGCAGGCCCCGCAGCAAGTGAAGACAACCTCAGGTACCGCCATGTAGGCCAGGCAACCGGATGTGCAGTTCCTAGCTGATCTCTTCCTGGTGCTCAGTGTGCAGGACCCAGCCACGACCAGGCCATACTGGTCATTTTGGCAGATTTAGTCCTGAACAGGTTGACATAAGAGATTGCAGCCCCGATTGGGCCAATATCTTTGACATCAATCAATCAATCAATCAATCATGGCATTTATATCGCGCATCGCAGCTGGCGGGTGGGCGTGTAGAAGGTCAGGCGGTCGTTGAGGTACCTAGGGCCCAGGTCGTGGAGGGATTTGTGTGCGTGGGTGAGGAGTCTGAACGTGATCCTCTTGTTGACAGGGAGCCAGTGTAGGTCTCTCAGGTGGCTCGAGATGTGGCTGCGTCGGGGGACGTCCAGGATGAGTCGGGCGGAGGCGTTCTGGATGCGCTGGAGTCTCTTCTGAAGCTTGGCTGTTGTTCCGGCGTAGAGGGTGTTCCCATAGTCCATTCTGCTGGTGATGAGGGCCTGGGTGACCGTCTTCCTTGTCTCGGTGGGAATCCATTGGAAGATCTTGTGGAGCATGCGGAGTGTGTGGAAGCAAGATGAGGAGATGGCGTTGACTTGCCTGGTCATCGATAGGGAGGAGTCCAGGATGATGCCCAAGTTGCGTGCGTGGTCTGTTGGCTTGGGTGCGGTGCCTAGGGCTGGGGGCCACCAGGAGTCGTCCCATGCGGAGGGGGATGTTCCCAGGATGAGGACTTCTGTCTTGTCCGTGGTTAACTTTAGTCGGCTGTTGTTCATCCATTCGGCGACGTCTTTCATCCCTTCGTGAAGGTTCGCTTTGGCGGTGTCGGGGTCTTTGGTGAGGGAGAGGATCAGCTGGGTGTCATCGGCGTAGGAAATGATGATGATGTTCAGGTTGTGGTTGCGAGCGATGGCAGCTAGTGGTTTCATGTAGATGTTGAAGAGAGTGGGGCTGAGCGATGATCCTTGCGGGACGCCGCAGATGACTTCGGTGGCCTCTGAGCGAAACGGCGGGAGGCGTACTCTCTGTGTTCTCCCGGAGAGAAATGAGGTGATCCAGTCCAGGGCCTTCCCCTGAATGCCGGTGTCGTTGAGTCGTTGGACTAGGGTGCGGTGGCAAACTGTATCGAATGCCGCGGAGAGGTCAAGGAGGATGAGTGCCGCTGTTTCACCGTTGTCGAGCAGGGCTCGGATGTCGTCAGTGGCTGCGATGAGGGCAGTCTCGGTGCTGTGATTGGCTCTGAATCCGGACTGCGATGGGTCGAGGGATCCGTTTGTCTCGAGGAAGGTGGTCAGTTGCTTGTTGACGACCTTTTCGATGACTTTGGCCGGGAAGGGAAGGAGCGAGATGGGGCGGAAGTTCTTGAGGTCGGTCGGGTCCGCTGTGGGTTTCTTCAGTAGTGCGCTGAGCTCGGCGTGCTTCCAGCTCTCAGGGAAGGTGGCTGTGTTGAAGGAGGTGTTGATGATGTCTCGGAGATGGGGTGCGATGGTGGGGGCTGCTTTGTTGAAGATGTGGTGGGGGCACGGGTCGGTTGGCGATCCGGAGTGGATGGTGTTCATCATGCTTGTCATGTCTTCGGGGGTCACCTCGGTCCATGTCTGGAGGATGGTGGCTGGGTGCGTAGGTTCCACCGGTGGGTGCGGGGGTTGAGCGCTGAAACTGTTGTGGATGTCGGAGATCTTGCGGTGGAAGTACGAGGCGAGGGAGTCGCAGAGGTCCTGCGAGGGGGTGATGTCGTTGTTGCCGGTGCTGGGGTTGGAGAATTCCTTGACGATGTTGAAGAGCTCCTTGCTGTCATGGGCGTTCTTGTCCAGTCGTTCCTTCAGAGATTTCTTCTTTGTGGTGCGGATGAGCTGGTGATGTCTGCGGGTGGCGAGTTTGAGGGCGGTCATGTTGTCGGTGGTCTTGTTGAGGAGCCAGGTCTTCTCGAGGGTGCGGCAGGCCTTCTTGGAGTCCTTGAGTTCGTCGGTGAACCAGGGAGCCTTCTTGCTTCTGGGTCTGGTGAGTTGGTCCTTCAGTGGGGCGAGGTCGTCAGCACTTGTGGTCAGCCACTGCGTGAGGTTGCAGGCTGCTGTGTTAGGGTCCGTTGTTCTGACGGGTGGGTTCTGGCTGAGGGAGGTGGCGAGCTGGTCGGCGGTGATCTTGCTCCAGTTCCTGTGGGGAACCTGCTTCGGGTGGTGGTGGACCGTGTTCTTCGCGAAGCTGAAATGGACGCAGCTGTGGTCTGTCCAGTTGAGTACGGTGGAGTGACTGAAGGAGACGTGCTTGCTGGAGGAGAGGATAGGATCGAGCGTGTGGCCGGCGTAGTAGGTGGGGGTGTTGACCAGCTGCTTGAGTCCGAGGTTGGCGAGGTTGTCCAGCAGGGTGGTGGTGTTGCGGCCGTTGTTGTTCTCCAGGTGGAAGTTGAGGTCCCCGAGGAGGATGTAATCGGTGGAGGGGAGGGCGTGTGGGCTGATGAAGTCCGTGATGTTATCGCAGAACTGTGAACGCGGTCCCGGGGGTCTGTAGATGAGGGTGCCTCTGAGGGTCGTCTTGGGGTCGGTGTGGATCTGGAAGTGGAGGTATTCGGCGGCGCTGAATGTGATGCTGGAGTCAGTCGAGATGCGAATGGTGCTCTTGTGTACGATGGCGATGCCTCCTACGGTCTGGTTGATGCGGTCCCTCCTGATGATCTTGTAGCCGTCCGGGATGGCTATGGCGATGTCGGGGGCTGAGGAGGCGTTCATCCAGGTTTCCGTGAGGAAGGCGACGTCTGGGGATGCGGTGTCGAGGAGGTTCCAGAGTTCCACGGCGTGGCGGTGGATGGAGCGGGTGTTGAGCATGATGCACTTGAGGTGGTTGTTGCTTCCAGTCTTGGCAGGTGCGGTGCAGGTTCGGTGGCAGGAGAAGTTGCAGGAACGGCAGACGAAGGGTCCATGGGTGTGTCTCGGGGATGCTTGGTAGCATCCGGGGGCTCGGGCGGTGTTGAGTGCATTGAGTGTGGCGAAGTTGTAGGTCTTGCGGGGGGGCTGGCTGGCGCGGGGGCCAGGGGGTCTGGCGCTGGGCGCGGTCCAGGCGCGGACGGGCACAGACGGGCTTACCTTTGGCGCACCTTCGGCGCTCAAACGGCGCTCCCGCTGCGCGGTCACTGAGGGGGCGTCATAAATAAGGAGCCGGGAGGGAGGGTCAGCTGGGAGGCGGGGTGGCCAATGGGCAGGGAGGGGAGGCGGGACTGGAGGCGGAGGCGGGAGCAGGAAGGAGGAGACTGGGGCGGCGGCGGGAGAACGGGGGTGAAGTGACCGGGTCAGCGGCGGCGGTCAGCGGGTGAGGAAGGGGCAGCAGCGGCAAGCAGAGAGCGGCAGGCGGAACCTACGAGGCAGGCAGGCTGCAGGCAGAAGGCAGCGACGTCAATCGGCACTCTCAGCGGTAGGCAGGCGCCAGGCAGCGTCAAGCAGGCAGGCGGCAGAGCAGTGGGGAGGAGCGACCGGCTGTGGGGGCACAGGGGGTCACACTGACCAGTCCGCCACGGTCCCCTTAAATAAGGAGCCGGGAGGGAGGGTCAGCTGGGAGGCGGGGTGGCCAATGGGCAGGGAGGGGAGGCGGGACTGGAGGCGGAGGCGGGAGCAGGAAGGAGGAGACTGGGGCGGCAGCGGGAGAACGGGGGTGAAGTGACCGGGTCAGCGGCGGCGGTCAGCGGGTGAGGAAGGGGCAGCAGCGGCAAGCAGAGAGCGGCAGGCGGAACCTACGAGGCAGGCAGGCTACAGGCAGAAGGCAGCGACGTCAATCGGCACTCTCAGCGGTAGGCAGGCGCCAGGCAGCGTCAAGCAGGCAGGCGGCAGAGCAGTGGGGAGGAGCGACTGGCTGTGGGGGCACAGGGGGTCACACTGACCAGTCCGCCACGGTCCCCTTAAATAAGGAGCCGGGAGGGAGGGTCAACTGGGAGGCGGGGTGGCCAATGGGCAGGGAGGGGAGGCGGGACTGGAGGCGGAGGTGGGAGCAGGAAGGAGGAGACTGGGGCGGCGGCGGGAGAACGGGGGTGAAGTGACCGGGTCAGCGGCGGCGGTCAGCGGGTGAGGAAGGGGCAGCAGTGGCAAGCAGAGAGCGGCAGGCGGAACCTACGAGGCAGGCAGGCTGCAGGCAGAAGGCAGCGACGTCAATCGGCACTCTCAGCGGTAGGCAGGCGCCAGGCAGCGTCAAGCAGGCAGGCGGCAGAGCAGTGGGGAGGAGCGACCGGCTGTGGGGGCACAGGGGGTCACACTGACCAGTCCGCCACGGTCCCCTTAAATAAGGAGCCGGGAGGGAGGGTCAGCTGGGAGGCGGGGTGGCCAATGGGCAGGGAGGGGAGGCGGGACTGAAGGCGGAGGCGGGAGCAGGAAGGAGGAGACTGGGGCGGCGGCGGGAGAACGGGGGTGAAGTGACCGGGTCAGCGGCGGCGGTCAGCGGGTGAGGAAGGGGCAGCAGCGGCAAGCAGAGAGCGGCAGGCGGAACCTACGAGGCAGGCAGGCTGCAGGCAGAAGGCAGCGACGTCAATCGGCACTCTCAGCGGTAGGCAGGCGCCAGGCAGCGTCAAGCAGGCAGGCGGCAGAGCAGTGGGGAGGAGCGACCGGCTGTGGGGGCACAGGGGGTCACACTGACCAGTCCGCCACGGTCCCCTTAAATAAGGAGCCGGGAGGGAGGGTCAGCTGGGAGGCGGGGTGGCCAATGGGCAGGGAGGGGAGGCGGGACTGGAGGCGGAGGCGGGAGCAGGAAGGAGGAGACTGGGGCGGCGGCGGGAGAATGGGAGTGAAGTGACCGGGTCAGCGGCGGCGGTCAGCGGGTGAGGAAGGGGCAGCAGCGGCAAGCAGAGAGCGGCAGACGGAACCTACGAGGCAGGCAGGCTGCAGGCAGAAGGCAGCGACTTCAATCGGCACTCTCAGCGGTAGGCAGGCGCCAGGCAGCGTCAAGCAGGCAGGCGGCAGAGCAGTGGGGAGGAGCGACCGTCTGTGGGGGCACATGGCAAGTGCAGCCCTGATCAGTCCTAAAAAGGCTATTGCAGCCCCACTTTAACTTATGTCCTCAACATGTCAGATGCAGCCCTGCCTCGTAGATAGAGGCAGTTGTAGCTTTGACTGGGCCAATACCAACAATTGCAGCCCTGATTGGGCCAACAACTACTTAAAGATGTTCTAGTCGGGAACCGGCCTTGAGTTAACAAGGAACCCTATGCAACCTGGAGCCCTCCTATCTTACTCTCAGATTATCACTTTCCTATAGATGTCCTACAGCCCTGGAGACATGATGGGCTTCTTCTGGACTGTCCTTTCTCCTATAGGGTGAGGAATAATTCTTCCCTCTCTCAGCTGGCAAGACGGCATCTGGGTTTTCAGGCATACACTCAGCTCCTCCAACTTGATATGTAGACTTCAGGTGATGTCTCTTACCTCTAAGAGGCTGATTGCCAGGTAGACATCAGCTCTGGTCATGCAGCAATCCTTGGAGTACTCTGGGGAGCATTCCATTTTTTGGTCATAAAGGACTTTGAAGTTGAACAAAGTGACATGGTTTGTGGTCCACTGTATCAAACATCAGAACTGATTTAGTTGGTTCTCTTTTCAAATGTCCCTCTCAGGCTGGTCGTGCTGACAGAGGGTGCTGCTTTAATTGCTGGGGAAACACCCTCCTGCTTGTTTGGGACCACTTTCTTAATATTCCTGAATTGATCAATATTCTATGAAATGGGATGACTATCATAGCTCCCCCTGTCTTTCCATCGTGTGTGGAGAAAAACATCCTGTTCACTGTTTAGAATGAATCCTTCTACACTCATGTGTCTAAGAAAGAAGCACTAAAGATAATACAATTTGTACATAGAGCTCCCATAGATCAGTTATACAATTCCTATATTTTGCTTCCTGATTTCAGTGTTGATTACTAATAGCCAACCAATACATTAGCTTTGTTTATAAAGAGCATCTCAATGCATAGCAAGGATGGTTGCAATGGAACCTTTTCTTCGACCAGACATACTTCCCATAGAAATCTCATTTGAAATTATACTTTATCCTTATCATTCTCACCTCTAAATGCCTGGAGTGGTTGCACCTGACTGCTGGGCACACTTAAGGTTTACTTTCTGACTATTAAAGAACTTCTATTATTTGCAAAACTCTTTGGCATGAGTAAAAATTTAATCAATGGCAGATGAACAGATATTAGAGTGAAATATATGTTGGAACAGGATACAGTTTAATGTTAAAAATATGGTCCACATTGTAGTCATCAGATTAGGATTACTTAGCATAGGTAAACCTAAGTGGGAATTCACCAGTGATATGTGATAGAACTCAAACTGTTATTAGAAAGAATACATACATCAGTCAAAAGAAAGACAAGAAGAAGTTAGACAATATTAGTCTGTCTCTAAGACTGTGAGAAGAAATATGGCTCCATGCATGTTAAAAACTCATTTATCCATGTAGCTAATACATTTAGTCTTAATAATGTTGCCAAGAGAACAACGTAGCTGAACTCACCTCATGACAGTATGGAGCTAAGATGAGAAATCTAGTTAGAGGGACCAAGGACAATTCATAGTCACTAGGCTGAACCTAATGGAATTATTTAACGTCCTAAGACCTAGGGCCACTGTACCACAAACTGAGAAACAGGTGCCCCTCTTAGCACTTGACTCTCTGGATACTGAGGAAGAGCAAAGTGTTCTCAGGGTGGTGCAGTGGGCTAGAAACTCAGATCTCAGCAGTATACAGCAATACAACACAATAAAGTAAATGTACTTCCAGTGCATTTACTTAAAGAGGGGAAAATACTTTAATACACACTTAATTCAGTATTAGAACATTGGAATGTTGGGAGCTCCATTGAAAACAATGGAGTGCTCCAGGCTTCTAATGACCTGCAGAAGTCCTAACCATAGACATTCCAATGTTTAACAAAGGCCTCAGGGAGCCAGAGGCGATTTCAGCTTCCTCGGGCTCCGTGCTGCCTTTCTTTTACAAATAAGAACATTCTGCCCTCTAGGGGCAGAATGTTCTAATAGCCTTAGAGCGCTCCGTAGCAGGCTCTACTGCCCATTAAAGGCTCACTCTCTTGCTAAAGGCCCGAGCCGAAAGCGCTGAAACGGGCTATTACTGAGCGATAGAGCCTGGTACGATGGGCTCTAAGGCTGTATTATATACAAGATTACATTACACAGATATTGAAGAGACATTTTCCTATTTGTTGCTGAGAGAAGTGTGAAACCCCACCCTGCAGAGACATATCTGTGTTGCCTAGATTATTTGTAAGTGTGATAGTGATGAAGGGACCATCTGTACAATATATATGCTCATTTATAGTGATCAGGGCACATTGAATAATATCTGCTGCTTTCATGATGCGATAAAATAATTTCAAAAGCAACTCTAATGGAGTGCTTTTCAAAGACACAAAAAGGTAATAAATGGGCGGTGGTCCTACATCTTGTACCCTATTTAACCGGGCAAGGCCTCTCTCTATAACAAGCAATGATCAATAGGACCGAATAAAAAGAACAGCAATACCCCGAGACAGGCCTATGCAACATATATAACAAGATTTGTCAGGTATTCACAATACAAAATAAAGACCTACTGTTTTGACAATGCCTCTGACAACTGAAAATACGGGATGTCTAACTTTATCATAAACATGAAGGTTAGAGTATAAAATCTAAAGAAAAATGTTGGTGGCCCTAACAGAGAATAAACATTTTGGCATAAACTCTCCATTTGAGACAGAAACATTGAATTTGGCCTAGAACATGAACCATGTCATGAGTTCTTTCAATTACCTCAAGAAATGCAGCTTACGGCTCAACAGGTGCCTCTCCTTTAATGGGGCACCTATGACTTCATTCTCAATGTGCTCACAGCCACTCCAGTTGCAGTGCGGTTCTACCAGTACCCTTGGCTATCTGGCACTTCACTTCTAAAAGGGATATAGTCTCCCCCCTGTATTGGGTCCACTCGGTCTACATCATCCTAAGAGCGCAAAACAATGAGGATGACAGTATGCACTCTCGGTGCCCCAGGGAACCCCCAAAATCAATGTGGTGATGACATGGGACTCACATGGGATGGGAGAATGCTTCTCACAAGTCAAGAGAGGTGGTAGTGGCATTCCCAACCTCTAAAGAGCATTTTTTTAAGCTGCATGAGATTGTCTAAAGCATGGTCCTTCAAGAGGACCTAAGAAGAAAGGGGCTTCCTTTGCAACCGAGCAATCACAATTGGGATTTTTCATTTGTTAAAAAGCAGCAGCGGTTTATAAAGGACTAATTGAGAACATAGATTAGAGTTTCTGAAAAGCAGAGCAATTGCCCAAATGTCAGCTAAGAGGTATTTACCAAGAAGTCCTTTGTTACATAGTTACCACATTTATCTATACTCATATCACATTATGCAGCCATTCACCAATAAATGTGAAGTGCTCATATGTGATCACACAGCAAAATAAGTAACTTACAAGTGAACAGTATGGTTATATTGAGATGATCGTCCCAAAGGCATCAGAGTAGGCAGACAGCAAAAAGTATTTGCACTTCAAAATCACAGTCAATGCAGTGGCTATCTATAGGCTGATTGCATATGTGTTGATGGTGTTCTGATCTTATATCATTAATCAAAAAGTGAGGTTAGGAGATTAAGAGCACTACAATGTCTGTGAAAAAGAGTGGAGCTCTAAAACATTTGTAAGTAGAGGGAGGACTATAGAGCACAAATGCTAATGACTAGCAAAATGAATGAGCTTACTGTTTTGAACAATGTTTCAATTGATCATCACAAGAATATGGTACAAGGTTTTTACTCCTTTTCCCATGCGTAGCAGTTAAAAGCAGGGGCAGATGTTTTTTGGGGGCATACATTACATATAATGATAGCTTTGTACAAATTAAATTATGCTATGGTTTTGATCTCGGGGTTCTGAGTGACATTGCAAGTGCGGAAATCTCAGAAAAGTTTTATAACAGATGTACCTTAAACCTATGTGGTAAAATTCCAAATTTCATGCATATTTCTTTTCTAGGGCAACAAATGTTTCCCTTTGTTAGACCCAGGATCCCTGGTTTGCTGAGGTAGGTACCTTAGGCCAAATAGGGACCCTCGTTTTCACGTCAAGGAAAGGAAGGTCACCTTCTGAGATAGCCCCCACTCACCCCCTTGGTACCTTGGCACGAGCAGCCAGGCTTATCTTCAAGGCAAATGTGTAAAGTATTTGCAACCACGCTCACAGCAACCCAATGATGACACCACAAATAGACTCCACACAAGTTTTATAAAAACGAGTATCAATTTTATGTAAAAAGATATATGATAAGACCACACGATATGAATCCAACATATGAATATTGTTGGACTTGGCCCTTTTTGGCAGGTTCACCCCGAAACTTTTTGCTTTTTCCTAGCCTGTTTCTGGAACCTGGTGTTGGTGATTTTAGGCCTTTGCGCACTTTTTCACTGTGGTACAGTGTAAAGTGCGTGAGCTCTCTGTGTATGTGTGGTGAGTGACCTGCCCTCCCATAGGAATGCATGGGGAATATGTGTGACCATGGTAGTTCCTGATGTGTGGGGAGTGCAGGGTCGAGTTTGGTATGTACGAACCCGTGAGATTAAATGCTGCGTAATGATGTATGTGGCATGAGTGTGTCTAGTGTGGAAGTGCCACTTCTAGACATGGGTGTGCGTGTGTAGTGAGTCTGCTGGCACGTGATTGGCTGGAGCCTGGCTCCAGGAGTGCCTGGGCCTGCTTGTGGATTGACTGTCTGGTTTGAGGGTGACAGGGGCTGGGGAGCCCCCAGGTGGTTGTCTAAGTCAGCCCTTGGTTGAATGACTGCATCTGCAACTAGGGAAGTGGGAGGAGATAGCACCTGGGAGTGAATAGGGCTGTGCCTGCCTGCCACAATGCTGGCTCCACCTCCCGCTGGGCGGCTGTCGCCTCTGCCCCTCACACTGAAAGGAGTTCCCTATAACCAGTTCTAGCTGGTTCTCACACTGCCTGCACCCTGCTAGACAAAGGATTTCTCTGTATAAAAAGGGTCTGTGTCCCCTTCCAAAATGTTCTTGTTTCTAACTTGAATCCGGCCAGGGGCGTGCTGCTGCTTGGGCTCGGGGGAAGGCTTGCCTCCCTGGGCCCTGCCCAGCCCCTGGATGCCATGGAGGACTCTTGGGGACCCCTCTGCCTGTCCTGGTAATATGGGGGACTTTGCTTTGCCCTGGAAGCCCTGTCCTGTGTGGCTGGGACCCTTCATGCTGTAGGGGTCATCTCTGGGGGGCTGTTGGTGCTATCTATGCCCCCAGTGCCTTGAGAGCGCTTTATTTCTAATTTCTTGGCAGAGCGCTGTTGTTTTCCCTAGGAGGGAAGCGCTCCTGCCCTTTGTGCCCCCGAGTGAGTCTTTGGTGCTCTACTTTGGATTAGCAGGTGCCTACCCTGCATTGCGCCCGATTCGCGTTATATTTTATTTTAAGGGTGCCACCCCGTTTATTTAATTAATTAACGGGTGCCCACCCCGTATCTGCTTTTATTTTATTCCACGAGGGTGCCCACCCCTCATTGTCCGCTGTTTAAATCACCGCCGCAGCACCGGGATTGAGGACGCCGGCAAACAGGAAGTCAGGCGATGTTATTGCCTGACGGCGGGCGGGACTTCCGTTTTTGCTAAGAAAGTCTCGCGCCAACCGCCGGCTCCAGCCTTGTGCACAGTCTTTCTTTCAGAGGGCCAGTGAGGGCCCTGTCGCAGTTTTGATGACTCTCAGCTGCCCAGCAATTAGTGGGCAGCTGCACCGTTTAGGCACAAGAGAGAGAGTCCCTGTGTGGGACAGAGATGGCACAGTGGTGCCAGGCCTGCTACAGCTACGCAGCACGTAGTGCCAGCTGCCACGTTTAGGCCCCTGACATTGGGACACAGGGCGTCCTAGCCCCAACAAGGCCAGTTGGCCTAGGGACTGCCACAGGTAGTGGCTTATGTAAGTTTTGCGCAATTATGTGGTTTTATTGCACCTCTGAATGTGTTTTCATGCCTCATGTTTTATTCCTGCACCTCTGAATGTTTTTAGGCATCATGTGTTTTTGCGCTATTGAGTTGTGTTCTGGCACCTCTGAATGTTTTTATGCATCATGTGTCTTCCTTGTCCTTGCACCTCTGAATGTGTTTTTGATGCATCATGTGCCTTGTTATCACACCGCTGAATGTAGTTTTATGCATCATGTGTTTTCTTTCCTTACACCTCTGAATGTGTTTTGATGCATCATGTGTAATGTGTTCTTGCTTATACCCCTAAATGTATTTTATTCTTAGGTGGTTGTTCTTTCCAGTACAGGTGGTCCTAGTGAGGTCCTGGTCCCCTGCGTGACATTCTACTAAGGTGGTTCGGGTTACGTAGGTGGTACTTACCTGTTACCAGTAGTTACTGGTTGTGTGCTATACTTGCTAATTTGTGTTGCAGTGATTTTATATCCTATTTTCTATGATCTACAAAGTGCAATTTCTAAAAGTGTTGATTCTGACAGTGGCCCATGTAGCCCTGTCTTGTACATAATCCCTTGTGAATATTGCCCGTGCCAGTTGGCACAATGTACATGTGTGATTTCTATCTGATGTGTTTTGACAATACAGAAGTTATTTTTATATAACCTTGTGTGGAGTTCCTTTTGTGGTGTGCCTAGGATGTTGTTGCTGTTGTGTGCTGGCGCAAATGCTTTACACATTACCTCCGAGCTTAGCCTTACTGCTCGTGCCAAGCTACCAAGGGGGTGAGCAGGGGTTATCTTGGCGTGTGACTCCCTTGCCCTGACTAGAATGGTGGTTTCTGCCTGGCTTTGGCGTCAGCCTTAGCCTACCAGAAATAGCCAGTTCTAACAAGTATGTGTACTATTTCTCCTTGCCAGTTGTTAGGCCAGCCAGCCCTTGTAAGTTCTGGCAATATTAATGAGCTCTTCTAAACATTCACTGTAATCCTAATACTGTGTTATGCAGTTTGTAATGCTAGAATCAGGCCCTTTTGCAATGTAAAAATAATGCAATGCGTAATACAACCACCAGGTACGTCGTTATGCAGAAATAAGGCAATGCGCAATACACTAATCAGGTATTCCGTTATGCAGGAATAATGCAATGCGTAATATGCTAATCAGGTAGTTCGTTATGCAGAAACAATGCAATGCGTCATCTGACAATCAAGTAGTTCGTTATGCAGGAATAATGCCATGCTTCATACACTAATCAGGTGGTTCGTTATGCAGAAATAATGCAATGCGTAATACACTAATCAGGTACTCCATTATGCAGGAATCAGATAATGCGTAATACACTCTGGCACCGATCACAGTGCCTTAGGCGGTCTCTCCGCCACTTCTTCTGACTCGCAGTCAGCCTCTGTCAACAGTTGCCCCCTACACGGGTATGGTGTATCAAAAAGTGCAGCTCCGCTCACCGGCCCCGGTACTGCCACTCCCTTGGCAATACAACCGCGATACGAGCCATGGCAGAGGCTCGCACTGCTGGAATGAGAGAGAGCATGAGAACATCTCCCTTCGAGCCTGCACCCCGCCCTAGGAGTAGACACATGTTACCTGGGGGCACAAAGTCACTCTCCTCTCCTCATCCAGCGGCTTGGGCCTCTGATGCAATCGTTGAGAATTGGCAATGAGGGCTCTGGTCTGCGGCTCCTGCTACGAAGATCTCAGGCTGCCGGGCACACGCACACAGAGTCGCTGAGACTCCTTTGACCTTCGGGTGCACGATCACTGGGCACTCCACACAAAGGTCTCAGGCTGCATGAAGATCACGCGCACAGCGTCGCTGAGACTCACTTTACCTCCGGGTGTACGATAACAAGGCAATCTTCAAGAAGGTCCCACGCTGCACAAAGCACACGCACACAGCGTCGATGAGACTCACTTGGATTTAGGGTGTGCACAATAACAAGTCAATCCTCACAAAGGTCTCACACGGCACAAAGCAAACTCACACAGCATCGATGAGACTCACTTGGATTCCACTGCACACGATCACTGGACAATCCTCACAAAGTGTTCAGGCCGCAAAAAGCACACAGCGTCGCTGATCCTTGCTTGGACTACAGATGCCCACGATCACAGGGCACACCTTACGAGGGTCTCAGGCTGCAAAAAGCACACACACAAAGCCTCGCTGAGACTCTCCTGGAAACTTTTGTGTTCCTGTGTTTCCGCAGCAGGAAGCCAGCTCACCTCGGGCCCTCTAACAGCCACCATGTTAGAATGGAGTGCAAACTGAATACATTTAAAAAGTAATCATCAACTTACAGAGTGTAATGTGCAATTAATGATGAGAGGTTTGATTAAGTTTCAAAAGCTTTATTTCTCAATTAAGAGATAAGTTTGTATTTTATGTTCTTTTATTCTGGTTAGTCAGATAAGTCTGTTTACAGAAATATATAAAAGAAATTGCTATTAGGCAGAGCATATAAAATATCAGTGTGTTCCATAAAGGAATTAGTCCCTATAAAAATCGAAAGGACCTAATTATCTTCACGAGAATCCATAACGAGTTCCTTTGGAAAAGAGCATATAAATTTAGCAAAAGACTAATAGCTATGAAGGGTCGACCTCCCTATAAAAAGTAGTTCTGGAAGCTCAGCGAGTTCGCAACAGCTACCGTAACAACTGTTAAAATTGGTAGAACGAAATAATCACAGCTCTAGCTATGATCAGCATAAAGATAAAACGTCTCCTTACAAAGGGTAAGGCAAAAAAGAGAAATCACAGTAGGCAGTAGCTTACAGCAATCTTGGGCAAAAGTAGCACAGTAAAGTGCTAAGGGGCATGGCAGGGAAGGTGTGCATAGAATGACATATCTCCCTAGCTAGGAACACGTACTATATAGAAAAGCACAAAACATGTTGCATACTCGAAAAGTTGAATCAATCTTGGCCAATGGGAAATGATCTTCTCATGGCTGGTTGTCTTCTTCCTTGATTTGACATGTTGTTATTTGAGCGCGACTTCAAAATGTTGTAAAATTTTGTCTAGGAACGTTCTCATGAGAACCTTCAACAAGCCTACTCTGTTAGCTGGCCAGTGTCCCATTGTGTAACAATGGTCTGCTCTATGAAATGAAACATTAATATCTAGCATGTCCTTGTTAGATCATAGAAATCAAAGCCATAGCCAGCATATTTTCTTCATTAGCATAATTGTTCATTAGAATCATGTATCAGAGAAAACTAAATAAGATGATGAAATAATATGGTGTGAAGTGAAAAGGAATGCATATTGCAGCAAACAGCACATTTCACAAATATGTTATATCAGCATTTAAAGAAAACCATGTATTTATGAAAGGGATAGAAAAGATTAAGAATATTTTGAGACCTAGTGGTGAAAGAGTTATAGAAATGGGAGCCTTCTGCAAAAATAAAGCTAATTTTCCATGTGGCATGTTTAATAAAAATAAATTTTCTCTAACCACTAAATTGACAAGCATTTTCTCTGATAACGTTAAAGCACATTTCTATATTAACATGAGGCTAAACTTAAATAAAAACTTTCCACTTCCACAAGATCATAAACAACTGGAGCTTCCCTCTTGTCTTTTTTTTGTCACACTGAACCTCTTGGTGAAAAACATCCCCATAACTTACTGTTACCCATCTATGATTCTAAATATATTTATAAAGTGATCTGTGCTAGCTAAAAAGATTCAAAAAGATTAGTCCAAATAATTTATGAACATGCAACATCGGTATAATTAAAAATCACAGGGAAGTTATCAAATGAGAGCTACTGGCATGGATAAAGAGAGGGGAAGCTATAAAAAAAAAGCAGCAGTGCAATCCATGACTGATTCACTCGGGCGCATCATTGAGCGCAGCAGTGTGAAACCCCAATAAATGATGGTGTTTCTCTGCCTAGCTCTGAAGTTGGGTACGCTCTGTTGAGCATTAAAAATACAAATAAATTAAAAGACCTTTTGTTTAGTTGAGCAGATAACAACCTGCCAAAATGTTGAGGAAACAATTATGATAATGGTTGGAGGGGGAGAGTAGTTAACAACAATTAGAGTATAGAATTTAACATGGGCAACTGACTAATGAAGGAGATATGCAATTTACAAGTGAAAATAGGCATCAAGTTAACAATTAACTGAGGTATAGTGAGCAACTATAATTCTAATTATTGATAATATGCAAAATATTAGATTTTGAAGAATGGAATTCCTTTCTTCAAGGGCATTTGATCCTTCTTCTATTAAGCTGCAGCAATATTTCCATTTGCACATGGGTCTGCATAGTAGTACTTGGAAGTTTCCTCCTGTTGCCGCATTTTTGACAATATCAAAAAACATCCCAGTAGATATTATTCTCATCGTGGTTAGCCTATTGCAAAATATTTCAGTCAAGAGCCCTTTGGTGACTTTACTTCTTAATAAGCGTCTGTGTTGGCTTGCAAAGTCTTGATTTTTGCAAGGTTTAGCTATATATTTCAAGTTGATATTTATGTAAAAAAGAGATTGTGTTAGAGATGATATCACAAGCATCACAGTTGCCATGCTTGTTGTTGCCATTATTAGCAGGAAGGCTCCAAAAGATATTGACAAATGTGTCTTTTTTCAGCGGTTTGTACACATGAATTAGATAATCTTGAAGCCCAATTCATATGAATACAAAGGCAGATCAAAGAGTGAGGTCTTTAGTTCTTCGCATATTTCAGTGTTTTTGAAACAATTTCACAATTTTGATGAGTGCGGGCAAAATGTGGTGATGCAGGTTATTCTTTCAATCCTCCTACATTTTGGTGGCAGCTTTTGTCCTCCCTCTCAGTCAACCATCAAACCCAGAGGAAACCTGCACCAGTACTGGCTTTAAGAGGCTAAGGCGGAGAGCTCTGCTCATTTCCCTGACCACACATCTGGATGGGCACACAGGCCCTGCACAAGGGAAGAAGGGTTTCTTGGATTTTGAGAGTGAGATGCACTGTATGATTGTTTGCAGTAGGAAACACAAGAACCCCTGCAAAATTGGGGAAGGTTACCCCTGGAATCTTTTACCCTATAAGTTAGAGAGGTTATAGGAGTCACCCCACCCTCTAGCTAGTGTGAGGCATAAATGTTGCATCCCCAGGCACCTTATTCAGAATACTCTGTGGACCTGTGGAAGAACAAACAAGGACCAAATCAACCTTCTGTGACATGACAGGAGCCCTGAAGGACTGGATCTGCTCACCATGTACCTAGGGCAAAGACGTGGACTCCAAAGGAGCTCTACAGAGCTACCAAAAGCTGCAATAGGCCTTTTCCTGAAGTTCCCAGCTGACCATTAGCAACTGGACCTGATCTGACCCTATTGGTAGTCTTTGCTGGAGTGCATTTTGACTCCCAAGTGCGGTTCATGAGGTCCTGATACAATTGTTTATGTCTATCTGGATTTCTCCTACCACTCCTGAAAACCTGAGACTTTTTTTGGGACTCAGGAGGACAGGAACAAACCAACCCAAACTATTTTCCAAAGGCGCAACTTCACTGGACTAAGAAATTAGGTTTCTCTTGCTCTGAGTTTATATGCAGCACCAAATGTGACTCAGTGATCCCTCACCGAGAAGATATCCAGCTTTGCAGAACTCAACACTGTAGTTAGCCGTAACCTTTCCTTGCTGAAGGATTCCGAGCTCCATAAAAGAGCCCGAAGGTATAACTCTTACCCAGACTTAGGTGCCAAAAGTATCCTACCTGCCATAGGACCTCCCTAGGCATCAAATTAGAATTTTTATCCCAGAAGAGCTTTTCCCACAAAAACAAGCAGTTTCAGCACTACCTTGTTTAACACCTATCTGACTTCATGAGAACTTCCTCACTTGCTGCCTTGCCCCGCTGAAGGAGTTTGACTTCCAGATTAAAAAACTAAGTACCAAGGTAATGCCTCCAACTGGGCCAAACCTGGTTAGTGTATCTGACTCAATCTCGGTCACGCTTACCTCAAATCAGACCTACATTCAGTCTACCCTGACCATTGACTACCATTGGTGCTTTGTGCTTCTTGGTACTATTTTGACTTTGAAAAGGCATATCATCAGTGACTCTTACTGAATTTGTGGTGTAATTTTGATGTCATTTTATTCAATATATTTAACTCTATTTTTATAAATTGGAGTGGGATTTTTATTGTGTTGTATGTTTGACGTTTCAACTGTTGTGGTACTTTTCTAAATGCTTTACACATTTTCTCTAAGTTAAGTTTGTCTGCTCCGTGCTATAGCTACTAGGGGTTGAACACATTTTAAAATGACTTAGGGCCATATGTAGGTAATCAGTATTTACCGATTTAAAGGAGGCCCATAGGAATGAATGGGAAGCCATTCACTATTACCGATTCGGTAAATACCGAATCGGTAATAGGGAGAACATATCCAAGGGTGGCAGGTTGTCACATTGACACCCTGTTGCACCCCTGAATCGTGCGTGTGTGCACATGTGGCACACATACATGCCCTTCTGCCACATGGCACTGACAAAAAAGCAAAAAAATGCTTTTTTAAAGGTATTCGGTATTTACCACCAACTTATAGTTGGTGGTATATAACGAATCCTGAATGCAAAAATGCACTCGCTTGAGTGCCTCCTACATAGGTTTCAGGATTCAGTAATTTACCGAATCGGAATTTTAAGAATTCGGTAATTTACCGATTCCTTAAATTACCGATTCGGTACATTACCAAATCCTTGAAACCTGCCTCCTACATCTCAAATCCTTAAATACCGGTTGGTAACGGTGAGATTTACCGAATTTTACCGTTACCTACCGGTATTGCCATACCCACATATGGCCCTTAAACATTTAGCTGGACCTAGCAAGCTAATGCCTTTACTACTTGCGGTGAACCTCAATCAACCCCAAATATCAAAGCACTTTCTTGCATTAGCCAAAAGGAATGGTGAAGTTGCTTTTATTTCCCAAAAGAATTATGACAATTTAGATGAGGAAACCTCTGTGCACAGTTATCAGGATGAATAAGGCAACTTTTTTTTGCTTAGCCTTTACAATTGCACATGAGTCACACTCCAGTTGGTCAGAATTCCCTGTGCCCAGTTGTTCACAACAGCAAACCTTACTTTAAAATGTGGGCACTGAAGTGTGCAGCTCAACGCCACCTGCATAGAACAGTACATTAGGAGAACATCCATTAGGGTTTCCCATGCGACACAGGTAGGTCAAAAACATAAAAACTGAGAGTTTTAACAAGTAGAACACACTTCCTTAAAGTTATCTAGTTTAGGGCCACGTCACAACCTAAACTAAAAAAAGCCTCTAAAAGCTGAATCATTCTGAGTTGCCTCATATAGTACCTCTGCTGAGACAGATTGACTGAAAAGCAGGTTTGGATCTATGTAGACCTACAGCTTACAACATGTGAAACCTTATATACGTTTACTCTTTTAGTGTTTTCTCATACTTTACTACTTGCACAGCTTGGAATTGATCAATGAATCAGGAGAACCTACTAACGTTTTGTTGTTGAACCCAATCATATTTCAAATTAGAATCTGATGCTTCATTTAATTACACATAGTCTAGATTAGAACAATAATTATCCTCCCCCTCTAAAGATAGTTGGCAGCATTTTTGTTGTTTTTTGTCTCTTTTGTTTATTCCTTGCCCCTAGACATGCTGTTAAATTAATTTGCTGTCTCAAATCTTCAGTTGGCCAACAAAGACACCATTGCATGGGGCATAAATTAGCTTGTCATGAAAGAATTTCAGCTGGGCTAGGTCTTGCTGACAAACTACCGCCCCAGCGTACTGAATTTATTAAAGACTTTCTTTAGATCCCAGTATCACTCATATCAGCCCATGTGATAGTGAATAGACAATCCATTTTCAAAGGATATTAGGTAATATGAGATGCATTACCTTATTCTTGAGAATATATTTCCCAAGGAACACAAGATATTTTCTTACGAGCATCTGGTGTCTAGTTGTATTTCACTGGCAACATCCCATGCCTGAAGCACTATTACATTTATTGGAAATAGCATGGTAATATATGGACAGAAAACAGAACTGTCTGTACATTTTGAAATGTCAAATACCTTCAGATTGGTCAGTTGATCTTATGTAAGTCTCACTATGTCCGTTCCGCTAATTAATAAATACAATTTAATATTAATCTACTGCTGATTGACCCAGAATATGTAACTGGTATTAGGGCCTTTCCTCTATATGTTTGCCTCTGTTGTGTTGTGGCAGCAAGTTATGCCGGGTAGAGGAGCTTGTTGACGACTTGGCTTTTTTCGTGTTTTATGTTAGCATTGATTTAATAACCAATGCAATGACTAGTAACTTCGACTGTGAAAAAGCTAGCCTTAGCAGAAGATCAATTTTCTCTTAGAAAAACAATACTAATTGGTATCTCACTGAGGTTCCTACTAGCAAAACCATACAGAAATTGTATCATATAAATTCAGTAGCCCATATGGTTTAGTGCTGAAATATGCTCCTTTTTTGGTTTAAAATATATTGTCTGTAGGTGTCACATCGTAATGGTAAACCCAGGGCTTGTTTTATCCCTGATGGGAAATGGCCCTCGCCTTCTCTCACCACATTAGCCTCACTAGCTGATTTTGAGGTGAGCAATTGCCAAAACAAAGCCACCTTCCCCTGCTTTGCCACATCTCTACCCTTTTCTATCTATCTCTGTTCAAACACTGACTCTCCGTATGCCCTCCTTTACACCACTGCCAGCTTCTCCAAAACAATTGATTGGGCTACAGATGTGTGTGGTGTGCAGTTTTCCTATATTTGTAAAAACGATTTGTTGTAACAAACACCTATCTGGATTCTTTGAATCCTCCAACTGCCTCGACCCCTCACAATCAGGAATCCGACCTAGACACAGTACGGAATTGCCATTGGTGACAGTCACAGACAACATCCCAAGGCTAGCAGACAATGGTCAGGCAATGCTTCTTATACTGCTTGACCTGTCTGCAGCATCCAATACCATCTATCACTAGATCTTACTAGGTAGACTCAGAGACATAGGCGTCCAGGGGAATGCACTAAAATGGTTGACTAACTTTCTGGCTGAGAGAACTCAAACCATCAACCTTGGCCCTTTCAGATCACAGACCACCAACGTTTCTAAGGGTGTATCCCAGGGCTCATGTTTAAGCCCTATCTTATTTAACATTTATGTTACACTGCTTGCGAACCTACTGAGAAATTTAGGGTTCATACCAAATTCCTATGCCGACAACACACAACTGCTTCTCTCTTTCGACAAACATAACACAAGCATTCAGACTACCTTCTCGGAGGGCATGAAAACCAGCACTGATTGGATGAGTAACAACTTCCTTCAGTTGAATGCTGAGAAAACATAAATTATGTTATTCAAAGAAGCAGTAACAAGGTGGTCACCCAACTGGTGGTCAGGAGAACTGGGCCCGGCCCCGTTCCCAAAACAAGTGGTAAAGAACCTAGGGGTCCAAATTGACCAGAAGTTAAGCTTGGAGGAGTTTGCTACCTCAACCACTAGGGCCTGCTTCCATATATTAAGCCTTCCTCGCAGAGTCTTCCCTCTACTCCCATTATCCACACGAAAAACCCTGATACAAGCATTGGTCTTAAGCCTTCTGGACTACTGCAATTCACTGTTGATCTCAGCCCAGGAATCTTCCTTAAACAGATTGCAAGTTGTCCAGAACACGACAGTCCAATTAGTGAGTAACCCCCCCCCCAGAACAGCTTTACTTACTACACTGGCTACCCACCCACAAAAGGATTACATGCAAGATTTGATGTATGTTCTATAAATCCCTAAACAATATAGGGCCAAGGTATATGACGGACAAGCTGGTCAGATACACTCCCTCCAGGACCCTTTGCTCAGGGTCCAAGGATCTCCTTCTCATTCCCCGCATAAAACAGGCTAGGTTAGGGTGGGACATCCTACTCCTATTTGGCACCATTATTTTGGAACCAACTGTCCATCCACCTATGTCTCTGCATTAACTACCTATCTTTCAGAAAATGGTTAAAAATCTCACTGTTCTGGGGGAGGAGCTACGCTAGCAAACAAGATGGCCACTTAGGCTCCTGGCTCCGCCGAACTCCGTCTCCTGCCAGATGATCCTGTCATATATCCTGCGTTTACGCCCGACCTCCGTGTGGATGAACCGATGTACAGTCTGATGGTGCACTCCCGAGAATTTTACCGGTTTGATTGACTGAGTTACGCCATGTTTTAGTTCTCGGCCTAGCCCAGCTTGTGAGCCGGGGCCTCGAGTACTGGCCATGCGGGTTACAGTTGAACAACATCGGCCGTGGGACTCAGGCAGGGTCCGGTCTATCGCTGTGGAGTTTGTCTTTGCCCGATTGTGCTGGCAGTCATTTGGGCTGGTTAACAACGAAGGAGTGGTGAAAAGGCACAACTGAGGCTGTGGGCGGAGGTCCCTGTCCCGGAGACCCGGTTTGCCCCCCACCGGTGTTCGATGGGCCGGGGTCTTCGCTCGCGGTAGCAGAGTACAGATCGCTGCCGTGGTAAACGATAAGTCGCCCTCCGCTGCCGTCCGTTCTGCTCTTGCCTGTTCCCCCGGAGAGACCCGGCTCTCTGGGGAAAGTGACCATGTTCGATATCGAGCGAGAAGAGAAGGGTTAGACGGAGTGTGAGCCGTCACTGAGGACCATACTGGCCACCATCGGGGCACTTCACTCGCATGTGGAAGCCATTGTCCACAAAATGATTGCGGGTACATTTGAGACAGGGCGTGTGAGACCGGACTCTGCTCCATTGCAAGATCCCCACGATGACCCATCTTAACGGAGGATGAGGGCCCCGAGCAACAAGAAGTATTGAAGCCCTTGGTTAGTGTGCTGGTGAATAATTGCGGGCTTGGCGCTTCAAAAGGATCGCTACACCTAACATCGCTGCCGACTGTGGGAGAACTAATCGGTGCTTCATTCCCGGAGACTCCGGTTGGTGATTGTTCTCGGTTTGAAACAACATCTTTTCCCTCCCTGGCAGTTTCATTACGGTCGCGGAGGAAACATTGTTGGGATTTAATGTCGGTGCGGGAGATCTTCTGTGCGGATGGGGTTCTCAAAGACTCAACATTTTTGATTCGTTCCAGACTGAACTTTTTTGAACTCTTTTCGCACTTCGATTCTCCTGTGGTTGCAGTGGTTCGACCGGAAGGGGTTCCCATGATAGATCGGAAGGGCCAAGGATGAGACTGATTGACTGGGTTTGATATCATGGCCTCAATGGAAGTGGGATTTGCTACCATTATGCTTACGGGAGGCTGGGCAGTGTTTACAACTTCCCCTGTTTCGTTCTGTCTGGGTTTCCTAATTGCTTCTTGGTTCTACTACAGGGGTTGCTTGTTTCTGGCAGGGGGGCAGGGGAGACCGGGAGCCTATATGAAGATGTCCTCCTCCACTTTTCTATATTTAGTATTTAGTTAGATGGGGCGACAGGCACACGGTATACAGCGGTTAGCACGCATTTTTTACAACGCGGTACTGTTACCACGCTACTTTTACCACGCAAGTCGTTACCACGACTTGCGCTGGGGGGCGCTCCAGGATAGTAAATAGTTTAATTTACTATCCAACTCCTTCCCTAGAGTCCACGGGAACTGGAGTTGGAATAGTAAATTAAAAAATTTACTATCCAGCGCCCCTCCACGCAAGTCGTGGTAACGACTTGCGTGGTAAAAGTAGCGTTGTAACGGTACGCGTTGTAAAAGTACGCGTGGTACCGTCATACATCCCAGGCACACTGCTAGTTGGGGTTAGGCGACAGCCATATGCAGGTTTGCAGGGTGGGGGGAAGGGGTTCTTTGTATTGTTTATGTTTTTGTTTCTATGTTTAATATCCTGTTAATATCCTGATATTAGGGGCCTTCCTGATGGGTAATCCTGTTTGGTGGGTAGACGGGTCCTGGGGATGATATTGTTTACACTGACCTCTACAATGTGTTGCGTTTTATTGTTGCGTGCTAGTTGCAGTCGTTGTTTAGTTCACTGCTCTACTGTGTTACGCTCTCCTGCCACTCGAAATTGCCCTGCTCATTACAATTCTGTTCCTTTGGGTGGTGGGGTTTGTGATCGGCGCTGGTTGAACTGAACTTCATATCTCCTGTATATTATACGGCCGCACGCCAGTTAAAATCCATGGCTCAGCTTTTGCCTCGGGGGTCATCCGTCTATTCTGTTCTATTTGATTGTATAATTGTCGTTTGTTCCGTGATGTAAGGCTCCTGCCCTTGGTTTTTCTTGTTTTCAATGAATAAAAAGAATTATATAAAAAAAAAATCTCACTGTTCTGATCCTTCCCGTTTTGGTTGTCTAGGCTGTTACAGCGTGGATATACCACGGTTGGGGTGATTCATGCCCTCTATAAATGAAATAAAATAAATTAGCTATCTACCTTTGCTGTAGCTTTTGAAATCTCAAGTACCTGGAAACTAGATGTTTGGACCAGTAAAGGCACTGCTTTGATCGTATGCAGTCTATCCTCCCCATTTCATACTATGGACTATTCCACCTTTGGAAACAGGATTGCTGGGATCATCACACGAGGCATAGTGCAGCATGGTTCTCCTCCATGGGGGATTTTTCAGAGGCCCTTTCTTACCCCCTTTTAGGTCTTGGAGCTCCAAAGTGAATTGTGAAGACCCACAGGGCTTTTCACGTCTATCTATGCACGTTAACATCCATATATGTCCCCTTGTCTACTTCATGATCTTTTGTATTATTATATTTAGATGAGACACACCTGGTGTAAAATCTAACAATGCCTGTGGAAGAGTGGAATTTTGGCCTGTCAGGGTACTCGTATGTCATATTCTGAAAGCGGGGATTCATAGTCATTGACTACGTATCTGTTCTCCACAGCGTGCGTATGGAGTTGCATGAGATTGTTCCCAGCATGTTAACTACGCTATTTTCAAACCACGCTAATTTTATGTTTTTGTGAAACTGCTAACCTTTGCCAGCCGTCTTTCATGACGCTAACTCAGCCTTCAATGCAACTGAATCCGCAATTCTAGAACTGGAGCTTTTAGGACCAAATCTCTATTAACACTCTAATGTGAATCAGGCTAAAAAAAGCAGACTATATTAGTATATTAACCCCTCAAGTGCTGCCGTCAGCCGTTGGACGTTGCGAGCACTACCTTCGTAGTGCTGCGCCCATCCAACGGCTGACGCAGCCCCGCCCGTTTTGCGGAAGTTCCGCACTACCGCGAAATCGCGGTAGCAGCAAACAGGTTAAAAGCAGAACCCTTCTTTGGAGAAACAGTAGGCATGGTTAGGCAAATGTTAATATAAATGGTATTGTCTTTCTGCAATGTTTCAGATTTACGACTAGTTTTAGTTGTAAAGCTCCTTCGACATTCCTGCTGTGTGACTGTAATGACGTACTAATAGCATCATATTACTGTATGCTCGGATTAGTGGAAATTCCTAAATGCTGGGTTAGAGTATCAGAGTTATGTAAAATTCACCAACTTTCCGGGAATCAGGCATCAGTTGGATTGTTGACAACAACGTCACCATCGACATAATTACCTCCACCCTACTTAAACATGTTAGTGATAATTTTAGTAGGTGCAATTCATCTCATTTGCGCTTTACCACATCTGACAAGAATAAGCACATTTGATATTATCATCTACCTCTATATGAATCTTTAATCCATGCCTGGGTAACTTTTCCATTTCTTTCTTAACACCAGAGGCCAGATTTACGAAGATTTGACACAACGAAGAAAGACACCTTACTGCACTGCTTCAAATGGAGAGAGCAGGAATGTGCCATATTTACTAATATTTGGTATATTCCTGCTCTCTCTCTGCGCTGGTGCACTGTGTGCTGCCTCGCACCTGCACAGGCACCCTTTCACCATAGTGCAAGAGTGTCTGCTTTGCAGATTCGATTGTTTTTGTGCAGGAAGGGACTTCTTCCTGCACAAAAACAATATTCTAGGGCATTTTCCTCTTTCTATGCGTGTGACTGTATGTAGTACACTTAGAAAGAGGAAATAAGAAGGAGAAATAAACATATTTATCCTCATTAAGCCTCTGTTGGGATAGCGTAGTATTTTGATGCCTTCCCAGGTTTACTACCCTTAGTAGGTTTGAGAATACGTCAAACTCCATGGGTGGATGCGTGAGAATGCCCACTCTCCACCCATGGAATGATTTGCCAGTGCATAGTACCTAAGGCAGCAATTTGCGCTGCCTTGCATTACTTTAGATTTACCAAGCCAAACAGGGCCATGCAAGGTGACTTTGCGTGGCTTAGTGAATTCGACTTAAGGCCTCGTGCTGACTGGTGTTGCCTTGCGTGGAACAAGGAAACATCAAGGGCTTAGTAAATTTGGGCCTCGGTGCTGTTTCACAAGCTTGTGATTGGTAAGGATGTTCTTTGATACCGTTCTTCTACTCTGTAAGGTACATTCCCCATGTTTCTATATTTAGTTGATGGGGTAGTGGTGTAGATGTCAGGGACAAGCCAAAGAATTATCCAGCTAATCCACAGTGAAAACAGCTATATTATCTCAATTAGCTGCCCTATTGCCAACATTTCTAAAGAATGAAACATCAATGTTTGAGGGTTATTCTGAGTTTTGCCTGCAGCGAAAGGCAGGCACTAAGGTCTTGCATGTTTAGTTTTATGTTATGTTATGATATCTAATTTTATGTTATGTTATCTTGTGTTAATTGAGTTCGGAGAATCCTATGAGCGATGTTTGTTAGTGCTAACACCGTCAACAATTAACAACAGTTGAATATTAGCACCCGATCAGGGGTGAAACAGATACGTTTGAATGGATTCCCCAAAGAGGATATGGTGTTACAATTGTCCTCTTGTACTGACAGAAATACACACTACAGTTGGTGGTGCACTCTTTTCGATGATAGTACTGGATCAAAGAACACATTCAGACATCTGAGGACTTTACCCTGTAAGATATTCCCTACACTCTGTCCTTACGACATGATGGCATAGAAATAACTTCTAGATGATCAGTTGCTAAAAATAGACCATCATTTTTAATGTATTGAAGCAATTGAAGTACATAATGTTTAGAATGTAGCAGGAGATGCACAGTATCAAGAAATCCCATGCTTTCATTATTTGCCTGCTTTCATTTTTTTCTTTCAGAACTTTCAGTAAATATTTATTTTCTTTCCTGTAGGTTACCAAGATGTTGGCAGTGGTGGTAATTCTGTTTGCGTTTCTTTGGATGCCCTACAGGACACTAGTAGTAGTGAATTCCTTTCTTGCAAAGCCTTACCATGAAAATTGGTTCCTATTATTCTGCAGAATTTGCATATATTTGAATAGTGCCATCAACCCTGTCATTTACAATCTAATGTCCCAGAAATTCAGAGCAGCTTTCAGGAAACTTTGCAAATGTACACAGAAACGTTCTGAGAAACCTGCCAGCTATAGCGTGGCCATGACTTACAGCGTGATCAAGGAGTCATCAAATGGAGGAAGCCCTGACCACTTCAGCACCGAGCTGGAAGACATCACAGTAACAGACACCTACATGTCTACAACCAAGGTATCCTTTGATGATACGTCCATGTCATCCAAGGTAAGGGTCAACCTGGTATATTACAGGGCACTTAAGTTGCATTTATATCTAGTAGTGCATTTTAACTATTTATGTTACTGTTAGAATTGGGATTCCTGGTTGGCTGAGATATGGATCAAGGCCAGACAGGAACCATCACTCTAGTCAGGGTAAGCTAGATGCACACTAAAAGATAACATATGGTCACCCCCTGGCACAGAGGAGTCAGGCTTATCTAAAGAGACAATGTGTAGAGTATTTGTGCAACACACTCACTCAGTAACACAATGAATACACCACAAAAAGACACCCCACTGGTTCAGAAAAATAGATTATTATATTCTGAAAAAAACAAGACCAAAACGAAAAAAATATAATGTATAAATGTTGAGTTATTGAACTCTAAAGGAATAACTGCAGTAATGCGCTTAGAATCATGTACCGGGGCAAAGTTAATGCTCGGACAAACTGCGATGGAGCACTGGCTGGCTACAGGACCCATGCAGGCCCCGGTGAACAAAGTACCTTTCCTGGTAGCAAACAGCAAAATGTGTCGACGTCGAGGCCTGCAGGTGCAGGATGCGCTGCTCTTACCCACGCATTGAAAGTGATGCATCAGTTCTGAAGACAGGTGCCATAGTTGAGAGGCGTTGAGCGATGCACCAGATTCTGCCAGTTGAGGGGATGCTTCGATCTTACCAAGCTGCAGTGGTGGCAACATGCTGTCTGATGTGTCAATCTCGGGAAGCAAAGCATTGGTTCCGAAGGTATGAGCCGATTTTATTCCCCCATCCTGGTCGATGCGCTGGTTCTGTTATATGCAGACAGGAGATGTGTCAAAATCTATGTTGCAAGTATCTGGGCTACTTACAGTGAGCCAGGCAGAAGAGCAGGGAGACTTTGATATCCCTGAGTCTCAAGCAACAGAACTCAAGTCAACAAGCTCTTGGAGATCATTTGGTGTGAAGGCAGAGTCCAGCTCTCCTTCAGCAGTCAGTGAGCAGCAGGGCAACAAACAGAAAACCGGCCTCCCATATCAGCAGTCCAGTTGAGTCATTTAAGGAGCACAGCAGTTCATCTGGCTGAGCTTTAGTTACAAGTCATGTAGTGTCTGACTTTAGGGGGTCAGAGACCCACTGCATATACCCAAAAGTGACCTTAGTGTAGAGGTGACTTCAAAGCAGCTCTCTGAACTGCACAAACATCCCTTTCAAACCAGTGCTGTCTGACAGACTATCTGTAAAGGGTAATGAGTCCTTTGTGTGGGGAAAGAACATTACCTATTCATGTGAAGTGTTAGCCCCTCTTTTACATTCTGCCCAGGCAAGGCCATCGGAATGCAGATGTATGTAGATGGGCACTCAGACAAACCTAACCCTCCTGTGCTGTGGCTGTGTAGAGGGAATGCACAAAGTGTAGCTTTTGTCCAACCCCAGATGTGTATTGGAGACATGCTGTCGAGAACACAGAGCAGTAGGTGCAGAGAAATGTCCAGTTTCTAAATGTTGCAGTTCTTTTTTTTTTTTTTAAAGTTGTTTATTAATTTTATAAGTAAAGACATTAGCATTTCTGTTACAAGGGTAGCCATACGTAGTTTGTACAACAGTGTTTAAAGGCACTTCGAAATATTTGCCTAGCTAACCCCCCTGGCGTGACTTACTGTAAACAAGAAAAAGGGTAATAGAAAGAAGCAGGAGAGAAAGGAGGACACAAGAGAGGCTCTATAGTAATGAGACTTATAAACGCCTGACAAAACTGCCACACCACTGGCTTGCTTGTAGCGAGATTGGGAGACAAGTCAGCCCACCTACCGACCCGTAGGGCCATGGTAGTTGCGCTTAGTTACGTTCACTTTACTGCACATGGGGGGTGGGTCAGATGGTGTGTCCCCGGGAAGAGATGGTTTCATGGGGGTTCGTAAAAGTCTAGGTATGTGTCGAGTGATTTCCACATCCCTCTGGTTGCTGGTCTCCAGGGTGAGCTCTGGTGTGCAATGTTGTCCACACCTCTGTAGTGTATAACCCAGTTGAACCAGCCTTTGTATGAGGTCTTATTTGGAGTGTATTTATCTTTACCACTTCAAAGATATAAAACATGATGCAGCTACTCTTTTCTAATCATGAATTACAGCTTAAAAGTGATTTAAGGAATTCCCAATGCTAGCCTATCAGAGGAGTTGGCCTCACCCCAGTGCAAAATGAATTTAGTTGTTTGTCATTACCGGGACATGTCAAATTTAAAAGTACATGTTCTACTGTTAAGTTATGCAATTAATCAACTGGGAGGGATGAGGAATTAACAGTGTCCGTTTCTTTCCCCGAAAATATTCAGTAGCAATCAACAAAATTGGACACTTGTTACACTGTTTGACTTTTGGTTCAGTGCAAGGTAAGGAAACCCTCAGAGAAGTCAGTGTATAGTTAGGTTAGCGGTATATTTGCTTCATCCGCCCCACACTGTCATTCATGCAGTTATCATCGGGTTTTTCCTCTTGGTGTGTACTGCTAGCCTCATCCAGAGGCACCTCCAGTCTCGAGTGCAGTGTCCAGAGACAAAAGGATTTTTCCCAAAAGGATAGGATAAAAATGAAAAGGATTGCCCACGAAAAATTTAATATTTGGGCAAGCTTTCATTAATTAAAAATTGCGAATACTCATTAGTAGGCCAAGTTACGGGACTGTATGGTATTACTCAGGTAATATTGTCGACATGTTTCAGCTCTATTGGGCCAGGCGGTCTGTAGAGCTTTCGTCAGGACTTACAAAGGGTAGGTACGAACAAACACATATAAAGCTACTCACACGAATTGTGCGGTATTCCCACAACTCTATACATTGATATGAGTATGGTATTCTTCTCGATCTATGGAAGAATATACATAAAAGGCTATGATTAGCTGTGGTATAGTAGATCCTAAAAGGGGGGGGGGGGGGTGTGGTGCAGTAACAACATAAAGTGATAATAATTACACTAGTGCAGAACATGAAAGTTATTTTCATGGCGGAGAGCGTTAAAAATTACGGGAAATAATTACTTTCCACTGTAAATCGCTCGTGAACACTGATGAAGGAAAAGTGGCTGTCGTTATAGATGCAATTACGTTTTTGTGTGCAGGCGCTGATCAATTTTGTGGCTCAACTGGAATATCACTAGTAATCAAAGTGCTATCTCAGCCTCGTAACGTTGTTATATTTATAGTGCCGAACAGTTCATATTCAACATTATTAAACTTTCAATTGAGTCTTTTCTCTGGAAACCAATAGATGTTGTTCTGGTTCTCATTAGGGCTAAACTTGCGCTATATCCATTATTTACATTATTAGATCAGACACAGCGCTCCGGAAAGATTGAAAAAACAAACAAACCGGCTATTGCGGGATTGTGTGGATTCTTACCTGTTGTAGTTACAACTTCTACTTCCTACAGGGGTACCTTCAGTCGCCACAGAGCTGAAGCGGAGACAGGGACCACTGTCAGGATAGATTAGATTATGATGCTTACCCAGGTAGAGAGGACGGAGAAATATCACATCGCCATTACCCGCATGGAGTCCTTCCTCCTGCCTTGTGCTGACTCTGCCCCCGGAGTGCTGGGAGCCGGGTTGTAGTTTCTTTTTAAAGGAAATCGGCCCCTCGTAGTGAAGGCAGCCCGACGTCGTCATGGTTACTGGCGCATTGACGAGGGGATTACAGTTTCTGTTATTCGAAGGGTATTGCGCCTCAAATTATAGGAAATATAATAAAAGCGTGATGTGATTCAAAACCCTTGTAGTTACAGGCCGGTTGGGGACCATTGTATTAATGTGTACAATATACAGTGTACTGTTCAGATCATAGTTTTAATCATGAATTGACTTTTTTTGGGAGGCAAGGAAGAATGTTTTGGAAATTCATAATTTCACCTTGCAAAGTGATGCCAGGCCACATGGTCATTCAACCCGGAATCATATGTACGGAGGCGGTCCACCCATCTTTGCTCCTTCTCATGCAGGATTTTTTCTGCATTACCAGCTCTATTGGTCAGCATTTCTATTACTGTCCATTGCATTTCTTCATGCGTGTGGTTACTTTCAGTGAAGTGGGCACATAGCTTGGTGGTATTCTTTTTCAGCTTAATGTTGCTCCTGTGTTCTCCTATCCTGAGTTTAACCTTGCGGCAGGTCATCCCGATGTATTTCTTTAGACACGGGCACTGGATCATGTAAATGACATGGGAGGAATTACAGTTTGTGAACTGTTTTTGCGTCCATACGAAGTCCTCTCCCAATTGTAGACTTTTTGTTGCTGTTGTTGTCTTGCAGGCTGTGCATGTTCCACATGGGAAGTGTCCTGAGAGCGGTGTCATATTCACGCTGATGGTTACCGGGGCCGCAATTCGCAGCCTGGGGCGTGTATGTACAAGGGTGTCTTTTAGGTTCTTAGTCCTCTTATTCGCGAATCTCGGTCTTGGCCAGTCGAATTTGCCCGTGTTGACTATGTGCCAGTTCTTCTTGATTAGTTTTTGAACAGCATATGTTGCTGGATTGTAGGTAGTCACACACGTGGTTAAGTCTTTCACTGGTTCTTTTGGGTAAGTTTGCAGGAGACATTCTCGGGGTTGGTTATCAGCCCTCTTCTTGCATTTTTTGATGGTTTTCTCAGTGTAATCTCTCATTTTCAATTTATTACTCAATTCCGCTGCTTGAATTTGATAATCGCAATTTTTGCTGCAGTTCCTTTTTAATCGGAGGAATTGGCTGAAAGGCAAATTGTCTCTTAGTGGTTTTGGATGGTGGCTCTTGTGGGACAGCAAGCTATTTTTCGCAGTTGGCTTAGTGAAAGTTTTTGTTTGCAGGATACTGTTGTCATTAAAGATGGTTAAATCCAAAAAATCAAGGTGGCTATTGCTGGACGTGTATGTGAATTTCAACCAGGGGTCCAAAGAGTTAAGCCATATCATAAATTCTGACAGGTCTTGATTGGTATTCCATATTAGGAAAATATCATCGATGTATCTCTTCCAGTATATGATACTGGAAGAGAAAGTGTTGGTTACATTGAATACCAGTTCAGTTTCGAAATGGCTGACATATAGTCCTGCCACCGACGGCGCGAAGGCGCTGCCCATGGAGGTACCATGGCATTGGAGGTACAGTTGGTCGTTGTACCTGAAAAAGTTCTCCTTTAGAGCCAGTTTGCAACATTCCAGGATGAAGTGCCTAGGTGTGTTGTACTGCCACGTTGCTGAGTATAGAACATCCTCTAGCATCTGTAGGGTGGCATCTTGGGGCAAGCTGGTGAAAAGGGATTCCACATCCAGGCCCACTAGAAGCATTGTGTCCGAGTTGAAAGGCATGTTTTCGATTTGTATCAATAGATCCTTTGTGTCTCTTAGGTATGAGCTTGTTTTCTGAACCAGAGGTTTCAAAAATTCATCTGCGAATTTGGACAAAGGTTCTAATACAGAACCGATTCCAGACACTATCGGGCGTCCCGGAGGTGGTGTTCTGTTCTTATGGGTCTTGGGGAGCGAATAGAAGTAGGGAGTGACTGGTTCCCTGACCATTAGAAAATCCGCCTCTTTTTTCGAGACCCATCCTTTAGTTTCAGCCTCATACACCATGATTGATATCGTATTCTGCAGTCTTTCGGTGGGATCCATTAGAATTCGCTGGTAGAATCTGGTATCGGAGAGGAGGGCGAGGCATTGTTGGTGGTATCCTGCTTGTGAAAGAATCACTGTGCCTCCCCCCTTATCCGCAGGTTTTATCACCAGGTTTTCATTTTTGCTGAGATCTTCCATTGCTAGGCGTTCTGTCTTAGTTAGATTTTGGAAGGCTTTTATGCCTGTAGTGTCCAGATTGTCTATGCCCTTCAGAAGAGCTTGCTCAAAAGCTTGTAGTTCCGGCGGTACGCAGGATGGAGGAGGGTTGAAAGTAGATTTCTTTCGGAGAGTAGTATCTCCCTCGGGTTGTTTTGTAGTTGAGTTGGAGAAAAAGGCCTTGAGCTTCAAAGTTCTGCAAAATTCTGCCAGTTCACTTTTGATTTTAAAAGTGTCTATTTTCGGAGTAGGGACAAATCCCAGTCCCTTGTTTAGGACTGATATCTGATCACTTGTAAGTTCTACCTCCGATAGGTTCACAATTAGTGAGTGTTCTTGCTGGTTGATGGTTGCGCTGCTGCCATGCTCCGGGTTTGGACGTTCCTTTGCTGGTCTTGCCAGGTCAGTGACTTTCTTTTTCCTCGGGGCTGGGAGCGGCCTCTGGATAAAAAAGGCTGTTGTTCCTGTGGTGGTTGGTTGTGTTGGCCCGACATCTGCTGGTCCATTAATTGGGGCATTTGTTGCATCCCTTGCATTCCTTGGTGGAAAGGGTCTACCCACCCCCCATAGTGTGGAACAAATGGTTGGTAATACGGCATATTGTAGGTCGGGTGGTAAGGACGTTGCCACCTGTTGCCTCTTCTCGGCCGTTGGTAACGGGAGTTGTTTTGACCCCTGTTCGGGTTCGGGTCATCAGCGCTGCTGAAGGAATTGTTTGATGAATTTTTCCCAGTCGATTCGTTATCCGAGTAGGTTTCTGTATAGACAAAGTCCTCTTTAATATAGGGGTGCATCTTTTCTTGGCTGAATTTCTTGATGTCCTTCGCGAGTTTTTGTAGTTTGTTCTGCATCAGGAACTCCTGGGTTTCCTCCATCTCTTTTGTTATCTCGTCAAGTCTTTTTTTGTAGACTTGTGGGTTGATACCCTTCTTCAGGTCACTTTCACAGGCTTCTATTTCTAGTAATAATGCTTCCGAGAGGCGCCTTGCGGTTTTAATAATTAAGACTAAGTAGTCCAGGGTACATTTCCATGAAATGGAAGACCAGTCCTTACGAAAGGCCAGATCGTGAAGGAAAATGCGAGGTGCATTTCCCACCCAGAGGCCTCTGGGCGCTATTTTGGACCTCAGATACTCGGTCATAATAATACCGTGGATTGCAGTTCTAATTTGGTTCCTCTTTTTTTCGGTTAAGGTGTCCCAATCATCCGTCTGGCTTAGGGCTTCAGTTAGGTCTGCATTGTTGATCAGTGGTTGCGCTGCTAGTAGTTCATCGATATCGCTTGCATCAAAGCTCAGTCCCACAATTCCTTCCATGGTTGAGATTTAAATTTAAAGCTTGTTAATAAGCTCGAAGTGAATCCCGCAGCTGTCCGCTGCTTATAAATGCAATTAATCAACTGGGAGGGATGAGGAATTAACAGTGTCCGTTTCTTTCCCCGAAAATATTCAGTAGCAATCAACAAAATTGGACACTTGTTACACTGTTTGACTTTTGGTTCAGTGCAAGGTAAGGAAACCCTCAGAGAAGTCAGTGTATAGTTAGGTTAGCGGTATATTTGCTTCATCCGCCCCACACTGTCATTCATGCAGTTATCATCGGGTTTTTCCTCTTGGTGTGTACTGCTAGCCTCATCCAGAGGCACCTCCAGTCTCGAGTGCAGTGTCCAGAGACAAAAGGATTTTTCCCAAAAGGATAGGATAAAAATGAAAAGGATTGCCCACGAAAAATTTAATATTTGGGCAAGCTTTCATTAATTAAAAATTGCGAATACTCATTAGTAGGCCAAGTTACGGGACTGTATGGTATTACTCAGGTAATATTGTCGACATGTTTCAGCTCTATTGGGCCAGGCGGTCTGTAGAGCTTTCGTCAGGACTTACAAAGGGTAGGTACGAACAAACACATATAAAGCTACTCACACGAATTGTGCGGTATTCCCACAACTCTATACATTGATATGAGTATGGTATTCTTCTCGATCTATGGAAGAATATACATAAAAGGCTATGATTAGCTGTGGTATAGTAGATCCTAAAAGGGGGGGGGGGTGGTGCAGTAACAACATAAAGTGATAATAATTACACTAGTGCAGAACATGAAAGTTATTTTCATGGCGGAGAGCGTTAAAAATTACGGGAAATAATTACTTTCCACTGTAAATCGCTCGTGAACACTGATGAAGGAAAAGTGGCTGTCGTTATAGATGCAATTACGTTTTTGTGTGCAGGCGCTGATCAATTTTGTGGCTCAACTGGAATATCACTAGTAATCAAAGTGCTATCTCAGCCTCGTAACGTTGTTATATTTATAGTGCCGAACAGTTCATATTCAACATTATTAAACTTTCAATTGAGTCTTTTCTCTGGAAACCAATAGATGTTGTTCTGGTTCTCATTAGGGCTAAACTTGCGCTATATCCATTATTTACATTATTAGATCAGACACAGCGCTCCGGAAAGATTGAAAAAACAAACAAACCGGCTATTGCGGGATTGTGTGGATTCTTACCTGTTGTAGTTACAACTTCTACTTCCTACAGGGGTACCTTCAGTCGCCATAGAGCTGAAGCGGAGACCGGGACCACTGTCAGGATAGATTAGATTATGATGCTTACCCAGGTAGAGAGGACGGAGAAATATCACATCGCCATTACCCGCATGGAGTCCTTCCTCCTGCCTTGTGCTGACTCTGCCCCCGGAGTGCTGGGAGCCGGGTTGTAGTTTCTTTTTAAAGGAAATCGGCCCCTCGTAGTGAAGGCAGCCCGACGTCGTCATGGTTACTGGCGCATTGACGAGGGGATTACAGTTTCTGTTATTCGAAGGGTATTGCGCCTCAAATTATAGGAAATATAATAAAAGCGTGATGTGATTCAAAACCCTTGTAGTTACAGGCCGGTTGGGGACCATTGTATTAATGTGTACAATATACAGTGTACTGTTCAGATCATAGTTTTAATCATGAATTGACTTTTTTTGGGAGGCAAGGAAGAATGTTTTGGAAATTCATAATTTCACCTTGCAAAGTGATGCCAGGCCACATGGTCATTCAACCCGGAATCATATGTACGGAGGCGGTCCACCCATCTTTGCTCCTTCTCATACAGGATTTTTTCTGCATTACCAGCTCTATTGGTCAGCATTTCTATTACTGTCCATTGCATTTCTTCATGCGTGTGGTTACTTTCAGTGAAGTGGGCACATAGCTTGGTGGTATTCTTTTTCAGCTTAATGTTGCTCCTGTGTTCTCCTATCCTGAGTTTAACCTTGCGGCAGGTCATCCCGATGTATTTCTTTAGACACGGGCACTGGATCATGTAAATGACATGGGAGGAATTACAGTTTGTGAACTGTTTTTGCGTCCATACGAAGTCCTCTCCCAATTGTAGACTTTTTGTTGCTGTTGTTGTCTTGCAGGCTGTGCATGTTCCACATGGGAAGTGTCCTGAGAGCGGTGTCATATTCACGCTGATGGTTACCGGGGCCGCAATTCGCAGCCTGGGGCGTGTATGTACAAGGGTGTCTTTTAGGTTCTTAGTCCTCTTATTCGCGAATCTCGGTCTTGGCCAGTCGAATTTGCCCGTGTTGACTATGTGCCAGTTCTTCTTGATTAGTTTTTGAACAGCATATGTTGCTGGATTGTAGGTAGTCACACACGTGGTTAAGTCTTTCACTGGTTCTTTTGGGTAAGTTTGCAGGAGACATTCTCGGGGTTGGTTATCAGCCCTCTTCTTGCATTTTTTGATGGTTTTCTCAGTGTAATCTCTCATTTTCAATTTATTACTCAATTCCGCTGCTTGAATTTGATAATCGCAATTTTTGCTGCAGTTCCTTTTTAATCGGAGGAATTGGCTGAAAGGCAAATTGTCTCTTAGTGGTTTTGGATGGTGGCTCTTGTGGGACAGCAAGCTATTTTTCGCAGTTGGCTTAGTGAAAGTTTTTGTTTGCAGGATACTGTTGTCATTAAAGATGGTTAAATCCAAAAAATCAAGGTGGCTATTGCTGGACGTGTATGTGAATTTCAACCAGGGGTCCAAAGAGTTAAGCCATATCATAAATTCTGACAGGTCTTGATTGGTATTCCATATTAGGAAAATATCATCGATGTATCTCTTCCAGTATATGATACTGGAAGAGAAAGTGTTGGTTACATTGAATACCAGTTCAGTTTCGAAATGGCTGACATATAGTCCTGCCACCGACGGCGCGAAGGCGCTGCCCATGGAGGTACCATGGCATTGGAGGTACAGTTGGTCGTTGTACCTGAAAAAGTTCTCCTTTAGAGCCAGTTTGCAACATTCCAGGATGAAGTGCCTAGGTGTGTTGTACTGCCACGGTGCTGAGTATAGAACATCCTCTAGCATCTGTAGGGTGGCATCTTGGGGCAAGCTGGTGAAAAGGGATTCCACATCCAGGCCCACTAGAAGCATTGTGTCCGAGTTGAAAGGCATGTTTTCGATTTGTATCAATAGATCCTTTGTGTCTCTTAGGTATGAGCTTGTTTTCTGAACCAGAGGTTTCAAAAATTAATCTGCGAATTTGGACAAAGGTTCTAATACAGAACCGATTCCAGACACTATCGGGCGTCCCGGAGGTGGTGTTCTGTTCTTATGGGTCTTGGGGATACCACCAACAATGCCTCACCCTCCTCTCCGATACCAGATTCTACCAGCGAATTCTAATGGATCCCACCGAAAGACTGCAGAATACGATATCAATCATGGTGTATGAGGCTGAAACTAAAGGATGGGTCTCGAAAAAAGAGGCGGATTTTCTAATGGTCAGGGAACCAGTCACTCCCTACTTCTATTCGCTCCCCAAGACCCATAAGAACAGAACACCACCTCCGGGACGCCCGATAGTGTCTGGAATCGGTTCTGTATTAGAACCTTTGTCCAAATTCGCAGATGAATTTTTGAAACCTCTGGTTCAGAAAACAAGCTCATACCTAAGAGACACAAAGGATCTATTGATACAAATCGAAAACATGCCTTTCAACTCGGACACAATGCTTCTAGTGGGCCTGGATGTGGAATCCCTTTTCACCAGCTTGCCCCAAGATGCCACCCTACAGATGCTAGAGGATGTTCTATACTCAGCAACGTGGCAGTACAACACACCTAGGCACTTCATCCTGGAATGTTGCAAACTGGCTCTAAAGGAGAACTTTTTCAGGTACAACGACCAACTGTACCTCCAATGCCATGGTACCTCCATGGGCAGCGCCTTCGCGCCGTCGGTGGCAGGACTATATGTCAGCCATTTCGAAACTGAACTGGTATTCAATGTACCCAACACTTTCTCTTCCAGTATTATATACTGGAAGAGATACATCGATGATATTTTCCTAATATGGAATACCAATCAAGACCTGTCAGAATTTATGATATGGCTTAACTCTTTGGACCCCTTGTTGAAATTCACATACACGTCCAGCAATAGCCACCTTGATTTTTTGGATTTAACCATCTTTAATGACAACAGTATCCTGCAAACAAAAACTTTCACTAAGCCAACTGCGAAAAATAGCTTGCTGTCCCACAAGAGCCACCATCCAAAACCACTAAGAGACAATTTGCCTTTCAGCCAATTCCTCCGATTAAAAAGGAACTGCAGCAAAAATTGCGATTATCAAATTCAAGCAGCGGAATTGAGTAATAAATTGAAAATGAGAGATTACACTGAGAAAACCATCAAAAAATGCAAGAAGAGGGCTGATAACCAACCCCGAGAATGTCTCCTGCAAACTTACCCAAAAGAACCAGTGAAAGACTTAACCACGTGTGTGACTACCTACAATCCAGCAACATATGCTGTTCAAAAACTAATCAAGAAGAACTGGCACATAGTCAACACGAGCAAATTCGACTGGCCAAGACCGAGATTCGCGAATAAGAGGACTAAGAACCTAAAAGACACCCTTGTACATACACGCCCCAGGCTGCGAATTGCGGCCCCGGTAACCATCAGCGTGAATATGACACCGCTCTCAGGACACTTCCCATGTGGAACATGCACAGCCTGCAAGACAACAACAGCAACAAAAAGTCTACAATTGGGAGAGGACTTCGTATGGACGCAAAAACAGTTCACAAACTGTAATTCCTCCCATGTCATTTACATGATCCAGTGCCCGTGTCTAAAGAAATACATCGGGATGACCTGCCGCAAGGTTAAACTCAGGATAGGAGAACACAGGAGCAACATTAAGCTGAAAAAGAATACCACCAAGCTATGTGCCCACTTCACTGAAAGTAACCACACGCATGAAGAAATGCAATGGACAGTAATAGAAATGCTGACCAATAGAGCTGGTAATGCAGAAAAAATCCTGTATGAGAAGGAGCAAAGATGGGTGGACCGCCTCCGTACATATGATTCCGGGTTGAATGACCATGTGGCCTGGCATCACTTTGCAAGGTGAAATTATGAATTTCCAAAACATTCTTCCTTGCCTCCCAAAAAAAGTCAATTCATGATTAAAACTATGATCTGAACAGTACACTGTATATTGTACACATTAATACAATGGTCCCCAACCGGCCTGTAACTACAAGGGTTTTGAATCACATCACGCTTTTATTATATTTCCTATAATTTGAGGCGCAATACCCTTCGAATAACAGAAACTGTAATCCCCTCGTCAATGCGCCAGTAACCATGACGACGTCGGGCTGCCTTCACTACGAGGGGCCGATTTCCTTTAAAAAGAAACTACAACCCGGCTCCCAGCACTCCGGGGGCAGAGTCAGCACAAGGCAGGAGGAAGGACTCCATGCGGGTAATGGCGATGTGATATTTCTCCGTCCTCTCTACCTGGGTAAGCATCATAATCTAATCTATCCTGACAGTGGTCCCTGTCTCCGCTTCAGCTCTGTGGCGACTGAAGGTACCCCTGTAGGAAGTAGAAGTTGTAACTACAACAGGTAAGAATCCACACAATCCCGCAATAGCCGGTTTGTTTGTTTTTTCAATCTTTCCGGAGCGCTGTGTCTGATCTAATAATGTAAATAATGGATATAGCGCAAGTTTAGCCCTAATGAGAACCAGAACAACATCTATTGGTTTCCAGAGAAAAGACTCAATTGAAAGTTTAATAATGTTGAATATGAACTGTTCGGCACTATAAATATAACAACGTTACGAGGCTGAGATAGCACTTTGATTACTAGTGATATTCCAGTTGAGCCACAAAATTGATCAGCGCCTGCACACAAAAACGTAATTGCATCTATAACGACAGCCACTTTTCCTTCATCAGTGTTCACGAGCGATTTACAGTGGAAAGTAATTATTTCCCGTAATTTTTAACGCTCTCCGCCATGAAAATAACTTTCATGTTCTGCACTAGTGTAATTATTATCACTTTATGTTGTTACTGCACCACACCCCCCCCCCCTTTTAGGATCTACTATACCACAGCTAATCATAGCCTTTTATGTATATTCTTCCATAGATCGAGAAGAATACCATACTCATATCAATGTATAGAGTTGTGGGAATACCGCACAATTCGTGTGAGTAGCTTTATATGTGTTTGTTCGTACCTACCCTTTGTAAGTCCTGATGAAAGCTCTACAGACCGCCTGGCCCAATAGAGCTGAAACATGTCGACAATATTACCTGAGTAATACCATACAGTCCCGTAACTTGGCCTACTAATGAGTATTCGCAATTTTTAATTAATGAAAGCTTGCCCAAATATTAAATTTTTCGTGGGCAATCCTTTTCATTTTTATCCTATCCTTTTGGGAAAAATCCTTTTGTCTCTGGACACTGCACTCGAGACTGGAGGTGCCTCTGGATGAGGCTAGCAGTACACACCAAGAGGAAAAACCCGATGATAACTGCATGAATGACAGTGTGGGGCGGATGAAGCAAATATACCGCTAACCTAACTATACACTGACTTCTCTGAGGGTTTCCTTACCTTGCACTGAACCAAAAGTCAAACAGTGTAACAAGTGTCCAATTTTGTTGATTGCTACTGAATATTTTCGGGGAAAGAAACGGACACTGTTAATTCCTCATCCCTCCCAGTTGATTAATTGCATTTATAAGCAGCGGACAGCTGCGGGATTCACTTCGAGCTTATTAACAAGCTTTAAATTTAAATCTCAACCATGGAAGGAATTGTGGGACTGAGCTTTGATGCAAGCGATATCGATGAACTACTAGCAGCGCAACCACTGATCAACAATGCAGACCTAACTGAAGCCCTAAGCCAGACGGATGATTGGGACACCTTAACCGAAAAAAAGAGGAACCAAATTAGAACTGCAATCCACGGTATTATTATGACCGAGTATCTGAGGTCCAAAATAGCGCCCAGAGGCCTCTGGGTGGGAAATGCACCTCGCATTTTCCTTCACGATCTGGCCTTTCGTAAGGACTGGTCTTCCATTTCATGGAAATGTACCCTGGACTACTTAGTCTTAATTATTAAAACCGCAAGGCGCCTCTCGGAAGCATTATTACTAGAAATAGAAGCCTGTGAAAGTGACCTGAAGAAGGGTATCAACCCACAAGTCTACAAAAAAAGACTTGACGAGATAACAAAAGAGATGGAGGAAACCCAGGAGTTCCTGATGCAGAACAAACTACAAAAACTCGCGAAGGACATCAAGAAATTCAGCCAAGAAAAGATGCACCCCTATATTAAAGAGGACTTTGTCTATACAGAAACCTACTCGGATAACGAATCGACTGGGAAAAATTCATCAAACAATTCCTTCAGCAGCGCTGATGACCCGAACCCGAACAGGGGTCGAAACAACTCCCGTTACCAACGGCCGAGAAGAGGCAACAGGTGGCAACGTCCTTACCACCCGACCTACAATATGCCGTATTACCAACCATTTGTTCCACACTATGGGGGGTGGGTAGACCCTTTCCACCAAGGAATGCAAGGGATGCAACAAATGCCCCAATTAATGGACCAGCAGATGTCGGGCCAACACAACCAACTACCACAGGAACAACAGCCTTTTTTATCCAGAGGCCGCTCCCAGCCCCGAGGAAAAAGAAAGTCACTGACCTGGCAAGACCAGCAAAGGAACGTCCAAACCCGGAGCATGGCAGCAGCGCAACCATCAACCAGCAAGAACACTCACTAATTGTGAACCTATCGGAGGTAGAACTTACAAGTGATCAGATATCAGTCCTAAACAAGGGACTGGGATTTGTCCCTACTCCGAAAATAGACACTTTTAAAATCAAAAGTGAACTGGCAGAATTTTGCAGAACTTTGAAGCTCAAGGCCTTTTTCTCCAACTCAACTACAAAACAACCCGAGGGAGATACTACTCTCCGAAAGAAATCTACTTTCAACCCCCCTCCATCCTGCGTACCGCCGGAACTACAAGCTTTTGAGCAAGCTCTTCTGAAGGGCATAGACAATCTGGACACTACAGGCATAAAAGCCTTCCAAAATCTAACTAAGACAGAACGCCTAGCAATGGAAGATCTCAGCAAAAATGAAAACCTGGTGATAAAACCTGCGGATAAGGGGGGAGGCACAGTGATTCTTTCACAAGCAGGATACCACCAACAATGCCTCGCCCTCCTCTCCGATACCAGATTCTACCAGCGAATTCTAATGGATCCCACCGAAAGACTGCAGAATACGATATCAATCATGGTGTATGAGGCTGAAACTAAAGGATGGGTCTCGAAAAAAGAGGCGGATTTTCTAATGGTCAGGAAACCAGTCACTCCCTACTTCTATTCGCTCCCCAAGACCCATAAGAACAGAACACCACCTCCGGGACGCCCGATAGTGTCTGGAATCGGTTCTGTATTAGAACCTTTGTCCAAATTCGCAGATGAATTTTTGAAACCTCTGGTTCAGAAAACAAGCTCATACCTAAGAGACACAAAGGATCTATTGATACAAATCGAAAACATGCCTTTCAACTCGGACACAATGCTTCTAGTGGGCCTGGATGTGGAATCCCTTTTCACCAGCTTGCCCCAAGATGCCACCCTACAGATGCTAGAGGATGTTCTATACTCAGCAACGTGGCAGTACAACACACCTAGGCACTTCATCCTGGAATGTTGCAAACTGGCTCTAAAGGAGAACTTTTTCAGGTACAACGACCAACTGTACCTCCAATGCCATGGTACCTCCATGGGCAGCGCCTTCGCGCCGTCGGTGGCAGGACTATATGTCAGCCATTTCGAAACTGAACTGGTATTCAATGTAACCAACACTTTCTCTTCCAGTATCATATACTGGAAGAGATACATCGATGATATTTTCCTAATATGGAATACCAATCAAGACCTGTCAGAATTTATGATATGGCTTAACTCTTTGGACCCCTGGTTGAAATTCACATACACGTCCAGCAATAGCCACCTTGATTTTTTGGATTTAACCATCTTTAATGACAACAGTATCCTGCAAACAAAAACTTTCACTAAGCCAACTGCGAAAAATAGCTTGCTGTCCCACAAGAGCCACCATCCAAAACCACTAAGAGACAATTTGCCTTTCAGCCAATTCCTCCGATTAAAAAGGAACTGCAGCAAAAATTGCGATTATCAAATTCAAGCAGCGGAATTGAGTAATAAATTGAAAATGAGAGATTACACTGAGAAAACCATCAAAAAATGCAAGAAGAGGGCTGATAACCAACCCCGAGAATGTCTCCTGCAAACTTACCCAAAAGAACCAGTGAAAGACTTAACCACGTGTGTGACTACCTACAATCCAGCAACATATGCTGTTCAAAAACTAATCAAGAAGAACTGGCACATAGTCAACACGGGCAAATTCGACTGGCCAAGACCGAGATTCGCGAATAAGAGGACTAAGAACCTAAAAGACACCCTTGTACATACACGCCCCAGGCTGCGAATTGCGGCCCCGGTAACCATCAGCGTGAATAGGACACCGCTCTCAGGACACTTCCCATGTGGAACATGCACAGCCTGCAAGACAACAACAGCAACAAAAAGTCTACAATTGGGAGAGGACTTCGTATGGACGCAAAAACAGTTCACAAACTGTAATTCCTCCCATGTCATTTACATGATCCAGTGCCCGTGTCTAAAGAAATACATCGGGATGACCTGCCGCAAGGTTAAACTCAGGATAGGAGAACACAGGAGCAACATTAAGCTGAAAAAGAATACCACCAAGCTATGTGCCCACTTCACTGAAAGTAACCACACGCATGAAGAAATGCAATGGACAGTAATAGAAATGCTGACCAATAGAGCTGGTAATGCAGAAAAAATCCTGTATGAGAAGGAGCAAAGATGGGTGGACCGCCTCCGTACATATGATTCCGGGTTGAATGACCATGTGGCCTGGCATCACTTTGCAAGGTGAAATTATGAATTTCCAAAACATTCTTCCTTGCCTCCCAAAAAAAGTCAATTCATGATTAAAACTATGATCTGAACAGTACACTGTATATTGTACACATTAATACAATGGTCCCCAACCGGCCTGTAACTACAAGGGTTTTGAATCACATCACGCTTTTATTATATTTCCTATAATTTGAGGCGCAATACCCTTCGAATAACAGAAACTGTAATCCCCTCGTCAATGCGCCAGTAACCATGACGACGTCGGGCTGCCTTCACTACGAGGGGCCGATTTCCTTTAAAAAGAAACTACAACCCGGCTCCCAGCACTCCGGGGGCAGAGTCAGCACAAGGCAGGAGGAAGGACTCCATGCGGGTAATGGCGATGTGATATTTCTCCGTCCTCTCTACCTGGGTAAGCATCATAATCTAATCTATCCTGACAGTGGTCCCTGTCTCCGCTTCAGCTCTGTGGCGACTGAAGGTACCCCTGTAGGAAGTAGAAGTTGTAACTACAACAGGTAAGAATCCACACAATCCCGCAATAGCCGGTTTGTTTGTTTTTTCAATCTTTCCGGAGCGCTGTGTCTGATCTAATAATGTAAATAATGGATATAGCGCAAGTTTAGCCCTAATGAGAACCAGAACAACATCTATTGGTTTCCAGAGAAAAGACTCAATTGAAAGTTTAATAATGTTGAATATGAACTGTTCGGCACTATAAATATAACAACGTTACGAGGCTGAGATAGCACTTTGATTACTAGTGATATTCCAGTTGAGCCACAAAATTGATCAGCGCCTGCACACAAAAACTAAGCATGAGCGCAAAATCCGCTCCGATCGCGGATTTTGCGGATTTTCGGCAAATCCGCGATCCGCGAACTCTCGCGGATTTGCCGAAAATCCGCAATCCGCGATCGGAGCGGATTTTGCGGTCAAAAGTTCAAGCGCGCCTCATTAACGATGGCGCCGGCAAGCTGCCAGCGCCCATCCTGCAATTGTTACTTAATTAGCTTCAACAGGAAGCTCTAACAGATAAGATACAGCAGGGGCTCGAGCGCCTGCTTTATTTTAGCAGTTGGAGCTTCCTGTTGAAGCTAATTAAGTAACTTTTGCAGGATGGCGATGGCGCTGGCAGCTTGCCGGCGCCATCGTAAATTACTTCAACAGTGATGTGTCTTCTTGAATAAATATGAAGGGCAGGGTTCATTCGGGCACGACGGTCCTGGCACAATTAAATAATAAATCTGCTGCTCTGATCGGTCTCTGACCTTTTATACACACAAGAGGCATGCTCGCATGGACGCCCCGTCCGTTTGGCCCCGCCCACACACTCGAGGTGTGCACCGTCTTCCCGCCATTTACCCACTATGATGGACATTTCACTCAAGGGACCCCTGCGCACTTCGGCGCGATTGCATAGTGACACACACTTGGTCGCTGGAACTAGTTGAAGCGCAAATGCAGTGACTCATTCAGCAGCCCAAAAAAAAACGGGAGGCTGGGCATCTTTGACTTTCACGAGCGCAACCCCCGTGCTGTTCCTGTGACCAGGGGCTTCTGTCTCTTAATCTGCTGCTCTGATCGGTATGTCACCTTTTAGACACACAAGAGGCATGTGCGCTCGCGTGGAAGCCCCGTCCGTTTGGCCCCGCCCACACGCTCGAGGAAGCCCCGCCCCCAAATCCGCAAATCCGCTGAATCCGCGGATTTTGCGGATCCACGATCCGTGAATCCGCTGGATCCGCGCATCGTGGATCCGCAAAATCCGCCCATGCTTAACAAAAACGTAATTGCATCTATAACGACAGCCACTTTTCCTTCATCAGTGTTCACGAGCGATTTACAGTGGAAAGTAATTATTTCCCGTAATTTTTAACGCTCTCCGCCATGAAAATAACTTTCATGTTCTGCACTAGTGTAATTATTATCACTTTATGTTGTTACTGCACCACACCCCCCCCCCTTTTAGGATCTACTATACCACAGCTAATCATAGCCTTTTATGTATATTCTTCCATAGATCGAGAAGAATACCATACTCATATCAATGTATAGAGTTGTGGGAATACCGCACAATTCGTGTGAGTAGCTTTATATGTGTTTGTTCGTACCTACCCTTTGTAAGTCCTGACGAAAGCTCTACAGACCGCCTGGCCCAATAGAGCTGAAACATGTCGACAATATTACCTGAGTAATACCATACAGTCCCGTAACTTGGCCTACTAATGAGTATTCGCAATTTTTAATTAATGAAAGCTTGCCCAAATATTAAATTTTTCGTGGGCAATCCTTTTCATTTTTATCCTATCCTTTTGGGAAAAATCCTTTTGTCTCTGGACACTGCACTCGAGACTGGAGGTGCCTCTGGATGAGGCTAGCAGTACACACCAAGAGGAAAAACCCGATGATAACTGCATGAATGACAGTGTGGGGCGGATGAAGCAAATATACCGCTAACCTAACTATACACTGACTTCTCTGAGGGTTTCCTTACCTTGCACTGAACCAAAAGTCAAACAGTGTAACAAGTGTCCAATTTTGTTGATTGCTACTACTGTTAAGTTACACAGCACCCTGCCCTTATGCCTACCTATGGCCTACCTTAGGGGTGACGTATGTGTAATAAAAGGGACGTTTCAGGCTTGGCATGTAGTTTTAAATGCCAAGTCGAAATGGCAGTAAACCACATACACAGGCCCTACATTGCCAGACCTGAGACAGGTTTGAAAGGCTACTTGTATGGGTGGCACAATCAGTCCTGCAGTCCCACTAGTAGCATTTAATTTACAGGCCCTAGATATATGATGTACCACTTTAGAAGGGACTTACAAATAAATTAAATAGGTCAAAAAGGAGTAAAGCACGTATACCATGTTTAGAGAAGAGAACACATGCACTTTGGCATCTGTTAGCAGAAGTAAGGTGCTCAGAGTCCTAAAGCCAACAAAAACAAGGTCAGGAAAAGAAGAGGAGGAAGGCAAAATGTTTGGGGTGACCATTTTCCAACAGTTACATTATGGAGAAGATTAACATTGTGAGTAAGTAATAGTTTATTGTCCAGTCAATTAATACCTTTACAATTTCTCTTTAAAAAAAGTGGCAAAAATTACAGCAGCAAGGTTCATCATTTAAAACTTCTCAGTAATATCAACATTGTGTAGGTACATTGGTAAGAGTTGCAGACAATGATGAACATTTATAGTAAGCAGCAAATTCAGGTGATAATAAATGCATATCTTTAGTCTAATTATGTGTTTTTGTTGTGTCTGTTAGCAACATTCATTCACCAACTATATTCAACCAAGACAATGTATATGTCATGTTTCAGAACTGTATCTGCTTTTAACAATTTGGATTATAAGTAAAAAGGGTGCTAAACTGTTAGATTTCGGTTTACTTTTTGAATGACAATGAATGGTTAATAGTTGATTTTTAATTAAAGCATTTGAAAAGCAATCTTACAAATTTGTCATTTTTCTACAACTCAAGTGGAGTTGTTCTATAGGAGGTAGGCTTGTTTACAACATTTGTCTTTACAGATTTAGATTTCTGACACAATACATAGGACCGTTCAAGTAGACTAATGGAAGGCAAGTACCAAGTCATGGTTTTTTTCATTTGAAGTCTGGCGCTTATTACTTTTTTGTATTATAAATAATGGACTTCAAAAACTAGAATGCTAAAGAAAAACAGGAATGAACAGAACAACTACACTAGAAACTAAAAACATTAGGATTAATGTATATTTGCATGAGTGTGAAACATGCGTACTTGAAACAAATTGTAAAATCAAATGTTTTGATTGATATTTCTATGTAGTGCTGTGTAAATCTAGATAGAAATCAATTGAGCACTGAACATAAAGATAGAATAATCATAGCAAATATAGCAGAGATTGGGACATAACAGTAGATGTGGCACCTGTAGTTGTAGTGAGCTGTGCCTGTTGAGATTTACTGACAGCATTTCATGGAGCTGTGTTTTATTTAATTACAAATACAGTTGTACACATTGACAGAAAAACAAAGACAACAAAAGAATGTCAAACCATTGCATCCAACGATTTCAGAACTGCAGTTCAAGTTCTCGTACTCTTGCATCTAGATTGTGGTAATGCCTTAATACAAGGCCTCACATACTCCACATAGAAACCCCTTAATGGCATTCGATGTGCTGCTGCACGGCTGATCCAGGACCCCCCTCCTGATGGAACTCCATTGGCTCCACTTGCCGGTCATCACCATCATCAAAACTAGCTTCATCATATACAAAGCTATCACGATAATCACCCCTGCTTACCTTGCAGACAAGTTCACCATCTCAGGTGGATCTTTGCACATACACAGCCAAGAACACCATCAGACTAAGAAGTGCAAGAAGTGTAAAAACGAAAAAAAACAAGGCAGCAGGCTTTTTCCATCTTTGCACCCAGGATCTGGGACAACATTCCCATATCCAACAGGACAGCCCAGCACTGCTCCAATTTTGCAAAGAGTTGAATACTCACTTCTTTAAAGAACACTACATCACCATGCATTAACCATCCGCATCCTAGCTTCCACTTCTCTTACTTCTTGACTTTTTGTTTGTCTTAGACCATGTACAGTGCTGTGCTACCTTTCGGTTACGGTCACGCTTTAGAAATACCATATACATACATACATACATGTATATTTTCAGATGGACTAAGTAGTTCAGAAAACCTTGTAAACTTGTGGGAGCAGATTTACAATCATGCCCTGAATCAAGAGCAAGGTCCGTTCCCGTCATTACAGATATGTAAAACATTTCTTAAGCAGTGGTCATTATTCCCAATGTGTGTATGTGAACAGCTGTAGCTAAATCTCTCGAAATTAGCTGGAGAGTGATGGACACTGAACAGCTGCATTAAGTTTAATAAGCCCGGCATTATATGGGATTATAAATAGACTAACACCCCGTCCCGACCTTGTCCGGGTGCAACAGGCTTCCCCGACCCCCGACCGCCCCGACATTGTGCAGCAGCCCGGGCCCCCGCCCGGCCTGTCCCCCGCCTGCCCCGACCCTTGCCTGCCCCGACCCCCGCCTGCCCTGACCCCCGCCTGCCCCGACATGGGTCCCCTTACCTGAGCCGCCGCTCCTCCCGCCTGTCCGCTGCTCGCACCGCCGCTGGCCTGTCCGCTGCTCCTCACGTCACCGCTCCTCCCCCACGCCATGTCCGCCACTCCTCGTCACGCTCCTGGACGCCGCTCCTTCCCGCGCTCCTGACATGAGCACGCACATCGCGGCCGGCGCTACTTCGGAGGGACTACTTTTTTTTTACTTTAAATTTTTTAAATAACGTTTTTTTTTTATTTATATAGCCTATAACCATTTACACACTCTGACGATTCCAACGGTGTATCGGGTGTGTGGATTGGCGCTGTGGTTCCCGAGTTTACCCGCCTCAAAGGCTGAAAGTTCTTCCTTTATTATAGTAGTATAGATTCCTACAGTACTGGGAGGTATTCGTTTTTTTGCAAGATGGTTTGTCTGTTCCTTTCTAACTTGCAGGAGTGTAGGAGTTATCCTGATGTTGATGCTGATAGGGCGACTGATTTTGGATGTATAGGTGGGGAAAGCCTGCCTTCTGTTCGTTTGTGTTTTGCATTTTCTCGTCTTCAGTTCGGCAATCCCATGGCTCTATTTTGGTGCTGCTTATCTGAAGAGGGTAAATTATTTTACAGGTTTGCAGAAATGTCCTTTCTGATGACCTGATAGGTAACGCAGGTGATCTTAAATTTGATCCCAAGCGAATAATAGCTATTAAGTTGTAGGAATCTGCTGTACACTGTGGTTGTCGAAGAAAGTGAGAAACACCGCAGCAAGATATGAGCACTGGCAGGGGTTTCAGAATAAATGTGCAGTTGGTGATTTACATCGTACGACCACGAGAATTAGGTGAAAGTGTGAAGATAGACGCCAAATCAATGTTCATAATTGAAACTACATGAATACACACCTGATGGTTCATTTACATTACACGAAATGAAGAGTGCCCTGCTAAAATTACACGAAACGTATCAGCTTAGTACTGCGGTTTTGGGATGAACCCATAACGGACGAGCAATCAATTCTAGCCTAAACTGTAGCAGAATTGCACACTGAGTGTAGTTTGTTACATGGCATGTAGTATTTGATTGTTTATTTCTCCCTTTAAGTGTAGCAACTAGCGGTTATACATGTTACAATTTAAAATACTTGGAATAAACGGCTAAACACATTAGAAAGATAATTTAATGTTTATTTTAGAAGCTCACTAATCAATTGCAGGAGAAGCATTTTCCTCTAATCTTCAGATACTATACAGAGGAGTGTTTTTAATTATTTTACCATACTTGATAATTCACGAAGATGATTGAGCGATAATACTTCTAACTCTAGAGTTAACGTTCGTTTGCCCCTAATTGCTAACCTTTAACCAGGAAATGTTAGCCAATTGTGCATCATCCTTCCTAAATAACATCTTTGCAGGACTAATTTATGCATTAATGCTAGTTGTTTCTAGTACTTTTGAGCTACCGGCATTTTCATACAGAAGCATATCGCTGCATATCGCTTCTAGCTTTAAGTTCAAAGTAAAAATAACAGCATTGCATCTGGTACAACGGTTTCTTCCATTCTGCACCTCTTGGACTTTGTTAGGAGACGGGCTCTTAGCCTTCTCTGTTTACACCTGTTTACACCTAAGGCTGAGTGTTTTAGGTTTCTGCTTTCCTGACTTTGAAACCTCAGACACCACTCACGTACAACTTAATTGTTGAGTTGGGCAGAAGCTCTTGGTCTGGAATTCTAGGGAAGATATTGGTCACCACGGATCACTGAAACAATATCGATGGAAAGAATATCGACCTACACAAATATCGACGCTGGAATATCGAAGACAAAATATCGACACCTTATCTACAACATTGTAAGTACAAAAATATCAGAAAAAAATATCGATGTGTAAAAATATCAAAAGTAAAAATATCGGATTTTTTTCTGTAAAAAGAGAAAGTATAATAAAGTAAATAATAAAATAAAAATATTTAAACATATTTAATAATGTTTAAAATTTGTAAATAATACATATTTAATAATAACACTTTAATTAAAAATATACATACAATATATCATATATACTTACTAAATGTTAATTTTTAATAATTATTTTAATTACTTATGAATTATTAAAAAATACTATAAATTACAAACATAACTACACATATAAAATAAAACATAAATAAAAATAAATAATGATATTTAATAAATTAATACAATTAAATATATTTCAATATTTTTAAAGTTAATTAAATACAACATTATCTAAACAATACAAAAAATATTAAATACATAAATGAATAAAACTACTATTTAAAGTCCAAAAAAAACTACAGTAATGAAAACATTGGATAGCGTAGAACATAACATTACTATTCCCACTCCAAAAAATTCAACAGTAGGGAAAGCGTTAAATAGCATAGGGGTAAAAATGACTATTCCCACTCCAGAGAGTGCAACAGTAGGGAAAGCGTTGGACAGCATAGGGGTAAAAATTACTATTTCCACTCCAGAGAGTGCAACAGTATAGAAAATGTTGGATAGCGGGTGGGTAAAAATTACTATTCCCACTCCAGTGAGTGCAGCAGTAGGGAAAGCGTTGGATAGCGTAGGGGTAAAAATTATTATTCCCACTCCAGTGAATGCAACAGTGGGGAAAGCGTTGGATAGCGGGTGGGTAAAAATTGCTATTTCAACTCAAGAGACTGAAACAGTAGGGAAAACGTTGGATAGCGTAGGGGTAAAATTACTATTCCCACTCCAGTGTGAGCAATAGTAGGGAAAGCATTGGATAGCGGGTGGGTAAAAATTACTATTCCAACTCCAGAGAGTGAAACAGTAGGGAAAGAGTTGGATAGCGTAGAAGTAAAAATTACTATTCCCACTCCGGTGAGTGCAACAGTAGGAAAAGTGTTGGATAGCGGGTGGGTAAAAATTACTATTCCCACACCAGTGAGTGCAACAGTAGGGAAAGCGTTGGATAGCATAGAAATTAAATATAACATACTTATAAATAATTTTTGTATTTAAAATAAATAATAATTTAAATTTTAAACAACTCAACATCATTTACAAATACCCATAAATAATTATAAAAAACATAATTACAATTGAATAATTAATGAACAATACATTAACAATAAATACCAATAAATGTTAATTAATGAATATTAGTTACAAATTAATAAATATCAAATAATAAAAGATTAAAATTAATAAAATTAAACAAAAAAATATTTTTTATACCAAAATATAATTTTTATTAAACATTTTTTAACAATTAATAAAAAATAATTTCCAAATAAAAAATAATAATTACAAATTAAAAAACTGAATTACCAATTAAAAAAATTAATTACCAATTACAAACATTAATTACCAATTGCAAACATTAATTACCAATTACCAAAATAAATTACCAGTTACAAACATTAATTACCAATTAACAAAATTAATTACCAATTACAAACATTAATTGCCAATTAAAAAAGTTAATTAAAATTGAAAATAAAATTAATTAAGAATACCACAAATTAAAAATAAATCATTATTTAATTATAATTAAAATACCTCCCACCCAATTTCCCTATAAACCCACTACCCGCTTCAGAACTTACATGCACAAATTAATTAAAATTAATTAATAACTCCTAAAAATCAATAATTAATTTACTATTATTAAATTACTTCCCACCCTATTCCCCTATAAACCCACACCCAGCTCCGGTACTAAAACATAAAATTTACTTAAAAATAACATTATTAATATATAAAAATAATACACATATAATTTAAAACAAGTAAAATACTTAACAAAAAACAAATAACACATACATATTAAATACATAATAAAATACATAACTAAAATACAAAAATCGATATAAGTAACATCGAGATTAGTAACATCGATATATTTGATATTGATATTACTGACTTCGATATTACTTACATCGATATTAAAAAAAATCGATATTACTTACCTTAGGGTCGATATTCTGTCCAACGATGTTCTTGACCTCAATATTCTGTACCTTCGATATTAAAAACTCGATATTTCTGTAGGTCGATAAAGAAACCTCGATATTTAGACTGTACACCCTCGTTAAGGGCTACATCCTGCAATATGAATGCATTTTCCAGGCCACCACCACATTCAATGCCAAATATAACCAATATTGAAGGATTTAACCAAGCCCACACACAAATAATGTGTTCAAAATCATCATCTAAATGCCATCCTAAGACTGGGCCTTATGGCTGAAGAGTAAGAAGCAGCATACACTCTTTGGACACATTATTTCAGTAGGACATTGTTCACTACAGCACTGCTCTGCAGTCCTTAGGACATATCTATAGCCAATAAAAATCTTGTGATTTTAACAATAGGGGCATGGATAGTGTTTGGCTGAAAGAGACATAGAGCTAACTTGGTTACAGGAATATCCACCTATTGGTCCAAGAACAGCTGCACTGTTTCATCATTTATTTGAAAAAGAGCTAGATCAACTGCATTCTTTCTCTAATGTTACTGCAATACTGGAGAAAAGAGTTTAAGGGGATGGATTGAGAAGTGGGTGTTGTGTAAGTCTCTTTCAGAATAGGAATAACGATTCATGCTGAGAGAGATAGGTAATGGACAATTAAAAAACAAGCATTTTCTGTAGGGGTAAGGCTTGAATTGCCCAAAAAATTAATTGCAGCAGAAGTTATGAGTGACTGCCCAGAAAGGACAAGGCATCACAGCAAAATACATTTGTCAGCCACGTGTCAATACAAAATGATTTGGCTGTTTAGAAAATGATCAACCATAACTAACCTTAATCCACCAGCAAAAGGGAAACATACCACAACTCTTAAAGTGATTCCACTTCCATGTAATGTCTGAACATTGTTATAGAAGGAGGTGAAGCGGAAGAGGTACAGAATGTTTTGAAGTTGTTTAGGCTACAGTCAGACAACTTAGATTAGCATTTGTAGGACCAAGGGTGCAAGAACATGCACTAGTGCATGCGTCTCACTTGCAAGACATGTAGGGGCATATTCTCAAGGACTTATCATCCAGTTAACGGCACTTTATCGCAGCCAAAGTTGTGATAAATGTATCACCCCATTCACAAGCAGGTGCTAACAGCCCATATTACCAGTTTACCGCGATAGCAGCCGCAAAAAAAATCACCATAGACGACCCCAGCAACTATCGCAAATGAGATGCTGAGTAGGCGTTCGCGTGCAAAAAGTTGCCACAACACCACTCCACAACATTCTCAACGACAATCCAGATTGGCGATAAGACCCCAAAACATGCGATAAACCGCGTTAGCAGCAGGAAACTAACACCTGCTCGGATGACAGCCTGCACCACACAAGGGAGCCCAGCCAGTGCCAAACCTGAAGGGCAACAGATGCCGTGGATACAACTATCATGCAGCAGGGAGCGCCCAACAGGGCCACAACACCCACCGCCACCCCCCTCCGGACCCTCCCGCCCACCCCCGGACCACCACAAAGGCAGTGCAGACAAAGACAGCGACCCTCAGAAAATGCACCAACCTCACAGAACCAACACCAGAGAATGTCATTGCCCACTACAGGCACAAAGAGACAACCATCCTCCACACCCTGACCACCCTTGTCCACAGGCTGATGGTACCAACACAGCGAACAACCAACATTCCCCCACAGACAAAGCTGCTGGCTGTGCTGCACGTGTTGGCCTCTGGTACCCTCCAACCAACAACCACCTGAGTCGGAGGAGTCACACAGTCAGCCGAATCCAAGATCCTCACAACGGTCATGGAGGACACCATCAGCTTGGTACCCCACTCTCTATACTCCCCCCACACTGCGCAGGAACAGCCGGAGACCAAGCAAGGCGACTACGACAAAGCTGGCTTCCCGCACGTGTGAGGGGGCAATTGACTGCACACATGTCCTACTTGTGCCCCCTGGCAACATTGCACACAATAAGCGCAACAGAAAGTGCACGTATCCTACCAATGACCAGGCAATATTGGACCACAGGGGAATCTCCAACAACGTCATTGCCAAACACCCAGGCAGGGTGCATGATCCCTACACCTTCTGACAGTCCAACATCAACCTGCGCTACCAGGATGGCACCCACAGAAATGCACTGCTCATTGGCAAATACCAAATGAACACACCACACACCTCAACTCCACAATCATGCAACTCACAACACTGGAAATGCACATGTCACAAGCTCACATACAACATGCCGAGCAACATGCACATCCACCATACATGACAGCACAACTCACTGTGGGAACCTGGGCCATCCATGTACATCAGCCATCAACGGCATGGTACCTCAGTCACACAATAGCAGACTGTGCGAAGAGGTGGGGACCAGGCATGTGCTAAGAAGGCAAATGACCAATGAATGAGAATGTACACAACGCCAAGTCTGGCGTGGATGTGAGGGCCAGACTGCAGTATGCAGACCACACACATATCCATGTCAACACACACCGCTGGTGTTTGGAGTGTAGTGGACAGTGGACGCAACCATGTCACCCCAGCCAGTGGGAAGGAACAGGAAATGTAGCTTGTTATGTTCCCCCCATTAGCGTGAGCAGAGTGGGCTGGCCCGGTGTACGCCAGGCCAGCATAGGGGTGTGAATAAATTGCACTTAACTCTGCATGTGGTCCTCTTGCCAACGTCTCAGCCAGGGGGACGCCTCCCACCCCGCCACAAGGCCGACACCATTGCCGTGTGCGGTGTTGCCTGCCATCCTGTGCGCCTGCTGCATTCCGGGACGCTTGTTCCCAAATTAGTCCTGCCTGCTCCTGCGCACCCAGGCCTCCATGCCCACCTGCCGAAACCGGCTTGTGTCAAAGAGGGTCCATCATGTGCCGGAGCAATCTCCAACCCCGAGGGCCGCGACCTTGACATCCTCCTCCGCAACACAGGCCTGCAGTACTTGTTTCTCGTTAACATACTCTACCGGCAGGTACAGCGGAAAAGTAGGTCACACATTTGGAACTGAGTCTTAATTACACCAAAGCAGAGAACATTAATTATGGCTGAGTGGATGTACCTATACTCCCTTCGATGTGGTGACACCAAGTCTGTGCATAGCATCAAACCACACGTGCATGTGGGCCCACGCGGCCCACGCGGACTATTGCCCTCGGCCTACGCTGCGCACGAGTAGGTCACACAATTGGAAATGAGCATCGATTTTCAACGGCAGAGTTCATATCATTGCACACAAGGAGAGTCGTAAGAGGATGACAAGTTGCAGTCGGGAGGAAAAAAGGATCATCGTTACGGAGGTGATCGAAGACTACCAACAACTGCCCTGGTGTCACTAACTCTGTGCACTGCGAGTCTACGACACGTGGCTGTGGGCCACTGCTGACCGCTGCCTCCGGCCTACATTGCGGTCCAGTAGGCCACAGAGTCTTGAGTTAGCATTGGCAGAGTTCATATCAGTGTACCGGCATCCTCTCAGACTGCATGCCCTCTCAGCCCTGGTGCCACTAAGTCCGTTGCCCAACATTCATGGACACACTCTGGTTGAACTTTGGTGCAGTCTGAGTCTATGGACTAGGGGGTTATCTGCATCCTCATGTAGCTGATACCGAATTGGTGGTGGAAACAAGGCTGTACCATTCCACTCCTCAATTGGCTGCTTCCAGACGACTTCTGGCCTCTGCATCATGCCCTGGAGGACACCTTCCACTGTCTCCTGCAACCCTCTGCCACATCACCTTGGAGATCGATGAGGACCCGCTCAGTGCACATGGCCCTACCTCAGTGCACCGCAAGTCACCTTCCCGTGGCGGTGTGCCTGTGCCTGCCGCAGAGCATCCGGCGCCGCTAACTCTGTGCTGGTCAAGTCAGGGGCCCTTTCTACTGAGATATTGGATTTCCTCTGAGACGATGGCCTTGAGGGTCATCAATGCCATGTCCGCTGCCTCCAGCTTCAACTGCCACCCTCCTGGACTCACTCCTCAAATCGAGTCTGGACCGGCCTGGAGGTCACATCACTGCAGGAGGCACCAGCCACCACCGCCAGGACCACCTGCAACCGCTGGCTGCCAGAGTCAAAACAGTGGTCCTGACAGATTAACGGAGTTGCTCACACCTGTTGAGGATGCCATCATCAGCCTGATACCCTGCTCAGTGCTCCAGGTGCCACTAACTCACTGCACCGCAAGCCATTGTTCATTACTGTTTGGTTTTGTGCTGTGGAGAGGTTACGCAGCAATGTGACCACAGGCAGTGTGGGAGACCTGGGACGACGATGAGGAAGATGCTGCAGGTGTAACCCACCCCACTGCAGCTGCATCAGGACTATTCTGAAGGGACGCAATCCTAGACAATCCATTCACATGTGCACGCTCAGCTTTAGTGCCCCAACCTCAGTGCACTGCAAATCACGGACACTTATGTTTGCATTTTGGGTGACCTCTGTACTTGCTCCGGCTTACTGGAGAAGTGTGGCTCACTGGTTAGAGGAGGCAGACCTGGAAGCAGAGGTCAGCCCGGGACCAGGGTTCAATTCCCAGCTCGGCGGGGTCTTGAGTCCTAAAATGTCCATGGACTCGACAATTCTCGCTCTGGTGCCTACTCGATTCACTGGTTCACACTCTGCGACTCTGGGCAATAGCTTGCTTAATCTCCACAATGGCCCCTCGCGGCGGGATGCCTGGCTTTCACCTTGCGGATACCCTGCCGGGGTTATCTCACAGGGGAATACCAGGACGGGTTCCCTAAGCAAGCGCTTAGAAACCGCTGGGTGATTTGCGCTATATAAATTCCTGTACATTTACATTTACATCATGATGCTTTGCAGTTGTTTATGTTATGCTTGTGTTCTCTGTTCCCGTTTTAATGGTAATCACTGTACAAGTTGTTGCCAGCATCCAACCACTCTGTGTGGGCTGGCTTACACTCACTCCACAGCCATCCAGCACAGGTATCACTGTACATGTGGCCCTGCCAATAAAAGGGCCGGGCGCACATGCCCGTAGCCAGTTCCACATACTATCTGCATGTGTCAGTGTGGTCGAGGTGTATGCATGATGGCCCTGGGACCTTCAACAATACAATGTGCTGTGTTCAGCAGATGCAACCATGTCACCGCAGGCAGCAGGTTGGGCTTGGACATGTAGCTTTGTCATCACCCACGCAATACGTAAGAGTAGTGGCCTGGGCCACCATACGCAGGTCCAGCGTGGGTTTGTGACTGATAATAGTGGGGCTCTGGGCGTGGTTCACTACAGGAAATGTGCAAATGCATGTGTCTTTGTCACAGTGTGGCTCTCCTTTGTGGTGTGTAGGTGGTCCCTGATGGGAATTAGACACCCACGTATGGGATCTAATTCATCTTCAATGTGTTCAGACCCCGCCCACACCTGTTTGGCCACCACCTTTTGGCATTCTGACACCTGGCATTGGGATGCCATGTGTGGGACGGTGATGTGTTGGGAGCAATCCGTGCTTGCTGGTGCTTCCTGCTGTGTGGTCTGTGCAGGGGGTAGGCTCTAATCTATGTAGCTTGGCTGCCCTGCTCCTGGGAGTGGGTTGCCTAGGATGTCCATGAGCTGTTGCAGGGAGTAGGTGTCGAAGGTGTGGTGGTCCTCTCCAGCATCACTGATGAGTCATCTGGTCTGCTCTGCTGGTGGTGTTGTGTGTCCCTCGGCAATGTGAAGGGGAGATGCATGTTGGCATTGTGTTGACATGTATGTTGGCGCATTGTTCTTGTTTACCTGCAGACTGTATGACAATGTACATTGTGATTATTTGGGAAGTGCTGGATTTAGATGCGGGACTGTGGACATTTAGACTACATGACAGATGTGAGGTTTTACACTTACATTTCCATCTGACTGTTTCTAGCTCTGTCAGATGTAGTTGGCCTGTTTCTGCGCATGTACGGAGCCAGTTGTGTCCTCTGTTCTGCAGTGACGTGGTTGCTCATTGTATCACAATGTCGTCAATGTGGATGTGCTGTTCTTGCTATGTGTGTGTGCAGCAATGTGACACGGGGCTCATTGACATGATCCAGGGTCATTGTGGGCGTGTAGTGTGCTACACATCATTGTGCATTTGTGCCATTGTGCCCTTCTCCCCATGTCCCCCCAGTCCCTGGTCGTTACTCACCCTGTTGATGTTGTGTCAGGTCCTCCCAAGCTGTGTCCGGACTCCCGACTCCTTGCACCATCTCCACACTGATGACCGTGGCCTCCGTTTCCTCCAGCTCCTCTTGTGGAGCAGGACTCCCACCTCCTGTCACCGTTGCTGCCTCCTGTTGGCAGTGGCTTTGTGCATGGTTTTGATTTTACATCTTGCCAGCTCCTCTTGGACTCATCCATTGGCCTCCTCGACATTCCGACCGCATTCAAGGTAGTCTAATTGTGGGTCAGTTGATGGTAGAGTTCTGTCACCTCCGTGATGCTGATCTGCTTTTGATGCAGACTGCACCCTGAATTCCCCTCTCTCTTCTCCTTGGCCTTCCCTGATGCTGTTGTTCGTTGCTGGTGGTCTGTGGGGTTCAGGTTGGCCTCTGCACTCGGTCAGGGTGCATCCATGTTGCTACGCACTTTGGGTTTTGGTGTGTTGTTTTTCTTGCTTTTATAGTGCATTTTCCCACCAGATGTGTGGGATTTGCAGGCCGGCCGCTGGTTTTCACCATTGGCCTCACCGCAAGTTATCTTGCGTTCATGTTTCGCATTTTTGCGGCGTCACGTTGTCTTTATCGCGGTCATTTGATGCATTGTCAGGGGCCTATCGCATGGTGCCTCCATGTTGTGAATACTTAGTTAACACAGCATACTTTTCCCACGATAGACTGCAATGTTAAAGGTTCCGTTAAATTACTTTTGCTATGGTTATCAAAGTTCTTTAGAATATCCCCCATTGTTTACAAAAAGGGCTTGGAGCCCACCCATTTCTTACCATTTTCTGGGTCCAGTGCCTTCTTCTTTACAGCCTCCTTAAATGGCCAGTGCTGGGCAAACATCACCTCCTGACCTTTTAGTGGTGCAGAGACCGAGCACAGATTGATTCAATTTAATCAGTGTCCATCTGTGCTCAAACTTTGATTGGGGTACTATTTCTCCCACTCCCCCTGGCTGGTGCTCCCTCCCTCCTCCTCTGCACCTCCTACATTTTGCTTTCCGCATGGTTACCTTGAGTGCCAACTGCCCATGTTGTTTCTGTGTGTAAGGCATTTTGTGCTAAACCTGTAGTGAGTGTGGGAGAGAGCCCAGCAACATGTTTGATTTTTAATGTGTTCTCAATGTCCTGTGTGATTGGTTGCCTCTATCACCATTTCCAGATCCATCAGGCACGTAGTTGTGTGTCTGTTTACCATACAGTGTGTGTGCACATATCTGTTTCAGGCCAACTCCATGCCGTAATCCACTTCTTTACATGTTGATAATGGCACAGAAATCCTCAGCAGCCCCATTCCTGACAATATTTGTGAAAAACTAGTTCACGCCCTTACACATAGGAAATTCTTTGTCACTTCTAGTGCTTTCTTCCGCCCAGTGCCACCTCCCTCTCTACTGTAGAGATATTTGCAGGCCCTTGAAAGAGTGGCATATGTGAGGCAAAAAATATTTATCAACAGCCTTGGGACACTCCTGTCTGCCTGCCCAATGAACTTCATTCATTTTTTCTCTGGTTCATTTCAGCTGATACAACAACAAATAACTGTATTCGCCTGAAAGAAATACTTATAGGTATACTTTTTAACGTTGGACGGTTTGAAAATATTTTGCACAGGACACACACCAGGTGTACCGATTAAACAACGTTTTAACCTTAACTTTTAAGTGTCCCAGTGCATCTGAACAGGGTGGGGGCAGCTGTCTCAGCAACATGCAACTCACAGGGGTGGCTCCAATGGGCTCAGAGGAGCCATGAAATTCAGAATGGGATCTACTCATGGCAGCAACCAATGCATTTTCATGCACTTTTCATGTCCCAAAATAAAGTGAGGTCTGAATCATCGGGCGAGTAGCAGGAGAAGTAATGCCCACTGAGTGCCTCCTTGCTCCTACCCACAAATGCATATAAAAGATTTCACACACAGATTAGCGCACACCACCCTCCTATTGCCAACCAGAGAGATGCAAAAGGCACATATGAATATAGTCACCTCGCAAAGTTTCCAGCGTATGGAGTGCAAAGTCTGCTGTCTAATTGGCTGGTGTTTTCTGCAGACATGTTGCAAGAGAAAGTGCAGTACATAAAACTGGTAGACAAGCATTGGTAAATGCATTAGACTTCGCTTATCTGATTAATAATAAGCTGTGTTTGTCGTAAATTGTAGCTTTGTGGGCAGTTGTGCAGTATAAGTTATTGAAACTTTGTTAAAGTATTATGGATTATTTATTGAGAAAGGTAATATATTGTGCTGGACACAAGTGGCAAATGGCGTAAAACAATGCACATCTCGGTAACTCTGACAGACATGCTCCCTGAAATGACCTTTCTAGATAGCATTCAGAGCAGAAGCTGTTGTAAGTGTTGTCTTTAATACTGCTAAGTGACTGGTGATTTCCAATACAAACATCTGGTATGAATCGGGATTACTCCACAAGCAATAGGGAAGCCAGTAGTTTACAGCAGATTGGTGCTGAAACCACCACTGTTGTTGCATTGAAGCAGCATGAACAAAAGAAACAGTGTGAAAGGCACACAGGAAGAGCCAACGCTGGCCTCAGAGTTGCATGCTGAATACAAGTTTATAAGTCAGGGAGGAAGAGCTGGTGCTCTTGTGTACTTGCACAGAGCTACTACAGTACGCTGATTATTGTGGCCAGAGTAGGGTCTTTCTTAATACATTACAGTAAAGTGTGTTATAAATCCAAGAAGGTAAATGAAAAGACATGCCATATAATGCTTTTAGAAAAGTTGTTCTAAAATATATGTCTATTATGAGTTTATGTGATTTTCTTGATGATTAAATATCAGTCAGCTCAGCCTCTCACCAAAGGTATTAGCATTAGAGTTAATATCAACATAGATATTCACCTTTCTCCCAGCAGTGGCTGCTGAACTTTGGAAGTGGTGGGCAGAAAAAGACATTTTGGGAGTGAATCTACACCCTTCCTACACAAAGGTTGCCCAGGAGGAGACTGAAAAATAGATCCTAAAAAGCCACAGGTTTTATTGGCAATTATCAGCCATAAATATAGAAAGACTAGAATGTTAGGATAGTTAGGCCCTTATTTACGGAGATTTGGCATAGGGCAGGCACAGCAAGGTATGTTGCTGTGCTGCCTTGCCCCAAAATGAAAGGGCAGGAATGCACCGCATTTATGCAATACAGTGCATTATTGTACTTTTCCATAGCACTGGCGCCGTTTCGGCAGTCTATTGCCAATGCAGGCACTATCAGCAGGATTGCTTTTGTGCAGGAAGGGGCACCTTACTTTACACAAACAATCTTTTATGCAGGAAGGGGCACCTACCTGCACAAAAACAATCCTAAGAGGCGTTTTCCTCTTTATATGTGTGCAGCGGAATGCAGCACACATAGAAAAAGGAATAATCAGGGAGAAATAAAGACATTGCACCTCACTTCGGGAGTCATAAGGATTTGGCGCTTGATCTTGTAAATCTGGGGCAGAATCAAAATCCATGGGTGTTGAGTTAGAACACCCAACCGCAATGCCAATGGTACGCCTCTCAAGTGCAGAGTAAGGCAAGGCAGTGCTTTGCGCTGTCTTGCATAACTCGATATCGATGAGGGCAATGAAAGCCACACATAGTGGATTTTCGTGGCCGCATATATATGATTTAGTAATTTGCTCTGCCGGAGCGTCGCAAAAAGTAATGCTCCGGCGGCGTGAGGGCTCTTAAATAAGCCTGTAAATTCCTAGTAGTCAACACTGGCTAACAGAAAGCTGACAATGTAGTCCTTTTAAAACAAGGATTTAAATATTAGCTCAGTACAAGTCAACTCGGCCCTCAGAAACACAAGGCCCAGAAAAATGATGGAACTGACTTACAGAAATCTTGCTATGACATGTGACTTTATTTTCTAATACTCCTGCCTAACTTCTAAATTCCAAGAGTCAGATAGTATCAGTGTCAAATGAAAACCCTGTGATTCTGTGGAATTCACTTAATCTCCATTTTCCTAATAAACTAAATCAATGTGGCCTTGTGTAATGCATGGGGTCCTCATGTAGACCTTTGATTTGAGATTGTGCTTGGTAAAATGCATGCAAGGTTTGTTGCAGCCATTGATAGAGCGCGCAGGTCACCCGACTATAATTTTACCATATACACATTGGGCCCATAAATTCAATTCACTATATTTTATTAATCGGGTAACCTACACTCTATTACCAGTTACCCAGTTCCTTCCTACTTATTTCCAATGTACCCAACTTACCAATCCACCGTTACGGGTACCTATGATCACAATGGATCAGGGAGCTACCTGTAAAAGGAAGGCAGTCACAAAAATATAATACCATTTATTTTATTTGCACTCGTATAATAACCAGAGACACGGGACGTTTTGAAAAACTTTATCTATCTTCATCAAGGTCAGAAAGTAAAATGTTTACAGCAATCAAACTATCAATAACCAGGAGCAGGAATATCGTGTAGCTATGCAGAAAATAAAGTATGCCAACCATTTAGAATTCTGATGGAAAGGTAAGAACAGGGAACATGCTAGTAAGAGATTTCCGGAGTTTAAACTTGATATAGAGTGTCTAAAGGACGGGAGATAAGGAACATGCTAAAATATCACAGTTGAGTATTCCTCAAAGACTAAAGGAATTTGAATAACCATGTGGCTATAGTGAAAGAGAGAAAAGGAACACGCTAACATTCAGAGCAAATATTTTAATTCAGTAAAGGGTGGGTAAAGAGAAAGGAACATCTATTTGTTCAGAGACAGTATTTTATTCAACTATAAGATAGGGAAGAAGTGGAACATGCTATAAGGATACTTTCAACGACTTCAATATTTTGTCACAAAGGAAGGGTAGAGAAAAGGAACATATGTAATTACGATTTTAGCCAGGTTTCAGGAAAAAGTGAGAAAAGGATGTAAGAATTATATTTACCTCGTTCAGTGTGGAGACCAACCCTGGCCACGGGTCAGTTAAGGACAGTAGGAACCCCAAGGAAGGACAGTCGCCAGTAGGCCAGCAGGTGCAGAATGAACCCCAGAACAGGATAACCAGATTAGGATCAGGACAGGATCACCAAGATAAGACCAGCACTCGCAGTTCGGTAGCAACGCCTGCGCTACACCTTCTCTGCAGCTATCAGTCAGAACCCCGATTGGGTTAACGAATTCCCCAGCAAAGTGCTCCGCCAGCACTTAGGGTTTCCAAACCCTGATTGGGTCTCTGGAAATTACGGACAGAGTGCGCCGCAGCACCTCTATTACTCGATCAGCTATTGAGAGCGTTGGGTCAGTGACAGGTCAGCTATTCGGACAAGTCGGACAATTTCTCGAGCTAAACCTAGGCTAGATATACTGTTTTCGGGTCAGTGTACCACCCCTCAAATGTTGCAAGTGTAAGAATCCCCAATTTCAATTGGTCCAAAGAAAAGATAGGTCATCACACCAACTAGGATTTGACTTTCTCAAGCCTACAATTTACATTTTTGGGACCTCCCATCGAATTTGGGGTTCCCATGACATGTGCTGTTCACTTAACAATGGCTAATACAAATTTCGTATACAATTGTTTCAAATGCAGCACAGTTCAGCTTCGTCTTGCTGGGTTACAGGTCTGTTCCCAGGAGCATCTTGGCGATGGCTGCCAGCTGGCTGGGTTCCACTGGTACAAGGTTTTCTTCCCTCTGCTAGGGTGACATGCGCAGTAGGAACTTCTAATATGGAGTAGTAAGCACCTCCCAGGCCCAAAAGATTCGATACATAAAAAGTAAAGGAAAACAAATCAGAACACAGAAATAAATGATTACATTGTATACCAGGAATCCCTATATGACTCCCATTACTTTATAATAACTATAGTATTAGGATTAGTGCTAGGACAAACAGCATAGCAAAAGCTGCAGTGCAAGCTTCACCATGTGAGAACATAAAGCAGCCATCTTCTTGCCAATGCGCAAGTGCGAAAAGTTCCCACCAGAACTGCGAGTACGTCACATCACATGGGTATGACCGACGCATGCGCAGAAGAAATTCCCACATAGCAGCAGCCATTTTAGTGGCAAGCGTTTTAGGATGAGTAAACACATAAGCAAGCGTCACTGGGACACCCCGTGTAATGTAAAATGTGCAATATTAGTAACACGAACAGGTTGATTATATTTTATTAACATTATTTGAGGTTCTTGATACAAGCAAGTTGCTTTACGTGCGAATCCTTGCTCCATCAATCCCCTCTTTGAGGATATTTTATATCATCACAAATTAATGGAACCAGATGCCAACTTTTCACATTTTTCCCAGTTCAATCTCTTCAAACATACGGTTCAGCTTTTCTTTAGTCTCTTTATTAGGGTGGGAATTGTTCACCCTTTTGTAAATCTGATTATTCCGTTCCTCTAATTCAAGTTCATCCACATTTCTCTTCACTCTTCTCTTGTTCACAGTGTATTTCTTTTGGTGTTTGCGACATTTACAGCAGATTATGATTATAAACACTACTAAACCTTTTCCCGCAATTGGCATCAGTACTTTACTCAAAAGACTTTTACCTAAGTTAGAAAACCAATGACCTACGGCGGAGAGACCATCAGTAAGTCTCTTCCAGGCACTGTCAACCTCAAGTGGTTTGAGCTCTTGTGCCAAATTAGTAATGTTCCTCACATACCCTTTGATTTCAACACTTTTGTCAGGTATGTAAGTGCAACAATGTTGCGTTTTCAGCATTCTGCAGACTCCGCCCTCTTTTGCCAATAATGTGTCAAGAGTAAGTCTATTCTGTAAAACCATTGATCTCACCGCAACCAATTCGGTGTTGACCATCAGGAAACCTCCAGCAGTGTCAGTTGATAACCGATCCACAACTGTTGACAATTTGCAAAATCCCTGTCTATTCAGAACCACTCCCACTGTAGGTATCAGTGCACTAAAAATATCTCCTACTATTTCACCAGCACTTTCTTGCTTAGTAAGCTCTAATTTTTTAGTTTTTTCAGTGCTTCCAGTGATTTTCCCCACATGGTATATCTTTGGGAAGACAATACCAAAGTAACAGCTCCTGTACCAATGGTCGGGCAATTTAAAATAAGCCTTATTTCCACATATAAAATAAATTCCTGGAAACACAGGCTCTGACCCATCTTTGAAACCCCAACCCCCAATTACCTTGTAATTATGTTCGCATTCACTGGAACTAATGAAAATATTGTAATAATAACTAGTCATTTCTCTATGAAGACAAAGTTTCCCTTTCTTTTCGAAGTCCAGCAACATTGCAGCGTTAGCTCCACCATTTGATGTGCTCCCTATACTTTCTGCCCATTTAGGAACTTTCTGGTTCTTGTCTTTGGCTTTCTTTTGGAAACTTTCTCTTCTCTTTTCTACCATATCCAGAAATTCTTTCTCCTTTTCATGTAAAGAACAGGTCAAGTTATTTTTGTGTACGTCATCTATATTTATTTTTCCTACAGTTAGAAAATAATCACTCATGTATTTAGCTACGTCTCTAGTTGTATGTACAGGGTTCAGGTTTCTTCGAACAGGAAGTTCAGCAAATGTCACGTCAAGGTTTGAGTAATAATACTGTAAAGGTCCTCTTTTATAAAATAAACTAGTTAGTATACTACAGGAAATTCCATAGGTTAAGGGCAGGTGATGATAAGTCACGACACACAGAAGAGTAAACCAGGTCTAAGGGTGGTGTGTGTCTGAGCAAACGGCTGTGAATCAATTGGATGTAAATGTAAGTGAAAAAAGGGGGACTGTTAAATCACAGAGGTTTGAAAAAATCCCATCAGACCACCCCGTTGGTGGAATATCATCATATGGGGATTAATAAGTGTTCAAAACCTCTCCCGGCCTTATAGTGCCAGGATACTATCAAAAACTTTGTTTGACTATATATATATATATCGTTCCTCAGCATTATAGTGTTATTAAAGTGCAGTGCTCAAGTGATCATGGTGAATAAAATTGACTACTAAGACTCAGAAAACTATCAAATAGAAGTCTAGGTGTCAAAAGTTAAAAAATCCGCCAAGTAGTACAATATGGATACTACCTTGTGGCGCTTAGCAGGACGGTCGACATGTTTCAGCCTGTGGGGGAACTACCCCAGCTTTCTTCAGGACCTATCATATGGAGTTGCTACTGCTACTGACAGATATTTATGATGTGAGGAACAGTAAAAAATGTACTTAAAAAAGTCACATATCTACCAGGAACTGTGCTCTTCAATGTTCGCTGGAGGAAGAGAGACAAGACTTCTTCCTATCGGGAGACAACAAAGTAACACAACAAAACAGGACAAAGTCACCTACTTAAATCCGCATGAATACACATACAGTACTCAGATAAACACTCATGCGTGAACAGTTTTTATTCCACATTGTTAAAGCAAAAAGCATAATAGCTACATCACACAGAGGCATTTCCTCGTAGTGATACTCACCCAGCTTTGTGTGGGTGAAGACCTCACCTCACCCGGCAACCGCTCGGGAGAATGAGGCCCCGCTCTACAGTGTAGAAAAAGGACATAGTAAGTGCACATCATCTTCTTTGTCTAGCCAAATTACTCTACACATAAAACCCAACAAACGTGTGATGGAAACCTGAGTATCAGACCACAAGGTTGTCTTAACAGGGATTAAAAAGGAGACAACAAGAGTTTCCAAATACCAAGTGGTTTAGAAATGTTTTCAAAAACCGCCATAAAGGCACTCTTACATAACCCTAAATCCCCACTTGTCATGCCCAATGAGGGCACTCAATATATGACAACACATAAAGGTGTAAAGAATATTCATAACTCGAAAAACACAGTCTTTGAACAAATTTTGGACACTATTGATAAAGGAACCTATTTATCAGGATTAGCCCTCCAATTGAAGGAAGATATAGATTGCCCACTGCCCATTGTAGAGGTGGCTCACTCACTGAAGTGTGAGACCAGTCATTGTTAGTGACAATCATAGTAATTGTCAAATACAACCCTGTAGAAGCCTGCTTCTTACCTCTCCGTCGTTGCCCCTCGTATTTACCGAGCGGAAGTGGAGGTGTTTCACATTATGTCCGCCTCCTTTTTATACAAGGACCGTGATTGGTTAGTTAGTCACAAGGGACTAATTGCGCGCTAGATCTGAACAATATCAAGTTGTAACTGTCCAGGAATTTTAAGAATTTTGCCAATACAAAGATTAATCCTGAGGAGAGTTTGAAAAACGCACCACTGTGCTGAGTCAGGAGACCGGAGTAAGGGTCCCGACATGTATAGCTACGCATGCGCAAAACGGAGAACACTGTTCCCTGGCGCCTGCGCGCTAGCACTCGGGGCACAATGTTGTTAGAACTGTTACTATTTATGAATCCCTATAGTGGAGCACGCCGCTTACGCTGAAAAAAGGAGTTAAAAAGGGGCGCCATTAAGTGGAAAAGACCGGGACAATGTAAATACGTATATGTCACAAGAGACATGATTCTTAGTCCCGTTGGCAGTAATGCGATGCACACAGTATTCTCTGGATGTATAAAAATGAGAGGTCAGCACACTTTTGATGAGGGAGAGAGCTGTGTCTCAAGTCCATTGACAATGATGGTGTCTCAGAAAAAACAGCATATACTTAACGTCGTACATATCGGAATTGCTGTGTACTAAAACAGTAAGTGAGATTTGTATCTTTTGGACATGTCAATCCATTAGGAATGTATAAAATGGACTGATTCAAGATCACAGTTACTGTGGAAATAGTTGTAATGTGGTTGTCAACAAAGATATAGGGGCCAGCAAGGACTGGGCTAGGTCTGTATAGGGTAACCATCACAATTGAGTTGGGTGAGCTACAAATGTATACAAGGATGCGTATACATAACAAAATGACCCGCAGCAAGCAGCTGCTCAAAATACTCAAAAAACAAAAAGGTGTGGAGGGTCGGGGGGAATGTTTACCGATGATAAGTCACACCTTCAGCCACAGAAGTAGGTAGCTTCATGCAGACATAACAGTCGTCTATTTCCATAGTTTCTACATAATGTACTAACAGGTTTGCGAAAACATTTAAATGAGTCTTGTTCTTTATTTTGTTAAAGTGTAATCCTTCCTCATCTGGTGCTTCTAAATCTATGCTTGTTTGTTTCAGGCTCAGCGGTTTGTCTAGTACGTCTACTCTTTGTGGTGTACTTCTAGTGTGTGACTCTACAGTGTCATCAGGTAGGTTATTATTTGGGTACAAACTCGGGTTTTTACTCATCATAGAAGGAATAGTTATAGTTAGTCCTATCCAAAGTATCAGTACTATTGCTATCCTACATAAACATACTTGGCAGCATGTTTTACAACAACCTCGTCTTGGTCTCCCATTCACAGAAGAATCAGACATTTTTGGCTCAAAAGAAGCTTCAACCCCTCTTTGTAACTCTGCACAGCTTGCTTACTCGAGCAACTTTTTCAGGTTGGTTCTGCTTCTTCTTCGCTCTGTTCAGCAATCAATTCTTCATCACTTTCGTCACTTATTTCCAGATTCTCAAATTCTTCCAATACAAAGTAAGGCCACTCAGGACTCGGGTATTTGCTATTCAGCTTTTTGATACGAGCACTTCTTCTCTTAGGCTTTACTACAATTGGGTCAGTCTGACTTGAGACCTCCTTTAACTGTTCAGGCTCTTCGTTTATTGTCTTTAGACGCAATCTCAGTCTTTCCACAAATCTAGGTAATGAGTCAACTTTTCTGAGTCTTTTAACTGGCACCGGGTCTTGGCCTTCTTCAAACACTCTTTTGTTTTCGTTTAGTTGTGGCGCATTGGGATCAAGTTTGTCCTCTGTATTATTTCCTAACTGACTAGGTCCAGGTCTTTCGTTTGTTTCTTCTGCCTGGTCCCTAAACTGGCCTTGTTCAGGTGTGTGCTGGTTTCGGCTTTGTTCTGTTTCGATCTCTTCTTCCTGAACACAATTGTCTAGTCCTATCTGTTCCTGCTCAAGCTCTTCGAACTCTTGGTTTTCTTCCGCTTGAACCTCCGCCCTAATCTCTATCTGTCCCTCTTCTGGTGCAGGTGTTCTTGGTGGAGTGTCAATTACCTGCTCTTTCCCTATCTAGTCCTCCTCAGAATCAGAGTTAACGTGGATTTTGATGATCTGAGTAGCTTCTTCTTCGCCTGTCTCGTCCTCACTATCCCACTGTCTATCTAAATAGGTCTGTCTTCTGGTTGGAATAGGGTCGATTGTCAGATCGATTATTGGGACCCAATCTTCTTGACTGGAGCTCGATTGTTCTTCTTCAGCTACTTCAGGACCGATATCTTGGGATCTTTCAGCTGCGCAACCTTCAGCCTCAGTTTCGTCAGGTTCAGTCACTGTCCTCGTGTGGCTGGCATGGATCCAGCGAGGTACTCCTGCACACTTCACAGCTGTGGTGGTTACCAGTATCACCTGTCGTGGCTTTCCCCACCTTGGTACAAGGCAACTTTTCCGAGTGTGCTTCTTTATTACGACCCAGTCACCTGGATTCAGGTCATGTGCTGGAGTCGTCGGCCTGGCGACGGCGTCTCCCCCAACCTGGTGAGAGATAGAATGCACTTCGTCATCCAGCTCTTTACAGTATTCCAGTACCAAATCATCAGATATGCTTATTATTTTGTATCCTGGCACCCATGCTTGCCGCATTGCTCTTCCCATCAGGAGCTCGTGGGGACTCAAGCCCGTGTTCCGATCTGGAATACTTCTGAGTCCCATCAACACGAGAGGCAGAGCATCTGGCCATTCCAATTGAGTGTATTCACACATCTTTCCTAATCTTGCTTTGATTGTGCCATTCAGTTGTTCTACCACTCCAGAAGCCTCTGGGCGATATGCACAGTGCAGTTTTTGCGTGATTTTGAATGCTTCACAGATTTGCTTTATTATTTCATTCTAGAAATGACTTCCTCTGTCTGATTCAATTGTGACTGGGAATCTATACCTAGGTATTAGTTCTCTAAGTAATAGTTTGGCTACTGTGATGCTGTCATTTCTACGGGCAGGGTAAACTTCCACCCATTTTGAAAACAGGCAGACAATGACAAGCAGATATTTCATTCCTCGACAAGGGGGCAACTGAATGAAGTCAAGTTGGAGTCTAATAAAAGGGCCCTCTGCCTTTCCAATTTTTCCTGGTAACACTACAGTTTTCTTTCCAGGGTTAAATTGTTGACAGATCAAACACCTCTGGCAGAGTGCTTCTGCAACGTTTCTGAACCTCGAATTGAACCATGTCCGGCGGAACATGCGAATCATCGCATCTCTGCCTATATGTGTGTCTCCATGTATTAACCTAGCCATAGGAGCAAGCATACAGTCTGGCAACACAGGCATATCATCAAGGTAAACAATGACACCATCTTCACTTCTCCTTCAACAACCAAAGTTTCTCCATCTTTGTTTTTCCTGTGGTTCTGCTGCTTCCTGTAAGTCTCTCACTTCCTCCCATGTATTCACTCCCTCTAGCATCATAGGTTGGCAGCTGTTTCCGTTTCCCCCAACCTTTATATTGATTGAAATTCGGTATCTTGCACAATGTTGGGCTAATTGGTCAGCATATCGATTACCTGCTGTCACTTTGTCATCGCCAGATTTGTGAGCAGCACACTTGACCACAGCCAATTCTTTTGGTAACTGGATTGATTCCAGTAGATCCTGCACATATTTTCCATTTCTGATAGGGGTGCCTGAAGACGTCAGGAACACCCTTTGCATCCACAGCTGGCCAAAGTCATGCACAACCCCATAACCATACTGGCTATCAGTATATATGGTTATTTTCGAGTTCCTCCCAAATGTACAGGCTTTTGTCAATGCAACCAATTCAGCTATTTGTGCAGACATGACTCCATGTAAATAGGATGCTTCCACTGGACCTCCTAGAGTGCACACAGAGTAGGCAGCGCTTAGGCCACCTTCCTCATATCTCATGCATGAGCCGTCTACAAACAGCTCATAATCTTCACTAATCAGAGGGTTTTCTTTTATGTCTGGGCGTGGTTTTGTACTGAACTCAGTCAAATCAATGCAGTCATGTTCAATTTCCTCCCTCACTTCTGCTGCGAATGAGCTAGGTAGTAAGGTAGCTGGATTCAGTATATTACATCTAGAAATAGTTACATTTCCTGCACCTACAAGGATTCTCTCATACTTAGTCAGACGACTAGGAGTGAGATACTGAGTCTTTGTTCTTGTCAGTAAAATTACAACAGAATGTGGAACATACACAGTCACCGGATGTCCCATAACAATGGACTCACTCTGTTCAAGGCTCGTGCAGGTTGCAGCTACAGCTTTCAAACAAGCAGGTAATCCAGCTGCTACTGGGTCCAATGTGGAAGAAAAGTATGCCACTGGACGTCTGGTCAAACCATGAATTTGGGTCAGGACTGCAAGTGCACAATTGTCTCATGTGTCACAGAACAGTGCAAAATCTTTTCAATAGTCAAGCATTCCTAATGCAGGAGCAGTACAGAGACATACTCACAATTTTACAAAAGCATTCATGCTTTCGTCATCCTATTCCACAGGATCTTTTGCTCCTTTCTTTGTCATTTTTATCAATGGTCTTGCTAGGACTGCAAATCCCACAATCCACTGCCTACAGTACCCTACAACTCCAAGGAACATTCTGATTTCCTTCTGGGTATTTGGCAATTCCATGTTTCGAATTATCCTGATTCTTTCGGTGGTGACTTTCCTGATACCTCTCTCTATCTGGTGCCCCAGATATTTTACTGATGTGGTACAGAATTGCAGCTTTTCTGGTGACACTTTATGTCCACCTTCACCTAAATGGTTCAGCAAGGCAATGGTGTCAGTACACAGTCGTTTCTACTCTTAGACGCAACCAAGAGGTCGTCTATGTATTGCACCAGAACTGATTTTCCGGGCAATATTAGGGTTTCAAGGCACTTTTTCAGAATCTGATTAAAAATTGAGGGGCTTTCTGTGTACCCCTGAGGGACGCAATTCCAGACGTAGACGTGACTGTCGAACTCAAATGAGAAAAGAAATTTGCTGTCTGGATGCAATGGAATTGAAAAGAATGCATGACATAGGTCAATGACGGTAAAACATCCAGCATTCCATGGAATTTGGTATAGAATCACTACAGGGTTTGGCACAACAGGACAACAAGGAACCACAATTTTGTTAACCTTGCGCAGATCCTGTACTACCCTGTACTTACCACTAGGTTTCTTTATGCCAATTATCGGTGAGTTACAAGGACTGCTCAATACTTCTTGCAATATTCCTGCTCTAGTAATCTTTTTATTTCAATAGCAACTCCTGCTTTTACTTCTGCACTCATTTTGTACTGTTTAGTATTTGGGAAGACTGCATCTTCCTTTATGGCTATTTTAATTGGGTCAACATTTGCCATTAATCCTACATCTTTTGCAGTAAAATTCCATACTTCCGGTTTCACTGTCTCTTGGAGTTCTTCGGGTAAGTCTTGTATTGTCAGTCTTTTAATTTCTGAGTCGGGTCTTGCTAACATTAATTTGTATATTCCGTCTTCGTCTGGGGTCTGAATTTCGACGCCATTTGGTGTGCAAAAGATAGTACAGTTCATTTTACGCAACAAATCTCGTCCTAGAAGGTTTACGGGACTGGAATCACAAACAACAAATCTATGCATCTCTTTAGAATTCCCAATTTTAATCTCCATGGGTTCTGTAACTGGGGTACTAATTAGCTGATTAGAAACGCCCACTACTTGGATCGCTTCTCCCGAGAGGGATAGGTTTGGAACGTCTGCTGTTCTCACAGTAGAACGGGTAGCACCAGTGTCCAACAGAAAGGTGACATCATTTCCTTCAACCTTTCCTTCAATGTATGGCCCTGACTTGTCCACCGGTAAGGAGGAACCAAGCACGCACTCCTCGTCCTCCCCCCTCAGGCACCGTCAGTAGGTGTCATCACAGAGAAACGTGTCATTTAACAGAAATTGTAAAGTTGCTGCATTTTTATCCTCCCTTCCTTCCCACACTTTGGTGTCTTCACCCTGTTGTGCTTTGCTCCTATAATTTGGTCTAGGTGCACGAGGCAACTGATTCTGTTTTACCTGCTGCTGGGTCTTTCGTGGTTTCTCATTCTGCATCTGTGGATTTAAATCATTAGTTTGCAAATTACCATTTTGCACAGCCTTACACTCGTCTCTCCAGTGCCCTATCTGTCCGCACCCGTGACAGGGGAACTTCTTTTTGGCCTCCTCTCGACTCATCTTTACTCTGGGCTCTCCCCCACCTCCGGGGCCTTGATTCTGATTACTAGTTAATTCATTTAGCTGCTGTTCCTGGTGTTTTGCTAATTTTACCTGTGCCCACATGACCTTTTCCTTTAACTCTTTCCGTTTATCTGCCAATTCAGCCTCGCAATACTTAGCATACTTCAGGACCTCATCAATTGGTTTAGACTGCCAGCAGATTTTATTATCTTTTATCCACTGCGAAATCTCAGGCCTTAAACCTAGCACAAATCGATAAATGAAGTGGGTCATGTCTTTAATCTCAATCTTATCCAGTCTACTGTACGTTTTGAACACTTGTAATAGTCGTTCATAATAGGAATGCACAGTTTCATCTCGATTCTGGGTAGTTCTGTCTATTCGGGTCCAATCAGTTTCCTTTGCAGGCACCTTTCCTTTTAGATGCAATATTACCTGATTGTATTTTTTCATTACATCTGCTGAAGGAGCCCCTGTCTTTGGGTCCCTCGGGAACTCATCACTAGGCCAATCAACAGCAATTTTACATTCTGACCATAGATCTACAGGAACTACAATGTCAAAGAACCCATCTAGATCTTTCAGGAGGCATTTCTGAACCTTCACAATTCTCTCGACCTGTCTATACCAATCTACAGGTTTTTCTCATAATTTTGGGAAGTCATTTGTAAAGGACACAATATCCTGTCTGGACCATGGAACATGTACATATCCTCCACCTGGCACTTCTCGCATAGGATATCTTCTGCCTTGTCTGCTTCTTTTAAGACATACTCAGAAGTCATTTGTTTTGATCTAATTTCGTCTTTTTTCTTTGCCCACCTGGCTTTCCATTTATCTAATTCTCCCCATTTTTGTAACAGGTTTAACAATTCTCTGATCTGTACCTTTTTTCCTGACACATTCATGTTTTCCAAATCTTTGTCTGAGAACTCTGCTCTGTAGGGTTTTTGCAACACTTTAGATTTGCCAATATCTATTCCCATACTAGCCGCTGTGTCCATTCATTTCTCATGGAACACTCTGGTATTACGGGTGATACTTTTGCAAATAAATAGCAACTCTTCCTCGGTCAGGGTGTTCAGTCTGTCTAAACCCATATTTCCAGCCATCAGTTCTTCCAATTCTATTCTTAGTCTGTATATATCTAATGGTCTCGGCTGAGGATTTTGTTTTTCTAATTCTCGGCTCCATCTTTCACTTTCTTCAGGAGTCACTACCGTGGCACTTCTAGTACCCGTAGATGACTCAATCTGCACTTCTCTCGAAGTGAAAGGAGTGTTCTTTCTCTGTGAACCCCTTTCTGGTTCCCTTACTGGCAAATCCATCAAGGAAATCACAGATTCACAGTCACTTGCCTGATCATCTACAATTAAGGGCTCTTTTCTCGGCTGTACTACAGATGGGGTAATAATTGGAGTCTTTGGACTCCCCTGTTTATCCCCGTACAAAGGAACAACTGGTCCAATAGTTACTGGAATAGTCAGAGCTTCAGGACTTGTATTCAGTTGGGAGATTTTCTGAATTAATTCTTTTCTTTGTTTAACTAAACCTTCTTGTTCTCTATCCTGCAGTACTTTTTCCATGGTTGTTTCGTGCACTATTTGCGGAACAAACGGAGGACTAAAATTCGGTGCAGTTGGGTGTGTCATACTTGGTCCATCACCATAATTAGGTTTCAGGAATGGATTTCCCGTACTTAAGGGTCTCGACTCCTCCTGATAAGGAGGTCTTAGACAGGTGTCTTTCGCACTTACGGGTCTTGATCCCTCATTATAAGGAGGTGGATTCTTCATTAACAATTCCTCCAGATAATCATCATCTGAATCCCCACTGGTCATTAAATGCTTTGTTTTCTCTGTCCTTTTCCCTCCCATGGGCTCTTCTACTGTTATTACAGGGTACAGTCCTTCTACCATCATATTCTGTCTCCATTCTTTCATTCTTTTTTCTCGGGTCTCTCTATTTACTTTCGGGTACAATTTTGTTAACCCTTTGTCATTTCTGGGTCTGTCTCGCTCAAAAGCTTCTATTTCCCATTCTTCTAAGGCCTCAGATTGCGTTAGTCTGGGTCTGGGATGTAAATCATTCATTCTGGTTCTCAAATTGAACAAAATCCTGCCATTAAATGTACCTTCTAATGGAAATGCCAAAATTCCGTCATCTTTAGTATATTCCACCCAATTTTCCAACCATACACAAGCATGGTACCCTCTGTCAAACATCATAAATGATGCGGGAGTATTAGGTGGTGGAATGATAACTCCTGCTCTAGTTTTGATAGGCTTGTCTTTCTTGAAATAATTCTTTACTTTGTTTACAAGAGTCATTTTCCTCTTGCTTCCGTACATAATACAATTTCTAGATGTTCTCCACTGATCCCTTACAAACCCTTGATATCTAGGATCCGGTCGGGACTCTGGATGTCTCGAATACCACAAATACCTTTTCGCAAAATACTTTTTGCTTACAAAAATCACTTCCAATCCAAATGCGTCTTCTATTTTTCTGCAACCAACCAACTGCGCGATTTCAAAATAATTCAACCAATGGGTGCGTGGCGTTTCTCGTAAACGAGTTCCCACGCTCCTGTGCTCACCCCTCCTTTACAATTCTCAGCCACACGCCCGATGTCTCGACCAATACCAGAGTGACGTCAGCGCAGCTCCACAACTGACTCTCTCCTTCACAAGGTAACGGAAAACTCAATTTCTACCCTTTAAAGTGCAAGTGCTCTGTTTAATTTACATCGCAAACACATTCGCCACTGTACTCGAGTGTCTAGAAAGAAAAGATATGTTACACTGCAAGTAAACCTCTTCTATTTACTTCTCAATTACTGCGAGTAGAACCCTTCTGCCTACCCTTCACAAAAGCATTAGAGAACCTGCTACTCCTTCGACTCATCCACCTTGGGATATATACTAAGCCAAAATTTTCACCAGTGAACCCCTTTGCTATCAATCAAGCTCAGACGAACCTGCTACTCCTTCCGTGTGACCCTTACTAGGTTATATCACAATAGAAGTTTTGCCAGCAAACTCTTTGTTATCATTTATTCATATATTTATACAGAAAACCCTAATTAGTGCTTCCAGTTCTACCTAACCTGCACCAATTTTCCTCGAGCAACTGACCTCACTGCGACGTGGATTCTCCTCACCACCCGCTATTCTGCCCCCGGGAATTCCATACAAACATGTAACAATCACTAACGAGTGTATTAGTACATATATCAATATAACAGCAAGAAAAACAATTTAAAACATTTCATAATTTTTCAAAGCAATAAACACTTTTACATTTGATCGATCAATACTTTTAGCAGCAATAAAATGTTCACAGTTTGCAGCAAATAACCTATCTACCTATCTTAACTAGTCCTACCTAATTTTAACTAGTCCCTAACCATTTCCTCTGCTACCAGAAAATTACTGATAGAGCGCGCAGGTCACCCAACTATAATTTTACCATATACACATTGGGCCCATAAATTCAATTCACTATATTGTATTAATCGGGTAACCTACACTCTACTACCAGTAACCCAGTTCCTTCCTACTTATTTCCAATGTACCCGACTTACCAATCCACCATTACGGGTACCTATGATCACAATGGATCAGGGAGCTAGCTGTAAAAGGAAGGCAGTCACAAAAATATAATACCATTTATTTTATTTGCACTCGTATAATAACCAGAGACACAGGACGTTTTGAAAAACTTTATCTATCTTCAATCAAGGTCAGAAAGTAAAATGTTTACAGCAATCAAACTATCAATAACCAGGAGCATGAATATCGTGTAGCTATGCAGAAAATAAAGTATGCCAACCATTTAGAATTCTAAAGGAAAGGTAAGAACTGGGAACATGCTAGTACGAGATTTCCGGAGTTTAAACTCGATATAGAGTGTCTAAAGGACGGGAGATAAGGAACATGCTAAAATATCACAGTTGAGTATTCCTCAAAGACTAAAGGAATTTGAATAACCATGTGGCTATAGGGAAAGAGAGAAATGGAACACGCTAACATTCAGAGCAAATATTTTTATTCAGTAAAGGGTGCGTAAAGAGAAAGGAACATCTATTTATTCAGAGACAGTATTTTATTCAACTATAAGGTAGGGAAGAAGTGGAACATGCAATAAGGATACTTTCAACGACTTCAATATTTTGTCACAAAGGAAGGGTAGAGAAAAGGAACATATGTAATTACGATTTTAGCCAGGTTTCAGGAAAAAGTGAGAAAAGGATGTAAGTGCGTTCCCCTCCCAGAATTATATTTACCTAGTTCAGTGTGGAGACCAACCCTGGCCACGGGTCAGTTAAGAACAGTAGGAACCCCAAGGAAGGACAGTCGCCAGTAGGCCAGCAGGTGCAGAATGGAACCCCAGCACAGGATAACCAGATTAGGATCAGGACAGGACCACCAAGGTAAGACCAGCACCCGCAGTTCGGTAGCAACACCTGCGCTACACCTTCTCTGCAGCTATCAGTCAGAACCCCGATTGGGTTAATGAATTCCCCAGCAAAGTGCTCCGCCAGCACTTAAGGTTTCCAAACCCCGATTGGGTCTCTGGAAATTACGGACAGAGTGCTCCACAGCACCTCTGTTACTCGATCAGCTATTGAGTGCGTTGGGTCAGTGACAGATCAGCTATTCAGACAAGTCGGACAATTTCTCTAGCTAAACCTAGGCTAGATATACTGTTTTCGGGTCAGTGTACCACCCCTCAAATGTTGCAAGTGTAAGAATCCCCAATTTCAATTTGTCCAAAGAAAGGATAGGTCATCACACCAACTAGGATTTGACTTTCTCAAGCCTATAATTTACATTTTTGGGACCTCCCATCGAATTTGGGGTTCCCATGACATGTGCTTTTCACCTAACAATTACCTACTAACAATGGCTAATACAAATTTCATATACAATTGTTTCAAATGCAGTACAGTTCAGCTTCGTCTTGCTGGGTTACAGGTCGGCTCCCAGGAGCATCTTGGCGATGGCTGCCAGCTGGCTGGGTTCCACTGGTACAAGGTTTTCTTCCCTCTGCTAGGGTGACATGTGATGTAGGGACTTCTAAGATGGAGTAGTAAGCACCTCCCAGGCCCAAAAGATTTGATACATAAAAAGTAAAGGAAAACAAATTAGAACACAGAAATAAATGATTACACTGTATACCAGGAATCCCTATATGACTCCCATTACTTTATAATAACTATAGTATTAGGATTAGTGCAAGGACAAACAGCATAGCAAAAGCTGCAGTGCAAGCTTCAGCATGTGAGAACATAAAAGCCATCTTATTGCCAATGCGCAAGTGCGAAAAGTTCTCACCAGAACTGCGAGTACGTCACATCACATGGGTATGACCGACGCATGCGCAGAAGAAATTCCCGCATAGCAGCAGCCATTTTAGTGGCAAGCGTTTTAGGATGAGTAAACACATAAGCAAGCATCACTGGGACACCCCGTGTAATGTAAAATGTGCAATATTAGTAACACGAACAGGTTGATTATATTTTATTAAAATTATTTGAGGTTCTTGATACAAGCAAGTCGCTTTACGTGCGAATCCTTGCTCCATCACCATCAGCAGCCTGATTGCCAGGAGGACGGAAATGGTCTAAATCAACATGGCGCATGTGTGTTTAGGAAAGAAATAGGCCCTGTTTTACAACACAATGCCAATAACATTTTCCACAGATACCCCTCAGGGAATGCAGGTTGTTTTGACTGCTATTCTGGGTGGTTAGGGTTGACAGGACATGAGGCTGATAAATATCGGAGGTCTCACCTCATGGAAATCGTAAGAGCAGTGATATTTGATAGTAACTAATGATGCTCAGATTAGGACAGGATATGAAAGTTCTCATTAAAGTTTCAATTATAATTCAGATAGAACTGGAGACTGCTAGTGAAGCATTCCTGTAACATAAGAGCTGGACACATAGGCTGTTTCTTCATAAAGTTTATTCCATACCGGATCCCATCCATCAACAGGCAGAAATTATCACCAACTGCTCTAGTTTACCTATGAATCTTGTTATAGAATCAAGTGACATGGATACAATTCCTATATGACATGACCACATGACATAAGTAGGATTCTGTTGATGACATGTTACAATTCTATTAATGACATAGTACAACAAGTCAGAAGGAAGGCAGTACTCCACACACCACCCCTCCTTACCTAAATAACATTACAAGAGAGCAACAATTGTCATGCATGATCAGAAAAATATGACGGACGTTTGCACTGCCTGGATGAACTTCGACTTTTACATCCCACACTAATCTGTGGAGGAACACAAGTGCTGTCCGAGCTACATGGATTTACATTAGAGTCATTACTTAGATTGCCTTTGACTACCACTACTCTATTCAAATTCCAAATGCGATGGTCTTGTGTTTTTATTGCATTATTCAACACTTTGATTACATTGATGGGTTTAATGAATTTGGACACAGAGTTTCCCTCCTAAACCCAGGCGTTTAACCATTACCAAATCGCCCACCTCAACTTTGGTTTTTCTTCTCGCCTTTTTTGAAGCAAAATTATTTTTTTCTTTGCTTCGCCTTCTCTTCTTCTCTCTTTTTAATGACAAGATTATCACACTTTCTTTATTTACCTTTACCTAAATCATATATGTTGACCCATGCAGAATCTACACATGTATTAGAAACTCTACCTCGTAAAAGTAAGAAAGGTGTTTTTCCAGTGGTAGCATGAGGAGACAATCTATATTCCTCAACTTTTTTTAGAACTTCACATTTCCAATCTAAAGACGATGACTTTGCTAAATTAATAGTTTCTTTAATTACTTTGTTGAATCACTATACCATTAAATTAGCCTTGGGATTGTAGAGGGAACAGGTTTGTGTAAAATGCCCCTAGAGGAAAGAAACTCTTCCATCTCTCTTTAGATTAACTGAACACCAGTATCAGTTAAGATGGGTTCAGGAATCCCTTCTTTTGCAAACAAACACTTTAAACATTGAGTAACATGATAGCAAACAATAACTGGCAAAAAGAAAACTTCAGGCCACAGTGAATACATGTCTATCACAACTAACGCAAAAGTTTGTTAATCGTTATTGTGTATCGGACCAAGGATGTCTAATGCGATATCTTGCCAAGGATTAAAGGGACCTCTCCTTAGAACCATAGGTTAAACACGAGTACAAATGGACTTGTCACTTAATGTGCACAGAATGCAATCTCGTAGTATGCGTTCAACTTCTCTGTCGACGCTGGGCCACCATTACTACGTGCATAGTCTCTCTTTATGTTTAGTGAGTCCAGCATGAGAGGAGTGAACTAAATCAATAATCTCCTTCCTGAGGCTGCTGGGAGGAACTAATCTCGTACCACGAAACAACAATCCATTCTTCATAGACAATTCATTGCGCATAATCCAAAATTGTTTAGTGGCATCAGAGCCCTCCTTATTGCTAAGACAACCCTTTTGAATGAGGGTCATGACCTCATTTAAAGTGGAATCTTGGGCCATTTCATCACCCCCACCTCTTTTCAGAAATGATTTCTTTATCATCCACACAAACCCATTCATCAACATCCTCCAACTCTTCCTCTTCAGATAATACTTTGTGTGTAAGGCGCAACAACACATCAGCAATGTTATTATCTACACCTACCGATGTACTTAAGTGCAAAATTGTATTCTTGTAGACCTATAACCCATTTGGTTATCCTACTAGAAATTGAATCAAGACCCTTTTTGCTAAATATCTCAACCATGGGCTTGTGATCGGTGCGTACCTCAAAATCGATACACCAGAGACATTTTTTAAATGTTCTAATGGCCCAAAAGACTGCAAGGGATTTCCTCTCTACCACCAAATACCTAATTCAGGATCTTTAAGACTGTGTGATAAAAACATTATGGGTAGCATATCATTGGAGCTTTGTTGTTGTGGAAACGGCCCCAGGCCCTTTTCACATGCGTCAGTGATGAGACTAGGCTTAATCTTGGGATTGAAACTACTAAGTGAAAGCGCAGCTTTGAGTTTCTCTTTGATACTAATACACTCTTTCTCACAAAGATCAGTCCATACAAAATCAACACCTTTTCTTAATAGGTACCTCATGTTGGCAGCGCAGTCAGCAAAGTATTTTAACAAATCTCGCATAATACTCCACCACTCCTAAAAATGTCATAAGCTCACTCTTATTAGCAGGGGAACTGTGCCCCATAAAATTTGGAGTGAATTTAAGGCAGAGATGTTCCCCACTCTTCGACTGATCTGCAATCAGTCATTCTCTAGTGGCATGGTCCCGACATGGTGGAAACAAGCAGTGGTGACACCTCTGTTAAAGAAGCCCTCGCTTGACCCGGACTGTCTTAAGAACTTTAAGCCCATCTCTCTCCTGCCTTTCCCAGCCAAAATCGTGGAATGAGTGGTGAGTAGCACTCTTTTCAAGTTTTTGGAACAATACAACCTGCTGGAGGAGGTGCAGTTTGGCTTTCGGCTGGCCCATGGAACTGAAACTGCTCTTGTGATCGTGATGGACGAACTTCGGATGCGGGCAGACAGGGGGCAGGCAGCTGTGCTGGTTCTGCTCGACCTGTCTGCCACTTTTGACACGGTCAACCATGGGATCCTGCTGAAGAGATTGAGTGAGGTTGGGGTGAGGGGAACAGCCCTGAGATGGCTTTGGTCATTTTTGGAGAATAGACAGCAAGCGGTTTCCCTCCCCCATTTCAATCTACCTACTCAAACATCTTGCACGGCGTACCGCAGGGCTCGGCGATCAGCCCTATTTTATTCAATATCAACATGAAACCTCTGATTACTGTCATCAAAAAGCATAACATTAATATTGTTAATTATGCTGATGACACGCAGTTGATTTTCTCCCTTGAGGGAGATCAATCAATATCGACAGAAGTGTTTCAAAACTGCATGCATGATACGGTCATCTGGCTGAAGAAGAACTCACTGCAATTTAATGCAGATAAGACAGAGGTGTTCTACTGTCCGAGGGACAGAATTCCCTCAGCCTTGCCTTGTAACCACCTCGACCATGGTTCAACCTGTGAAGAAGGTCCGCAATCTTGGCACCTTGTTTGACTCTAAACTTACTCTTGAATCACATGTCATGAAAACTGTGACCTGCTGTCTGGCTATTATCAGGTCTTTGCGGAAGATTCTTCCTCTGCTTCCATCTCAGGCTTGGGCTTTGATAGTTCGTAGCACCATTCTTAGCAGACTTGATTATTGCAACGCTTTGTTTCTCGAGTCTCCCAAATTTTTGTTTGATAGGCAGCAGAGGATCCAGTCTATAGCTGCCAAGTTGGCCTTGGGGTGGCCTAGAAGATCTGCCTCTTCAGCGGCTATGGCAAAATTACACTGGCTTCCGCTTAGACAAAGAGTCCAGTTCAAGTCTCTCTGCATAGTGTTTAAAGCCCTAGATAGGGTGGGTCCTATGTCTATGCAGAGAAAGTTTGAGTGGTATGTGCCTGAGAGATGCCTTCGTTCTTCTGTGGCAAAACCTGTGATAATGCCTAGATTTAGGAAAGTTAGGGCTGGTGGTCGAACCTTTGGGTACGCTGCTGCCAAACTTTGTAACCAACTCCCTTTGGAGCTAAGACAAGTTAGTGATCTGTATGTCTTCAGAAGGAGACTTAAAACCTAGTTGTTTCCTAAAACTTAAACACAGAGAACAGGACAGTGTATCGATTCCTCACGGGGCACCAAACAGCAGAAGTGTTTACCAAATCTTAGTATAGACCAAACAATTTTTGTGTGCAAACCTTTAACAGTGCTCTCTGTCCAAGAGCACCACCCTTACCACAGGGTCAAACGAATACTGTAAAACATGTATTAAAGTTGCCCCTCCTCACTATATGGTATAAATATTAGGCATAATTATGTATAGTCCATCCAATAAATGCAATTCCTCCTTTTGGGGGTATATATTCTTCTTTTATTTGATCAATCACAGCCAACGCGTTTCGTTCTGAAACCAGAACTTCTTCAGGGCTGGAAAATTAAACCATATTCAAAACAACATATAAAATCAACATATAAAATCAACATATAAAATCAACATATAACATATAAAACATGTAAAAAATGTTTTACATGTTTTATATGTCATATGTTGATTATATATGGTTTGTTTGGTAACAGATACCTATCAACCACTACACATTTGTTTAACTGTCTCAAATAAATGTATAGCTGCAAATCCCCATTTGGTTTGCGTGCTGCCACAACTGCGGCCGACCATTCCGTACCTTCAACCTTCTCAATGATACCCCAATCTTTTAGTTTAACAATTTCTTTTTGCATGTCCTCTCTGACCGAAAGAGGAACATTTCTTACTTTACAACATACTGGCATAGCATCCTTTTTAAGTATTATCTTATGTTGATAACCTTTCAGGCAACCCAAATCCTTTGTGTTCTGAAAACACCTGGGAATTATTTTCTAAGAGTGGAGACCAAATCATTGTCTTCCTTCTCAAGAATATAATTCACACCATTTTTAAGTTGAATAGGAGGATCAGCATTAGGATCAAGAAAGACCCCAAGATCACCTTGATGAATCCAACTAATAATGCTATCTCCTTTTCTAGAAACATATATTTTCCCTGAGACCAGTCTGCCTTTATATTCTACAAGACCTAAAAAATATCCATGTAATTTGATGGGCTCCCCTCCATAAGCCAAGGGTGTTATATCAGGTCTCAAGAGCTTAAAATTATCTTTCAAATCTTTCATATAGAAACCACTAGAGACAATGGTGATCTTAGCACCTGAATCAAATAGTACTCTAGTGATTGCTCCTTGAACCAAAATATCATCAAAAGGACAAGTGTTTTTTCTTTTCTCCATTTTCCACCTATACTACGATTTGTCCACACTCAAAATCATCTTTGCTTGACTCACCATCGTCCCATCATAAACCTCCACCTCTTCAACTTTGGGTGTAGGCCTACTGTTACACATTGAGGCAAAATGACCCTTCTTTTTGCATTTAGGACAGGTTTGGCTCAATGAAGGACATTTCTTATCGTTAGCAAAATGTCCCATTTTACGACACCTGTTACATTTACAGTCTCAGAGAGAACGAAGAACTTTCTCATAACACTGAACCCAAAAAGCCCATCATTACGAATGGTAGCAAAGATCCACAAAAATACCTATGACCCACCTATGCGACCAATCGTATCCACACGAGGGAGCATACACGAACCAATTGGTCAAATCATTGACAAATATATGCAACCCACAGTACAATCCATGCAGACTTACGTCAAAGACACCTCACAATTCTTACGTAAACTACAAGAGATACCATTTAATCCAACTGAAAAAGTGATCCTATGTACAGCAGATGTACGCAGCCTGTATACCAGTATACCCCACAACATGGGCATAGAAGCAATGGAAAGCGCTCTGCTCAACACGGAACTGAATCCAGACTTCCAGATTTTCCTCATGGAGCTGATGCACTTTGTACTTTATCATAGTTACTTTAAAGTCAAAGAATCCTGGTACCAACAACTCACCGGCATGGCTATGGGCAATTCAGCAGCGCCCGTGTATGCCAATATATTTATGCAGTGGTATGAAAATCAACACATTCTCTCCAAGAAAGATTGGACGGACAACCTTAAAATGATAATTAGATACATTGATGACCTGTTCATCATCTGGACAGATACAGAGGAAAAACTGCTAAAGGAATTGATTAAATTTAACGATTTAGACCAACGAATTCAACTGACATGGGATATATCAGACACCACGGTTAACTTTCTGGACGTAAAAGTGTCAATAACCCCAGATGGATTCACAACTGACCTATATGTTAAACCCACTGACAGGAACAATATGCTAATATACTCGAGTTTTCATGAGCCCAGCCTCATTAAGAATTTACCATTTTCACAAATGGCTAGGGTGAAAAGGATCACTTCGGATGAAAAGATTCTAAATTCAAGACTCACAGAAATGGCCAACAAATTCACAGCCAGAGGCTATCCACCAACTCTAGTGGAAGAATCCAAATTGAGAATTGACAAAATAGAGAGATCAAAACTCCTAACTCCCAAAGTGAAAACAGACCAAACACGCACTGTGGTGGTATCCAAATATTCTACAGCTAGTAAAAAGTATAAACAAACCATCCTAAAACACTGGCGAATTTTGAACATGGAACCAGACTTTAAACAATCTTTCAGCCAACCACCAATATTCGCTTTTACCAGAGCCAAGAACCTGGGTGAAATCCTCCAGTATAAAGCTTCAGACAACATCACATACTTAGGCACGAAACCTTGCCTCAACTGTGGCAACTGCAACAGTGTAATCAGAGGGAACACCATATGCCATCCGTCACAAGGCTACTCCATCAAACTTAAGGTTAACGCCACTTGTGAATCCAGCAACTTAATCTACGGGATCAGATGCCCATGCGGCAAGATGTACGTGGGCAAAACAGAACGTCACATCAAGGTGCGACTCCCTGAACATAAATCAAACATTCGACTGAAGAACACAAAATCAGCCCTATCATTACATTTCGTAGAAGAACACCACAATATTTCCCAAATCAAGTTTACCATCTTAGAAATCATTCAGAAAATTGAGGGGAGAGACAATTCCAAATATCTGCTCAGGAGAGAGAACTATTGGATTCAAAAACTTTCCACCCAGAAACCCATGGGGTTGAATGAAAGAATTGAATATGCTTGTTACTTATGATTACTGCTCCGCAGATCGTATCTTGTGTTATACTGTGTTCGCTTACCACCACACTTGACACCCACAGTACCATGTTCATTGTACCTTCACATTACACTATATTTCTGTCACCTTCCAGTGGCTACACCCGCTAATACAGTCTCGTTGTACACCCTTAATTTTAGGTTCGAACCCCGTCGGTTTCACTACCCCTGATTTCTATTTTCTCCATCCCAACCGTTTTTTTAGTTGGAACTTATATTAACTCCATTTGTCACCAACACTGGAGAATAAGCCGCATATCACCTATTATTTGCTAATATCTATGAGCGTTTTTTTTAGACTTAGCTTTAGACCCGTCAGTCCTGTTTCTATAACTATCGTCATGTGATTCATCACATGACCGGAACTATTTTGAAATAGCAAAGCGTGGGCGACTTCCTTCGTACCGCCGCTATTGAAGGAAAATAACGGACCTGAGCTCGTCTAAACCTTTCTTCCAGATTAGTGCACAACCAGTAACCCTTTCTTTGAGCGGCACGCCCCACCCCATAACAACCGCATTCTAATTGCGTTCCACTGTTTCCTTTCACAGACCGTAGCAACTACATCGAACAAGGCATGTAAGTGACGCTTCGTTTTCATTACCTTGACCACCCCACATACACACTACCACCAGATTCTGTAACATAACATTCTGTTTATGACTATCCTTAGCTTTTCGCATATCGTCATGTTGATTTTTGCAAGTTACACATTACAATGATTACTTTTGCTACAATTGTTTACACCACAATAATGGTACTTTATTACGTTTTGCAGTGTCGATTCCCTGATGAAGGGCATGACCTAAATGCCCGAAATGCATTGGAAAAAATATATGGACATTGCCTCAAAGATAATGATGTTTTGAGAAATATCAAAGGATAACCAAATATGTTTGTAACACACAAGTAAAAGTGTTGAGGAAATAAAAAATCATATCAGCAAAACAAACAACAGAGTGGAAGTCTTTGTTTAAGGAAGACAACTAATATGTGTGCTCGTAAAGGGATGAGTCTAGAGACCCTCTAGGCTCGCTCCGTAACTAACATTTACAGTCTTCCCATTTTTCATTATATCTTGCCTTGTTTGATATAATACCTTTAAGAATTGTATCTTTAGTTGCAACATCTTTTTTGTTTTTACTTTTAATTTGTTGAACCTTCCATTCCTTTTCAGAGTCTTTCTTCAAAACTGTGACACATTTTAGTGAGTGTTCAATCCTTTTGGCTGCGCTGAGAACTTCATTTAACCTAGGCTCATCACGCAACCACAACTCTTATTTGACCTTCTCCATGTTGCACCCAAACATAAGTTGGTCTCAAATGCGTTCGTCAGTCAAGTTATCAAATTTACATGAAGAGGCAAGCTTCCTTAAGTAATTCTCATACCCTTCTACCGTTTTATCATCTCCCTGCTTTCTTTTAGAAAACGTATACCTTTCTAAGTTGGTCGTCACCTTTGGTAAATCATTTTTATAGAGTTTTTTGATGCATATCTCATAGTCATTGAGATCTCTGGCTTCTTCCGGCAATAGCTCAGGTAGATGTCAAATACATATTAGTCCTCCAACCCTAAACAATGCAGAAGCAATGAAGATTTCTGTTGTGTCTTTTAAAGGTAGACACCAGGAGCCAGGAGGTATTTTCAAGTCTTATTTATTTAGTCTTAAATCCAAATTACATCAGTCTTGAGTCCAGCCAGCACTGGTGTGGTACCAGCCCCACCAGGAGCAGCCTACCTAGCTGCTCAGCCCATCTCTAAGTGACAAGTCTCATCCACTCAGACACCCAGGCATGCCACGCATCACAGGCACACCAACATTCCATAACCAACTCACACTTTGGCTGAGAGCTAGGGGCAGCAGAGCTGGTGTACATGCAAATACAACTTAGTAGGGTATAACATTTGCCTTTTTTCTTCAAAAGAAAACGAAAAATGAAAGCATAAAACAACAGGTAAGAACTATAAACAGGAAAAGTGAGTAATAAAGTAATGGTACGAAGCTTTAGGATGCAGCAATAAAGACAGAACATCACAAGGGAGAGAACCATTAAAACAAGAAATGATGGTTGCGTAAATGACTACAAAATAAGCATTTTGAAGCATAAGTAAATTGTAAAATCTGTGGAAATACAAATAATAACATTTGTAGCAAAATGTCAGACTATGTACTGTGATACAAAGGGGAACACACCCTGGAGCACCAATCCCTAAAATAAGGGAACAAACATGTATATGGGTCGTCACACATAGAAACGCCCTTGTAGGGATGTACCTTGGTACTGCGCGCAACTGTAAATGGAGACTAAGTCCATATCCCAACCCAGTGTAAGGGTTTACCTAGATCAATTATGGGAACTAACCCATGCCCAAACCCTTGTAGAGGTTACATACCTCCATGTAGGAGTAAAAACAGTGAAATGTAATGGGGAAGTTAACCCACAACCATACCTCATGTATGGGAACAATGTGAAGAACACCCACAAGAAATCAAGGAAGACCCATCCTCAGAAAAGCGTAAACCTGTGGCATCACAACATCAAATGTGTGTAGAAGAAACACTTATTAACTTAAACTGTAAGTAATGTATATTTCTTTTGAATACCGACTCTAGGCAAAACCTCTAAACATCCCCCTCAAAAACAAACAAAGATGCCCCTATACAACACACCGATGAGCTACTCCTCACCCAAATTTTTCTGGAAAACAACTTCCCTTGCGTAAGGGTACAAAGGTTACAACACACTTACACCCAAGTTGAGTAAACGATTACAAAGGTAAGCAATACCAACCCTTTGTCATAACTTATAGACCACACTGTAGGTGAAGATTAAAGGAGGACGTTCTGGTGTGAAAAAAAACTCACACATTTGGTAAGAGGGGCTCAAAACACAGTCCGGTGACAACTCAACACAGTCCGGTGTCAGCATATAAACAAAGTGCACTGCCAGGATTTAAAAATAATGAAAGATCCTTTTCTTCATTAGAGAACACATCTGTGCACCAAGCAAAGCCAAAAAGATCCTGGGAGCATGAACACCCTCTTTGCTTGTGAAATCCTTTAGTTTCTCATGTAGTTTCTTTGTAATCTTTTTTGGTTTCTGTACTGACCTTGAAGACGCAAGGGTCCAAGTCACTCGTCGCCAAAATATGTTGTGTCCTGTAAAGGTGGACACCAGGAGCCAAGATGTATTTTCAAGTCTTCATTATTTAGTCTTAAATCCAAGTTACATCAGTCTTGAGTCCAGCTAGCCTTGGTGTGGTACCAGCCCAACCAGGAGCAGCCTGCCTAGCTGCTCAGTCCATCTCTAACTGACAAGACTCATCCACTCAGACACCCAGGCATTCCACGCATCACAGGCACACCAACATTCTATAACCAACTAACATTCTGGCAGAGCAGCTAGGGTATGCAAATACAACTTAGTAGGGTATAACATTTGCCTTTCCGTGCTAAGGGAAGAGCCACACACTCTAGATATCTTTCAAAAACAACTTTCCATTTTTTCCATTGTATGGGTGGAGTTCCTGAACTAGTAAGAAAGAAAGGAGCAGCACTAACATTCAGCATTTTAAATGAAACACTAACAATAACTTGTATGGAAAGAAAATAAGTATTAATGAAAAGTCACTAACTATTAAATGGCAAGTAAACATACTACTAATCCCACTGCATATGCAAAGCACAATTCAGCTTGTTTTGAGTATGAGCACATAACAGTAACAATTATTGATAAATGAGCAGAGCTGTGCACAGCAGCAGGAAGTAAAACTCAATGAGTACAAGCTGTGCGCATCAGCGCAAAATATAAATCACAAAATCTATGCTGTGCGCATTAGTTAGTTTTGAGTATTAGCATTAAACATGAGAAAGTATTGCCAATGAGCAATGCTGTGTGCATCAGCGTAATGTACAAATCAACGAAGATAGGCTGTGCGCATCAGCCAAAGAGAAAATTAATCACTGTAAGCTTGCGCATCAGCGTGAAAATATAAATGAATGATGCGCGTCAGGGTTGCCAGAACTACAAGCTCATTGTTAGGAGACGTTGTCTCCAGCTACCAATTTGACAATCACAAGCTTGAACTTGCAAGAGACAAGTTTGAATCATCCAAGATGGCTGCCACGTATTTTCAAGCTGAGGAATGACGTAGAACGCAGCTGAGCAGTGACACCTAAACAAGACTCGACATTCCAGGGACAATGTCGAAGCTGAATCAATGGAAAACATTCCAATCCACACTACGTCAACTCTCAGGTAACAATGCTGATTTACGTCAGTGTTTATTTTCAAAACTTGAACAAGTAATATTGCTCTCGCCGCAGCCAAGTCCCAAAATTACTTCCAAGCCTATTTCCCTTTCTTTATGGGTTGTCACAACTGAGAAACAGGACGATCCAGAAGTGTAATTGAATCATGAATCAAGAAATATGATTCAACTAAGCGATAATTATCAGCTCTTTCAGAAATGCACTGCCAAAACATCAAGTGCTTTACCAAATCAAAGAACAAAACTCCAAACAGGCAAGGATGAGCCCGCATCGACCAATACCTCCCAACTCCACAAATCAAGATAGAGGGGCGAGCATGCGGCGAAACTCCCAATCCTAAGCAGGAGAATATCGACATATGCTAATAATTGTCTTGGTTAAATTTAAGTAGAAGTTTCAAATTTTTAAAAAGCAAGGCGAGAGGGAATCCTTGAATCAGTTAGGTTCCCAGCATATTAAGTATGCTTTTATGAAATAAAAGGTATCTCTCACCAATCCTTTGTGTTCGCATCCTCATTAGGCATCCTGCCAACGGATCCCTGATCAAATATCGATAACAAAAACACAGACCTACAAAATCATCGCCGCAAAAATATCGTACACAAAAATATCGTCACCACATACTTAAACAAGGATTTACACAAATATCGATATTTTATTATTGACTACAAAAATATTGTTTTAAATTATATCGACTACAAACATATCAACTACAAAAATATCGAAAATACTTTAAATAATATGAAACACTACAAAAATATCGACATCACTATTATCGACTTACATACAGCCTATTAATGAATACAAAAATTATCGACAATTTTATTTAACATTAAATACACACTCCTCTCAACAACATAACAATATAATTATTATTACCTTTTAAATAAATACTAAATAAACATATATTAATATAGTATATATTTAATTTACTTATAAAGTAATTATTAATACAACAATAAATATAAACATACTTATTAATTCAAATATACTCAATAAAAATTATTTATTAACACACATCACATTACATATATAAACAGTACATGCATGTGAAATAAATAATAAAATGTTACAAAAATGTGTAATTCATTTATATGCATATGTTATTAAATATAATCTATTAAATACTTCAAAATACGTTACAGCTTATTGAAAAAGAATTAAAACAATAATAATTTGTAATTATTTATAATGTTATAATTTAAAAATTATTCACAAAACTTAATTCAGTATTATAATTCCAAACAAAATTAAAGTAAAAGAAAACACTATATAGTAAATCAACAAAAAAATACTATTCTAACTCCAAATCCAACATAACTCAGGGAAAGTGCTGGACAGTAAACCATAACAATTTACTATTCTAACTCCAAATCTAACATAACTCGGGAAAAGTGCTGGACAGTAAACCATAATAATTTACTATTCTAACTCCAAATCTAACATATCTCAGGGAAAGTGCTGGACAGTAAACCATAATAATTTACTATTCTCACTCCAAATCCAACATAACTCAGGAAAAGTGCTGGACAGTAAACCATAATAATTTACTATTCTAACTCCAAATCCAACATAACTCAGGGAAAGTGCTGGGCAGTCAACCATAATAATTTACTATTCTAACTCCAAATCTAACATAACTCAGGAAAAGTGCTGGACAGTAAACCATATTAATTTAATATTCTAACTCCAAGTCCAACATAACTCAGGAAAAGTGCTTGACAGTAAACCATAATAATTTACTATTCTAACTCCAAATCCAACATAACTCTGAGAAAGTGCTGGACAGTCAACCATAATAATTTACTATTCTAACTCCAAATCCAACATAACTCAGGGAAAGTGCCGGACAGTCAACCATAATAATTTACTATTCTAACTCCAAATCTAACATAACTTAGGAAAAGTGCTGGACAGTAAACCATATTAATTTAATATTCTAACTCCAAATCCAACATAACTCAGGGAAAGTGCTGGACAGTAAACCATAATAATTTACTATTCTAACTCCAAATCCAACATAACTCAGGGAAAGCGCTGGACAGTAAACCATAATAATTTACTATTGTAACTCCAAGTCCAACATAACTCAGGGAAAGTGCTGGACAGTAAACCATATTAATTTACTATTCTAACTCCAAATCCAACATAACTCAGGGAAAGTGCTGGACAGTCAACCATAATGATTTACAATTCTAACTCCAAAACCAACATAATTCAGGGTAACTGCTGGATAGTAAAAATATCCTAATTTACAAATTAAAAATTTTAAAATACAAATTTAACATTTCGAAATATAAATTAAATTTAAATCTATTTATCTAATTTAATATAAAATGAATCTGAACTTTTTAAAATGATTACCCACTCTTTTCCCCAATAAATACAATAATCCACTCCCTAAATATATGTACAATAATTAATAATATATACCATATTTTCTTTGAAATAAAATTAAAATTTTAAATTTTTTAATTTTCAAAAATGTTACAATTTTTACTCCAAAACATTTATTTTTCAAAAAATTTCTCATCAACTTTGGTAAATTGCTACCCACAATTACCCACTATAAACAACAACTAACCAATCCAAAACTATTTACAAATTTTATAATATATAAAATATTATGATAATCTAATATTTTCAAATTTCAAATTTCAAATTTTGAAATGTATTTCCTTAACATGTTAAATTTTAAAATAAATTTCACACACATTTTGTAAATTACTACCCACCCTTATACCCTATAAACTCAACAAACCACTCCTAAAAGATTTACACATTTTATAATAAATAATAATTAATAATATATAATACATTTTCTAATTTCACATTTCGAATTTAGAAATGTATTTCCTTAAAATTTCACATTTTAAATAAATGTAAACACACATTTTTTAAATACTACCCACCCTTATCCCCTATAAATCCAACAACCCGCTCCTAAAAGATTCACACATTTTATAATAACTAATTAAAAATATATTAAAAAATTTCTATTTTCAAATTTCGAATTTTGAATTTTGAAATGTATTTCCTTCAAATCTTACATTTCTAAAAAATGTTCACACAAATTTTTTAAATTACTACGCACCCTTATCCCCTATAAACCCAACAACCCGCTCCTAAAATATTTACTAAAAAAATATTATAAAATGACATTTATTATTCACATAAAAACATTTACAATATAAATAAAATAACAGAACTATTAAACAAGTAAACAAATTATACCATTAAAAACATAATATTGATATTATTTACATCGATATTTATTTCAACTATATTTACTACAACGATATTTAACAATGTCGATATTTCTGCTGTACTAAAAAAACAATATTTACTTCATCGATATTTAATTCATCGATATTTAACACAGACGATATTCTTACCTCGATATTTCTGCTTGTCGATATTTCCCCGTCAATATTCCTGCTGTATACCCTGCCAACTACGCCAGTGAAGCATTCCTGTAACATAAGTGCTGGACACAAGAAGGCTGTTTCTTCATAAGTTCATTCCATAGAGGATCCCATCCATCAACAGGCAGGCATTATCACCAACTGCTCTAATTTACCTATGAATCTTGTTATAGAATCAAGTGACATTGTTACAAATCCTATATGACATGATCACAAGTCAGAAGGAAGGCAGTACTCCAGAAGTTTCAATTATCATTCAGATAGAACTGGAGACTGCTCTGTATTTACCCCGAGATGTTACCCAGAAAATGCACCTGTACTTTACATAAAAGGCCTAAAGCCTTAAAAAGGCTCCTTTCAGGTCTATCAGTGGCAGTAATTGCAAAATATTGTTTAGAAAAGCTGAGCTAATGGAAGACTGATTCTCCTGCAATTCTGCATGTGGGTGTGCACGTGGGGTGACACCGCACAAAGGAAGGAAAATGCACAGCCTTTCAAAACTCACTTTTGATAGCATAAATTACCGGACTGCAACCACATTATCACAGCGAAGTCAAATACAGGTATTGAAAAAGCCTGTACTTTATTTTATCCCCATTAATAGGCACTAAGTGGGCAGTTCCTTCCCACTTCTGTGGTCTTTGAAAATCACAGTTTATGGATCAATGCTTTGCTCTGCATTTTCAGGATGCCATGTACATGGCCCTGATTTAAAAAAAAAAAAAAAAATTTAGTATTTTGCAGAAGGTCTGGAAACAGGAAAACATGGCGATAAAAAGTCAGCAATGAAGGTCCAGAGTAGCACAACTGTGCAAGTCACTGAATAGCGCAGATAGACAGCAGTTATTTCCCTTGAGTTGATGTCTGTTGGGCAGGCAGATGTCTGAATACAAGTCTGACTCGATGCACTCGAGAGCCAGGAAACATTACAGTGGGGTGCATTTAATTTTACACATGCAGTAGGTTTCATTACAGCTTCGCAGCACTTGTTTTGTTTTTATTCAATTCATGAAGTCACACGCGTTATTGCCGTTTTCTTCTTCTCCCCATTGAGGAGGAGCAGCCCCTTCTCCTTCTGGAACTCCACCCTATCCTATCTAAGGAAAGAATGTGGCTTAACGACTATTGGGGCCGCCTTTGAAGCTGGGAAACCGGATTAGAGCCTGGCTGGAGCCTTACACACCCTTTGTTATGTTATGTTAAAATAAGTTTATATAGCGCACGGCTACTCTAAAAGAGTGTCCCGGCGCTTTCCACAGGCAGCTCAATGTAGAATAACATAACAGGGAAAAACAGATACAAGAAACAGAAAAGACCCACCAGAAAGAAACTAGAGATTAAAAAGCCAAGTCTTCAGGCTCTTCCTAAACTGAAGCAGATTGGGGGTGCTGCGTAGCGCCAGTGGAAGAGAATTCCACAACTGGGGTGCCTTGCAGCTGAAAGAGCGGCCCCCAGTACGGGCCTTCCTCACACGCGGAACCACGGCAGTAAAAAGAGATTCAGACCGCAGTGAGCGAACTGGGCGATAGAAGGCCAACCTGCGCCGTAGGTACCCGGCCCCTGAGCCAAACAATGCTTTGTGCATCAGCGTCAGGGATTTAAACATAATCCGCTTCCGGATGGGCAACCAGTGGAGCGTTTGCAGCAGCCCAGAAGCTCGTGCTCGCCTATGCAGGCCAAAGATGGCACGGGCAGCAGAGTTTTGTGCCACCTGCAGGCGCTGGACTAGGTAGTCAGGGAGGCCAAGAAAGAGGGCGTTGGCGTAATCCAACCTGGATCCAATAAGCGCCTGCACGGTAATCCGCCTATGCTCCACAGAAAGCAGTGGAAGGAACTTGCGGAGCATCTTCAACATGCCGAAACAGGTGCCGGCCAGACCAAGGACATGAGCTCTCAATGAAAGCTTATTGTCCAGTTTAACACCAAGATTTTTGGCGACCAATGATGACTGTGCGGGAGGACACATTTCAGACGGCCACCATTGCCGCCACTCAGGGTCGGTGGCACAGCCGAAGAATAGGACCTCCGACTTACTGGAGTTGGCCTTCAGGCTGTTCCGCTGGAACCAGTCGAAGACCATGCCCAGACAGCCCCGAATACTCTCTCCATCGAATGCCTGATCTTTACGGCATGTGAAGAGGAGTTGCGTGTCATCGGCGTAGGACACGATCTGGGCCCCATAAGCCTCCACCGCCGCCGCCAGAGGGGACATGAAGATGTTAAACAACGACGGGCTCAACACAGAACCCTGTGGAACCCCGACTCCCAATGGCGGCATCTCGGCGGAGCTCTGGGAAACCCAGATCGTCTGGCGGCGGCCTTCAAGAAAAGATGTAAACCATTTGAACACCGTCCCCCTAATGCCGTTGTCATGGAGCCTGGCGAGGAGCGCCTCATGGGGGACGGTGTCAAAGGCCGCCGACAGGTCCAACATGACTAACATGGCCTTGCCACCGACATCCAAGGTCTCCCTGATGATCTCCGATACCTCCAACAACGCCGTTTCCGTGCTAAAATTAGGACGGAATCCGGATTGGGAAGGATGGAGCAGATTGTTGGTTTCAAGAAAGCTCGACAAGACTCCATGGACATGTTTCTCAGTGATCTTGGCCAGAGCCGGGAGAAGTGAAATTGGCCTATAGTTGGCCAAAACCTCGGCATCAAGACCAGGCTTTTTCAGGAGGGGGATAACCATCGCCCTTTTCCAGGTGCGAGGGACACTCCCCTCCCTCAGGGAGGCATTGAGGATGGGATTAACCAGGGGATTCACCACCGCCGCCATCCCTGCCAAAAATTTGGCAGGGCAGGGGTCAAGTGGCGAGCCTGATTTGAGGCTGGCCAGCAGCACCCGAGACGCCTCGCTAGTGACAGCAGGAAAATCTGCCAGCGCTGCGACAGGCGTGGACGATGACCCATGTCCCGCCCCGGGGCCGCAGCCACCCTCTTCCAAGCTCTCCGAGAAGAAAACCTGAATCGCCTTGATCTTGTTGGTAAAAAAACTGGCGAGATCACACGCCCACGCATCCGATGATACTGGCGGGGGTGAGTGGGAACTGGGGGTCGTAAACTCCTTCACCACGGTGAAGATCTCCTTACAGGAGTTCGCCGCCGCGTCGATCCTCCTATTAAGGTATTCTTTCTTGGCACCTAGGATGTCCCGGTGATAGGCCTTTACAACCGCCCTATAGGCAAGTTTGGCCTCCCCATTATACTGAAGGCGCCAGGCCCGCTCAGCAACCTTGCACTGGCTGCGGGCCACCCGCAGCGCCTCCGTGAACCACGGCGCAGATTGCCGTAATACCGTGGAACGAGGGGCTGCCTTTGGGGCAAGATCGTCCAGCCTTTCAGTCAGCCACCGCTGCAGAGCCTCCGTGTCTCTTTCCAGATCACCCGAGAGGTGGCAGGGATGTTCCGTGAGCGCCTGCTCCAACATATCAGGCGTCACTCTATGCAACGCTCTTGAGGCTGGTCTGGGCAACATGGGGGCGCTGTTATCCAGCCGCCCATTCTCCAGCACGGAAAACCTAATCAGCCTATGATCCGTCCAGAGCACCGGCATAGTTTCGACATCAGCAATCGGGACTGACGAGAACACCTGATCAAGGGTATGCCCTTTCTCATGCGTAGGACCTGACACAAACGGTGCGAGGCCCAGCGGAGATGTAATGTCCAGCAGTTTGATAGTGTCCGGGTCACCTGTCACGTCAAGATGGAAGTTGAAGTCGCCTGCCACTACACAATGCTGTGTAGTCAGCACCAACTCGGAAATCGCTATCTGCAGGTCCTCCAAGAAGGAGCCCATAGGGCCTGGCACCCTATAGACCAGCAGCTCCTTGAGCGCTTGGGCCGGGGACAGTCTGAGCGTAAAAGCAATGGACTCCGAGCCCCCGATGGGATTCAGAGGGAGAACTGAGCAAGAAACGTTCTTCCTCACCACCACAGCTACTCCACCGCCCCTACCCTTCCCTCTATCCTGCCGGAAGATGTTATAGGCCGGAGGAATGGCAGAGAAAATGTCCGGATTAGATGCCTCTCCCAGCCAAGTTTCGGTTAGGAGAAGACACAAAGGATTTTCCCTCACTAGGAGATCATATAAGTGCAGGGCATGACAGCCCAGTGACCTCGTATTAAGCAACAGGCATAGATGTTTAACACAAGCTTCGGCAGGCCTATACACGTTGATCGGTGTCCAAATAGGCGACCAGCCGCAGGCCGGGCAGATTCTGGACAAATCACTTTGAGGTCGATTCCGATTCGAGAAAAAAAATGTCCGTACGATTTGTATCCGGAGCCTTCTCCGTACGAATCGTACCCGTCCATCCGAGTCGCGAAGTACGATCCGTATTCCATGAATCCGTCCGAATCGTCACGATCCGTACGTATTGCAAGCCTGAAACCGTGAACCGTACGACTCGTACACATACCGTACAACTCGTACACATGCCGTACGACCTGACGAGTACGATCCAGACCGGGGACGCGATTCGTACGGTCCACGTCAGATAAGGGCGAGTCGTACGGAAAAGCACACAAACACATACACACCGTACAGTCCGTACACCCCATGATCGCAGGGGTACGCCCCGTACCCCTGCGATCATGGGGTGTACGAGACGTACCCCCATTGTACGATGGGTGTACGAGCCGTACCCCTTGTACGATGGGTGTACGAGCCGTACCCCCATTGTACAATGGGGGTACGGCTCGTACACCCATCGTAGGGTACGGTGCATACCCCTGCGATCATGGGGGGTACGCACCGTACCTGGGGGGCCGTTCCGTACCTGTTTTGGCGTGAACTCTGCTTTTGCGGCTGTTTTCAGCTCCCGTAGAAAAAAGGTCATACGGTGCGTACCCGACACGTATCGTACTTGCTGGGTCGTAAAAACCAGCCGCGAACCGTATAGATGTCGCGTACAGCGGGTTCCGAGGGAGAATTGTACGGAGATTAGAGTCGTACGGTCTCTGTACGACTCGTACGGAGTACGGCTCCTGGTACGAATCGTACTTCGTTGTACGTACGGGGGGCGTTGCAGGGTACGATTCGTATGGGAACAACGCTCCGAACGGCTATTCGGAGCGGTTTTTCCCGAATCGGAATCGACCCGCTTATCTCCCATGCTTAAAAATGAACGTGTCCATTTATAATGCAACTGGTGCACATGTAAAGCACTCTGATATATTCGAGTAGAGTTTGCACTGAATAAAGCTACAAAAATATAATTAAAATAATAGCCTGCGGTCAGTGGTTTATATTGAGCACATACCACCTTTTGATGAGAATGACTAGGGAGATGGGGGGTGAGTGTGGTGAGTCTCAAAGGAATGAAATGAAGCTTCATGCAGGGCCTCGCAAGGGCGGTTTCTCCACTAGGACGGAGGCGCGTCTCCCCACTGCTTTCTCGCAGTGCTAGAAGCAGAAACATTAAATGGTAAAACTACCACTTTATGTTTCTGCTTCTCGCACTGTGAGAAAGCAAAAGTGTTTGCTTGCGGGTGGGTGGGCGGGGCTGCTCTATGAGCAGGGGTGGGCAGGAGGGAAATGGTGTCCCTCTGGGGGTGCCCAAACCAGTCATGCGTACTCTGCCGTTTCGCCCTGCAGGCTGCAATTCAGCCTACATGGAGAAAATGGCCTCCCATAGGCGCCTGGCTGTGTGCCGCCCCAACCAATGACAATGCTGCCATTGCAGCACTGTTATTAGCTTAGGGGATGGGATGGAGGCTGCCTGCTTCCTGTTCCTGCTGGAGGCAGGAGAACTGATGCAGGAGCTGAGAAATCGCTTGAAACGGCCGGCCGAAGAGTGTATGTTTTTTAAATGTATTATTTTACCATCCCCCGTACCCACGCGACCCCCCACCCTCCCACTCATGATAAATGCCAGCTGCGACTGGGGCATCATTCTACAGCACCTGGACCTACAATTATTTGCTGTGCTACCGCTTGAGGTTTCCTGCCTGTACCACCCTGTAGTTAGCCACCCAGCTACTGCTCTACAATGTAGCACCCTGTACCACTCCTCAGTGCGAGCTCGCCCAAGGAGATAAATAAAGGGGCGTAAGACTGCTCAAGGTCTTCGCCCGTACCCAGCATTCTACTGTGGTTGTGTGTCATTTATTTTGGCATCAGGGTGGGCCCCCAAGTAAGCAATGACCATGTTACCCCGAGAACCTGGCACGCCACATTGGCGAAGTGGTGGACCGCACTCTCGTCGTCAGCAGCGTAATCCTCCTGCCTGACATTGGTGCAGCGGAGCCCTCACCGGGTCAGAACCTCTTTTCCAGTCGAGCGGTCACAGAGTTTCTGGCCGCCCGATGAACCCACGCAACATTGAGGCGAGAGGCCTTGTCTGTGGACCTCCTCTCCCTACCTGCAGTGGCTGTGTCATCTGCAGTGTCTCAGGAGGCGCACTGAGGGTTTCAGCTGACCCCCTCCACCGCTCCACCGAGCCGCATCTTGTCTTGTAAATACGCTGCATTACTGCACTTTCAAATTGGCGTATGGCAGCGCAGCAAAAAGACTTGCGTCGCTGACCTACATCAATTTTTTGTAAATGAGGCCCTTTATTTCTAACAATCTCTTTCTCTGCAAACCCATTCTTTTACAGCCTTAGGTAATCTTTCACTAGATTCACAAGGATGCCCATCCACATCAAAATCTCCCTTCATCCAGTCAAATACAATGATTCTTACCTCCCAAATGACGTAAATAGAATACAAAATGAGTTCAAGCACTTTAAAGAAAAGTTTACAAAAACACCTCAGAAAACGTAAAGTTAACGTTCGGCAAATCCCCAGTTTTCTAATCACTGTGGGGTTAAAACAAAATAAATCTTAGAGTTTTACCCTTCTGACGTTCCTTGTTTAAATAAATTTCTCTATATACATTTCAGGACATGTTCATGCACAATCTTTTGTAGTAACCTATAAAATGTTGGCAACCGGCTAGATGATTTTTTTGTTTCCATGTTGCATTGCAGTGATCACTGGGACTTGATAACCTTTATGAACACACATCTGAAAACTCGAGATCACATACGAAGCACGATTCATCCAGATTTCTGTGCACACTTATCAGAGAGAATAGCTCCAACAGCCTCTTATTCCACAGAATCTGACAACGTAGACTAAGCGCTATAAAAACGCGACAACAAAATACTATCCCTTCAGTTAAATAGCATGCTCCAGAGAAAAGGGAACGTTCTGGAGGCTTCTCAAGATGTCCACTGAAAAATTGAAAGGCTGAGGTCAAACATTTTACCTACTATTAATATAACGTGAATTGACTATCTGTTGTTTTTGTGCCCTATCAAGGACTAAAAAAATATCTTGACGAAGCCAATAAATCTCTCAGGCGAGACCTATTGACTTTTCCAACGCTTGTTTAATCTTTTTAGGTGGCAAAAGAGAATACAAGGCTCGATGATTAATCATATAAACTACTCATCATTCAAGGAAATTAGGGATGAGATCCTACAAGGTAATAATTAGAGTGCATTTTTAACACAGGCTCCTGCTTATTATGCATGACAAGTGATGACAAATGACTGTCCCACTGGGCAACAATTGTACTCATCAAGGGCTCCTGTTTCATAAGAACAGAAGCACAATTTGAGAACATTTGTTTTGAAAACTGTAGAGTTCAGAACATAGCATGAACTTATTTATAAGGCATGTTAGAAACATTCATCTGTGATGTGTGTGCTTAGGTTGTTGAACGGTGACTATGTCATACTAAAATAACTAATATATTTATATATATATATATATATATATATATGTATATATATATATATATATATATATGCACACACATACATATATTCCCAAATATACACACATATATATATATATATATATATATATATATATATATATATATATATATATATATATATATATATATATATATATATATATATATATATATATATATATATATATATATATATATATATATATTACCTACTGGCGGTCGCCAGTAGGTATATATAGTTAGGATTTTTTCCCTATGGGTTTTTTGAAAATTCTATGTCTAATAACTTTGGCGTTTGTGGACGGAATTGGCTGAAATTTTCTGGAAAATGGAACATTTTGTTTCTGAGCAGCCCCTGGAAATTTGGGGGGGTTCGTCCAGGGGGGGCCGAGAAAAAAGGGGGGTCCCAAAACGTGTTTTTAACATTGAGTTTTCCATAGGGCGGTTGGCCTCACTTTTAGCCCGAACGGCTGAATGGATTTGCACGAAACTTGGCAAAATTGTAGGGACTGGTAGCCCGATGTGCCTTTTGTAGGTTTCAATATATGTGCTCCAGTGGATTTTGAGAAATTAACGTTTAAAAAAAGATATATATCTGTAACAGCGGACCGGGCAGCGGCCCAGGACGCGTACTTTTCGCGCAACGGAGCTTTGTGAAGCGAAGCTGATTGGTTCTGTGGCGTCTGTCAACATTCCAAACAGTCCGTAGCGGCCGCCATCTTGTCTCTCGGTAGGATCGAGAGACAAGAGGAGGCCAAAGCGAAGGGGCAAATGACCATAAGGGGGCATAGTAGATCCTCGCTGACCCCCTAGGTTTGATGTGGAGGTTTTAAAAGGGCCCCGCCGGGCAAAAAAAATAAATAATAATAATAATCGAACGGCTGAATGGATTTGCACGAAACTTGGCAAAATTGTAGGGACTGGTAGCCCGATGTGCCTTTGCTAGGTCTCAATATATGTGCTTCAGTGGATTTTGAGAAATTAACGTTCAAAAAAAGATATATATCTGTAACAGCGCACCGCTTCGCGTACTTTTCGCGTTACGGAGCTTTGCGAAGCGAAGCTGATTGGCTCTCCGGTGTCTGTAAACATTCCAAACAGTACGTAGCGGCCGCCATCTTGTCTCTCGGTAGGATCGAGAGACAAGAGGAGGCCAAAGCGAAGGGGCAAATGACCATAAGGGGGCATAGTAGATCCTCGCTGACCCCCTAGGTTTGATGTGGAGGTTTTAAAAGGGCCCCGCGGGGCAAAAAAAAAAAATAATAATAATAATCGAACGGCTGAATGGATTTGCACGAAACTTGGTAAAATATTAGGGACTGGTAGCCCGATGTGCCTTTGCTATGTCTCAATATATGTGCTTCAGTGCATTTTGAGAAATTAACGTTCAAAAACAAGATATATATCTGTAACAGCGCTCCGCTTCGCGGAGATAAAATTATATCTGTATTACCTAGGTGTTGCTAACACCAGTTAGCGACGGCTAGTAGGAGATAGCGACCATCTTGGGTCCCACTTTGCATGTGAGTGATATTTATCACTAATGACATGCAAAGTGGGCATGCCAAGATGTTAGCGACTGGAAACAGTCGCTAACATCGCTATCTCCTATTATCAACTTTTGGAAATATTCGAGATAAGCGCGAATATCTCCAAAAAGTAACAGCTGCCCTGAGCAGTTCTTAGCCATGTTATCCAATGGGAGGTGGATAACATGGCTAAGAGCATTAGCTCGGTAATGCATGAATATCGCGGAGTTTTCAGCGATATTAATGCATTGCGCTCGTTTTTTATCGTATTTGCGATAAACCTTGATAATAGCAAGGTTTATCTGCGATAATTTCTGACGGTAAAAAAATCTTTGCAATGCATCGTTAGGGATAAATATCGCTTAACTTTGGTAATATGCCCCAACGTCTGTTAACGTTCGATTCGAAGGAAATCAGGAATTGTTGAAAAACATTGTGTGCGCCATCTTGTCTTTTTTCAAATGCCACACTTTTGTCGTGCACGGCAGCCATTTTAGATGCCTTGACCAGACCCACTCTGTGCACGCTGTCGATCCTTAGCATGGCTCCCCACCCTCGCAAGCATCTCACCCAGGCAGTGGTCACCCCCGCTCTCTGTCTTATGCATGGGTAATAAACCTCCCCCCATCTGCGCTGCTCTTCCCTGAGAATCACACCCTGTGCCCGCCCGACACCTCCCTTTCGCCCTATTCACTACCGCACCCTCTGACACTCCTTTTCCTCTGTGTCCGATTGTCCAGGCCGGTCCTAGGCTATCAGCTAGCCCTGCAGATGTAGTTTATGGCCACAGCTGTAAAGAATCACCCCTCTTCAAAGGAGTTATAGTAGATCAAGGCCCACACTCGATGAGATCCGTCACAGCAGAAGCGTTGCTATTATCTGAAAACCATCCTGTATTGTGATTGGGGAGGGGACCGAGCGTGAAGCGGAAGATTCCAGGGATGACTCTTTGTACATCAAAGTTTTTACAATTATGTGTCACATTAAAAATATATAGCACTCCGACAAAGTAGTAAGATTATAAAACTTTAATAATTTATAAATATATACAAGAAAACAAAAATAGTAATAACATATAAACATTTTTAGAGAAAAACAACGAAGTAGCGGTCGGCTGTGCGAATAGTCCCAACGCAGCACAACGTCCAGATTTCCGGCGTGGGGCGTCGCGGGGGGTGGGTGATCAGTAGCAAACTGTTGTGCGAATAGTTCCAAGGCAGCAGAACGCGCCGAAATCTAGATGACACGAAAGTGATGTCTAGTAAGTTGCCACCCAGCAAATAACGGCGTGGGGCGTCGCGGGGGGTGGGTCATCAGTAGCAAACTGTTGTGCGAATAGTTCCAAGGCAGCAGAACGATGGCACCAAGGTGATGTCCAGTAAGTTGCCGCACTGGTTTTGGTATCCTACAATGCTGCTCCGAATAACGGCGTGGAGCGCCCCGGGGGAGGCGGCGTGAACGGGCCTCTCCAGGTGGAGTCTCATCTGTTTTAGTGGGGCGCCCCTTTACCGTTTCAGTTGCCATTCCGTCCGCTTTTGGTCCACTGTGTCAAAATCCGCCATTCAGCTGAGTTGCGCCCACTCTTGCGGTGCAGCGATAGGCGGCTGCCACAGGACTCTCAAAATGGCGGCAGGCTCTTTCCTTTTTGGGCGTGGTCCACTGAAATGGCCCTGGGACACCTTGGAAATCGGACGCTTGTCTGCTAGGTCTTGGACCCCATTCTCGAAAGCGTCCCCTCCGCCTTGAGAATTCATCAAAAGTTTTGGGGGCCCGACTCCTGCAGGCTTCTGGTGGGGAGCGGCTGCCATGATTGCTCGCGGAATGACCACGACGGAGCTACGAGATGGTGGTGCTCTCATGGTGACGCCAGTTTAGTCTGAAACATCCAGAAACAAGGTGGGGCTTTCATCGTTTGGGGGAAAAAAAAAGTTTTCATCCAATGAAAAGTGTTGTTTTTAGGTCATATGATCAAGCCTTCCATCATTAGGAAACCAAAAGTAAAATGAACCAATGAAAAGTTTTATAAACAAGTCACATGACCTGTTATGCGGCATAGGGTATAAAATGCGGAGAAAATACGTTGGCACGTGAGGCGGCGTCAGTAGCGGACCGATGTGCGAATAGGCCGAAGGCAATACAACGCGCCAAGATCCGGATGGCACCGAGGTGGTGTCATAGTTGAGAGTTCTGAGCAGCGGTTGTAACACTGTCTGAAGCTTATTTGCAGCTGCTGCAGCTTCACTACGCGCCAAGATCCGGATGGCACCGAGGTGGTGTGTAGCAAGTTGCCGCACTGGTGTGGCCATCCTACAATGCTGAAAGTCGGCGTTGGGCGCCCCGTTGGCCTGTGAGTTTGCGTCAGTAGCGGACCGATGTGCGAATAGGCCGAAGGCAGCACAACGCGCCAAGATCCGGATGGCACCGAGGTGGTGTCTAGTAAGTTGTCGCACTTCTGTGGCCATCCTACAATGTTGAAAGTCGGCGTGGGGCGCCCCGTTGGCCTGTGAGATGGTGTCAGTAGCGGACTAATGTGTGAATGGGGCCAAAGGCAGCGCAACAATATTTTCTACTATATTTCCGGAGTAGAAGACACCACAAGGCGCTGAGATGCCAAGATCCGGATGGCACCGAGGTGGTGTGTAGCAAGTTGCCGCACTGGTGTGGCCATCCTACAATGCTGAAAGTCGGCGTGGGGCGCCCCGTTGGCCTGTGAGATGGCGTCAGTAGCGGACCGATGTGCGAATAGGCCGAAGGCAGCACAACAATATTTTCTGACTGACACCACAAGGCGCTGAGATGCCAAGATCCGGATGGCACCGAGGTGATGTCTAAGTTGCGGACTGATGTGCGAATGGGGCCAAAGGCAGCGTAACAATATTTTTTGTATGGAAGATACCACTAGGCGTTGAGATGCCAAGATTCGGATGGCACTGAGGTGATGTCTAGCAAGTTGGTGTGGTCATCCTACAATGCTGAAACTCGGCGTGGGTCGCCCCATTAGCCTGTGAGATGGCGTCAGTAGCGGACCGATGTGCGAATAGGCCGAAGGCAGCACAACGCGCCAAGATCCGGATGTCACCGTGGTGGTTTCATAGTTGAGAGGCACTTCATCTGCAGTGGGGCGCCGAGATCCGGATGGCACCGAGGTGATGTCTAGCAAGTTGCTGTACTGGTGTGGTTATTCTACAATGCTGAAAGTCGGCGTGGGGCGCCCCATTAGCCTGTGAGATGGCGTCAGTAGCGGACTGATGTGCGAATGGGGCCAAAGGCAGCGCAACAATATTTTCTGACGAGAAGACACCAAAAGGTGCTGACATTCCAAGATCCGGATGGCACCGAGGTGGTGTCTAAGTTGCGGACTGATGTGCGAATGGGGCCAAAGGCAGCGTAACAATATTTTTTGTATGGAAGATACCACTAGGCGTTGAGATGCCAAGATTCGGATGGCACTGAGGTGATGTCTAGCAAGTTGCTGTACTGGTGTGGTCATCCTACAATGCTGAAACTCGGCGTGGGTCGCCCCATTAGCCTGTGAGATGGCGTCAGTAGCGGACCGATGTGCGAATAGGCCGAAGGCAGCACAACGCGCCAAGATCCGGATGTCACCGTGGTGGTTTCATAGTTGAGAGGCACTTCATCTGCAGTGGGGCGCCGAGATCCGGATGGCACCGAGGTGATGTCTAGCAAGTTGCTGTACTGGTGTGGTCATCCTACAATGCTGAAACTCGGCGTGGGTCGCCCCATTAGCCTGTGAGATGGCGTCAGTAGCGGACCGATGTGCGAATAGGCCGAAGGCAGCACAACGCGCCAAGATCCGGATGTCACCGTGGTGGTTTCATAGTTGAGAGGCACTTCATCTGCAGTGGGGCGCCGAGATCCGGATGGCACCGAGGTGATGTCTAGCAAGTTGCTGTACTTGTGTGGTCATACTACAATGCTGAAACTCGGCGTGGGTCGCCCCATTAGCCTGTGAGATGGCTGTTCTTTGGATTTGGGCCTGGTCCACCAAAATGGCCCTGGGACACCTTAGAACTCGGACGCTCGATTTTTTTTTCCTTTCCTGTACATGCAAAAAAAGGTAAATGCCCGGTACGTTACACGCTTCATCTGCCACGATGAACTCTCCAGAGGAACCGAAAAAAAATATAGTTGTGGTAACTATACCATGCATCGTCATATGGAGAGGTGGCACCAATTAATTATAGTGCTGCATAAAAGAGAGATTTGGAGGAGAACCCCTGACCTGCTAGTACATTCATCAAAGAAGTGGCACTGAGAGCTTCAGAGGCAAGGGAAACGGTCCCAAATATTTAGAAGAACTTTGGAAAGATTAAAATGACATGTTTAGATTGTGGCAAATTAATTTCATGTGGACAGATGAGTGTTACTCTAATAAATACAGCATATGAAGATCATCATAGTCGATGGTTGGTAGAGACATTTTGACTATATCCTGGACCTGCCCGTCCTCGCCCAAAATGGCGCCAGAATAAATGGGACTCGTAACTCCTTGTTGTGTACTGGTTGCAGAACCTTGAAATCACGAGATACGTATGCAGTTTTGAAGCACATGGCGGGCGGGGACGAGAATTGATTGAATATTTCGACATCCCTATTGATATTAAGTTCTGATGTGTTATTGATTACTGTACTGTTGAAAGTTCGAATTAACGTCACCCATGGTACTTGCCCGCAAATGTATATCTAGATAATTTTATTGTAACTGGCCCTGTCGTATTTTAATTATAAAATGTACGTCCACCGATTCCGTAACTGTTAGACACCTTAGTTCTTGCAACCTAATGGCCCGCCCGTTACGTTCCTCTACAGTGTAAATGTCTATTCATCATATACGATTACAGTTTGCTCTGTGGCAGGCCCACGTGGTTATAGGCTCGTATTTGCATAATGAAATTTTCTCAATAAAGGTTTTTAAAAGAAAACATGGTAGTAGTATATACATTGGTAAAGTTTTTAATAATAGTGACTGTTTTAGAATCATTAAAAGGCAAGTGAAATAAAGCAGACCAATTACATGAAGGGTAAAAGGTATAATACGAAGGAACGCAGTAAAGATAAATGGTCAAGGGCTGTTGTGTTTTCTATTCCTGCAACATAAAGTGATCGATAAGAATCTCATATTCAGGCGTATCGGCGACTAAGACAGCAGGTCGACCCTCTTTTGCTCAACGGCTCCGCCATGGGACAAAGAAACGCTCTTTTTCTCGAAAAAAGAATATATTTTACTTGCAGGACAGTTGTAAAATTTCCGGGAAAGTACATTAGCCTGGAACATTATAACATATATTTAAGAAAAAATAATGTTCGGAAGTAATGAAAAGCGTAATTTTTAGGTCATATGACCAAGCCTTTCATCATTACAATAAGAAAAGTAAAATGAACCAATGAAAAGTTTTATTAACAAGTCACATGACTTGTTATGCTTACGTTACGCGCTGCGCGCCCCGGATGACTTCCGGATGCGCTAACGCGGCGCGTCATATGACGCATTACGCGACAACGCAGGTACAGAATATAGTCAAAATGTCTCCACCAACCAGCGGTCGGAACACAACCCCTTTCAGCAGGCTAAATAGTTCTGTTAAATGACAACAGAAGGGACAGGCAACAAGAACCATCAGTCAAAGAGGGGAGAGCTAGTTCTTCTCTACCGGGTTACATTGGGGCGCTACCGGAACTGATCGAATTGGTAGTCTACAGTGTTTCTGATTGTTTCAGACTAAAGCTGGGGTTAGCATGAGAGCAGCACCATTTCGTAGCTCCGTCGTGGTCATTCCGCAACCAATCATGGCAGCCGTTCTTTATCGTTATTTTGGGCGGGGTGGGTGGCGGAGCCGAGTTGTTTTGCAGCCATCATTGTGTGGAGTTCAGTTCATCTCACTAGTTTTGTATTTGTCATGAGGGGTTGTTCCTAATGTTTCTATTTTAGCGAGGTCAAAAAGAGATCCCATTAGTGGCCTACTGATTTTGCTCGATTCCTTTTCTTTTTTTTTTACACGATTTTTCGTTATCTGCAAAGACTGAACAGAGTATTGCGACTCTGTGTTTGTTTGTAAATAGAGAATGAACCAAAGAGAACTAATTCTAAAACAGTAAATACTTGGATAACAATCAATCAAATGGAGAGAGAAGCAGGCACGACGGATTACAATGGGGGCAAAGACCTGCGTTAACTACCTTTCACTATCTGCAAAGAGAGAGTACTCCTAATAGAAATGAGGGGGGGGGGGCACCATTCAAAGCAGATCAGTGTGCATAAACACGAAAATGTTTTCACTTACCACGTACTTGACATTCGACAGCTTATGATATTTGCTATTAAAAAACCATTGAAATTCACTGAAAAAACCATAGGTTATAGACCATATATAGTTAGGAATTAGCATTTACAAAACCTTGAAAATTCACTGAAAAAACCATAGGTTATAGACCATATATAGTTAGGAATTAGCATTTAAAAAACCTTATTTTACTCACACAAAACCATTGAAATTCCATATATAGTTAGTTGCACTAACTATATATCGCGCACCCGCAATCCACTGCTGATCATGTCACATATTACATCATTCATGACATGGTCAGTGACATCACTGATGACATCACTGATGACATCTCAAATGACATCACTGATGACATCTCACTTGACATCAATGATCACATCACTGATGATATCATTCATGTGATAATACAATGCATCTCCTCACACTCTAATATAACCTCCGTTACACCCAGTGTTAAATAGAGAGTATCATTTTTGAAACCATTGACACACCAATACTAGTTACTACATACGCACTCACTGATTCCTATGTCTACACACACATTCACTCATACAATCATTCATACATACAATCACTCATCTTTACAACACTATCATATGCACTCATACACCTATACAGACACTCACACTCTGCCACTCATCCATGGAGTTACTCACACACCTAGTCAGTCCTGAAAAGAATCAATCACACTTCTATTTTCTCATCTATACAGTTAAACACAGAACACCTTACATTTTTGAAACATATACTAACACATAGTTACTCTCTTATAGAATCACTGATACAAGTACACATTGATCTGCACAGAGTCACACACCTCCCAGCCAGCCATACACACACTCAGTCTCCCATACAAATACTTGTGCAACCAATCAATAACCCATATAGCTACTTATATAGCTACTGATCAACACGTGCAGCAGCTTGCACAACAACAGACATACTGAAGCACACTTTTAGACAGTTTAGTCACTAACCCGTGCATTCAGTAAGACGCATTTAATCACTCACTCATACAGTCAATCACGCACCTACTAAAACCTTCATTCAGACACTTATACATCCACTCATTCTTCAATATGTAAAACATATTTAAACTTTACAGAAACACATAATCACTGGATGTTGTCATCAGTGATGTCATCAGTGATGTCACTGACCATGTCATGAATGATGTAATATGTGACATGATCAGCAGTGGATTGCGGGTGCGCGATATATAGTTAGTGCAACTAACTATATATGGAATTTCAATGGTTTTGTGTGAGTAAAATAAGGTTTTTTAAATGCTAATTCCTAACTATATATGGTCTATAACCTATGGTTTTTTCAGTGAATATATATATATATATACATATACATATATATATATATACTGAAAAAACCATAGGTTTCAAACCAGTTATAGTTAGGTGGAAATTTTACTCGCATAAAACCATTGAAATTCCCACGTTATAGTTAGTTGCACTCACTATAACTTGCGCGTGCAATGCACTGCTGATGACTTCACATATTACATCACTCATGACATGGTCAGTGACATCACTCATGACATCACTGATGAAATTAATAAAGAGCGAGGGGCTCCTGCCCCTCACACTGCCCCAGGGACCGCCACCTCCCCAGGGCTTCAAAATATAAAAGCGGGAGAGGCCTCGCAACCTCCTCCACAGCCCTGGGTGCCACCACCTCCCCGAGACTTTAAAACAAAATGTGGGGGCAGGAGGGCACCGCCACCTCCCCGGGGCATTGATTATGCAAATACGGGGTTCCATTGCAGACCCCTAGCCCGGGGGCCTCCCCCTCCCTGGACATTAAGCATGCTGGCAGGGAGGCCACGTTGCCCCCCTCCAGGAGCCTTCCATGGCCCTGGAGTCCACCACCCCCCAGGGCCAGCTCCAGCAATGCCCCAGGGTGCCCACCCCCAGGACATTACAGTTTGCAGATCCATCTTTCCAAAAGCAATGCCCGCAGGGGGCAAAGAGCCAACAGGGACCACATGGGCATTGGGGCTACCACTGCGGTCCCCAACGTGAGGCTAAGCCCTGGGGGATGGGGTCCCTGAGGCCAAAAATGGCCCGGGAGGGGACCCTCTCCAAATTAAAAACAAAAATACAAGGCCGAAAAGGGGCCCCCCTTCTACAAAAAAAACGAAACTGCTGGGCCAAGGGGAATGGGGTCCCTTGGGCTGAAAAAATAAACAAAGGATTATCCCTGTGGGATGGGGTCCCTAGTGCCATAATTCGCCTCAGGAGAGGGGCCGCGTGCCCCTCTCAATATTCAATTATTATTACTTTTTTTTAATGGCTCAGGCCCTGGGGATGGGGTCCTTGGGGCCCAAAAGGGTTAAGGGAAGGGGGACAACACTATCCCCTTCCTAAAAGTTACACACGTTCTGGGTTGGGGGATTAAGTCCCATTCAATCCCAAGGGTCCTTAGGGGCCAACTAGCCCACCAGGTACCTCCAGTAAGCCCCACACAGTGGGACTGCTGAGAGGTGGTCTGAGGCCATGCCCCTTTTTACAACACTCTGCCAAAATGCCTCTTGGCGCACTGCTGGTGGGGTGGTGAAGTCCCGTTGGGTCCCGAGGACTTCAGGGCTAAAGTGGACTTCAACCCACGAACAGCAATGCACCAGGAGGTGCATTTCCGGAGTGGTGTAAAAAGGTGGCGTGGCCTGTGTCCATCTCTCAGCAAAACCACTGTGTGGGGCTTAATGGAGGTAACATTAAGCTAGTTGGCCCCTAAGAATCCCCAGCAGTAAATGGGACTTCAATTCCCATCCACGAGCGCACCAGGAAGCACGTTTTCAGAGTGGTAGGCACAGGGGGCATGGCATGCTATGAGAACCTAGCAATCTTGCTGTGTGGGACTTGCTGTAGATAATAGGAGGGGTAGTTGGCACTACTCCTCCTGTTACCTCGGGTAAGTCCCATACAGTGGGATTGCTAACAGGTGTCCGGTGGGCACACCCCGCTTTATCCACCACTCTGCAAACATGCCTCCTGGCACACTGCTGATTGGGGGTGAAGTCCACTTTACTTCTGAGGGACTTTAGGGACCAAGAAGTCCTCAAGGTACAGCGGAATTCTAGAGCGCTGGTCGGAGGTCCAGCCCCCTTTCTCCACCACTCTGCAAATGCTACTACTAGTGTAGTGTGGGCTGGGCCTTGTTATTCACACTGTTAAGTTAGCATAGACTTACTAGAAGTTTAAACGCCATTATTCCTTTTCGCTGCTTTTGCACACAACACTGCATATAACTGTTGTTGTAGGTTAGGCTGCGTGAAATGCTTCACATGAGACTGGTTTGTTTTCAGCATCCCTAGACTTACATCGTGACTCTAGTCTGCACACTGAGTGCTAAAGCCTGCAAGGTTATCATAACAAGGTAGCTGTTGTTCGAGCTGATCTTGCCATAACATATATACAGCTGCAAGCCAACTTGATTCTGGCACCTTTCATATCACACTGTAAGCATGGTTTCCGGCACTTGGAAGAAGCCCGTTTTTTCAGAGAGACAGAGAGCTTTTGCAGATCCTGATGTGAAGCACACCTGCTGATCTTGGAGGTATGGGGTCCCCCAAACAAGACTAAGAGACCTTCTATATTTTATAAAACATAGTTCCTAGCTAGGGAGGGTGATTTCCTGGGTGCTATAGTACCTATTTTTACCATCATTGTAATATGAATTCTCCTTTTATGTTTTATGGAATTGTAACAATGCTGATCATATTAGTTCTAATCATATGTCTGCTTATGTTAGCAAAAATACTGCATCTTAGATCACGTCGTTAAAATAAATATTTTAACCTTTCCGTGTCTCTTTTTTACTCCTGTTGTGGACTGGTATGAGAGTATAACGAAAGAGTGTTCTTGCTTCCCACCATTCCTGAGTAAAACCTAAGTCGCATGTTATGGGTTGTCTAATCATTGGTTCCTTTGATATAGGACGAAGAGCTAATGTGACTCTGATGCTAGCTGGTTAGGGTTTCTAGACACTGAGGTGAGTTTTTTGGAACACCACAATTCACTAAGGTCCTGGGTCTCTGTGCACAGTTCTGTGTATGAGCAGAATCCCTGCAACACTAGTTAAAGAAGCATTTGCAATGTAATAAATCTCGCATTTGCAAGAGTTACAGCTATTGGTATTTTAAATATAAAAGTTTTTTACTAATGTTTTTGGAGTGAAGTGGATGTGAGTTGTGTGTAATGGATTTATGTGGTATGTTGTGCAGTGAAATTTTGTGGATACAAGTATGTGGTATTTAGTGTACAGGAATTATGTAGAGTGGGATTATGTGTTATGGAGAATAATTATGTTGTATGGTAGTCTGTGTTGTGGAGTGGTAACCTCAGGTTTAGTCTTCTTCGTTTCCATAGAAGCTAAACTATAAACTCAATGAGACAGAAAAAGAAGGAACCACTAAGGAGCACTTATGAACCTAGTTAGAGGTATGAGCAGGTCCACTGGAATAATGCGACTGTTCAGCAGAATCACGTTTTACATAATTATACATTTTCCGCATTTGCCACATAATCCATCATCTGAGGCATAATCTGTAGATCTGAACAAAAAATAAAACTTGTTTCTAGCTCAAACTGCTTAAACGTTACCAAAAATACAGTGGCAAGTGTTACTGCGTGGTGGAAGGCCCTTTGCAAACCTGGAATGGTCACCTGTTACTTATTACTAAATGTGGATGTTAAATTGGTAATAATGGTGCGTAAACCACTCTTGCTTCTTTCTGCACCTCTATTGCCTCTTTCTGCAATTTTCTTGCTTCTTACTGTACCTTTCTTCCTTTTTCTGTACTTCTCTTGCTTCTTTCTGCACATCTCTTCGGCTTTCTGCACCGCCCTTCTTTCTGCACCTCTCTTGCTTCTTTCTGTGCCTCTCTTGCTTCTTTATTCTGCACCTCTCTTTCCTCTTTCTGTATCTCTGTTGCTTCTTCCTGTATTTCTCCTGCCTCTTTCGGTGCCCTTTTTCCTCTTTCTGCACCTCTCTTGACTCTTGCTGCACCTCTCTTGCTTCTTTTTGTACTTCTCTTGCCTCTTTCTGTAACTTGCTTGCTTCTTTCTGCACCGTTCTTGCTTCTTATGGACCCCTTTTGCCTCTTTCTGCACCTCTGTTCATTCTTTCGGCACTTCTGTTGCTTCTTTCTGTACCTCTCTTGCGCCTTTCTGCACTTCTGTTGCTTTTTTTTGCAATTATCTTGCTTCGTCTGCACCTCTATTGATTATTTCTGCACCTCTAGTGCTTCTTTCTGCACCCCTCTTATTATGTTATGTTATTTTAATTTGTAGGGCACACGGATACTCATGAGTGTTCTGGCGCAAAGCCTACAAGAAGGGTGAGAGTGTCTGTTTAAACGAAAAGATGTGTTTTCAAGTTTTTCTTGAATACTGCTGGGTCTTGAGTGTTACGGAGGGAAAGGGGCAGCGCATTCCAGGTAACAGCAGCCTTCCTTGCCAACGAACTGCCACTTAGCCTCTGATATTTGAATCGGGGAACCTGAGCATGGCAAAGGGATGAAGAGCGCAACTGTCTAGCTGGTACATAAAAAGAGAACTATTTTTGAAGGTAGGATAGGCCCAGGCCATGCAGTGGATGGTGGGCCAAAATCAATGCTTTAAACTGTACCCGTTCCACCACAGGCAGCCAATGCAGAACATGCAGGTGGTGTTGCACGCTGTTCCTGGCAGAAAAACCCAGAAGAAGTCTGGCTGCCGCATTTTGGACCACCTGTAGCTTTTTCAGCAAGTAACCCAGAATGTCCTATAAAGGGCATTAGCATAGTCTAATCGTGATAAAATTAGTACACATGTGACCGTTTCTCTCGCTGTCTGGGGAAGGGGAGGAAAAAACTTCCTTAGAGTCTTGAGAATACCAAAACAGGTGCCGGCCAACTTCTTGATGTTCTTGGCCGGCTTCCCAGCAGAGGTGGCCAAGGGAAACTCAGGAGGCCAAAGAGATTCCCGAAAGTTGGACGGAAATTTACCGTAAAGAAGAGTCTCTGACTTCCCTCATTATATTTTAAATGCGCAGCCACTAGCCATTTAAAGATGGATGATAAACAGTGGTAAATCGAGGATACTGACTCATCACTATCGTCCCACGTGAATAGCAGCTGGGTGTCATCAGCATAAGCCATCACCTTAGCCCCAGAGTCTCAGCTAGATAGACTAAAGGAGTAGTATAGATGTTAAAAAGAAGGGGACTAAGGGAGGAGCCCTGGAGGACTCCCGTGGTCACAGGCTGTAGAGAGGAGGAAGATGAAGGAATCTAAATCTGCTGGGCCTTCCCCTCCAAAACAGATCTATTCCAGTTCTAGGCCGTACCTGACACACTGATCCTGGTGAGTCTTTTGTGAAGAAGAAAATGCAAGGCCACGTATCTAACGCCACAGAGAGGTCAAGCAGAATCAATGCTGCCCTCCCCCCGGCACCCAGACACCCCTGAAAAGCCTCAACAACCTCCAACAGGACCAATTTGGTACAATGGGCTGCCTGGAACGCAGACTGTGCTGGATGCAGAATGCCCTCCCTCTCAACAAATTACGATAGTTGTTTGTTGACTACCTTCTCGCATACCTTAGCCAAGCCAGGCAGAAGAGCGATAGGCCGGTTGTTTCCAAGATTAAGAGGGTCTAATTATGTTTTTTTTAGGAGTGGCAGGATCTTGGCTTGTTTCCACACTGCTGGGACACTCCCTGTCTGGAGAGACAAATTGATAATGCTGTTCACCTCTGCATTGATCATCTCTGCTGCTGCTGCTAGCAGTCTAGCAGGGCAGGGATCCGAAGATGAGCCAGATTTTAAACTCTTGAGATTTTTAAGAGAGTCAGACAAGTCTACCGGCTTAAAGACATCCAAGCGATGTTCAGCACCGGCAGGTAAAGACAGACCAATTGCCTCAGTCCCATTGCCATCAAATGAGAAGGCCGCCTGAATAGTGCCAATCTTATCCACGAAGAAATTCGAAAGAGTGTTGCACCAGGAGACAGAGGTGGATGATACGCTGGCTTGAGCAAAGGGAGATATAAAGCTCTGGACAATCGCAAAGATTTATTTAGCTTTCTTTTTAGCAGAGTCAATATGATTTGAATGAATTGCCCTTTGGCTGAAGTTATGGTGCCATAATAGACCTTCTGTTAGATTCTGAGCTTCAGCTTAGCTGCGGGGCAGAAGTCACTGCGATGCCATGCTTGCTCAAGAGTCTAACATTTGTGGTTGAGTGCTTTAAGTTCCCAGCTGAACCAGGTTTAGAACGAAATTCCTTAGACAGCCTAGGAGAGCACTGTGGGGCGAGTATGTCAATTGCATTAGAATTCCAACTGGTAAGGCCAACAAGTTGATCCTCAAGCTCCCCCAGTAGGATAGGTCTAGAGGTTTCCAAGACTTGATTGAACGCACAAGGGTCAATTCTTCCAAAGGCAGTTTTGCAAAATGAAGTCGTCAAGGACTCAGCATTCATCACGTACCATGAAAAGTATGTCACGAAGAGGTCAGACCAGGAAACCGGGCATGTGTTATTGATCGAGATGGGGAAGTTAGACAAGATTAGGTCAAGTATATGGCCAGCCTGATGAGTAGGGGAACTAACCCGCTGGTCCAGCTGGGCCAAATGAAGAATATCCAGGAAATCCCACGAGTCCTTAGCCTCAGCCTGGTCAAGATGACTATTGAGAGGGGTGCCTCTTTCTGCAACCCTCTTCCCTCTTTCCGTACCTCTCTTGCCTCTTTCTGCACCTCTTTTACCTCTTTCTGCAGTTCTATTGCCTCATTTTGCACCTCTGTTGTGTCTTTCTGTACTTCTCTTGCTTTTTCCTGCAGTTCTCTTGCTTGTTTCTGCACCTCTCTTGCCTCTTTCTGCACCCCTCCTTCCTCTTTCTGCACCTTTCTTGACTGTTTCTGCAACTCTCTTTCTGTAGTTATCTTGCCTCCTTCTGTACCTCAGTTGCTTCTTCCTGTACTTTTTTTGCCTCTTTCTGCACCCTCTTCCCTCTTTCTGTACCTCTCTTGACTGTTTCTGCACCTCTCTTGCCTCTTGTTGTACTTCACTTCCCTCTTTCTGTACCTTGCTTGCTTCTTTCTGCACATCTGTTGCTTCTTTCTGGACCCCTTGGTCCTCCTTCTGCACCTCTGTTACTTCTTTTGGCACTTGTCTTGCTTCTTTCTGCACCACGCTTGCTTCTTTCTGCACCCGTCTTTCCTCTTTCTGTACCACTGTTGCCTCTTTCTGCATCCCTCTTCCCTCTTTCAGCACCTCTCTGGGCACTTTCTGCACCTCTTTTGCCTCTTTCTACAATTCTCTTGCCTCTTTTTGCACCTCTGTTGTTTCTTTCTGTATTTCTCTTGCTTTTATTCGCCAGCTCTCTTGCTTGTTTCTGCACCTCTCTTGCCTCTTTCTGCACCCCTCCTTTCTCTTTCTGCACTTTTCTTGACTGTTTCTGCAATTCTCTTGCCTCTTTCTGTAGTTTTCATGCCTCCTTTTGTACCTCTGTTGATTATTTCTGTACTTTTCTTGCCTCTTTCTACACTCCTCTTGCCTGTTTCTGCCCCTCACTTGTATGTTTCTGCACATCTCTTGCCTCTTTCTGCACCTTTCTTGCGTCTTTCTGCATCTCACTTGCCTCTTTCTTCACTTCTCTTGTTTCTTTCTACACCTCTGTTGCCTCTTTCTGCATCCCTGTTCCCACTTTGTGAACCTCTCCTGCCTGTTTCTACATCTCTCTTTCCTATTCTATTTCTGCACCTCTGCTGCATCTTTCTGCACTACTCTTGCCTATTTCGACACCCCTCCTGCCTCTTTCTGCACCTCAGTTGCTTCTTCCTGCGCTTCTCGTTTCTTTCTACACCACTCTTGCCTCTTTCTGCACCACTCTCGCCTTTTTCTGTAGTTCTCTTGCCTATTTCTTTACCTCTTTTGCTTCTCTTGTCTCTTTATGCACCCCCTTGCCTCTTTTGGCACCTCTGTTGGTTCCTTCTGCACTGCTCTTGTTTCTTTCTGCACCTGTCTTGCTAATTACTGCATCCCTCTTGCCTCTTTCTGTACCCATCTTCCCTCTTTCTGCACCTCTCTTGCCTCTGACTGCACACGTTTTCTCTTTCTGCACCTCTTTTGCCACTTTCAGCAACTCTCTTGCCTCTTTCTGCAGTTTGCTTGTCTCCTTCTGCACCCCTGTTTCTGCTTTTTGTACTTCTCTTGCTTCTTTCGGTTCGTCTCTTGCTCCTTTCTGCACCTCTCTTGCCTTTTTCTGTGCCTCTCTTGCCTCTTTCTGCACTTTTCTTGCTTGTTTTTGCACCTCTGTTGCCTCTTTCTGTCCGTTTCTTCCCTCTTTCCTCACCTCTCTTTCTTCTTTCTGCACCCCTGTTGCCTCTTTCTGCATTTCTCTTGCCTCTTTCTGTACCCCTCTTGCCTCTTTCTGTACCTTTGTTACTTCTTTCTGCAGTACTCTTTCTTCTTTCTGCACCTCTCGTCCCTCTTTGTGCACATCTGTTGCCTGTTTCTGCACATCTCTTGACTTTCCAGTTCTTTTGCAACTTTCTGCACCTGTCTTACAACCTTTGTTGGTTCTTTCTGCACTGCTCTTCTTCTTTCTGTACCTCTATTGCAAATGTTTGCACCCCTCTTGCCTCTTTCTGCACCCATCTTCCCTCTGTCTACATGATGTCATCAGTGATGTTATCAGTGATGACACTAACCATGTCATGAGTGATGAAATATGTTACATCATCATCAGTGCATTGCAGGGGCACGATGTAACAGCTGAATTTCTCTGGGTTTTATACATGTGAAATGTCAGCCTAACTATAACATCCCTGAAATCTGTGTTTTTTTCCAGTGAAAATATATATACACACATAGAGGTGTGGCGCCGCGGCCAGGGCGACTGACGCTGAAATCTGGGGATCAGGGTTCGATCCCCGGCTCCGGCGGCAGGTTAGCCCAGCACCATGTGACTCTGGGCAATAGCTTGCTTAATCTTCCCGACGGCCCCCAGCGCCTAGAGACCCTTACGGGTGATTGTGCGCTTTACAAATGTGGATTATTATTATTATATATATATATTATTATATATATATATATATATATATATATATATATATATATATATATATATTCACAAGGATAGATAGATAGATAGATAGATAGATAGATAGATAGATAGATAGATAGATAGATAGATAGATAGATAGATAGATAGATAGATAGATAGATAGATAGATAGATAGATAGATAGATCCTTCTGGCGGCTACCAGTAGGTAGTTATAGTTGGGATCATGGTTCTATTTCTATAGACAAAGTGTTTTTGACTTGCCTATATCTTTGGCGTCATTTGATGAATCTTGACGAAATATCCCCCACAAATGTGATACTCACTTCAGCTGCTTTCTGGAAAGTTTTGGGATGATCCATGAAGCGGGGGCCGAGAAAAAGGGCACTGTCCCAAATCGCATATTCCCCCTGTTAATTCTCATAGGGTTTTGAACACGACTGCAGCATGAATCACTGGACGGAATTACACCAAATTTGACAGAAAGCTAGTTCTTGTTCCAGAGTCGTGCCTTTGGGTAGTTTGGTGCAAATCCATTCCGTAGTTTTATTGATATTAACCGAAATCCAAATTTGTATATCTGGGGGCGTGGATTTTCAAAGGATCAAACAGTCCCCTGCTGAAATCTGATTGGTTGTCAACACTTCAAACAGGAAGTGTTGATAGCAGCAGTTTTGGGGTGGGTATGAATACCCTGATCCCCTAGTTGTGATAGTGGGGTCCCACAGGGAACCCGCTGGGGGTTATAAAATATTTTTTCAATTTTGTCACAAAATGGTGGAACTGCAGATTTGTGGCAACATTTTTTAAAAAAACACGAGCAGTCTCCCATGATTGTTTTTAGAATATCCCCCAGCCCTTCCAAGCCCTTGGGACCACCACATACCTAGGGCAATAAATTAAATGAATCGAGGGCCGCATGAACCCCTGAAGCCCTAGAGACCACCACCTCCCCGGGGCTACAATAAACATTAAATAGGAGCGGACTCCCTGCCCTGGGGACCATCACCTGCCCGGGACTACAATTAACATTAAAGAGGAGGGCCACATGGCCCCCTCCTAGGCCATTCCCGGCACAGGATACCACCACAACCCTGGGACCGGCCCTTGAAAATCAAAGGAGGGGGGCTGCAAGGACCCCTCCTGGAACCTTATATGGCCCTGGGACCACCATCCCCCAGGGCCGGCTCCTGCTATGTCCCAGGGTTCCCACCACCGGGTCATAGCTGTTTTCTTTAGCTTGGCGGGAACTCATAGCTCCGGCCAAGCTAAAGAAAACACTCCACTTCCAGAAAGCATGAGCTGTTAAAGGGTCCCACCTGCTGGAAGAGGAGGTTTCATCTCTTTCCATGCCTGGAGACATGCGGGCAGGGAAAGAGATGAGACAATTGCTCCTGCATGGAGGGAGATGCCTTTCCAGCAGCTCCCTCCATGCAGCAGCAATGCCATCTCTAACAGGAGGCATGGAGTTGGATGGGAAGCAATGGAATTGAGGCTCGCCCCACGGTCCAGTGGAAAAAGAGGAGAAGGAAGCAAAATAAAGGACAGTAATAAGCAGAAAGTGGCAGAGTAAAGGTAAGCAATAAGCAGAAAGGGGCAACATAAAGGTGGGAAATGGGCGAAAAGGCAGAATAAAGGTCAGAAATGAGCAGAAAGAGGCACAATAGAGGTCAGAAATGAGCCTCAAGAAGCAGAATAAAGGTCAGAAATTAGCAGAATGAGGCAAAATAAGGTGAGAAACAAGCTGAAAGAAGCAAATAAAGGTGGGAAACAAGCAGAAGGAGACTAAATAGACGTCAGAAACGAGCAGCAAGAGGCAGAATAAAGGTCAGAAACTAGCAGAAAGAGGTAGAATAAAGGTCAGCAATGAGTAGAAAGAGACAAGATGAAGGTGAGAAATGAGCAGAAATAGGCTGAATTAAGGTAAAAAGTGAGCAAAAAGAGGCAAAATAGAGGTGAGAAACTAACCAAATAATGCAGAATAAAGGTTAGAAATGAGCAGCAGGAGGCAAAATATAGGTGAAAAATTAGCAGAAAGAGGCAAGGTAAAGATGAGAAGCTAACAAAATGAGGGAGAATTAAGGTCAGAATGAGTAGAAAGAGAAAGAATAAAGGTCAGAAACTAGCAGAGATGGGCAGAATAAAGGTTAGAAACTAGCAGAAAGAGACAAAATAAAGGGTGAACAACCGTTACAACGAAACTTTTACAACGCACTACCATCACAATGCGGTCATTACAACGCAAACTATTACAATGCATTGCTCTGGGGGGGCGCTCTAGGATAGGGAATAGGTTAATTTACTATCCAATAACCTTCCCTAGTGTCCACGGGGACTGGAGTTGGAATAGTAAATTAAACTATTCACTATCCAGCACCCCAAAGCGCTATGCGTTGTAATGGACTGCGATGTAAAAATCGCGTTGTAAAGGGATGTGATGTAAAAGCATGCGTTGTAATGTCATACATCCAAAATAAAGGTGAGGAATGAGCAGAAAGATACAGAATAAAGGTCAGAAGAGAGCAGAAAAGGTAGAATAAAGCTTAGCAATGAGCATAAATAGGCAACATAAAGGTGAGAAACTGGCAAAAAGAGGCAGAATTAAGGTTAGACTGGAGCAGAAAGAGGCAGAATAAAGGTGGTCAGAAACGAGCAGAAAGAGGCAAAATAAAGGTGAGAAATGCGCAGTAAGAGGCAAAATAAAGGTCAGCAACAAGCAGAAAGAGGCAAATAAAGGTGAGAAATGAGTGGGAAGAGGCAAAATAAAGGTCAGCAATGAGCAGAAAGAGGCAGAATAAAGGTCTGCAACAAGCAGAAAGAGACAAAATAAAGTTGAGAAATGAGCAGACAGATGCTGAATAAAGTTGAGACATAAGCCTTTGTTGTTTGCCTCATTGCTACATTGTATCCAGCGGAGGTTTGGACGACTCCAACGCCCAGGGCACATTGTGACAGCTGCTTCACGCATCAGTTCCACTCATGCCAGCCGGTGCTTAAAAGTAGAACCAGGCCCCTGTAGCGTGGGACACACACGGGCGTGCCCAGGTCCCGCCTGGGCAAAGCCCGGGCCAAGGACGGGCCTGTCGGAGCCCATCAGAGGCCGAAAGAGGCTGGGATGGGCCCGGTTATCAACATCTATAGGATTAGTGGTCACCCATGGACAATTGCTGAACTAAACCGAACTGAAATACCAAGGTACTGGGTCTGAACTGAGGCTGAATATTCCTCCGCATATCCCTTACAACTAGAGTATGCATTATACTGTGTTATATTGTATTGTGTGTGTGACGGGGAGCAAACTATGAGTAAGCACAAATCGCTAATGGGGAAGGGTGTTATTGGGACTTTAGATGCTTCCTATTACGGGCCGAGTCGGCGCTAATACATGAGACTGCCCTCACGGAGCGTACACTATCATTAGAGCCAAGATGTTCCCCTTGCCACTCAGGTATAAATGTCCCCATTGAAAAAATGAAGCCATTAACCCAAATCCTAACTCGCCTATACCTAATGAACTGCATATATCGGCACCTGATCTGGAGAATATTGATTGCAATGAGGCATATGTTAGTCTAACTAGACCGAATGTAGTCACCAGGGGCCAAAAAGTCAAAATCAGCCAAAGGACTGACTCTGCACTGACATCTAAGAAAAGAAAGGGGCATGGCCCTGGTTTGAACAATGTGCCCCCTTCAAAGGTTATGGGACTTAAACAAAGGATTGCGGGGAGGGAGACTAGTACAGGACATACTGCAGCTCCAAAGGACTTTGTTCAAATAGCCCCTTTTCCAAGCTAGGACACTGATAATGTGGAGTTGTGGAAAAAGCTGAAAATGACTGTTTCAGCCCTCTTGAATCCACCAATGCTTAAATTATCTTATCTGGAGGCGAGCCTAATCAAATTGGAAAATCTCGTTGGTAGTCCCTCCCAAGCCCTGCCAGAGATCTGTCAATGCTGAACCAAGGCTGTGTTATCCAGCAGGTCTGTGGGTTTAAATCTTGGTCAGCCTGGAAACCTCAGGACTGGGGCTGCACCCCAGCAACACCAAAAAGACCTCATGCACAAAATCAACGCCCCGGCTGGGATTGGAAGCACCTCCCACCAATAATCAACCAGAGTTTGTACAGGGCATGAATAGAGGCAGTGAGCGGATGTTAAACACTCAGAAGGAGATCCTCCCTGCTATGGACTATCATAAGAGAGGGAGCTCAGACCTTAAGTGACTCACGACGCCAGAATCTAATCAGGGGCAACTTGTCAAGCCCTAGTAACCTGCATCTTCCTCGTGAAGTAGCACCATACACTATTGTGCTGACCAATGTCCCCCGCCATCATCTGGGGTGATGGAGCATTGGTCACGACTGAGGAATAAGTCTCTACACCTATTAAGTGCTAGGACAGGTATCACAAACTTGATATTTGCAGATTTTAAGATGGCACATTGGATTAGCTGGGTAGGAAGTTCAAATAATACTTTAGCTAGAGATTACGTAGTCTGAACATTTAGGTCGCCAGCTCTGGTTACGAAGGATATTAGGGAACGGGGAAAATTGACCAGTCAGTACAACGGGGATGAACATTCTGCTCCTGGGCTTTTTTTACCAACCACATAGATTCCCGCAGTATATCCCAGGGGACGAGAGATGGCTTGGGTTAAGACAATCTAGGTATGCTGTCCCAGTAAGCGATTACTACGTTATTTTTAACACCTTAGAAGATATTGGCTGACTGGCAACTCTGAGTAGGTACCCGAACCAGGATGCGGGCATATCCAGGACTACTGGTGACGTAACTCTGCTAAATAGCAGCACCCCACAGTCCGACAAATTAGCGTCTAGACCATCCTCTGTTATAGCTGAGGGGGAAATGCGAGAGAGAGAAAGTGGCACCAGGAGTTTAGCCCCAATATCTGCATCGTGTGAGCCCCAAACACAAGCAAATTTTTATTTGGGAAATGCAAACACAATCCCATCTTTTATAGATCAAATTGGATCCCTGTCCTATTATGATTGTTCTGTGTGTAAGATTATATCCTAGAATGTTGCAGGGCTGCGCAATAAGACGAATAACCAAACATGGTGTGATTTTATTTTAAACTATGACATCCTATGTTTCCAGGAAACTTGGACTAGAGATCCAATTCATAACAATGGTTTTAAAACATTTCCCATGTCTGCAGAGAAAGGACTATGGGGTAGAGCAAAGGCAGGGCTCTGTAAATACATAACTATAATAAATTAGCAATAGACAAAATGGAATCAAAGTTGGGGGACAGATATTACCAACTGATCAAATTACATCAAAGCTTGACCCATTGTATTATTTTGGTTAATATTTACAATAATATATTACCAGATGAGTTTGGTATGGTTGTAAAAAATATTGGCAAGGGCCTTAATTCTGCCAGCAATGATAGTGTAAAAGATACAATGATACTCCTGGTGGGGGGCTTTAGTTGTCTCCTATGCCCTCATGGGGATAGCAGAATCTGTGATTTCAGTGATGAAGAAGCCACATGTAACACTCATTTCTGCCATACATTGTTAGGGGATTTGCTTAATAATCTGATCATAAGTAAAGAGCTGGGTTTTATGAATGACTTACTGGCTAACCCGATCCCCATGCCCCCCACATTTAATGGTAGAGGTTTATCCTCAACCATAGATTACATATTAGTATCCCGTAACTACACATCGAGGTTGCACTCTTTTGAAGTTGGTGATAAACCCATGAGTGATCACTTCCCACTATGCCTATCGATTAGCTTGCCATCACATAGGTCTGAAAGGGTACACAACCCGACAGAAGCCATGGTAATGGTAATTTCAGACACTATCAGCCGGGTTCAGGGAGTTATTATTTGTCCAACTTCGTAATAAAGTCAAGAGTCAGGGGTGGTTTGATAATGAATGTACCCGAGCATATACCAACCTCAAAAATTATCTACACAGACAGCCCAGAATTCTCAACAATGTCATGCAGGCAAGAACAGGTTACAGGCTGGCCCTTAAGGAGAAAAAAGGTGCTATGAGAAGGGAAGCCTGGGAATCCATTCATAGTGCGGCACTACAGAAAGATAGAGCCGACTTTTGGCGAGCTGTGAAAAGGCAGTTTTTTCAACCTGTGGGTGGTCCATCGATAGAAATCACCATACCTGAGGAATCCTGGGTTAGACACTTTTCTAAGGTGTAAACCGGGCAGGAGTCCCTCAATTTAACAGGTACTGATATATCTGAAGATAATATTGATAAAGTAGACTTGAAGTTCACACTGGAGGAGGTGGAGAGAGCTGTTTCAGTGAGCGAGGGAGATTAAGCTCTTGGGCCTGATGTAGTATCACTGGACCTGTTCAAGCCACATATTGCTCTTTGGGGGCACATTGTAACCCAGGTTTTTAATGCCTGTTGTTTGGACTCAATGCCAAAATCCTGGGTGGAATCCATTATAGTTCAAGGCCCATTTTGCTACTGGACTCCATGATAAAAGTAGTGGCCGAGTTTTATTGGAGCACCTGCAAGTATAGGCAGATGCTATCAGGTGCTATCAGATATACAGTATGTAGTTGCAAATTATAAAACCTCGAGTGAGTCCGTCCTGAAATGACATGATTTTCTCAGTTCGCTAATCCCCAGTGGGCTGAAGCACCATCCTGTCAACAACGTGTTGCATTTTTTCTGCCTTCATGATGGACTACCTTCCATAATGAAACCAAATGGCCTCACCAGGGCTTTCAAAACAGTGGAAGAGCCGCAAAACGGAGAAAATCATGTCATTTCAGGACGGACTCACTCGAGGTTTTATAATTTGAAACTAAAGAAACCAGAAGGCCACAGGAGTGGCCACGCCCACTAGGGAGGTGTCTGTTATGTTTAAAATGAGTTGCATAATTGCTGGTCCTGTTGTTTCATGCTGAATTGCCAATGATTAAGGGCTTCAAGCCCGAAACGCGTCTGGCAGCACTTTCATGATGACTTCCTGCTGAAAACTGTATGCAGCCTTCGTGAAATAAAATACGGAAAAAACCTACCTTTTGTGGCTCTTCCACTGGGAGTAACCTGTTTTGAATGACATTAGCGGCTCGCTCCGGCCGCGGGAGAAGCCCCGCTGTGAGCCCAGCGTCCCCGAGGTGAGGCCATTTGGTTTCATTATGGGAGGTAGTCCGTCATAAAGGAAGAAAAAATACAACACGTTGTTGACAGGATTGTGCAGCAGCCCACTGGGGATTTGCGAACTGAGAAAATCATGTCATTTCAGGACGGATTCACTCGAGGTTTTATCCTTTTCAACCACAGAAACGAGAAGGCCACAGGAGTGGCCACGCCCACCTGTTGTTTCATGCTGAATTGCCAATGATTGAGGGCTTTAAGCCCAAAACGCGTCTGGCAGCACTTTCATGATGACTTTCTGCTGAAAACTGTATGCAGCCTTCGTGAAATAAAATACGGAAGAAACCTACCTTTTGCGGGTCTTCCACTGGGGGTAACCTGTTTTGAATGACATTAGCGGCTCGCTCCGGCCGCGGGAGAAGCCCCGCTGCGAGAGCAGCGTCCCCGAGGTGAGGCCATTTGGTTTCATTATGGGAGGTAGTCCGTCATAAAGGAAGAAAAAATGCAACACGTTTTCGACAGGATTGTGCATCAGCCCACTGGGGATTTGCGAACTGAGAAAATCATGTCATTTCAGGACGGACTCACTCGAGGTTTTATTATTTGCAACTACAGAAACCAGAAGGCCACAGGAGTGGCCACGCCCACTAGGGAGGTGTCTGTTATGTTTAAAATGAGTTGCATAATTGCTGGTCCTGTTGTTTCATTCTGAATTGCCAATGATTATGGGCTTCAAGCCCAAAAAGCATCTGGCAGCACTTTCATGATGACTTCCTGCTGAAAACCGTATGCAGCCTTCGTGAGATAAAATACGGAAAAAACCTACCTTTTGTGGCTCTTCCACTGGGGATAACCTGTTTTGAATGATATATATATATGACTTCCTGCTGAACACTGTATGCAGCCTTCGTGAAATAAAATACGGTAAAAACCTACCTTTTGCGGCTCTTCCACTGGGGGTAACCTTTTTTGAATGATGTTAGCGGCTCGCCGCGGCCGCAGGAGAAGCCCCGCTGCGAGCGCGGCATACCCGAGGTGAGGCCATTTAGTTTCATTATGGGAGGTAGTCCGTCATGAAGGAAGAAAAAATGCAACACGTTGTAGGCAAGATTGTGCATCAGCCCACTGGGGATTTGCGAACTGAGAAAATCGTGTCATTTCAGGACGGACTCACTCAAGGTTTTATAATTTTCAACTACAGAAACCAGAAGGCCACAGGAGTGGTCACGACCACTAAAGGGGTGTCTATTATGTTTAAAATGAGTTGCATAATTGGTGGTCCTGTTGTTTCATGCTCAATTGCCAATTATTAAGGGCTTCAAGCCCGAAACGCGTCTGACAGCACTTTCATGATGACTTTAAGCTGAAAACTCAATGCAGCCTTCGTGAAATAAAATACAGAAAAAACCTACCTTTTGCGGGTCTTCCACTGGGGGTAACCTGTTTTGAATGACATTAGCGGCTCGCTCCGGCCGCGGGAGAAGCCCCGCTGCGAGAGCAGCGTCCCCGAGGTGAGGCCATTTGGTTTCATTATGGGAGGTAGTCCGTCATAAAGGAAGAAAAATGCAACACGTTTTTGACAGGATTGTGCATCAGCCCACTGGGGATTTGCGAACTGAGAAAATCATGTCATTTCAGGACGGACTCACTCGAGGTTTTATTATTTGCAACTACAGAAACCAGAAGGCCACAGGAGTGGCCACGCCCACTAGGGAGGTGTCTGTTATGTTTAAAATGAGTTGCATAATTGCTGGTCCTGTTGTTTCATTCTGAATTGCCAATAATTATGGGCTTCAAGCCCAAAAAGCATCTGGCAGCACTTTCATGATGACTTCCTGCTGAAAACCGTATGCAGCCTTCGTGAGATAAAATACGGAAAAAAACTACCTTTTGTGTCTCTTCCACTGGGGATAACCTGTTTTGAATGATATATATATATAATATATATATATATATATATATATATATATATATATATATATATATATATATATTACCTACTGGCGGTCGCCAGTAGGTATATATAGTTAGGATTTTTTCTCTATGGGTTTTTTGAAAATTCTATGTCTAATAACTTTGGCGTTTGTGGACGGAATTGGCTGAAATTTTCAGGAAAATTGCACATTTTGTTACTGAGCAGCCCTTGAAAATTTGGGGGGGGTTCGTCCAGTGGGGGCCGAGAAAAAAGGGGGGTCCCAAAACGTGTTTTTAACATTGAGTTTTCCATAGGCCGGTTGGCCTCACTTTTAGCCCGAACGGCTGAATGGATTTGCACGAAACTTGGCAAAATTGTAGGGACTGGTAGCCCGATGTGCCTTTTGTAGGTCTCAATATATGTGCTCCAGTGGATTTTGAGAAATTAACGTTTAAAAAAAGATATATATCTGTAACAGCGGACCGGTTAGCGCTCTGGTTCGCGGACTTTTCGCGCAACGGAGCTTTGTGAAGCGAAGCTGATTGGTTCTCCGGCGTCTGTCAACATTCCAAACAGTCCGTAGCGGCCGCCATCTTGTCTCTCGGTAGGATCGAGAGACAAGAGGAGGTCAAAACAAAGGGGGAAATAACTATAAGGGGGCATAGTAGATCCTCGCTGACCCCCTAGGTTTGATGTGGAGGTTTTAAAAGGGCCCCGCGGGGCAAAAAAAAATAATAATAATAATAATTGAACGGCTGAATGGATTTGCACGAAACTTGGCAAAATATTAGGGACTGGTAGCCCGATGTGCCTTTGCTAGGTCTCAATATATGTGCTCCAGTGGATTTTGAGAAATTAACGTTCAAAAAAAGATATATATCTGTAACAGCGCTCCGCTTCGCGTAACGGAGGTTTGCGAAGCTGATTGGTCATTCTGTCACTGGGCTATAGTTGGGCTACATCTGGCTGATATTTGGGCTACATTTGTTTTTTTGTGTGTCTGGCGGCCATCTTTGGGCTACATTGGGCTACATTGGGCTTCATTGGGCTACATTCGGCTAATTAGCAAATAGCTCATCGCAAACTAGGAATGGTAAAGAATCGCTATTTATTCCTTAAAGTTCGCTATTTAGGAAATGCAAAAAAATTTGATGATATATATGGCGGTTCATCTCTAACAAGATAAGAAGCATAGGGATACATTTATGATGACTGGCGCATCACCAGGGATGTGTTAGTCATTCTGTGCCGCTGTTCCGTCACCTATGGTGTGCTGCATTTACAATGCGGCGCATCATGGGGCAAAAACAGCACAGATGCGTGATGTATCTGTGCCGTAAAGGTGGCGCATTGCTGGAGTTGTATCGCAAGTGTGATGAAGCTCCAGCAAGGGTCGGGGGTGCCCCTGTCGCAGGGTTTCTGTTCTCACACAGAACTGTGGACAGAGGATTGGAACCTCGGCGAATGCATTGCTGGAGTTGTATCGCAAGTGTGATGAAGCTCCAGCAAGGGTCGGGGGTGCCCCTGTCGCAGGGTTTCTGTTGTCACACAGAACTGTGGACAGAGGATTGGAACCTCGGCGAATTAGGGTGTCCCAAAACTCACGTTAGTAATCAAAAACTCCTTAGCAAGCTAGGTACAGTGTCACATTGGATATAACAAACTCTCAATGTTTAGACAATCCAGAATATGAACTTATAGTACCTCAGGATACGTGGAACTCATGAACAGTCGGTCGTTATAGATTTCTTAGAAACCAGAACATGGAGTTAAGAAGAACAGATGTGTATTTGAAATGTTTATTTACTAATGCCGTCTTCTCAGGCGTAGTACCTTAGATAATAAAAGTACACATATTATCAGTAGCAAAATTACCAGCATAGTTACTAGTACATAAAAAGTGAATGGTGATAGTATGTTAACATGCTGTAAATGAATAAGAGTTAGCAACACTTATAAGCAGCCGCGGGCCGTGGAGGGAGTTACGGTGAGGCAGGGAGGCGGGGAGGGGGAGAAGCAGGGTGGAGAATACAAGTACACATATTATCAGTAGCAAAATTACCAGCATAGTTACTAGTACATAAAAAGCGAATGGTGACAGTATGTTAACATGCTGTAAATGAATAAGAGTTAGCAACACTTATAAGCAGCCGCGGGCCGTGGAGGGAGTTACGGTGGGGCAGGGAGGCGGGGAGGGGGAGGGGCAAGGTAGAGAGGGCTCCACCCTGCTTCTCCCCCTCCCCGCCTCCCTGCCCCATCGTAACTCCCTCCACGGCCCGCGGCTGCTTATATCTCACCCTCCCTAATACACATATTATATTATTTGCTAAGAAGGTCTCTTTGTGTTGGTTTAGGGCGTGCCCATACTTTAGTGTCTTAGATTTGAAGGAATCACATCACCATACACCAGCTCTCTCTTCATGTGAACCGCATCAACTGTTGTGTATGTGTGTTCGGCAAAGCAATATAAAACCCGCCTCATGCCCAGAATTGGCAGAAGTTGCACTTATGTTATGAGTATGAAGTCGTGGAGATCAGACCTCATAACAATTCTGTATCGTGTTGTTCTTGAAACTTTAGCACTCGCTGTACAGATATAGTTTAACAAGTAAAGCAGATAGTAGACCAATAACATATTATTCTCATGTAAACCACGATGAACTACTAGGTGTAAAGCTAAAGCAACAACTAAGTGTCGTGTGCAGAAGTTGCAAAAAAGGAAAAATGGCGTTTAAACCGGTAATGAGCCCATGCTAACTTAACACGGTGTAAAGATATCCAGGACCTAGATGACACCTCCTCATGATCCGGAAACGAACTGAATAAGATAATAGAAGTGCCATCTCATGAGAGCAGATTGCAAGTTTATATGTGGACGGTCCGCAAGGTAAAGCATTAAAAACTAGGAAAATTTAATGCTAAAGAAAAATAAAACAGCCAAGTACTTTATCGAGTCTTAAGCCAATAGGCAAGGTAAATAATAAAAACTTGATAAATAAGTCAATGAATTGTCAATGAAATGCTAGTACTCAGCATATCAAACATGAAAAAGGTCTATGACATAACTGTGTATGCAAAATAAGCTGCAACAGCCTCCAATAGGAAGTCACCGTCTTCATCCGAAAACAGTTCAGCCATCCAATTTAAAAGCGGAAAAGAACATACGTGCTCTCCCAGCACCGGATCCTCTATCACCATCAGAGGACAGCTCGGTGGGTTTTCAAGAAAGCTCTCTTCCAAGAAAGACTGTGCTGCCGCCAGTAAATTCCAGGGACCAAGTAGTCCATGCATCAATGCCACAGCCATAATCCTTTCGCCAGGACAAACCAACTCATGAGTAATGATAGGAGTCATCAGCTGATTAAAGTCGACGTCAGGAGAAACCGGTCCGCAGAGACACAAATCAATGGCCCAATCGAAATCACAGGTCAGGCAGTGAAATACAGGCTGGACACAGGTGAAGTAGGAGAACCGAAAAGATAATCCATATGCCGTGCTTAATATCGCCAACGGCATTGTGCCATAATATTCTAGCATGCGATTGCGGAACAGTGTCAGCAGCTGCAGGGTCGGAGGTTGCATAGGAGGGACATCCATATTTAAAAATGTAAAAAAGCACAAGAGCGTCCGCTGGTAATGCAAGTAAAAATGCCAATCCACGAACCAGAGTGCAGAAAATACAATGAAAGGAAGCAGGGATGACTCCAAAGATTTTCTCAAATGAAGTCACGAGACCACTGGTAACAACTTTAAAAAAGTGTGTCAGGGACTTTGTGGAGGATGCGTTAAAGATAGTCGGAAACATGTTGCTGAAATTGAAAGGCAAATCTTAATTGAAAAGGGTGTGCACCTCTGTACGGGTGTTCGCTATGTGAAGTACGAAAGTTTCACGGGCCGAACTCAAGGCCACCTCTCTCTGAGACAAAAGAGCTCTTATTCTTGCCATGCCGTTGAAACGTGTCCCAAGGTTGGTATTTGTGGCCAGATTGAAAACTCCCTATGTTCATGTGTGGGAGGAAATAGAACATTTCTGCAGCAAATAACCCGTTCACTTACTGTTACGATAAAAGGAATACTTTTAATTAACTCAGAACAATCTTCATTATTGAGCATCAAATAACTACCATTTTCCAACAACTTGAACGTGGGGATGATAGCAGGAACTGGCGTGCCTTGCAACACGCAAGCCATATTTGGTCGGTGTTTGTTGCATGAACCGTGTAACTGTATGTGCCTACACATTAGTGAATGATCTGGCGTCTCAGTGCATTCCTCTCCATTCAGATAAACTTCTTGATCATCTTTGAAACATCTGTATGTGTATGGAAGCGACCAGACCTCATGAAGAAAAGCACTACCTAAAGGTTCATAACGACCTATTGGTATATATTTCATACAATTTGAAAACTTATATAAAGCAAAAGGCAGCGTTATTAAACCGTGGATAAGGCATGTTGTCAAAAAACCCGCAATCCTCTGCTGATGATGTCACTGAGCATGTCATGAATGATGTAATATGTGACATCATCAGCAGTGGATTACGGGTAATAGTATCTCTAGTTTACTCCCCTATAGCTGTCTTTATTTTAACATAAGTGTGTGTTTCCCTCCCTTATACTTACTGTTTTTGGTTCGCTTCCAGTTCGCGTACCGGCGAGCGAACTAGGAAGCGAACTAAGAGAAATAGAGGTTGGCACAGTTCCAAATATTGTACCAATTTTTTAATAACGGGGAGGTAGTTCTGAAAAGAACTTTTTTTTTTTTTTTTCTGAACATTTTTTTACTGTTTTTGAATTTTTCGGAACAGTTTTATATTTTTGGGGGTTTTTCTTGGAGGGGGCAATGAAAACGATTCATTGTAAAGGGCTCAACAGGAGCAACAAAACAAAAAAAGAAGTATTTATTATTTTGGGCATTTCGGACAAACTTGCATATGATAGTCAATAGCTCTGTTGATCAGAGTGATGCTTCTTTCTCCGTAGGAAATGAATCCATCGCAAAATACGCAGGTGTGTTTTACTTCACCAAATCTCATTTGTATATTTGGCACCATCTCCCTGCCCTCTGGTCCCGTTACTTCCGGTACAACAGATCTTCTGGCCATAATAGGGAGATTATCTAGGTCGTTCCGAAACTGTGCAGCACTGTAGTTGTTAGGATGCCACCTAGTCATATGGCGATGCATTGTGTAGTTTCCGAAACTGTATTTTTTGTCGGTCCCTCTGGACAGTCTATCTTGACATATAAGGCAAGTTACGTATCTTGCATTTACTTTTTTCTGACCTTTGGGAATTTTAAAAAATTGCCAAATGAAGTTTTCTTTCCGGTGAGACGTCCTGGGCTGCTCAGGCAAAAACTGCCTCTCTTCGTGCTCGTCCTCCTGTTCCTCTTCTTCTTCTTCTTGTTGAATTATAACTTGAGCAGGTGGTCCACTCTTCCTTGGATGTGGTGGAGGTGGTGGGGAAGCACCAGCTGAAGCTACTAAAGAAGCCATTGCTCAGTGATCACAAAGGGTCTTTCTCTCACAATGATGAAAGTCAGAGTGAGGAAAGAAGGAGGGATTTTCATCATTTGGGAAAAACAAGAGTTCTCAACCAATCAAAAGTGTTCATTTTAGATTATATGACCTAGTCTTACATCATTAGGAAACCAAAAGTGAAATGAACCAATGAAAAGTGTTATTACCAAGTCACATGACTTGCTGTGTTTACGTTAAGCGCTTTGCAGGGCCTCCCGGTTTGCTTCCAGAAACCTGCGCTTTGCGACTCGCTTCGCGTACCAGTTCGCTAACGTAGCACGTCATATGACGTATCACGCGACAACGTGAAACGTCATGCGGACGGGAGGCGTCACGATGTTGTTTTCTAACGCGGCACTTGCGGTAAAGAAACGTTTACCGGCTCGCGGTCTATTTCGCGGCATCAAGGTCAGCTAACGGGAAGCTTCCCGATTCGCGAAGCGGGAACGAAGAAAAAAAAATATTTTAAAAAAAAATTATTCATAAACATATAAAATATATTTTTGGATTTAAAGAAGAATACATTTTACAGCTACAGATATTAGCTGTTAAAAAACCAATGAAATTCACAGAAAAAACCATAGGTTATAGACCATATATAGTTAGGAATTAGCATTTACAAAACCTTGAAAATTCACTGAAAAAACCATAGGTTATAGACCATATATAGTTAGGAATTAGCATTTAGAAAACCTTATTTTACTCACACAAAACCATTGAAATTCCATATATAGTTAGTTGCACTAACTATATATCGCGCACCCGCAATCCACTGCTGATGATGTCACATATTACATCATTCATGACATGGTCAGTGACATCACTGATGACATCACTGATGACATCTCAAATGACATCACTGATGACATCATCTAGTGTCTGTGTGTTTTTGTAAAGTTTAAATACGTTTTACATATTGAAGAATGACTGGATGTATGGAAGACTGAGTGTGTGTGTGGCTGGCTGGGAGGTGTGTGACTCTGTGCATATCAATGTGTACTTGTATCAGTGATTGTATAAGAGAGTAAGTATGTGTTAGTATATGTGTGAAAAGTATGGTGTTCTGTGTTTAACTATAGATGAGGAAATCGAAGTGTGATTGATTCTTCACAGGACTGACTAGGTGTATGAGTGCATATGATAGTGTTGTAATAATAAGTGACTGTATGTATGAGTAATTGTATGGGTGAATGAGTGAATGTGTGTGTAGACGTACGAATCAGTGAGTGTGTATGTAGTAACTGGTATTGGTGTGTCATGATGTCATCAGTGATGTCATTTGAGATGTCATCAGTGATGTCATTTCAGATGTCATTAGTGATGTCATCAGTGATGTCACTGAAGTATGGTGTTCTGTGTTTAACTGTATAGATAAAGAAATGGAAGTGTGATTGATTCTTTACAGGACTGGCTTGGTGTGTGAGTAACTCCATGGATGAGTGGCAGTGTGTGACTGTCTGCATAGGTGTATGAGTGCATATGATAGTGTTGTAATAATAAGTGACTGTATGTATGAGTGATTGTATGGGTGAATGAGTGAATGTGTGTGTAGACGTAGGAATCAGTGAGTGCTTATGTAGTAACTGGTATTGGTGTGTCATGATGTCATCAGTGATGTCATTTGAGATGTCATCAGTGATGTCATCAGTGATGTCATTTGAGATGTCATCAGTGATGTCATCAGTGATGTCACTGACCATGTCATGAATGATGTAATATGTGACATCATCAGCAGTGGATTGCGGGTGCGCGATATATAGTTAGTGCAACTAACTATATATGGAATTTCAATGGTTTTGTGTGAGTAAAATAAGGTTTTCTAAATGCTAATTCCTAACTATATATGGTCTATAACCTATGGTTTTTTCAGTGAATTTTCAAGGTTTTGTAAATGCTAATTCCTAACTATATATGGTCTATAACCTATGGTTTTTTCTGTGAATATATATATATATATAAAAAACTTTGATAGAAAAGCAGATATTTGAGGTGAGAAAATGTAAAGTGTTGCTGGTGTTGTGGGTGCTCTATACAGGAGCTGCCTTCCACCTAAACTTGGGAACTACCCAGAGTTCCCTCCTTCTTTTTTGCATAATTTATGTGTCACTCTATGCCTGCAAGGGAATTGTTTTGACTTATAGTGGGTGCTCCCTTGTGTCTGGACAAAGCTAAACCTCTCTGATGAGCTGTAATGACAGCGAAACACGTGTCAGGGGTTGCTTTTATTCATTTCAGGTTGGCTTGGATGGTATTTTACCAATCCAAAGCTGTAATATTGTGCCTGGAGTGGTAAATGGCTTTTGTCATTTTACTGCTCGGCGTGGATAGCACTGTGCTAATCCTATGCTTAAAGACTTTGCTGTACAAATGGTAAAAGACTTTGTCCATTTCTATCTCGGCGTGGATAGCACTGTGCTAGTCCTATGCTTAAAAATGTTGATAGAAAAGCAGACATTTGAGGTGAGCCAATTTAGCGGTCGCTGGTGTTGAGGGTGCTCTATACAGGAGCTGCCTTCCAACTAAACTTGGGAATTACCCAGAGTTTCCTCCTTCTTTTTTGTATTTAGATATATATATATATATATATATATATACATATATATATATACACATACAAGTATGCGATCACCGCGCTTCAGCAGAAATCAGCCAGCACTCCAAAGAGTAAAGTCACTCAATCTTTATTTTGGTGATGATTACATCGACGCGTTTCGACAGCTTCAGGCTGTCTTGTTCACGATATATATATATATATGATAAATCCATTGCCTAAGGCTTTCTTGGGGTCCAAGAGTCCTAATATATGAATTCCCACCCTTTCATAGGGTGTGCCCACAACAGGCATGGAAGCTGAGGAGCTTTCAGATTTTTCCCAGTCTTTCCACTAGCCTGGCAGTTGAGACAAGCCCTACAAAGTACAGCGATATTTGTCTTTACCCGGACCAATAAAAGTGGGTGACAAGCCTGTTGAAGATCTTGTCCTGCCCCAGATGTCCTTCCAGGGGTATATCATGAGCCAGCCCCTGTAGGAAGACCATGCAACATGGGGGAACAATCAATACTAGACTTGCCCCATGCTCGGGAGACTTAGGCTCACTATACAGGAGGTCAATCTTCGAGGATATGAGGTCATCTCCAGAGGTGTCTCCAGCTGCTTTGGACTTCAACTTCCTGCCTCATTCCTTCTAGAACTGAGGTACTCTTTCTGTGCCTTCCAAAACTCTTCTCTGGTACGCCTCCCTTCAACTTGCCATCCAGCACGTTCAGGCAGGGTACCAAGGAAGGCAATGTCCTCCCCAGCAGGTTTTGGGGTGGCCTCCTCTGGTGTCCCATCCACTTGTGGTGGAAGGCATTCATGGGCTGGCTTCCCATGCCTCTTGCCCTTCCCTTTCCTGGTAGCTGTCTGGGGCATTCTTCCAGTCTCCAGACATTATAGACTCACCTCCTGGGCAGCCATAGACCTAGTGGTCACAGACCCACTCAGATAACCCTAACATTTTCAGGTGTGACTTGAGTTCCACTTCCTTCTAGACATTGTGCACTATGTCATTCCCTAACAGACAGTCCACGGATAAAGCAGGGCTTACAGCTCTCCCGATTGTCTGCTACCACAGCCTGGTGGTCTGTATTGGGTTTCAGCTGCTCTGAGAACACCAGGTGACACCTGGAAGTAGTCATACTGGCTCCTGTGTCTCTCAGAGCCTCCACCTTCTACACATTGATGATGACCCACTGCCTATACTTTAAAGTTGCAGAAGGCATGTGGGCTTTGCGTGCCATCTCAATATCACCACCAGGGGGCAGTGCCCGACTGGAGCACCTGGCACCACCCGTCATATGCCGGATCTGTGAAGTCTTTCTTCTGTAGGCCATATTGGGAGTGGGGCCCTTTCCCCGTAAACTATTCTGGGGGCCTTGAGATAAGTCATTGGTTTTATTTTTATCTCTCCCTTCTTTCTTCTGTTGGGAACCCTGACCACCCTTTTTTGGTAGTCTCTCCAGACACATTCTTAGGCACTCTGATACTGACTCAGAGGTCAAGCCTTCTGGGATCAGTAAGCTTGCTATCCGCTAGGTGTTGGTGCAGCTCTGGAGAACAAATACTGAACATGTGCACTTTAAGATTTAGTTTGTACAGCCCACTGTAGTCGTTCACCTTGCATCCCCTTGCGCAGCATTTCAGTGCCTTAATGGCATAATCAAAAAAGTCCACCCAGGACTGATTTGGGAGCTAGTGTCAGGAGTGTGTCCCTCCCCACTGTGGGCATGTGTTTCCACAGACCTCCCCCAGTACTTCTCTGGGACCTTATGTTTCATGAGTGCAACTTAATAACCAGTACTCCTCTGGGACCCTTATGTCTCCTGAGTGCTACATAATCAACAAACCACTTGTCTTTATCATATCCAACCACATGGTTAGGCACCATCTCCTGGTGCATGTGGACCCTCACCTCACTAACAAACACAGTTGGCACACTGTCACCATCGCTATGGGGTCCTGTAGGTTGATTTTCCTTTAGCTCCAGCTCCCTTATGGTCTTCTCATGCCCCAACAGTCTGTTTTTCTCAGCCAAGGCCATCTCCACTTTAGCCTTCTACTTCACCACGGTCCTTTCAGACTTCTCTTTTGCAAAGGCCTTTTCAACCTGCTGTGCCTCCATGGCCAATTTCTTCTCTTCCTTATCCATCTTTGATCTGTCCTGAGTTATCTGGAGCTTCCTTTCCTCCCTCCTGTCCTCCTTCTCTTGGGTCAGGCCCCTGGGAGACTCATTGATTCCTGCTTGGGGACGGATTTCTATTCTTAGGAGTATGTTACCCCCCTCCTCAACAGGTTACAGTCCAAGACCCTCCTGCAGGTTCTGCTTTGATCCTTCTTCCCTCCTCTCCCTCCTAATTATCTATTGGTGACGGGTGGGCCTCTGCCCTTCCCCTCAAGGCCTTCTGGAGTGCCACCTTCTTGGAGCTCCTTTTGGTGAGCAACCCCATGTCCTGGCAAAACACCTTGAGCTCGGCCACAGTGTAGTTCTCCAGGTTGACAAGCTCAAACTCCATCTTTGCAGGTAGGGCAACAGGCACAGTTGGGTAGTGTAGGAATGAATTTAGAAGATAAAGGCCAATCGTGGAGAAATTAAACTCAAATTGATCTCAAATGAGGAATGGTAGTACCTACCAAATCATTATATGGCACTGCACCAATACAAGTCCTATCCTCACTACTGATTACCAATGTTAGAAATTGAGTTACTAGTTGACGGAGGTGTGAGCTCTGTTCAAGCAGCAAACGCAATCCAAGTCAGGATAAGGCACAAGCAAACCCCAAATTAACCTGTGCTCAACATCCTAGTAGCTTGGCAGAGAGCAGTCAGGCTTAGCTTAGAGATAATGAGCAAATTATATGTGCAACACTTCAAACAGTAAAACTGTGAATATAGTGAAATTACCACTCAAAAAAATAAATAAAACAAGACCATAACAACCAAAATCCAATCAGTAGAACTGGAGTTTTTATTTTTTAAAGAGTGAACTGTAAAATATCACATAAAAACACAAAGTGCCATCTGTGGCTATATGGTAATGTTGCACTGGGTCAAAGTCAAAAGTTCAGGCTGACCGCGATAGATCGCAGTCAGGTCCAGTCACAGATTAGTCCAGCTGAAGTTTTGCCTTCTCAAGTTTGTGCAAAGAGTCCCGTTCACATTGGAGTGGGTCGCAGGGAGAAAAGAGAGCATTGTGGGCTGTGGTCAGCAGGGTGCAAATAGCATCCAATGTATTGCAGATGGGCAGGCTGAAGCTTAGCTGTGGTGGTCCTCCATGTGTGATCTGTGCTTGCTGACCGAACCAACAGGCTGGCTGCAACTTGCACTGAATTTCTGTGCGAGCAGAGCAGTTCCAGTATGAACGGACTCATTTTCAGACTTGAAGAGCCCATATGCTTGATTTCAAGAGCTCAGAAGCCACACCAATGGTCCAGCACGCGAGAGGCACCACTTGGGGGTCAGTAAGTTGCTGAAGAAGGAGCTGGTTGAGATTCTTTAAGGTCCTGAAGCTCAGATCAGGAGGCCTCCATAATAGTCCTTTGAGTCACTCTGGGGTCCTGGATTCAAGTTGAAGTTGAAGTTCTTCTTTCCTCAGGCAAGATGCAGCAGGCAGCAGCTCAGTACAGCAGGCCAGGCCAGCAGTTCATTCAGAACAGCAGACCAGCAGAGTGGCAGAACTTGTAACAGCACAGCAGTCATTGTTTCCGGAAGAGTATCCACATGTCCAGAAATGTACTGAAGAGCTGGTGTCTGAAGCCCTTTTTTAATAAGGGGATGTCCTGGTTCTATAAGGTTGGAGAAGCTTCTGGACAGTGACTTTGAAGTGGGAAACAGCATTTTAACTGGGGCGGAACCACCAGTTCTGTTACCTCACAAGCATTACCAAGCTTGCTTTTCCCATGCATATGCCTTTATCGCGCATATACGTGATAAAGGCAGTTGGTGCTCTAGATTCAGAGCAGATGGGCGGGGAGATTGGAAGGAGCAACAGAAAGGATTGGACAGGAAGGATCTGGATGCCGCTTGGTCAGTAGGGCTAGGGCCAGGTTTTAGGGCTTAGGGCACGGGATCAGGCTAGTTTTTAGGGCTGGTGACCGGTTTTAGGACTCAGGCCGGAGGACTTGGGTCAGGGTCGGTTTTAGGGCTGGGAGCCGGTTTTAGAGCTCAGGGCTGGGGTCGGGGTCGTTTTTAGATGCAGGGGCTGGGTTTAAGAGTTCAAACGAGGTTTGGTTGGGGTAGTTTTTAGGGCTGAGGTGGAGTATTATGAAGGGCTGGGTTTTAGGGCCTAGTACAGGGGGGTGGTGTGTAATCTTTACCACACATATGCCTTTACCAATCACGCCTTTACAATGAGATTCGTTGTAAAGGCATACGTGGTAAATGCATGCACGGTAAAGACCCGAGTATAGTAAAGACCACATTGTTAAGTCATGCAATATAACCGCATGTGTGTATCCAGAATACAACCCTTTGAAATGCTTGGCATTTCCTGCCTCCCCTGCCTGTCTCCAAGCTGGCTGAAGTGCATGAATGGCCATTAGGCCCTTTGTGTGAAGGCAGAACACTTGCTATTCAGGTTTCAGTAGGGTTGTGCTCTGCTTCTCCCTCCCATGCTGCCAGCAGATGGCCCACTCAGACACACCTAATCTCTCCATTGTGTGACTGTAACAAAGTCTAATTGTCAGTTACAACCAGTCATGTGACCCAAGGCACACTAGAGGCACAAAAGTGCTAATGGCATAAAAATGACAACTTTCGCAAAGTGGCAAACCCAACTTTACCACTAAATAGGGCTTTTCACCCCAGTTCCAAAGACACCAAACATAAACTGACTATCTCTTCCCATTTGGAAATTACACTTGTATAATGTAATGTTATCCTATGGGTAAGGTAGGCCTTGCATTACTGAAAATGTAATTCAAGAGTTTTTCACTACTTAAAAGTGCACATCCTACTTTTTAAATACATTGCACCCTGCCCTCTGGGCCATCCTTGGCCTACCTTAGAGGTGACCTTTATGTATTAAAAAGGAAGGTGTGGGCCTGAAAAAGGGTTTATTTAGCCAGTTCGAAATGGCTGTTGAAAACTGCACACAAAGGCTCTGCAATGGCAGGATTGAGAATTCGTTAAAGGGCTACTTAAGTGGGTGGTACAATCAATGTTGCAGGCCCACTAGTTTATTTTAAGCAGAGAGCACATGCACTTTAGCACTGGTTAGCAGTATTAAAATGCACAGAGTCCTAAGGCAAACAAAAATAGGATCAGCAACATTGAGGATAAGACTCAACACGTTTGGGGGAAGACCACCCTAAGGCTGACAGGTCTAACAACCTGTCAGAAGCCTTTGACACTATTAACCTCAAAATCCTTCTCAATTGTAAGTACTATCCTTGGGAAGGTATGAATGCTCTTTACTCATTAATAGCACGAAAGCCCCAGTAAATCTCTGAGATAAAATAACAATGTGTCCTTAATAACAAACCATATATATGAATCTATCTCTAAAAACTTTACAATTATAATTGAAATTGCTATAATACATACCTAAGTGTACATTTAAGAGGACATTAATATGTATCTACAATAATTGCATTCCTTTTGTTTAACATTATCTTCATAACCTTTAAAACCAATTATTTAAGATTAAGTAATGCACAATTTTCTATGTATTGTAATTTAAAAGTATTCTCACATAGTTACTATACTGCTGTGTCATGATCCAATGTATCAATCAAATACACGTTTCCAAACTGGGGTTGTTTGATCCACCTACTCGTCAGCTGATCGTCCAGGCGGGAATTTTTTCGAGACTTGATTACGCCAGCTCGTTCCTTCTCGGAGCCAATCAGGCTGAGGTGGTGCGTTTGCAGCGAGTTCAAAACGCAGCTGCTAGAGCCCTGTTGGGGCTCCCGCGTAGATGCTCAACAGCTGGTGCTATCCGACAACTACACTGGTTGCCCATGGCTAAGCAAATCGAATTTAAGGCTCTTTGCCTATCTTATAAAATTCTTAAATTCGCATCTCCCGGGCTTTTGGCTAATTTGACACCTTATGTTCCTGGACGCTAGCTGCGCTCCTTGAGGCAACACTTGGCCGTGATTCCCCGAGTGAAACGTCTCTGTATCGGGGGGTGGTCCTTTTGTTGTTTGGTAGCCAAGTTGTGGACTCTCTGCCCGTTCAAATTCGCAGTATGGATAGCCTGCTGGCCTTCTGTGGTATATAAATAAATAATACCGGATCTATTTTTGAATGAATGAATGAATAACAGATAGCTCAATAAATAAGAGTCAAAATTCGAGGTAGTAGGAGTTTTGCAGGTTTATTACAGCATAAGGACAGGAACAGGACAACCTGCACGGAATAGGATGGCAAGCCTGGCAGCGCTGCCGTGGTCAGGGTCTAGAATGGCTCACCAACAGGATCGGAACTGGGAACACTTTTTAATAACAATACATGAGCATATATACATAACGCCAACACATAGCATTACATTGCAATGGGCGTAGCAGTGGGTGGAGCAAGAGGCATGACGCGAAACAGTCGCGAAAGATAAGGGCTAAAGAGGGTGTAACTGGGTGTGCACATAGACATGTGATGCAAATGTAACAGAATATGTCATGAATGGGCGGAAACATTGGAGGGGGCTACCTAAGGAGCCGGGACCTCTAACCTGATGGTGCGCGCAAACTGGCAATGACGTGTTACTAGGAGAAGCTGGGGGCTATGAACTCTGTGCTAGGAGCAGAGACTAAAGTCTGGAGGGTCGGAGCGACATGTACCTAAACCCTATCTGGTATCTAATGTTTAGGGAACATGTTGATATAAACTAGAAGTCATGAGGGGAAAAGCTAACAGACTCTAAGGCTAGAGCATGCATTTATTCTCATGTAGTGCGTGATGAAGAATATTAAATGACCATTAAATACAGTATTTCTCTTAACATGGGGCCGAATAGGCTAGACAATGACGGAAACTATTGATGCGATTCAGTAGCTTGGGAATGCAGAGAAGGAGGACTAAACTGATAGCTGGAATCATAACATAGTCTTGGCAGACTCAGAGGCAGAGCCAAGCTGCACCGGGCACTGCGAGGCAGGAAGTAAGTGAAAGGTCGAGGATACAGGTGGGGGCTGGATCGCTCCTCAGCGAGGCTTCAGGAGACAGGAGCTGAATCTGGTGTCCGGGCCCTGTTGAGGCCTAGAAACGGGGACTTTCAATGAATTAACGTGCACACTGAGAAACGTGGCAACATAACTTTACATAGGCCTGACACTCATATTACTCACGAGAACTGGGAAATGACATACCAGAGGTGGACACAACTATAATTGCGTCTTGAATCGGACATGGGGAATACATATGCATATTTAATCATGCACACATAACATATGATGGATGACACGTAGGGACATAGAACATGACAAAATTTACTTTTCCACATTCCCTCCTTGTCACTACGTTTCCATCAGGAAACATCAATATTCATGATACCATCTATCATTTCATACAGTATCATTTGCTCGTCTCGAATTATCCTGGAACAGGATTTAGAACGGGGCTTGGGACTAGGAATACAAGAGGTAGCACACATGCCGCAAATCGCAGGGCCACATTGTATACAGAGGCAGCAGCTGAATATGATCGCTACTGCGATACCTAGAAAGGACAGGACTTTCCATCCCCAGGCGGAAATTATATTCCAGAACCAACCGGACCATGTCCAGGTGCCTGGATCTTGGTGTAACAGATGGGCAATTTTATGAAGTCTGGTTATAGCTGAATAAACAGACGGCGCGTTATTTGGAATGAAAATGCAGCAACTGGATCCGATGAGTCTACAGGCCCCGCCCCTATCGGCCAGTATGACGTCAAGGACGAGACGATTCTGGAGCACAACAATTCTCATAAAGGATTGCTCTTCGGTTAAGTTACCTAGAGCGGAGGCAGTCTCATCTACTACAGCTTCAAGGGTTCTTGTTAACCTACGGATTAGCTTACTATTTACAACTGTACCTAAATAAGGGAAAACACCTTTATCAATATCAATGAATTGCTCTGCAGCAGTTTCAGTATAGTCGACAATCGGGAGATTTCTCTTGTGTCTAGTATGTACTAGGTAGGAATTCCTATGGTAGTCAGGTGGGGCTAAAAAAACAGGTGGCAGTAGGAAGGCAATGTAACAGGTTCCCTCCCAATCGAGGGGCAGACGAACATATGCAGTTTGACCACAAACAAAATAAGAATGACGTGAAGCTTTAAAAATAGATTTCCCACTGTCACTATACTTGACAATAGTAGTACAATCACTATGTCCTACATGTACAGAACCATAATTACGAACACATAATTCGCCTTTGACTGGTAATACTGAAATAGCAGGTGAGTCTGGAGTAGTATCAGACTGAACATTCAGGACCATAAAATTCGACGAATAGTTACCTAAATTGTACACTTCATTTTCTAGATCTAAACCTGTTCTGTGGGGGGGACCATGCTTGTCTGGGAAACATGTGCTGTTAAGAAAAGACATATCTGTTGAGGATGACGTTAACGTGGACCATGCTCCACACGAACCATTATGTGAAAAAGGATAAGGAAAGAGTGGCAGAACTCCCTTTGACGTCTGGAAAGGGGGGAGTCGACCACACACCCAACAATTAGTGGCATTGCTGGTCTGGTGTGAATAATGCAACATGCGGATAAAAGTATTGTTACGCATAGCGAGGCGGTATGAATATTCATGAGGAGGCAGATCACTAAACGTGTGCTCTACTGTAACATTAGAATGCTTATTTACATGAGGAACTGAAAAACACAGATAAAATGCGTAACTAGTGCAGGAAGTCAAAAGGCTGAGAAATAATATGAAACTTAGAAAAACGATACATCGGATTGAGTTTTGACTGACTCTCTCACTATGGGGGTCTATTTTATACATGTCAGAAACAGTCTAACCGTTTCACCTAGGGGAGGACTTAGACAATCAAACTGGCTGACTTATTTTACTAGACCGTAGCTTTTGCTTATACTCCTGCTGCGGAGTTTTCTCTAACAGGGGAGGGGTTGTGTCAATGTCATTTGCGGGACAGTCCTTAGGAACAATGTTTTGACAAGTTTTTAAATCCTGGGAAATGTTCTTGGAGACCGGCTTTAATCCGTAGAATTTCTTGACGTGCGAAAGGTGTACCCAGCCGCGGCGTCCTTCCAATTTCACGGCTGTACGGGTGGTGAGGAGGACCTGACGGGGCTCCTTCCAACGTGGCTCCAGCGGACTTGATCTGTCGAAGTTACGTACGAGGACCATTGAACCTGGAACGATTTCATGTGGGGCCACCTCGGTATTGTCTGGAAATGCGGCGGCAACCTGTGAACGACATGAGTTGAGGGCAGACATCAAGGAAGCTAGGTAATCTGTCAGCATATTACATGAAACATCAGTAATACTTCGGGGTCTAGGAGTACCCCACATGTTAGGGGGGCGGCCGAAAACGACCTCATACGGGGACAGACCTGATCTGGAATGTGCGACCATGCGCATATAAAACAAAGCAACTGGCAGAGCTACTAGCCAGTCCACACCTTTCTCTTTACATATTTTGGCAATTCGGATTTTCAGAGTCTGATTATGTCTCTCGACCAGACCAGCTGCTTCAGGATGGCGTACACAATGAAACTTCCACTGGTACCCTAACAACAGGGAAACGTGCTTCATGAGTTCAGATGAGAATGGCTGACCGTTATCAGAATATACGACTCTAGGGAGTCCATAACGAGGGAAGAATTCACGAACTAACTGCTTGGCAGTGGTCGTGGCTGTGTAATCTGGGACTGGATATGCTTCTGTCCACCTGGACAAAGCGCATACAACTACAAGGACATACTTGAAACCTCGACATCGCTCCATCTGAATATAATCCATCTGGAGGACCTCAAAAGGGTGGTCAGGAGGCTGGAATCCCCCTTGTTCCACCGGGACACTTTTACCTGGATTAAACTGACAACATATCATACAGGTACGGACTTTCTGCTTGGCTGCAGCTCGTAAATGCTTGTTGAACCAAATGTTCTGGATACTGTCTAACATTGCTTTTTCTCCTAAATGTGCTGGACTATGTGCGGTATTAATGATAACTTGAACCATAGAGTCGGGGAGAAACCATGTGGTTCTTCCCTTCGTCACCCATCCTTGATCTGTCTGGACCCCTCCTTGTTCAGACCATTTCTTGATTTCATCGGGAGTAGCATGTAACTGGATATCTATGACATCCTGGGTGGGGTCCTTAACTGTCATACATGTAGTCAGATCTGGAGTTTGTGTCTGTGTCGGATTAACTTGAATGTCTGGAGTCTGTGCTGTAAACTTGGCTGTGCGATCTGCTAGATCGTTACCCTGGGAAATAATGTCAGTGACCTTCGTATGTGCTTTGCATTTCATGATAGCAATGGATGTCGGTAAATGTATTGCATCTATCAGAGCTTGGATAAGGAAACCATGCTGAATTTTGGTTCCATGAGAAGTCATGAAACCTCTCTCCTGCCAGAGCACTCCAAAGTCGTGAACGACTCCAAATGCGTAGCGTGAATCTGTGTAAACATTAACTTTCAAGTTCTTGGCGTGTATGCAGGCTTGTGTCAGAGCAACTAGCTCTGCTGCTTGAGCGGACAGAGTGTCAATGCGGTGTGTCTCAATAACTTCAGTGTCAGTAGTCACTGCATACGCGGCAACTAAATCTCCTGTACTAGTTCTCATACATGACCCATCCACATAAAGTGTCAGGTCGGGATCTGGTAACGGAGTATCTGTCAGATCTTGTCTTGGCTTTGTCGTAATGTTAACTACTTCCACACAGTCATGTGGGTCAGGATTCGAAGTAACTGATGGTAACAGTGTAGCAGGATTTAAAATGTTGCAGCGTCTGATTTCTATGTGTGGCTGGAACAGTGTCAATTCATAACCTGTTAAACGTGCAATTGTCAAGTGCTGAGTTTGTGTTCTATTTAAAAGAACTTCCACGGAGTGTGGAACTTGTACTGTCAGGGAGTGTCCTAAAACTATGGAATCACTTTGTCTGATAGCTAGTGCTGTGGCTGCAACTGACTTGAGGCACGCAGGCAAAGCCTGGGCGACTGGATCTAATGTGCTAGAAAAATAAGCACACGGCTTGTATTGTCCTGCTTGATCTTGTGTGAGAACAGATAATGCTGTACCTTCGCGTTCAGTGACGAAAAGTGTAAATGGCTTACTGTAGTTCGGTGTAGCTAGAACTGGAGCTTGACATAAAGCTTTCTTTAACTCGTTGAAACTAAGTGTATGTTCAGATGTCCAAGGGAGGACAGTCGGTGCGGCTGTCTCCTGTGTCGTTAACTGTATCAGTGGCTTGGCTAGAAACGCATACTGAGGAATCCATTGTCTGCAGTAAGAAGTAAGGCCAATAAAGGCACGTACCTCCTTCTGGGTCCTGGGCTGAGGAAGACTCGCTATCAACTGGATGCGATCGGGTGTCAACTGCCTACCCCTCTTGGACAGCAAGTGTCCTAAGTAAACCACTTGCTGGACACAGAATTGAAGCTTCGAAGGGGACACCTTGTGCCCCATCTCGGCTAGGAAATACAAGACTGTAAGGGATGCTTGCTCGCAGTCACGTTCAGAACGGGCTGTGATCAATAGATCATCGACATACTGGAGCAGGGCAGTGTCAGTTGGCATGTGAATGTTGTCTAGTTGTCTCTTGAGTGCTTGACTGTAAATACTAGGACTTTCTGTGAAACCTTGAGGAGCTCGTGTAAACATATAGCTCCTTCCATTTAAACAAAATCCGAAAAGAAACTGGCTGTCTGGATGAATTGGAACACTAAAAAATGCATTCTTAAGATCGATTACTGTAAAGAACATGGCTTCGGAATCAATGGCTGTCAATAGGGAAGAGATATCTGGGACAACTGGGTACTGAGGAATAATACATTTGTTAAGTTCTCGTAAATCAATCACTAATCGATATACTGGGGGTGCATTTGGATCAGTACGTTTCATGACTGGAATGATCGGAGAGTTACATACATTGGAGTCAGTTTCTACAACTACTCCTTGAGCCATGAGCTCGTCTATAATTTTGGATAAGGCTGCTACAGCCTCAGGTGGCAATCTATACTGCCTGATTCGTGGTAACACTACACCTGGTTTGAGAGTCACACGATAGGGTGTGATTTGCATGTAACCTACATCAGTTGGACCTTGCGCCCATAAATGCTGCGGGACATAAGACAATCTCGGATCAAAATCTCGTAATACATAGTGACCCTTAAAGTCACGTAGGAACAATCGTATTCCCTCGGGGGAACAACATATAACTGCACCTAACTCTTTCAATGTCTTAATGCCTAACAGATTTTCTGGACATGACTTAGTAAGTAACAGATCAGTAGTGCGGGACAATGGACCTACTTCTAGAGTAACTGGCTTTGAAATCTCATTTACGATAGGCTTTCCTGAAAATCCAAGGGAAACATTTCTAGAGCCTGAGAGCGGAGCCCCTGGAACTTCGGCGTGACTAATTGTGGTCCTACTTGCCCCTGTATCAATCAAAAACTTTCTGTCTTTCCCTAATACTTGACTGTGAACATAGGGACCCTCTTGATCTACAGGTATCTCGATGAGAGGCAAGCCTACCTCCCTCTCTAGGCTGTTTCATGAATACTGCTGATACTCTGGATACTCAGACTGTGCATACTGGTACATCTGCGATGTAACATGCTGTGTTGCAGCAATAGGCTGCGGTGCTGTAACTGTCTGTGGTGCATTCTGTGACTGAGGAGTCTGTGAAACTTGTTCTTGTCTAGGCGGACGTGGTCTTTCTTTAGTCTTACCAGTAGCTATGTTATGTTTCAGAACTGTACACTCGTTTATGAAATGACCTGGCTGTTTACAATAATTGCAGTTCCCTTTAACGGGTGCTGCAGGATGACTGGCTTGATTCGGACCCCTCTTCTGACTGTCTTGAGGAACAGATTGTGCAACTAGCACTTTCATTTTCGTGTCTTTCATACGTTTTCTTTCGTGTTCTTGTTCTTCTCTGATTCTATTCTGGTGATACTGGAGCATCTGGAGCATCTGGGACGGAGTATTAGCTTGCCAGGTACTTTCGACTTTCAGAACTCGGTTTTTAATTGGTGGACTTGAATTCTCGACTAATTTAGTAACGAAAAGGTGAGGGTACGACTCACTACTTGTCTTGAGACCACTGTTGATACTAAAGCACTTTTCAAACCTAGAATAAAAATCACTAATATCTTCATCTTGTTTCTGTTTACAGGCTGAGATTGCATCCCAGTCTTCCTTTTTCGTTGTTAATAATCTGGGTAAAACTTGAATCAATAATTCTGGTAATTCTTTACATTTCTCTCCTAGACCAGTACCTGGTACACGTATCTTATCTTCTGCTTCTAGGACTGCCCAATCTATCTTTTTCTCTCCCACCTCCCATTCTTTCTCTTTGAGCTTTTCATACACCCCGGCGGGCAACAGAACCTTTAACATTTTAATGATATCTGGGTAAGTGTATTCTCCCATACGGAGCATGTCTTTTAATTCTCTATGGTACCCTGCTGGATCTTTGTCATGACAGGGAATTAATTTCTTCATCTCTAGAAGTTCCATCTTTGTGATTGGAGTGTATACAAACACTCGCTGCATTTCGCCACCCGCTCCTCTGACTGGGTGGACTTCTCGTAACGGATTCTGTCTGTCTATGTAGAATGATTTACTTTCTGGGGGTGAGACATGAACGAAATGCAGGTTCAAGAACATTCTATATTTATGGCGTTGTTCTAGAATGACACTAATTAAATCGGTACCTAGACCTCTCCATCTGTACTGGAGTAACTCGTTCAGGATATCATGTAACGGGCCTGGATCAGAATGTTGACCCTCATACAGAGTAATGAGGTGCTGAATCATATACATACCCACCAGTCGCTGCTCGGCTGGGGGCATTTTCAGAAACATTTGTGCCACTATTTCGTCTGGAAAAGTGGTAGAATCAGTAATCCATCGGACTGCTGACCGAACTATTTCTTGTTCATGCATAGTACTTAACTCACTATAACCGATTCGTGATTTCAGAATGTGATCGGTAGCTTGGAATACTTGTTCTAGGGAACCTTGTTCTGGTGCTGAATGATGGGAAATTGGCTTGTGTTCTAGACGTAAATGGCGATCTGGAAATCTAGGTTTTCCTACATACGCTATTCTGGCGGTATTCTCATCGTCTTCTTCTTCAGGATCAGAGGTACTTTCTTTCTCGCTTACTTGTGCTGCTTTACGCTGTTCGTGTATCTTTATTATCTCTCTACGGATTTTCTTGTACATACTTTCCATGGCACCAATGGTATTGTGCTTTCCTTCGGCTATATTATCACTCCACTTTGTTAGAGTTTTCATTTCTTCCGGGTCTTTAGACGGATGATCCTGTTCTCTTATTAGACAGTTAATTAAGAATTTTAATATCATGCGCTGAATCTCGGCTTTCCTTTGAGACATGGCATCACTAATACTTTGTGGGTCATCCCCTGTACGGATGAAACGATATATCCTGTCTAGATCTTCTTTCATATTCGGCAGGGTGACTAGATACTCGGTCACTCTCCTTACGCGTACGGAATATAAAACCATATTAAACTCGCCTGGAACTGGGTCATAGACACATTCGCCAAGGGTTTGCCTGATCTCTGCAACAGACTTATTATTTTTAGGAGTACGCTGTGATGCTTGAGCATGTAATTCGAGTGCTGATAAACGCTTGTATGGCGGCGGGGTTTGAGGAAGACCTCCTCCTGCAGCCCCTAAACTAGAATCATCAACTGATGCTTTTCGTCCTGGCAGGGTGGGTAATTGTAACGTGGGCTGGACTTGTATGGCGGGCTGACCCGGGGGGGCTGTTAAGGGCACCCCGGTGTCTGGGGGAGTAGGAATTACCTGATTTACAGGGACTGGCGGAGCGCGGACAGGATTTACATATTCAGGGATTGTGTCGTCCAAATAGGACGAGATGAAAATATCAGCTGCGGTCGGTTTGTGACGTAGCTTGGTCGGAACTAACGGTGGCGGGAAATTACTAGATGCCTCCGGGGTCGCTTTTGGCAAGCCCTCGGCAAGAAGAGGATACATACCCTTAATAAGGGCATTCCTCTGTCTGTCTCTCTGTTCAGTTTTGACTTGTTCACCTATCTCGATTAATTCTTTTTCTTGGGCTCGCTCTAAGGATTCTCTACTTAATTCTGACTTTCTGATTTCTTTTTCAGTTCTTTTATGAGCTTCTTTGCGCCATAACTCGATGGCATCTTTCTGTGACTGTCTGGCTTTCTTTTTCCATAATGCCTCTTCTACTCGCATGATGCACTCGGCATCCCATGTACCCGATACGGGCCATCTATACTTCTCTTCTAACTGTTTGGTATACTCTACCCATAAGTCTAAATATAATATGGCGCTTATGCCATGTTTCTGATACATAAAGTGACCTGGACTGTCCCTAGGCGGGACGGGAACTGCTGCTTCCAGCAGACCCTTTCTAGTCTTTAACTGACGTAATTTTGAGAAGAGCGGCATGACTGGACTATAATCTGGACATAATACAATACACAATAAACACGATACTTATTCCCCATTCATACCACGACATTAAAATACATGAAGGACATTTAAAATAACAGTTCGAACAGAATACTACCTGGAAATACTGAGAACAGAACACTTGAAATTTCTCAAGAACAGAACTGACTAGAACAGAAACTAGATGCACTGCTGAAACAGTACGAAACTTACCGGTCTCATAAAGAGACACGTCAGGACCCGCATCCACCGAAGTGGGCACTTCGTTTTGTGGGACTGTGTACCACCAACCCACAGACCAGAGTCAATTAATTGGACCCTGTCTAGATACCACCCCAGTAAGGGTACTCACCGGGCAGCAAGAACGGAAGGCCTCAGACTGGACTGGACTGCTACGACGACGGACGACGAACTTCGGACTTCGGACTTCAGTTACGGGTGGACCTCCGGATACCTCGGACCTTGGACTCTTGGCTTGGGCTCTGGTCGGGACTCGCCGCGTTCCTCCACCGTCTCGTCTGGATGCTGGACCGCCTCCTCCGTCTCCTCCGTGGGCCTGAGGGATACTTGAGCAGAAATATCTGCCACTGCGCAGAAGAGTTCCGTCACGACTGCAGAGGGTCAGGGGGTCGGCGTGGCTTCACCGACGCGTGGGGAAAGGGCAAGTCCCTATTCGGGCGCCATTATGTGGTATATAAATAAATAATACCGGATCTATTTTTGAATGAATGAATGAATAACAGATAGCTCAATAAATAAGAGTCAAAATTCGAGGTAGTAGGAGTTTTGCAGGTTTATTACAGCATAAGGACAGGAACAGGACAACCTGCACGGAATAGGATGGCAAGCCTGGCAGCGCTGCCGTGGTCAGGGTCTAGAATGGCTCACCAACAGGATCGGAACTGGGAACACTTTTTAATAACAATACATGAGCATATATACATAACGCCAACACATAGCATTACATTGCAATGGGCGTAGCAGTGGGTGGAGCAAGAGGCATGACGCGAAACAGTCGCGAAAGATAAGGGCTAAAGAGGGTGTAACTGGGTGTGCACATAGACATGTGATGCAAATGTAACAGAATATGTCATGAATGGGCGGAAACATTGGAGGGGGCTACCTAAGGAGCCGGGACCTCTAACCTGATGGTGCGCGCAAACTGGCAATGACGTGTTACTAGGAGAAGCTGGGGGCTATGAACTCTGTGCTAGGAGCAGAGACTAAAGTCTGGAGGGTCGGAGCGACATGTACCTAAACCCTATCTGGTATCTAATGTTTAGGGAACATGTTGATATAAACTAGAAGTCATGAGGGGAAAAGCTAACAGACTCTAAGGCTAGAGCATGCATTTATTCTACATGTAGTGCGTGATGAAGAATATTAAATGACCATTAAATACAGTATTTCTCTTAACATGGGGCCGAATAGGCTAGACAATGACGGAAACTATTGATGCGATTCAGTAGCTTGGGAATGCAGAGAAGGAGGACTAAACTGATAGCTGGAATCATAACATAGTCTTGGCAGACTCAGAGGCAGAGCCAAGCTGCACCGGGCACTGCGAGGCAGGAAGTAAGTGAAAGGTCGAGGATACAGGTGGGGGCTGGATCGCTCCTCAGCGAGGCTTCAGGAGACAGGAGCTGAATCTGGTGTCCGGGCCCTGTTGAGGCCTAGAAACGGGGACTTTCAATGAATTAACGTGCACACTGAGAAACGTGGCAACATAACTTTACATAGGCCTGACACTCATATTACTCACGAGAACTGGGAAATGACATACCAGAGGTGGACACAACTATAATTGCGTCTTGAATCGGACATGGGGAATACATATGCATATTTAATCATGCACACATAACATATGATGGATGACACGTAGGGACATAGAACATGACAAAATTTACTTTTCCACACTTCGGCAAAGCTATTAAGACTTACCTTTTTCCTGCGATCTAATTTCTGCCTCTCTGTACAGTTTCTTAGCCTCTGTCCTCTAATGCTAGCGCCGGGACGCCTCTTTGCTGAGGCAGCTGCGCGTTTTATAAACTCAGTTAACATAACATACCGTAACTGCATTTCCTAATTGTTTAGCTTTAAACATGCTCTTCTCAGTCTTCATATCAATGTATTCTAAATACAAGCAATGCATATTTATTTTTTATTGCTGACTTTCATTGAAGCAAGTGCATTCTAATGTGTAATTTTTTCTTTATGCCATGAATCTTAGTTTATAAATGGATTGACTGAACTTTATTAGTACAATATTCGTCTAGTTTATAAACTGGGCATACGTAGCATTATCACAGGTGATTAAAGACACAGTCAACAAGAGACTATACATTTCATGACAAAGATGTGCTTTTCCTTCTGTAGTCAGCCGACTGACCACCAAACATGAGCAGGTAATAAACCCATAAGACTGTAGCATAGGTGGGTTGATTCAAGGCTCATCGTCATGGAGCGTGGGTGGATTGGGCTGGATGAATATTGGAATAAGGGTGGAGCCCAATCAAGGTCTAGGCCATTTTATGTTTTATATTGACACCTCTTGCCCTCCAAGATATACAAAGACACACTTCCTGAGAAATGATATTCAATGGTCTGATTTATCAAAGTTTTGTATCACCCTCATGCCATGCAAGGTAACGCAAGGATGACACGAAACGCTAGATGAGAATTACCAATACATGCAAGGCCAACTTGCATGGCTCTGCATGGTTTGGTGAATATGGAATATCACAAGACAGGGCAAGTTGCTGCCTTGCGTTACATTGCATGGTGGGTGTATCACATGGGTGTAGCATGGGTGTACCCATGCATCTACTTATGTATTTTGAGGCATTCTAAGGCTTACCAACACTGGTAGACCTGGGACTGCAAAAGATTTGTATGCCTTCCCACCACAGGCGCAACAAGGAGAAATATCTTAGTTTCTCCTCTTTTTTTCCTATTTCTAAGACTGCAATACACTTAGAAAAAGGAATATACCTCAAAGGATTGTATTTGTGCAGGAAGGTGTGCTTTCCTTCACAAAAACAATCCTGCCTGTAAAGCAGGAACCCTTGCTCCGTGGCACAGTGGTGCCTGCATTGATGTTAGGCTGCAGATTGTGCACCAGCGCAGGAAGAGGATAGAAATGCATCATACCTTGGTAGATGTGATGCATTTCTGTTCTCTACCTTTCACGCAGCTCAGCACAGCAAGTTGTTCTGTTGCTTTGTGCTGCATGAAAGAATGATAAATCTGCTCCAAGTGTACTGATTTTAAGGCATAACTAAACTGTCTTGAGGTCTTGAGCATGGTCATTTCTAAGGGAGATGGGATTGTTTTTTTGTCTATTTTGAATATCAAACAGAAATTCCCTTTACTTGACATACACACATTGCACCAGAAAACATACCCTATATGTTTTCTTACCTTAAAATCTATACTAACCTTGACAGTGACTGGGTACCACTAATATTACTACGACAACAGAGATTTACACTTATTTCAGCCAAAAGGGACCGGGTTAGTTGATAAACTAAAAATCTTAAGCAATTTTCCCTTTTGTGCTATATGTTACTTAACCCACCTATACTCAATTAGAGTGCACTGAACCCGTTTTTTACACCCAGGGATATAGTGAATAATGAATGTATGCAATAAACCTAAATTCAGCATAAATAGAAGATAAATTGTACTGTTTCATTATAAAAAGTATAAGCATGTTCTTTATTATAATAAAAATTCAGTTAATTACATTCACAGCATTTATATTTAAAATTGGTACATGAATAAAGAAAATTCTAAAATATACTAACTTGATAACATTGTAACAAGGTCAGATATTATTCCTATTAATTTATAAAGTTTTGACCATATGTGATATTTGTCTATGGTCTATGGTCGCCAGATGTGTATCCCCTTGTTACAAACACTTACTTACACATGCATCAATTGATTTCAATTATGGTCTCAATACAGTTCATTATAAAAAACATTAAATTATTCCTTGTGAATATAAACATCAACCTTGCATAAAAACTCTATAAAACCTTTTGTGTCCTTAATGTGCTTATTATGTTCCAACAAACAGTCAATGCGGCGTTCGGTGGATCTTAGGATCAAATCCACACTTTCTTCAGGACAAATTCAAAGAAATGTATTTCTTATATCTTTTTTAGAGACAGTAGTTTAATCTAGGAAACAGAAACAAATAAAGAAACCTAATTACATTCAAATAAAGATCCATTCTATACTAGGTTCAGTGCAGACCAGGCCATGAGCAAACTATTTAAACAGCCCCAGAATGCATAAGAGTGTCTCACAAAGGTAGCGCTCTACGTCATAGCGAGGAGGATGAGGCTAAGAGCAGCAGCACAGAGAAGAAGGAGTATACCGGCGAGACTCTTCAGAGTGTGAGTCACTTTGCTGGGGCAGATGGAGGAAGAGATCTATGATAAATATAGGCTGAATGCTGCCACAATCTTAGATCTCATTCCTGAGTTAGACCCAATACTGCAGCGTCAGACTAGCAGGACACATGCCATCCCCACCCATGTGCAGGTCCTATGCTCACTGAATCTCCTAGCTTCAGGGACCTTCCAGGGAGTAATTGCAACAGCTGGCGGTGTCTCTCAAAGTGCCCTATCGCGCTTTTTCAACGCTTTCCTAAATGTCATTTGCAGAGGATGCACCACCACATTAGGTTCCCCACAACACCATAGGAATTGCTGCAAACCTAATTAGATTTTTATCAGGTTGCACAATTTCCACATGTCATTGGTTGCTTTGATGGGACACATGTACCCATATGTCCCCCATCAGTGAATGAACATATCTACCAGAACCACAAATCATACCATTCACTGAAAATACAAGTAATCTGCAATTCAAAAACAATAATCACAGACATAGTGGCAAGTTACCCTGGCAGTGCACATGACTCCTACATCTTCAGGCATAGTGGCATACACGGACGTCTGCTGGCGGGTGAATTTGGAGAAGGATATTTGCTGGGTAAACAGATGTCATACTGTCTTGCACACCTGTCTGCCATGGTGACACATAGCAGTACCTAATGTATGTCTATTTTACACATCCTGCAGGTGATACTGCATACGCTGTGAGGTCTTTCACCCTCACTCCCTATCTGAATCCTACAACACGAAGGGAGCAGCGATACAATCATGCACACATTGCGACAGGCAATGTGATTGAGAGGAAATTTTGTGTACTCAAATCCAGGTTTCGCATCCTTCACAAAACCAGTGGGGCTTTACAGTATAGGCCGGAGACATGATGTAAATTCATCGATACATGTGCTATGTTGAACAACGTTGCCACCAATAAGGGCATTAGCCTGGAAGACTCTGATAGCGCCCAAAGCTAGACATCCAGCCAAGAAAACCACGCCAAGCAGCACACAGTCCAGATGCAGCAGAGGGGGGACGGAGATGGGCAGACATCATGCAACAATACTTCTAAGGTGAGTAATCAAAACACAACACAGTGTGCTTGTACCGGTTCATTCTGTTAGGTGGGAAGTTGTGTTGATGCACACATGCCATTGTCAGACATGTGCAGTGTGGGTGCGGACAATTCAAAAGTCATTGTCTTGGCACTGCAACAGCAGTGTGTAAGGGAGTCATTTGCTGGTTACGCCACCAGATTAGTGCAGGCCCAATTAACTACTTTCTCCTGCCACGCACCCCTCTGTGCCGTCTTGACTCCTGGTATTGCACCTCCTGTCATGTGACACAGGTACCAATAGGCTGCTCAGGCTGGAGTCCTACACACTGTCCCCTCTGCATGCATGAGGCTTCCACTAGCTGCTGCAGTCTGTAGTCCTTCCACAGCAGTGGGACCTGGTTGAGGCCCCTGGCAACATCCTCGCAGCAGTGGACCATCTCCACCTGGATGCTGACTGCACATCTTGAAAGCTGAGCTGTGGTGTGACTCAGCCTATTTATGGCCCTGGTTACCTTTGCATGCGTACCATGAAAGTCTGATGCCTCCTGCCATTTGTGACATGCTCTGCCTGAATGATCCTGCACATATCCTCAATGGCAGTCGCAACACTGTCTAGTCTCTCATTGTTCGCCCTGTGCCCTTCCACTACCTTCCACTACTGCAGTAGTTAGCTCCCTCGGGCAGTCATGAATACCACTCATGTGTCTTGACATTGTTCCCAGTTGGCCCTGCATGTGATGGATATTCTTCCCTTGTGTGTGCTGGACCATCAGCATCTTGGACTCCAGGACACTTGCGGTGGGTTCGCTATTGTCATCAGCAGGCATGGGGAGTGCCCTGGGCCTTTGACCGCGGAACTGCACGGAACTGTGCCGCATTGTTTATGTGGTGGTGGTGATGGTGGGGTATGTGCAGGTTGCTGTGTTGCTGTCCTCATCATTCTCCAAATCAGGGAGTGGTTGAACTCTTCTCCTGCGGTGAGTGGGAGCAAGTATGGGTGAGGATGCTGGCATTTCTTGTCGCTCATCATGATGTTCCATGTCTCCCTTGGACTCATGGTCGTCAGCCACATCACTGTCCTGCGCTGCATCTGTGATTGGAACAGTGCAAGTTCAGTTATTTTTTGTTTGCACCTGTTTGTAATATTGCGCATGTGCGCAGTTATATTAAATCTACTTCTGTCATGTGAAAAGTCTACTGTTGTCACTTCCTTGCTGTACTCTGCTGCACTAAAGCTTTGTTGGTCCCTCCATGCCATGCACTTACATTTGCCTGCATACAACTCCCAGAATGCATTAGGGTATTGCACATAAAAGGTAGACTGGACTCAGGTGTGCTACTCTACGCAGGATATGTTTTTGGGGCAGTTTGTGATTACATTTGACATGCAAACATGTTCAGCTGTGCTCTTACCTTGGGAGGTGCCCGCATGTCCTGAGGTGTCGATCTGTGTCACACCAACAACTACCTCTGGCTGAAAAGTGGATTCAACCATGTCCTCCAGTGGGGTGTTATGGCGCTTGCTAGATGGTCCCACCCCAGTTGCGGCTAGCCTGTCTGACACCCTCTCTTTGGCACAGCTGCAAAGGTCATACCATCTTTTCTGCAGGTTAGGTATGTCACGCTGAGCAACCGAAAAGAACAGGACAACCTGACCAGGGTTCAGCACAACCAAAACATTAGTCCAAATTAAAGTGAAGTTGGTGCAGCACACTTCCCGTGCCCGTTGTCCCCAGGCACAAATCGGTCAGCAAATTATAAACAAAAGGTGGGAGGCGCACTCATTGAGAAATTACACAAATACTTGTAGTCTGAATGTTTTTTCTTCTTTATTTAGGTGATTCTACCCAAGACACATACACAGCCAACGCGTTTCGTTACTTGTTGTAACTTCGTCAGGGCTGAAAACAAACATGACGAGATAAAAATTACATTTAAAACTTTACAAACACAAATTATAAGAAAAGGACCTATAAAAGGCAAAAACAAGACGGAAAAAATGACAAGCATACATTTAAAAAAGACATTTTAAAATCACAATACATACGAATTAACAGTTCAAACTCAAAACACACCAAGGATTTTTGTCCAAAAATAAATGAAAAACAGGCATAGCATATCATGCCCATTCTTCTAATTTAAGCATGATAACAGTTAAAAAACATTTACTTATATTTACAATACTATGTTTATAAGCCTTGCGCAAAACGAACATCTAGGGGATTAGAGGTATAAGTATAGATGACACAAGAGGAGAAGAGAAGGGGAAAACCGCGAGAGAAAGAAGTCTTTGAGTTTCAGGCCCAAGAAAAACAGCCAATGGTAAATTGTAACCAAAAAACTAGTGACACTACATGGAACGGTATAGATATCCTTTACACCTAAACATATAATACATGTCTAAACACAGGAGGGAAAGGGGAGGGGATGGGAAGGAGTGTAGAACACAGAAAGGAGGTGGGCGAGGGATTAGTGTCAAAAAGACCTTCTACATATACGTATAAATGACCACTCACCATGTGCTCTACTGTTTAAATTTAAACTCGGAGCCGGTTAAAGTTGCAACACGAGCATGGATAAGAAGAACGCAATTCCACAAATCTGGGAAAACACTGTAAAGAAGCAAAAGTAAGAAAGCAATAATAAATATTGCCACAAACATATTTGATGAATAAGTCCCACCATTGGACATATAGAATCCAGAGAGCAAAATAATTAATATTCAGGTCATAGGAGTGGATTGTCTCTAAGCGAAAAAAGGCGAGTCGCCCGAACACTGTCACGGCCAATCAAAATAAGAAAAACCATGATATAGGCCACTCACCCTGTGCTCACTTGCAGAAATTAAGCCAGAGAACTCATCGTCCAAGCGACACAATTACGTGAGAAAGCTTCATAGATCCACAAGTTGTAGAAGACACTAATAAAAAAAATCAAAAAAAAATCCCCACAGCATTTACCTTGGTTTGTATCCCCAGCCAAATCTTCCTCTTTACTGATTCTGCCACATGCAGGGATTGTTTCCCAAACAGCTGGTAATGTCTCTTGACAACTTCCTCAGTGAGGATTTCAAGTTCCTTGCCACTGAACTTGATTTTTCTCTTCATTCCTTCTCCTTTTTATTGTGCCTTTTCAGTGCCATGGTGTGTTTTTCTGACAGCTCCTGTTCAGCAACACTTCCTCCAGGCTGTGCTCCACCAGTCTTCCTCCTCCTCTCCCTGTGTACAGGTGTGTTGAATCAGTGAATGACTTCCTGGTTTGTGATGTCATCACAATGAAGCACTATGGGTAATTTTCAATTTCTGATTCTGTAATTGCGAATTCGCAATTACAGATTCGGAAAAAAACAGAATCAGTATTGATATTTGCGATTTTTACCGAATCGCAAATATTTACCGATTTTATTGCTGCATTTGCGATTACATAATAGCGATTTCTTAATCTTCGCTATTATGGAATCGCAAACACAATTTGTGATGCATTTGGGCCTAAGAGACTTACATAAAGCGACCTGATACAAGGTCCAGGGTGAGTGTGTGGACTTTTCCTTTGCATATTTTCCCACTATTTATCACTGTTGATGGCCAAAACAATAATCTCAGTTAAAAAGTAAAAATGGGATTTGGTTACGTATTATGACAAAAAACTGGGATTTTCTTACTTACCCCTAGAGTCCTGGTTCAGATGCTCCGTCCATCAACACCCCCTTTTGTACCACTTTGTTCGCCATAAGTTGGCAGGGTATGCTCAGACGTGAGTCCCTTGCTCACTTTGCCACTGGATTCAAGCAATCCGGGCTGAAGAGGGCTGAAATGTCAGAAACCGGTCCTCGGAAGCTTGTTTCCGGTCCAGGGAAGGCATGGCTTGGCAGTTCGGGCTGGACTGTTACCCTGAGGCACAGGGTCAGACTGATTTGCATATGGCCATGTTTGAACTGGGGTGGCAGAGTGGGCTAAAGAACGGTGATGGATTAAACCCAGATCTGTTGACTGGGTGTGAGTGTTTTATTGGTTCAGATGCTCCGTCCATTGCCACCCCCTTTTGTAACACTTTGTTTGCCATAAGTTGGCAGGGTATACTCAGACGTGAGTCCCTTGCTCACTTTGCCACTGGATACAAGCAAGCCGGGCTGAAGATGGCTGAAATGCCAGAAACCGGTCCTCGGAAGCTTGTTTCCAGTCCAGGGAAGGCATGGCTTGGCAGTTCGGGCTGGACTGTTCCCATGAGGCACAGGGTCAGACTGATTTGCATATGGCCATGTCTGAACTGGGGTGGCAGAGTGGGCTAAAGAATGGTGATGGATTAAACCCAGATCTGTTGACTGGGTGTGAGTGCTTGATTGGTTCAGATGCTCCCTCCATCACCACCCCCTTTTGTACCACTTTGTTTGCCATAAGTTGGCAGGGTATGCTCAGACGTGAGTCCCTTGCTCATTTTGCCACTGGATTCAAGCAAGCCGGGCTGAAGACGGCTGAAATGCCAGAAACCGGTCCGCGGAAGCTTGTTTCCGGTCCCGGGAAGGCATGGCTTGGCAGTTTGGGCTGGACTGTTCCCATGAGGCACAGGGTCAGACTGATTTGCATATGGCCATGTCTGAACTGGCGTGGCAGAGTGGGCTAAAGAACGGTGATGGATTAAACCCAGATCTGTTGACTGGGTGTGAGTGTTTGATTGGTTAAGATGCTCCGTCCATCACCACCCCCTTTTGTGCCACGCAGAAAGGTTCTGAGTGACAGCAACCTGAATCTGTGGCCCAGCAGCATGACACTTTCAGTTTTTCAGGCTGGTCTCAGTTCTCCAGAGATTCTTGAACCCTAAACAATTTAAAAGTCCCACATTTCAGTGGATGATAGAAGGAATATACTTCAGCACCAGCCAAGGGACTAGGAACTTGGAGACAGCCCTTAGGGTTCAAGACTCAATCCAGCAGGGTTGAGCAACAGAGTCCAGTGTAGGTCCAGTAGGAACTGGATAGCTGAGCAGCTCCAGAATAGGGTTTCTAGCAGCTTACTGTGTCCCTCTAGCTTGAAAAGGAGGTCAACCTTATGAACCTTGGAGTCCATTTCTTTGTCCGAGAAAAAAAAGGGATCACATATCCAGTCTTCTAGGTTCTTCTTAGGTTACAGATGGCATGCCCAATCAATCAATCAGTGATCTTATAAAGCATGACTGCTCATCCGTGAGGGTCTCAAGGCACTCAGTGGGGAGGGGGCCTGCGGTTTATTCGAAGCGCCAGGTCTTGAGGTTCTTCCAGAATTGCGGCAGTGATGGTGATTGCCTGAAGTGAAGAGGCAGGGAGTTCCAGGTCTTCGCAGTAAGGTAGGAGAAGGATCTTCCTCCAGCTGCAGTCTTGTGGAACGGTGGGATGGTGGCCAGGGCCAGTTGGGCGGAGCGAAGATGTTGTGTAGAAGGAGAGGCAGTGGTTTAGGTATGCAGGTCCGGCATAGCAGAGAGCTTTGTAGGCATGTTTGAGGGGCTTTAAGATGATTCTTTTGTTGATAGGTAGCCAGTGAAGGCCTCTCAGGTGACCAGTGATGTGGTTGTGGCGGAGATGTTCCGTATGAGTCTAACGGAGGCGTTCTGGATGTCTGCAGTTTCTTTTGTAGTTTTTGGGTGGTGCCGGTGTAGAGCGCATTGCCATAGTTGAGTCTGCTGCTGACGAGTGCACGGGGACCATTTTCCTACACCTGGTGGGGATCCACTTGAAGATCTTGCAAAACAGGCAGAGCATGTGAAAGCAGGAGGACAAAACTGCATTGATTTGGCGGTTCATTGAGAGCGAGGAGTACAGATGATGCTGAGATTTTGTGTGTGATCCGTGGGTGTAGTGGGGGTTCCGAGAGATACAAGCCACCAGGAGTCATCCCAGGTGGAGGGGAAAGAGCCCAGGATGAGGATTTCAATCTTGTCTGCAGGCGACTGCCTTCATCCCTTTGTGGAAGTTGCTCTTGGTGGGTGTGGGTTTGTCTGTGAGGGAGAGAAACAGCTGGGTGTCATCAGCATAGGAGACGATGTTGAGTCCATGGCTTCTGACGGTGTCTGCAAGAGGGGCCATGTAGATGTTGAAGAGGCTCAGGGAGGATCACTGGGGCACACCGCAGATGATTTTTGTGGGTTCCGATTTGAATGGCAAAAGCCTGACTCTCTGAGTTCGGCCGGCGAGGAAGCAGAGGATTCATTCTAGGGCTTTGTCACAGATGCCGGGGCCATGGAGACTTATGCAGAGGGTCTGGTGTGAGACTGTGTCGACGGTGGCTGAGAGGTCCAGGTGGATACGATCAGCAGACTTTCCTCGGTCAATGAGGGTGCAGATGTTGTTTGTCACAGAGAGGAGAGCAGTCTCTGTGCTGTGGTTGCTCCTGAAGCCCGATTGGGAGAGGTCCACAGCATTGTTCATTTTGATGAACTCAAAGAGTTGGGCGTGGATGGCTTTCTCAATTACTTTGACTGGGAAGGGTAGCGGAGATGGGTCTGTAGTTCTTGAATCTGTAGTTCTTGAGTGGTTCTGTAGTTCTTGAGGTTCATCGGGTCGGCATGTCCAGTCCTCTTCTGTGCTTCCACAGGTCTAGAAAGGGTTCTGAAGAGGGTATTGGGTATGCCACATGTATGCCTGACCTGGGTGTGGATGGTGGAAACTCCTGGCCACTCCCTAAACAATGGGGTGAAGATTCCAACGAGTAATCAAACACACTATTGCAGCATTTCATGTGTGCCCTACTGCAAACAATCCTATGGTGCCCCTCGCTACCTGGAAACAAGATGGCAGAACACTTCTTCCCCTGTGCAGAGCTTCTGTGCCAACACCAAAGCTCGGGTTGGTGTAATGAGTAACCTCTCCTCTTTAGTACTCTGCACAAGGTCTGTGGGCAGCTCTTCTCTGACTGAGATGGTTGCATGCCTGACTGGTGGTAACAAAGAAGGGCCTTGCCCAGGTGTTAGCAAACATTTGTTTAAATCTAAGTCTAAATCCTGTATTTGTAAAGCACAATCATCTCACCCCTAAGGGTCTAAAGGCGCTGATGGTCATCGGGGAGATTGAGCAAGCTTTTGCCCAGAGTCACATGGTGCTGAACTGAGCTGCCGCCAGTGATCGAACCGTAAGCCCTGCGCTCCAGAGTCAGATACCCTGGCCACTGCACAACACCTCTTCCACAGTGACAGAGTAGGCCTCTTTGAAGTTACTCAAGCTTTGTGGCACAGCCCTGCTCAGTAGCTGTTTTTACACATCATCAGGTGGGCTATTAAGCTGCCAGGTGATTGCTGGAACTCATACAAATGGGCCCCCAGAGGCTTTATGCATGGAAAATGTAACTTTATAAAAGTATTTCTTCCAAAATATTTATTACAAATTCAACTTCACCAGTGAATTGGGTTTTCAATAAATATGTCAGAGAGTTAAATAATGAAATTTGTATGTGATTTGTTAGCTGGATATAGCATTATTAAATTTAATAGTTCATCCCAATGCTCTCTTATGGAACAGCTAAACTTGCTACAGTGAAAACGTTTGATCCTTTTTCACTGTAAGCACATGTGCAGCATTACACTTTTACATGTCCTACTTTTAAATAGCATGTACTCTGCCTTATGGGCAATAAGGCCTTCTTATGGGTCACTTATTGATATTTATAAGACAGTGTTGTCCTGTGAAAAGGGGTTATTGTATAAGGTTGAATTTGCAGTTTACAACTGCCAAAGTGGTCTATAAATGGTACTACTGCAGTTATTTGCACTCTCAGTGTATTGGATGGCATTAAGGGTGCTGCAGTTCACTTGTGACATTTAATTTACAGGCCCTGTGTACACCTTGGTCTCATATACTATGGACGTATAGGTAAGTTAAATAGGCCACTTAGGGATATGCCAATTTCATCCTTTTGAAAGTGGTAGCACAGGCACTTTCTCACTCGTTAGTAGGGTTAACTTGAACAGAGTACTACACCTAACTAAAAAAGTCAAGGGGAAAATCTGGGGGCACACCACGCACAACATGAGAATTTCAACAGGAGTGTGTAGAATGTTTAGGTGGCTTGATGCGTGTGCTGAAGAATAGAGGGTGTAATGGAGTGTTGCTGTAGGAAATGTTATTTAGAAAGTAGGGGATGGTTGGAGGCGATCAGTGTTGCAATTTGTCTTCAGCTGTGTTTGTTGTTCTTGAACTTTTATTAGTAAACATCTTTCAACTCACCACAAGTTTGGACCCTATATTAAGTGTAACACCAGGAATTCAACTTCACACCTGAGGATGGGGTACATATTTGGCCAGTGTTAGAGAGCATATGACTTCTTAATATCCCTGCCTTAGAAGAGCATTGACTTATGCAAATTCTAAGACAATGGCAATCCACCCAGGACAGTAGGGTTGCACCAGCCGAACATAGTAGAATCAGAGGAAGAGGAAGTCTTTTCAGCTTCCTGGAACTCCAGGTTTGACACAAAGATAAATTGTATCCTCACATGCCTCCGTTTCAATGTATTTGCTCCTGACACTTCTTCGCCCTTATCCATAACCATCCCATCCGATTTCCCTAAATTCTGTATCAGAAACTTTTGGGACCTTTGGTGCCAAGAGAGGTATCACTAGTTGACTCATGCATCAAAAGGAGAAACTTAATGATATTGTAGTAGGACTTTTTTTCCTCTCTTATGTGTGCTTAATCCTCAGTATTATAACCATGGCCTTGTCGTTTTATCTGCCTGTTTTTATCTTTAATGTTTTGTTTTTTTAAACAAATATGTACTGTAGCTCTTTGACCTGTGATCTATTTTCATAACTTGATAAGTATTGTAATATTTTTATCTACTGCACTTTTATGACCACTTTCATGACAGAAATAGAGGAATTTTTTGACTCATGCAGTAGGCATATTTTATCCTGCGACTCCAATGGAAGCAAAAAAGGGAAGCCAACCTCAGCAACAACAGAAATGCTTTCTTCGCAAGCCCATGGGCAGGTATCTGCAGTTGCAGGGGGACAGGCGTGGCTCCCTCCAACTGGAGCAAGTTCAACATATGGACAATAATCTGCATGTGACGTGTATACTCCCAAGCACGGAGTGCTGACTACCTGTGTTCTGCCAAGAAGGGGACCTGGAACCAAGTTGTGATACAGGCCTCAGCACAGTGTTCACCCTCAGAGTGAGCCACTTCAATAGACCTTCACGGCCACCATAGCACAGTGTGAATCAAAGACGCACAGGAAGTTGTGGAAAGGCACCAGAAAAGCAACAGAATTATACTTCTTCTTACCTCAGTTTCTTTACCAGAGATTCCCACCCAAGTATAATCTTACAGAAGGATTCTGTGTAATGCACCATCTAACTGACGAAAACACTTTTGCACAACCTCATATAAAAGTCAGGAACAGTATGTAAAAATAATTGATATGATGATATTCAAACAAAATCTGCTTTCTATAAAATCGTTGCCAATGAAAGGGGAAAAAACGCATTGTACGGCATCTGCTTCTGCCGCTCATAGTCAAGCACGGAGCACAGGGGATGAAGGGGGAAGGGTCGGGGCATGCCCAAACACTGCCTGCGCTTTTCCAGAGATTTAAGAAGATAACTTACTACCGAACAGAGTCGTGCCAGTAGCTGCTGGTGTTTCATGTGCTCAGTGGCTGTTACTGACTTGCGTGACTAGATTACTTAAGTCTCAGCATGGAACTCGCGCAATTCCTCACCTAAAACGATGATCCCTTCTGTCAGATGTTTCCTTTTTACAGTCAATTCAACTGGTAGCACAGATGGCGAACGTTTCTCTAATATCTGAGTAGAAAAGGCAAGCTGCTGCGCATATTTTAATTGCAATTAGTTGCAGCGGGATACTGCTCTCTTCTCGGCATAATGTATGCGCTTCTCGTAGCCCACCTCTGAGGAGAGGCACGAGCGCATTTGTGCGGGCCACCTGCCAAACACCCACCTAACTAACTGCAAATAGCGCATTGTCAGACACCTTCGAAATACATTTCCAGTGAGATACGGAATACAGTCTACAGCTGGACCTAGTGTAGTCGTGATCATTAATTCTAATGGCTTTATGGGTCCTTCCGTCCATCTCATTCTCCTTCTCCACACCTCCTTCTTCGATGTCATCCCAAAAATTATATATTTCCTGAAGTTTTCCCGTATTAATATTTATAGAGTTGGCAGAACGGGTGACTCCCTCACACACATGCCTAATATCTCATCTGCCTCTTTATAAGTGCCGTAGGATATATCTTAATACTTATTATAAGTACCATAGGATGTAATCGACTGCTAATAATCTGCCACGTTTGTGATGGAGCAACCTGTCTGCCAAACTATAGGTCAAGCCCTAAATCTTGCGCACACTTCTACAAACCCTCTCTGCCGGTAGCCTTGTCGCGATCCTCCACACTCGAAAAACTCTCCCTGCTGAATCTCTGTGACAGAAATTAGGGGCATATTAGCAACAGACAGCGATACATATCGCAAAGCGCGCTTAGCGCTTTCATATTTATCGCAGTCTATCGTGGTTATTTATCACCAGGTTAGCACGTTATTTACGTGTTGAACCTAGGCGATTAATATTCAAGCTATAGCGCAAAAATGGGCAAACATTGATGGAAAACCAGCGATGTTCACCCAAAAACAGCTATATCATTGCTGATACGAGCATGTGGTCATAGGCGCATAATCCACATCCTATGGAAAGTATGCCCTAGTCTGAATTCTAACAGACGTTAAAATCCAGAGCTAAGGGAGCGTTAGCGCGATTGAGATTATGGCTACACTGGATTTGGGGTTCTTGTAAATATCGCGAACCTAGTTTAGCGATATTTGCCCATGGAGTCTTGTCAGGCAGGCCTCCTTTGCAAAAAAAAAAAAAGCCTCCTTTGCAGCTCATTAGCGATGCGATGGGAGGCGTGCTGACAAGGGGTGCTATTGCGAGGAAACACGCGCAAGCGTGTCTTTGTTGATTATGCGATAATATTATCGCCACTTTTCGCCCGAAAACAGGCTCTAAAGCGGCGATAACATTATCGCCACGCGTTGTTGATATGCACCTTAGTCTCTGTCTTAAACACTCTAGAAGGTGTCTTATGCTGACACCCTATCGTGACTGCGTGACTGTAAGGTCCATGTGTTCATAGCTGTAATTGAGATTATCTGTCCCCAGCTCATCAACCCTGTTTTGCTGGTGTGCAATAGCAAATCCTACAAAATTTGTGGATGTGAAAAATGATATTTTTCACAAATTGTCCTGTTACATGCTTGTCCCAGTGAAAATGTGCTTGGAGGTGTGTCCAGAGGTGTGACAGGTGAAGATTCCATGTTATCCCTGCTTTGGGAAAGAAAACCCTGTAATCTACACCAGCAGCATACCTTAACTCCTACTTAATTCATTAAGAGGCACAAGGATTCTGCCGAAGAAGTTGCACCTTAATCAGGGGAAAAAAGTGGTATCTGTCGGCATAAGCGGTGGATTTATTTTCTCCCCTTCAACGTAGCCGTGAAAATGGATGAATAATGTGTGAGTAATAAGGGCCATTTAAGGCCTGTTCATGTCATTGTGCACCCATGGGTGAAATGGGAGAACGGACTACAGACATCATCCGGTTCGTATTAAGATGTTTACCTTGAATATTAGAGCTGATGCTTAAAAGACTAGAGGGCACTTGTCTTTTCTTTCTTTTTTTCAATGGAAGAACAGGAACAGTGGCTTTGTTTGGGGCAGTGTTGCTGGTGGGACTGATGCCCCTGCTGCAATCCTCCTGTGCTCCTTTGTGCCCCAACTCCCTTTACTGCAAATGATATAGAAAATATTCTGCAGGCACATTATTAATACTCTTTCAAATATAATAGAGGCTATTTCTTGAATGCCCCTATTTCAGTTCATTGCATTACAATATATCGCTGCATTAGCATCTCTTAAAAGTAATAGTTTTTAGGTCTCGCGAATGCGTTGCATAGGAAAAAGACCTTTAGCAATCGATTCCCTTTTTCTTCTAAAAACGTGCACGCGTTGCATTGCTTTCAATGGCAATGCGTGCACGTTTGTTGATTCCCTTGCGGGAGCAAGCAGGGGCACCATATGTTAGCAATTATCGGGGCCTGCTGCTCGCTCCCGCAAGGAAACCGGTGCTTGTCCCCTCCTCTCTCCCCTCCCGTCGCTGCCGCACGAAGCGCACCCGCTTGCTTTTCATTCCATGGCTCATGCTGTCACTGCCGAATCTAGTACCAATGCAGCTAAGGGTGCCACTCTAGTGTCTCTCCCTTTCATGCCGTACAATGCTGCGTGTTTATCTCTCTCTCTTGCAGTTTCCTTTTCATCTATGCTTTGCCCATTTGTCACTGTTCTTCTTAACTCTACCTTTTTCCTTCTCTTACTTTCTCTCTCTCGCCTGCATTGGGTCAAAGTCTGATGGTGAAAAACACCTGCGCAGATGAACGACTGGCTCCGCTGCGGCTGAAACATGTCCCTTTCTCTGTGCACGGTTTCTTGGCACTGTCATGACGTGTACACTACAGCGCTTTTCTCCTGGGAAGAAAATGACCCGTGGTAGTGCTGTGGTTGTGGATAAGACACGATGCCTCTGGCTTCAATGGTGCTGGAGCACTTCTGAGAGTGGGGGTGCTGACCACTGGTAACAGCTCACTAAAAACAAAGGTTTTGAGAAATATCTAATCCTTAGTGAGTGAGTTCCTAGATGAGCCACACTACTGCCCTGTTGAAGACTGTTTCCAAAAGACATTGTTCGAGACATGGGCTTGCTTCCATGGTGCATTTTGAAGCATATTTTCCTAAAGATATTGGTAAAACTGCACTTGTGTATGTCGTACAGTAGTGTCTGGTCATTTGTGCAAATCACATTATTTTAAGTACAGCGTCTCATGTCTGAGATGCCCTTGCTGCAATAAAAGTGTTCACTGCAAAGCGCCCGGCTTCTCCTGCGATTTAGGCATGTGCAGTACCAAATGCCCAAAATGACTAAAGCAGAGCGGGATACGCACTGTGAAAGAACGTGGACATTTCCGGATGAGATGGAAGCATACATCTGTTTTAGGACTCAACAGTGGTTTGTTGCAAACTGTTCCAGCCTCTGACTGCCTTTAAAAGCATGTCACTTGCTGCAAAATAAAAACTCAACACAATAAATGCTTGTTTATTGTTTATCTTCCTGCCAAATTCTCTGCGAATTATTGAGGGTGCTGCTGCACCTGCCACACTCCTACTTCCGACACCAGTGTCTGGCTTGAGAGAAATCAGGATTCACCCTGCCAGGTTCTGGGCACAGAAGATCCTCTCAAGTGTGGCCCATGGGCAGAGGCATTTATTACCGCAAGGCTTCATGACCCTTAATCACTTTCTTCTTCTGCCGAGAGCGTGCTTCCCTCCTTAAATGCATCTCTAATCTACTCACATTTCATAAATGTTTAGAAAAATGGCTGTTTTCTTCCCTCTAATTCTGATCCCACTTTTCGCTTCTCCCTGTATCTTGCTCCATTGGGGTAGCCATGTCTTTTTTCCTAGCACCAGGATTGAAGATCCCTCGTGTGGTTGAATGCCTGACCTTAATAAATAAATAAATACATACATAAATAGGAAATCTGCCTTAAGAACTCAGAACTGGCGCCCAAAACGAAATAATCCGTGAAAAAAATGCTTAAACCAGTCCACTGCTGCTGGTAGCAGTGACTAGAATGGGGCCGTGAGGACTTCCATGACAGGGTCACATTGAACCCACCCAGCTCTAAAAGCAGCCCCTTTGCTTGCAGCCCACTGGGAAAATGCGTCAGTGGCAGAATGACCAGCCTGGCAATAACAGGCTGAATGAGCTGTACAAGCTGGCAAAATGAAGTTTTCACCTGTTCAAAGTAACCGGAAATGGCCCTCCGGTGATGTTTCATGTGAGCCACTAGAACGTTTACCGACTCACAGGTGTATCATTCATGTACATGTCTGCCTGAGTAGCCATGATGGGGGTCAAGCGCAAAACGAAAGACTCCAATGAAAACGGATGATCCTGGGAGGGCACATTGCTTCTGTATGCATGGTCTGGGACTACCGGCCACCCCCCTCCTTAATACACCAACTGTATTGCTTAATTCAACCATTCAACACAGGGGTCTTTGGAAGTCAGGGGGTATAGGGCCCCCCCCTGGCCGTATTTATTAAAATATGAAAACAAAATTAAAATTTTAATAAAATAAACATTTAGACAATTATTAAATGCACATTTCAGAACATTAGATTATCTTCCATTTTTGACATGGTATGATGGGCTAACCTTAACAAATATCTAGTACAGCGTGTTTCCTAACCGAATCTAACATCCTGAAAATTAAAATGCATTCTAATAATTAAGTCGGACGGCAAGGTCGCTAACCGGTGTCAGATCCTTTTACGGCTACGCTCTCACGTTCGAGATGCGCATGCGCAACCCAGGGCACGTTTCACCCATGTGCGCTCCCTGAACTCCATTTAACCATAACAGGAGGGCCCGTACACTCGCGCACCTTGATGACGTCATAGTGTCTGTGAGGGGTGGCTACCAGCCTGAGGAGAGCGTAGACTCCCTCCCCCGCACCCTTCTAAGTAATGGATATCATATCCTGCCCCTGAAGTTCTGGGAGAGACCAATGGCCCCTCCCGACGGGCGGCCCCTTTCGTGAATGGGCCCGCCCCCCCTAAGGACCTTAAAATGCTGCTCACCGATTATGACCTTACCGCCACAGGCCAGTGTAGTTGACCGACTACCTGGCCCCCCCCAAACCATCCTGTAGAAAGGTCATAACATCCCTGCAAAGACCTCAACCCATGCCAAGATATTCCTTATAAAAAGGGCATTCCCTGCCTCTGTTAAATGGACCCCGTCCCCCAGGTAGTCCCTCTCAGATGCACCCCTGTGGGATATACTGCAATTGAGATGTCTGAAATAATTTCTCAATCCAAGTGTTGATCCTCTTTACCGAGTGATTCTTTACAGAGTGACTCTGCGCACTCACCAAGTCCACCCCCCTTTTCCTTCAGTCTGGGAAACAACTGAGCCCCCCTATGGTGCAGTCTGTGTTTTATATTTTGCTAACTAGCTTGCTAGTGCGATTATCCCTTCCACCAGAACCCCCCACACCTGGCCACTACGCTCTGGGAAATGTTAAGTGTATGTCTACTACATGTCTACTACTTTACTATTGGAAGTCCCCACTTCCCGACCAGGGGTGATGAGGCGTTGCATAGGCCTATTTATTCCTGGGGTTGCCAAGGCTAGCAATGCACACCCTTGTGCACTGCCCCATCCCTATCGTTGGCCCTACCAATTGGTAACCTTATGCATATACCATGCTGACACTGGTGGCCCTGCGAGCGCAGGCGCCGTCACTGTAGAAATACAATTTCCTGTTCAGGAAAAATACCGCCATTTTATGTGACGCAACATCCCGCTACATTACTGCGGCCAGCCCAATCTAGGGTTTACACACCATAAACAATCAACTCTGTGCTGGCACCTCCTGCGTCTTTGATCGCTCGGCCATCACACTTGCGTTGCTGCTTGCCATCCTCTACCTGACGTAAGCATCCCTTGGGCTGTCCACCTGTTGCCGCTGTTGTGATGTGGAGCACTCCAGATATCCACCATGGACCCGGCCATACATAAATGGAAAACATAAACACAAACCATTAGTGTTTCTGGCGATAACTGCTGTACACGTGCTAGTCTTACATTGCCATCACTTGCTAAGTTTTAGATAAGATTAGCGCCAGCTGCATACTCATTGACACTTCCGACTGTAAGTGTTAAGCATAGCCTCAGTTTGTGTCCCATGTAGCGTGATTGGATTAGTGTTACGGAGAGTGCCCTGTAGAATGACCTTCATTAAAGAATAATATCCAGTGTGCAGTACAGTGACCCAGTGCGTGGGGTCCACCGTGATACAATCGCGCCCTCATGACTCCTTAAGGACGATACACAGTGTGAGGTGCGGTGCCACGGCACATTCATGGCTACTAGAATTCTGCTGCAGACCAGGACATCACTTCCTATTCCTGTTTTTCTACCCACGTCTGTAGGCCATAGTATCTAGGTTTGAAAGGGACAGTCTGTTTGCCAGTGCAGCATCTAAGTCGTTAAGCATAGGATCAGCACCGCCCTAACCATGCTAGGCTGTAAAATTGGCTTCCTATTTTCACATTCCTTGTTACTACCAGAAAATTGTGCTGCAGGCGAGGACATCGCCTCTTAATCCTGGTTTTCTACCCACGTCTTTATGCATAGGATCTATGTGTGAAAAAAGGACAGTCTGTTCAACAGTGCAGCATCAAAGTCTTTACCCAAAAGGATTAGCACAGCCCTAACTATGCCAGGCTGTAAGGTGTGACATCCGGGGCCAGGGTGTGTAGTATTATCAGGACCCCAAGTAATCGGTCGTTAGCGTGGGGAAGTTCCACGCTTGCTGAAACTATCAGACCGGTTGATGTCATTGATCTTAGTACTCACCTGAGATGACCTGTGAGATAAAAGGCTTTTCCTTCGCGTGGGTCCCCATGTGTCACTACCTTGAGTGCTTCCTGTTGGCCCCCGCCATTCTAAAGGCTGCAAGCCTCGTCAGCATGCCTGCCGTGGTCCGTATACCACTTCTTGATATATGTTCGGTACACCCCTAGGGCACCACGTGTACTGTGCTAAGTTACTGTGCATTAAATACATTTACTGACTGTAATTCTTTGCCTCATAGCCTCCTAAAGGGACCAGAGGGATGTGTTTAGAATAAATACCTATATTTATATCCACCTGGTGTGGTTCAACTTTCATTTCCTCACTCGTGAGATTTTGATTGGTAAAACAAGCTGCTTTACCTCCCTACAAGCCTTAGCCTGACGTCTGCTCTCCACAGCTACCACTAGGATAGCTTTCTAATAAGGTTGCCTTTAACCTACCATCAATAAGGGTCGTTTTAGACTGGCGCAGTGTGCCCCCTAGAAAACTGGGCAGCATATGTCAGGCAACCCTCTCACACTATGCTCACATAATTTGGCTCCCTGATCTGGCTAGATCAATGTTTAAGGCCTTCTGAACCACCTACAAATCATCTCAAGGAGAAAGGGGGAACTCTACAAACAAAACGTAAGCAATGCAGACAACAAGGGTGGCAACACCTCGGATTCTCACTCAGGTTTCAATAAGAAATCCACTTGAGGACTCCCTTTTAGGTCCCAGTGGCCAAGCCCTGGAAGTCATAGTCACCTAAGGTTCGTTGCATTCAGTAATGCATAAAGTTCAGAAGAGAAGAGTTGGGTGTTCATGAGTTAACCATATGGCGCACCCCCCCTAGGATTGAGCAACATTCGACCATCAATACAAGTTCAATGTATGTCAGCTGCGTCAATCAGCGTGAACTAGCTGTAGGAAAAGGTATAATGTATAATGTGTAATTCTGCACCGAGCTCAATTGGGAAACCTTACATTTGCATCTCGACGAGAAGCAATTTATGAAGACTGCAGTCAAGTATTGCAAAGCACAGGGACAGTGGTGGGAGAAAAAAGATGGGCCCCATCCCCCGAGTGGATTCTGGTCGTGAGATATGAACGAGCTGGGCCCTATGCGGCCTCGCTCACTGCTTTGCACTGAAACTCCTGGCCGGTGCGTGCAGCGGCTTGGTCCACAAAGGTAAAACTACAACCATTACCGTGCACTATTCCCAACTCTGGACGGTCACAGTCCGTGTGTGCCCCCTACGCATGTGCATCTATGCTCTGTTTACACCAAACGTGTCACTGTATTTGAGCGTGTGTACCAGATTCACCCATGTGATAGTGCAGATCCCTACATTTTTGTTTGTACGTCCTTGTAAACAGCTCTGAATTCCATGGCACTCCTTCTGCACACACATCCTCCGTAGGTGTACGCTACATACGCAGACAAGTCAGTAAATCCAGCGCAATGTGTCTGAATACCTACAGATGTACGACTAATTCTATCTTATTGTATTCTATGCGCTTTTATAGAGCGCTGATTTTACCCGAAGGTGTCAGAGCACTGTAACATAGGACCCGTTACATGAGTAAACTGTTGCAGGAATAGAGCAAACAAAGTGTAGCATGAACCGACTGCCCAAGCAAAGTCAACAAATCTGACCAATGTTGATGACTAACGAACTTCCTGGCGAACAATAGCAGGCCAGATAATCACACAACACATGTGAAAAGAACACCATTTCAAACCCAGCACGCACATGATGTACTCCCTGCCAAGCAGAATTATACCTAATGCGACCAATTTACAATGAACAAAACGGATTTCCAGGCAGGGTCTGAGAAGGGGGGGAATTATTTTGAAAGTGTCCCTAGCACCAAAAATTTGCAAATGTGCTCTGCCATGCTATATTAATGCATCAGACGCTCGCTGCCCGGGGGAATCCTTTTACAGGCACACTGCCCGAAACAATTAATACTGATGATCCAGGTCAGGGGGCATAATCAGTAATTAGATACTGACAATTATAACAGAAAGCGTAAGGGAAACAGTCCCGCTGAGGAAGAGAAACTGCCCTTACAGCTGTATAAATATCTCGAATTATTCCCTGGTAGGTGACGAATTAAAGGATCACTATTTCCGAATATATTGTTGAACCTTGGTAAAGGAACTTAGTAAAAGAGTATTCCTAACTGAGAGCATTGCCCGCTAGCATTGATTTCTTTGCTTCCATCCATCTTCCTTTACCAATTGTTATATATAAAGCACAATCAACGAACGCGGAAAAAACGTTGCTTTCCGTGTTTTGACCGAGGCCCACCTGCCATAACTGGACCATCTCTAATATGGCCAGCTCCTTTGGACTCAGCCACACACTGTAGCATTTATGCACGTATTCACAGGCAAGCGCCGCTATTAGTGCGGCAGCAAAAACGATGTGGTGACTGGATGTCCGTATTAACCCCCTGCTTGTGGGGACGCATTCATTTCTTGCCCTGATGAATACATGGCCATAACACTAGCAAGGCAACTTTTTGATCAGCTCCTCGTGGGGCTATACTGACATTAAAGGTAAGGTAACGAGAACATGTGCATTTTGAAGTACATTCCCCCCCCTTGCAGCTTAAATTACATGAAGTGAGCCTGGCTTCGCGTCGCATATTTCACAGTTACCCTGTGAGAGTTTTCTGTTTAATAAACCTAAAGCCTTGACTAGGAACATGTGGGCCTATTAATTACGACTGTATCTGTTTCTTATAAATTACAAAGGGGGCTTAACTTCGTGTTGCATATTCCCATGTTTACGGCCTCAACTAATAGAATTTGACACTGCAAACCCTCGGTGCTTTTCGTTTTATGACCTCAAACCGTCCTTTACATCCAGGTTTCTGAGGTCTACAAGCAATAGCCTGGTGATAATCGGCACCTTTTTCTGCATGTCAAATATGCGTGTGAAGAAACATTTCCGTCATGGGCTGCTCTAGGATTTCATCATTTAACCACAGCAGGCGTTTGCCAAACAAGGTATGCAACATGTCACAACACATTTTCTTCGGCACATTTCTGCCACTTTTAAAATTATGCAAGTGACTAAATGGAAAGGCAGAGTTGACCTACCCAGACTCGAACCTGCCGCTGCACTATTCATGTTATGAGAGCTTCTGCACCCTGAGCCAACATACTCACCACCGTTACAACTTTTTAAAGGAAATTAGGCAACCCGGTCTATGCCCCAAATCAGATAACTCAAATAAATTGTTCCCCACTTCATATCGCGCCTATTAGATTAATATTTCTCCCGTCTAAGGCAATGTCGGGAAATTGGGCCACAACGCCACCTCGTGACAATGAAGTATGACTGGCGCAGGTGTGCCACATTCTCCCGCTAAACTAGGCAGTGCCCCATGACTATTCCGTGGACTGCCCGACCCTGGGGGCACTATTCTGCCCCGTAAATGAGATGGGGCCATGATTACATACCCCAACAAATCGAACCACACGGTACCCGCAGCCCTTGCTCACCTTCAAGCAAGCGCCTTGCCGAAGTCAGGGCCAATGCACCACAGCCTCTGCCCGCACTTGGGCTCCGCCGCCCGGAGCATGAAAACTCGAATATTGACTCTGCTGTTCTCCCAGGTCCCACAACGCGAAACCGGCTGGCACACGTCCCCCGACGGAAAGGAGAAATCCTCTGCTGCTCTCCCGGGCTCTGCAGCTCCCATCTCACCGATTGCGATGCTCTCCAGAAAAAGGGCTCGAATGTGTACTCCGGACCTACAAAAACAAAGAAAGAGAAAATTACACGGCCCCACGGTGGGGCGAGGAGCGAGCCTGGGAGCGCGGGCACAAAGAGGCCGCTTCCCGCGCTCCCCAGGCTCTTAACCCCTTCGTAGTCGCGGCCCCGCCCCCTCGCCCCGGAAGTGCACAACTACTTCCGGGGCGCGGGCGGGGGGCAAGCCACCACGAAGGGACCGGGATATGGGAGTGGCCGGGCCCTGCCATGCATGCGTGGGGGCCGATTGGCCCCCCCTTTTTTGGTTTTCTGTAGCACAACTATCTATCTAATGCCATGAACCCAAAATTCCCCTATGACTCCCACACGCTGCTCTGGCCTACCTACCTGCATTCAATACACACGTTTAACTAGATTATCTGTCTCCTGGGCCAGAGCCCCGCCCACTAGAATGCTTGGCAGTCGCAATGTCACCCATCACGTCATGCAGAAGCGAAGTCACAAGGAAACTGCTCTCTTCGCTGGTTTTGGGTCCAAGCAGGCCTCTAGAAGTTTCCAATGCTCGAGGCACGGAAAAGCAATGCACTGTTTCGGAAAAAGAGGTTGGCTCTGTATGGCCGTCACACCCATATAACGGTTAGAACTGGTGGCAACTGGTGCCCCGGGTCCTGCTGCAGCAAACTGGTTCTACCAGAGCCCCAGGCAGCTGTGGGCGAATGACAGGAGCATGCCGCGGAAGAGGCAAACCTGGAGCAAACACCCCACCCGAGTGAAGAGTGGCAGCCAAGACAGCCTGGTTGATTCCATCTTCCAGGCCCCCTGGCAAAGAGACGGGAGAATTGACGACTGAACTACTTTTCAAAATATGAATCCGCAACCTTCACAGCGCACATGGGTTCCCACAGCACATTCACTGCACCCATCGAGCATTCTCCTACCGTCCCCAATCCACAGAGATCCCTGCAGCGCGTGCATTAACGGCTGAGCAAAGCTAGTGACATCCAATTGTGTAACCAGAGGTTCTCAGACTGGTGGCTCGGAGATATACGCCACATTGCAGCGCTGTATGTCAATAGCACCAGAGCTCTCAGGTTTTCTAACTCCACACACCCATGGCTCAGAAAGTGCCGTTTTTCTTTGCATTCTGGTACTTGTAGATAAATGGGACTGCAAGTTCCAGAATGCAATGAAAAGACGATGGCCAGGTTTGATGAGTCACTGGCACTGACACCAATGAAAAGACGATGGCCAGGTTTGATGAGTCACTGTCACTGACTCAGCAAAGACTCGCGTGCCGATGCCTGCAATTCCCTGCATGCCAAGTGTTGTTGATTTAAACAGAAGTTCCCCTCTTGACACAGGGAAGGGTGATGGCTGTGTGTCCTCTGGGATTATCAGATAGGTTCGTGTTCCCTTTAGCATTCAATGTTTTAAAGTGTGCCAGGACATGGCTGATCTCCTAAATAATAACTCAGAAGTGGAAATGTGGTACCCCAGTGACATTCTTTGCTTGGGGAATTCCCTGGTCCCTCTCACTCAAAGCATTTCAGCAATAGAGCAGAGTGATGGCTTTCAGCGTCTTCTGGACTTTCATCAGAAAGCACACTGGCACTTCTGCGGGCAAGGGCAGACATTTTGTAGTGCTACATTCACACTTTCACTAAATAGTTGATGCAGCCAGAGAGCGGGAAAGAAGCCATGCCCTTCCAAACGGCATCCAGGTGTGCACCCAAATATGCATACATTTAAAGCTTGCAACATGTTGTGGTAGTTTAAGCTGTTTCTCACACTTGCCTACCAAAGCAATTCAGGAAGTAACTGCAGCTTTTTTCCAGCAACGTTACAGCCTGCGGGTGTCTCAGTCATCCCTCTAACTGCCTCACGGAAGCGGTAAATTGAGCTCATTGAAAGGCCAAAGCCAGCTCCATGAACAACAAGGGAATTCCTGAGAATTTGCATGGGATTTGAAACGCAAACCGGAGTTACTAACTGACAGCATTCACGTGATTGCTGATGGGTGAGTGAGGGTAAGGCTGGCCTCAGCGCTCAAAAGTCTCTCATTAAATCATGACATTTATTTCTGATGTATCCGGTAAGTGACAAGTCACGCTTGTTTTTTCTGATCAGGGTCTACTATCATGTGATGTGATTTCCTGTGCTGTCCTCATCGGCTCTAAGGTCAAGTGATCTCATTATTATCCTAAGAGACGTTTCGGAAATCTGTCTGCTTTAATGGTCACACAAGGTGGGCGAGTGTGATTAACAGCCGTTGCTCAGGGATCTCTGCAGCAGGTATACCCACCCCTAGGCTTTCTTTTTGGTTGTAGGATGCAATCAGATCCTAAAACTCGGAGCAATCTTCCTGGGGTTTATACCGGTGACCTCCGTTTAACACACGTATTTTGGCAGCAAGCGCATTAACCCACTGTGCTATAGGACATTGCTTAGGCTACAAGCCAATCTTCTAAATATACACAGATCTCAACTACAAGTAGGTCTCGAGAAACATAGACAAATCTTAACTATGACCTTCCTGGAATCTCCTTAATTACAGAAAGGCCCTATAAAGATAAACATGTCTCATAAACTCCAGAAATGCCACAAGAACACCAGACAGTTCTTTAAACAAGCATTGGCATAGCTAATAGGTCTCGCCTTTGGGACCTTATAAGTGTTTAGCCATGCAACAGTTGATGCTGTTGCAGGAAGGATATTGTGCTGCATAACTAAATACTTATAAGGCCCCAAAGACGAAACCTATTGGCTATGCAAATGCTTGTTAAACTTGCACTTTACTCCACCTCCAATACCCTGACAGCTTCGCCATGTGTGAACCATGATATGGCAGTGTGTCAAGGTTGCTGCATACATGGCCGATATTGTTGCTGTATGTGGAGCATCGTTATTTTCCAATATTTTCTAATACATCATAAAAAATAGATTTTTATGGCATACATCCTTACCAGAAATTCTTCAGTTGGTCTTCGATTAGACTCTCAATTAAAACGAGGCACTTGAAAGTGATTTGTATAGGATTACACAATTTGCTCAATTGAGGAGGCTAGGATTCAAACCCAGTTTTCCAGTTATATGCTTTGTAATTTAATCACATGATATATATATGTGTGTGTATGTGTGTGTATATATATATATATGGGTGTGTGTGTGTATATATAGGAGCAAATGTCAGTAAAAACACATCGTTTATGCATGTAAAACGACAGAAATTCATGCGTTATAGTTATCTCAACGAACTATATCACGAGCCCTAAAGTAGATGCAACTCTCACCCCTTCCATAAACAGTTTTGTCATCAATGATGTCACTTCAGATGTTGCAGTTATATTATTAGTGATGTTACAGAACATGTTATGAGTGATGTAACATGTTAGGTAATTAGCAGTGCATGGCGAGGGAACATGGTATGGTTACTTTAGGGCATGCGATAAAGCTCCTTGAGATAATTATAACTGGTGAATTTCAGTGGTTTGTTCATTCAAACTGCTTCTGACATTTTCACCTAAATATACCATTACTTTAACATTTGTTTTTTAAGTGCAACTTAGAAGATTTTTTTAATGAAAAGGAAGGTATAATTACCATGTAACTTGTTTTTTTCAGTAAATTTGTAGTTTTTTTACGTAAAGTAATATTTTATCATATATAACGCCAACCCCATGCTGCGCAAGGCAACACACCCTTCATCCCCTAATTATAAAAATGTGCTATCTCTCCAGGTCATGACACCAAGGCAGTGGAGGGGATTTAAAGCACAGGAGCCTGTGCTTTAAGAAAATATATATTGCTGTGTATTCGTGACAAAATAAAAAAAAGATGTTTATGGCCCGGGTCTGAGGGGGGGTCTAGGTGGCATGTAATCCCTACCCTCCTCATCCTAAATCTGTTTTTAATGCTTATTCTAGGAACCCCCAAATGAGTCCTGAGTCCTTAGATGGCGGCAACTACTTTGTTTTTGATGTGGAAGCAGCCAATTAAATCTCACCTTGGCTCAGTGGATCCTCTGCAGCATGATATATACAAAGTTATGAGGCTTAATTTCTCAAAAACTACAGAATGGATTTCCACTAAATCACAAAAAGCACTCTTTCTGGACAAAGTTCCAGCTTTCTGCCTAATATTATGTGATTCTGTTTGGCAGTTTTTGCAGTAGCACTGCATAAATAAGTCAGTGGAAAATGCATAGGGATTTTGCATTTTGGGACCCGCCTTTTTCAACCTTGCGGATGTCATGATGTCATTTGAGATTTCATCAGTGATGTCATAAATGATGTCATAGAAGATGTCAACAAGTGATGTGATATGTGAGGTCATAAGCAGTTCATGGTGGGGCACACTTTTACTAGAGGTAACGGGTGAGCTAATTGGCCCTTAAGGCAAGGGGACTACATTCCACAAATAGTAATGCACCAGGAGACACATTTGCAGAGTGGAGGAGAAAGAGGGCGTGGCCACAGAAAATCTCTCAGCAAACCCACATAGTGGAGTTAATAGAAGGGGTAGTTGCCTCCCAAGGTCCCTCAATAGCCAAGTGGAGCTCCTCCCCCTACTGGTAGTGCTTCAGGAGGTGCGTTTCCAGAGTGGTAGACAAAGAGGGCGTGGCCTGCTATCAGATTTCAGCAATCCTGCTGTTTAGACTTCTTGGAGGTAATATGAGGGGTAGTTGGCCCCCAATGCCGTCCTTGGGGGGCCAACTACTACTCCTGTTACCTCCAGTAAATCCCACACAGCTGGATTGCTAAGCAGTTGTAAGAGGCCACGCCCCCTTTCTCCACCACTCTGCAAACGTTCGCCTGTTGTTCTGCAACTGGAGGCGCACACAACGCACCAGGGCCACCTCCAGTGCGGGAGAGTGGACCAGCTGCATCAGGGGACTTCACATCCGAGCATACTTCGTGTTCCAGGTGCCACCAACGCGCCTGTTGTTCTGCGCCCAAAGTGCACAAAAGGCCCCAGGTCCTCCCGCAGCACAAGAGAGCGGACCAGCTGCACCAGGAGACTTCACATCTCAGCATACTTTGCACTTGTGTGCCTCCAACGCGCCTATTGTTGTGCGCCGGGAGGCACACAAAAAGCCCCAGGGCCTCCCGCAGCGTGGGATGCAGGCTTACCTGGGCCTCGCCCGGGCGGGCCGTTCAAGTCTGGAGGAGACTGGGCTGCGCCCACCCCCCCCAGATCTGCCACAGGATCCATTGTGACTAGTGTTTGGCTGAGTTCTTAAGTGGCCACTCGCAACAGCTGAAAACCATGTTTAAATGGTACATGCCTGGGAGGACCTTGAGCTCTTCATTCCAGAGAAAACTAACCATCCCTAGAGTTCTCAAAATCAGATGGGGCGGCTGCTTCTTCTTGGTGGAGGCGGCCAAACTCTGAACACTCTACCCTACTCGATTTTCCAGATGTTAAAAAATCTACTGAAGACCTGGCTTTTCTCAGTTTAGTCAGTAGCCTTTCATTTTCCTCTCCTTTTCCCGTCCGCTCAGCGCCTTGGTACCCTCAGGTTTTAGAGCACTTTATAAATCCCTATCCTATCCTACAAAAGGCGGTACAGTGTGTTATCCCCCTAACTTACATCCTTGTTCTGAGAACTGTGGCTGAAGTCTGCCTGGTTACCCAGCCTTTTTCAATTTGCTTCATTTTAGTCCACCTTATCCACTAAGTATGGACAAGAGGAAGGGGGATTCTGGTATACCTAGTGTGCTACCTCCACCGCACACTCGTTCGATCAGCGAAAAAATGATCTAACTCGGGCAGTTAATATGTTTTCTAAATAAAATACAACTGGTGGAATGTCTTCTTTCACTCACTGCTGAAGAAAATATGGTTACTGCACCCTTGCCCACCAATCAAAGCTTTACTGAGCGCCACCGCTGCCAAGTGTTTCCACCTCACTAGGTCCACCTGCTGATTCACTGGCCGGTGATTGCCCAGTAGAGTCAGTCCCAAATTCCGGGTGCCAGCACAGCTTGTTTGGGGGCTGGAACCTCAGTGCTAGGAAGGGGATCTGAGCATAGCCCTACTGAAACAGAGGGTGGGGATCACCTTTGTGAATCTGATGTGGAGTGTGGCCCAAAGGCCGAGCGCAGGAGGAAAACTGCTAAACCATTGAAATCCAGAAATCCTGCTGTAAACAGTAAAACAGCTCTATGTAACACAGCCCATAATGATGAAACAATTGGGTCTCTGTCTGTGGCAAATGAAATCACTTTGAGCAAACTGAGTATGCGTATTGGTGAACTCCTGGACTCCAAATGTTGCCCCATTATTGATCGACTAGCCCAATTAAAGCTAATCTGGTGAAGCCCTTGGATCCCCGGCCGTACGTTTGCACCCAGTATACGGTCACTAATTTATCCCCCATCATATCTGCATAGAGGATGGAAATACAACATCCCTAGGTTAAATTACCTGAAAAGCAATCGGTAATATGTGCCTCAAGCCAGGCTCCCCTACCCGTGATTGATCTCCCCCCTGCTTCTGCTCCCTACGTTTTTGCCTTGACTAATGTCCCCAAGCTCCCAGCGGACAGAATGGAAAACACCAGGGGTTTAATAAATACATCTATTTACTGGCTGAATAACAATGTTGCTGGAAATTAGAACATAACAAGAGAGATATTGATGGCAAGATGGGTGAAAGGGATTGGTGGTGGGGGGTAGAGAGCAAAATGGTGATGTTTTAAAAAAAAAATTGTTTATAGAGTTTTGAATAGCGCGGACTTGACCCTTGGGTATCAGAGCGCTTCACAGTTGCATATTGAACATTAGTGATACATTTCGATTGGCCATATAAAACATTTTCTGTACAATATTTTCAGCACACTTTATCATTACTATATAAATATTCCTGTACAAGACATTCTTATCCGTTTCAGCTGAACAACAGTATTTTGTATACAAGGTTCTGAAGTGCTTTCTGTGGGTTTTACCACAAGACTGGGTCATGATCGATGTTTGGAATTCAATGTTAAAGGGTAGTCTAGTATTATGGAAGGAACTTGCTCATTAGGAAGCTCTTCGCTTCCTTTTTGAATGTTATTGTGGTTAATCTCCAATATCCTTTTGCTGTTCGGGAAATTCTGCATAAAGACAGTTTAGGGATGGTCAAAACAAGTCCTGTCAAGATACTGCCACTTGGCTTAATTTAGCAGCACCTTGTTAACTTCCCCTTTATTCCTGGTGGTTTGACTTCACAAATGAGAATGTTTCCTAGACTCCCTCCTCAAACAAAAATCCCCCTGAACAACAGATTCTCAGCCTTGGCCGGGTTGGAGGACATTCTTTGATGGTTCAGGGAGGAGCATGGCTACTCCAGTCAACTTGAGAAGGGTGGGGCACCTGATTGTCCCATCCCTGTCCCCGAAGTATCTGTTAACTTTACTCTGCGGCATCCTCACACAGAGTTTGATGCTCTGGACAAGGTCAGGAGACCTGATAGTCCAGTCCCTGTTGCCCATTTGATTAACATCCGTCCACAGAATTCCCTTTCCACAGGTTCCAGACTACTGGAGAAGAGGGGTGTACCGCCCATCTGTCTATTAACTCCATTCTGATTCATCCCCATATAGGGCATGATGTTCTGAATAAGGGCAGGGCACTTGACAGTTCAATCCCTGCTGTCCAATTAGCTTCCACCCTCTCACAGAACTCTCTCTCCACAGGGTTCCGTACAAGCATGAACACGGCCGAATGTGCATTAGACAATGCTTGTTTACATTTTTAAGCTGGAATATTGTGGGTCAAGCCTCCAAAATCTCAATTGATGGATGGCAATCTTTTATTGCAAACTTTGATATAGGTTTCTTGCAGGAAACTTGGGAGTTAAATCATATAGTATTCGATCGCTTCATGTGTTTTAGTTCACCTGCGATCCCAACCTCATCTGGAAGAGCTAAAGGGAGTTTGACCGCTTGGTTTAAAGTTAATACTGGCCGTTTAGTCTTACCGATCCATCAGGAGCAGGGTGAAGTGCAGGCTTTCTGCCTTAGCTGGAAAGATACCAATAAGATCTATGTGGTAAATTTCTTTAACAACAATTTCTCGAGCAAGGGTGATTGCAACTTTAAAGGCCTTTTTGTAGTCATTGATATGCTTGCGGAGAAAGAGGCTCAGATGGAATGCCCCCTTAGGCTGATGGTAGCGGGGGATTCAATTCTAAATTGGGGCACCCTCTGTTTAAATCTCTAACTACCTGCGACCTATTTGTCTGAGACACTGATTGTAATGTGATGTAATTTAGGGGGCGGGTCCTTTTCTTCCACATGGCTGAATGGGGCTTGGTCAACAAGGTCCCTAATTTAACTGACCATCAAATTCCAACTTTCATAGGGCGGGGTTCTGGGAGCACCATTGATTAAATTTTACCTCCTGGAGTATGTTTCCAATTGTTAACAATTGTGAGGTCCTTTTTCAGACTTAAAGTGACCATAACCCAATTTCTGCTAAGATACAGCTGCCACATGTGCAACATATGATGAAGTCTTTGCCTCCCCAAAACCTATCTAGAAAGGATGCAGGGTGGTGTGGCCCACCATGAACCTGGAGAACATTATGTACGCGACAGTACTGCCCTAATGAATAGCTGCAATCGCTTACCTTGCAATCCGGCTCTCATCCTAACCCACTTTACAAACCTTCTACTAAAAATAAAAGTGCTGCTTTCCAGACCCAATGTTCAGCCACATTGCCATGCCAAATCATGGTTTGATAAAGCATGTAGAGCGGCCAATGATACCCTACGCATGGCCCTAAAGCAAACCCCTAGAGACCAGTGTACGATCAGGGAAAGCAGAAAGATATACCAGCAAGCTATTAAAAGAAGGAAATCGGCCATAAAGGAGGAGAATGGGAATCTATTGTGGGAGCCTGACAATCTAAAGACCCACAAGCTTTTTGGAAAGCAGTGCGGTCGGATTTAGCTCCTGTACCACCAACAGACAAAGTAATAGTCCATATTTCGGCAGAGGCATGGTTATATTCTACCGACGTTAATGCTGACGATGCCTCAGTGCAGTTGTCTTGAATGTGCTCATAACTTGTTTTTAATGAGGAGGAGGTTTTTAAAGCAATTGTAGACAGTAGATGCAAGAAGGCTCCGGGGCAGGATCGTATTCCACTTGACTTATTCAGGGAAGACCCAGTGTTCTTGACTCCAGTCCTCACTTCAGTTTTTAACTCCGTCTGTAGCTAGGGAGTGCCAGGTTGTGGCTTTCATCTATATTTGTCCCTCTTTTTAAAAAAGGAAATATGCACGATGTCAAGTGCTATCGCCTAATATCCCTTTTGGATTCCTCAGCTAAAATTATTGGGAGAGTTGCATTAGATCGTTTACTGGATTGGATTATTGCCAACAGTATACTTGCTCCATGACTTTTCAGCCTCAGTCAGGTTTGGGAGCCCTGGAGAATGCACAGAGTCGTTCAGTATTAAACGTGGGGTGTGCCAAGGTTGCATGATCGCCCCAATCCTTTTCCTTCACTATACAAATAACCTGGAGAAAACATTGGTTTCTGTTGGGGCAGACGTTCCGGTTGTGGGGAAAAAAGGCCGTGCCCGCACTGCTATATGCTGACAATGCTGTTCTCCTGGCAAGGACTGCCAACAGTCTTAAAAACATTGTCATTTAAGTTAGTATTATGAAGGACCTAGGAATGGAACCAAATTACAAGAAAACATTCACAATGATATGTGGCCTAAAAAATACTAAAACCTGTACATTAAATAGAGAGGGCAAACCCCTAGAGAGGCTCAGGTCCTTCCCCTATTGAGGCCTGTATTTTTATGAAGGATGTGGTATTTAAAAATAGAATAACCAGATACACCCAAGCTATAGGCACTACTTTCTCACTTGCTATGTCTGTTGGTAACAAGCCTATTGCTCCAATATTAGAGATATACAACCACAAATGCCTGCCGATTTTAACATATGGAATGGATATCTGGGGTTGTAGGGATGCACATGCACTGCAGCAGATAGAGGAAAAAGATTCTGCCACTGGTTATTAGGCGTCCCTCCCTCATTCCCGCATTATTCTCTTCATCTGAAGCTAGGGTTGGAGTATGTCCAAAATACCATTAGTGCTGCCCCTCTGGCCCTCTGGTGCTAAATTTGGACCAACCAAGAAGCCAACTATATCCGGGCTGCTATTAGAGATTGTTTACGCTGCGCCCATGGTCTGACCATTCCATTACTTCAATATATTAAAACATGCTTTTCTGCACCTGGCTGCGCCTCATTCTTTGAGCACCCAGAGTCAATTGAAAAAAAGGACAGAAAGTGGGTTCGGGACAGTTTTTGTAAGCACAAACACATTTCTAGGGAACTATTGGAAGTGGTCAAACCCTCAGTTAGAGATTATTTCCTTATTAAAAGAACTCCATCATTTGTTCCATACTTATATGTGATCAATGTTTATGAAAGAAATTTGTTGACAACATTTAGGCTGGGTTCTTTTCCTTGGAAGATAAGTTTCCCTCTAGGTCTGTATTCTTCTAACACTGTCTGTTGCCACTTGTCCATGTGGTGAGCAATCCAGCCAAACTACTTTACATTTAATTTTTTTCTGTCAATTTTATCTTCCGTTTAGTTTAGTTTTTATTACCGTTATTGCACAGACATACATTTTCTAAGTGCAAAGCGTCTCTCTTCTACTTACAGCAAAATAGCGATTGAAGTTTCTGCTTTGCAGTTGCTAGCTTTCTGACCTGCACCTTAGCTAAGAGAAGGAGTATGCTGTTTTGATGTATAAAGCACTTTAGTGATTTTAGTAATCATTGTCTCTGAAATGTTTCTTAAATGTCCATTGTTGATGGCAATTTTGAAATTTCTGACACAAAAAGTATTTTAGTGATTTTTGGTAATCATTGTCCCTGAATGTTTTTGTAAATGTCCTGTGCTGATTTTAATTTTTAATACTTTTTAATTAGTTGCCATCTTGTCTTAGCTCTCTGGAATCGGAACCAGAACTCATGCACTGCCCCTTTTTTTGATGTCATATGAGTCTTATTTGCACTGTCACCTAATTTTCATCTATTAAACAGAGGAGTCTATATGTTTAAAAATGTGGTAGTCTCTAAGTTATAGGAAATGGACATTCACAGAACCTCTCCTATTTTTAGTATGTGGTTGTTATGATTTTTATAAGCGTGTCTATAATGAATTTCTTTTTTTTACTGTTTGTATCTTTTATGATCTATCCTCGGAAGAGCGAATAAAGACAACTTGACTAGGGTTCAGCTGCTATGTTGAAAGTTTGATCCGCAAGTGGGGACTTTTGAACACGACAACAGTGCGAACCGCTGGACGGAACCTCACTAAATTTGGCAAAAAACTAGGTGTTGGTCCAGAAACATTTGCTTTTGTGATTTAGTTTAAATCTGTAGTTTTTAGATATTTAACTTAAAAAAAGATGGATATCTGGGAACCCGACTCCTTGCAGTGGACTCGCAGATCCTATTAAAATTTAATTGGCTACCAAAACGTCAAACAGGAAATGTTAGTAGCTATATTAAGACTTGGCTTGAAGCCGAGTCCCACAAAAAAAAGTAGAAAAAATGAAAAGGGAGCAGGGTTGGAATACCCTGACCCCCCTGGTATGATGGGGGGAGGGTCCCACAAAGACCCCACTGGGGTTTAAAGGCATTTTTCCCCAAAGGATTCAATACAAGTTCACAGGTAGAAATGCGAATCCGCAGCAAAATTAAAAAAACAAAAAGACACGCAAGCTCCTGCATGTATTTTTCATCAAGCCCATGGGTTAGCCAAATCCTGGGGGCATGTTTTATAATAATGTGGGGGGTGCCCATGTGGCACTCTCTGGGGACCACCCCCCCCCCAGGCAACCTAGTAAACTGATGCGGGGGAGGGCCTCATTGCCTCACCCGCAGCCCCATAGACTCCCAGAAGTGTATCTATAATGGCTTAAAGGGGAACACGGACCCCAACCCGCAGCCCCAGGGGGCCACCACCTCTCCAGGGCTTTAAACCTAAATAATGTGTGGCCCCATGCAGACCCCCTGGTATCCCAGGGGACCACCACCTCCCCGGGGCTTTATTCTTAACAAATGCAGGGCCACCACTTCTCTGGTGCTTTAACTCTCAATAATGGGGGCCCCAGCAGACCCCCCAATCCCCGGGGTCCACCACATGTCTAGGGCTTTATTCAAAATAAATTCATGGGGCCACGTGGCCACCCACAGTCCTGAGGACCACCACCTCCTTGCAGCTTTAATTTCAATAATGGGGGCTGCACTGACACCCCTGAAGTCCAGGGGACCACGATCACCCCCAGGCAATTACCAGAAAAATGCATTGGGCACATGTGGCACCCTGCAGCCCCGCAGCCACGTCACTACATGAAAGAAAGGAGGTGGCCAGGTAGGCTTATTTTCTGGAGCCAAATATGGCCCTGGGAAACGCCCGCTCCCCAGGGTAAGCTTGAGCAATGTCACAGGTAGCCGACCCCCAGGACATTGCAGTGTGCTATGGCTTGGCGGGAGAAGCCAAAGCAAAATCTGCTCTGCTTCGAGTAAGCGAGAGCATTGCTTTTGGACAGGGGGATCGTCATGTTCAGCAGCTCTCTCTGTCCAAAACAATGCCCCCTCTCACAGGACATGGGAAGTGAGCAGGGACCCCCGGATGGGGTCTCAGGGGCCGAAAAAGGCCTGGGAGAGGGGCCACGAAGCTCCCCTCCCTTTAATACTCAACTGGATCCTATTGGTGAAGATCATGATAGTGATTTGAGATCTCTAGGCATAGAAAGTATGTCACACATTTCAAAGGTTTCCTATCTTTTGTTCCTGTTCATTATTTTAAATCTCTTATCAGCCCGCTCTGAAGTATATAAAATTCTCAATAAAACATAAATAAATACAAATACTAAGAAGAAGGCTTATCCAGTATTCAGGAATGGAAATTAATATTTATATCACCTTTGTCAAAGTGTATGTTGAGTAGTTTAGCTTTGAATTCAATTATACAAACTACAGGAATTTCTACTACCAAACAGTGGCTAACAAATATGACTGATATGTAACTACGGAGATCATTGAGAACCTGGTGAACAGTCCACATCACCACCACAAGGATAAAGGCCATGGTTGAATTAAAGCCTTGGCTGGTTTACGAGCTCCCACTCTGCGTCATGATTTAATCATCGGAAGTTCAGCAAGAAAGAGACGAAGAACAACTCAGTCTTTAAAGTCTCTCCTCATTTGCATCCCATATCAAGAGGACTGCCATGCACAGTCTTCATTACAACTTTGCCTTGCCTCAGTTTCAAAGTAAGGTAAATAAGTAAGTAATCTTTATTGTTTATAGTTCATTAAAACCATTGCAATAGTACAACGAATAAAAAACGCTTGTTTTTGAAAGATTAGTAAATGGCTGGTTAATTAAGACCATTAGAAAGGAACAGAATAGATACATTTGAATAAATAAAAAAATGAGCTCTTTTTTCAAAGGTTAGTAAAAGACTAGAGCGTTTGCAAGTAAAAAGTTAATACACGAATTGCCAGGATAGTTTAAACGCAATGTCCTCTTGTGCTTTGGCCAAAGACAGATTTTTGGTCTGTTCTCAGGAGAGGTAGTTTGTTGGTGGTTTATTGCCGTGCATAAACAGATGTGCATGTGCTTTTGCAGTGCGTGCGTGTGCTAAGCGAGGGCATCCTGAGGCTTTCATGAAGTCTTTCCTGCGCTTGTCAGTTTGTCATCTATCAGCGCTAGGAAGTTTACTAACTTACAGATCTGTGGATCATCTGGTTTGAAGAAGATTATCACAGCTTGTCTCCGCGTGCGGATCCCACTCTGGTTGAACTGCAGTTAAGGCAGGTGAGACCTCTCCCCTATCAGACTGGTGCATGTGCAGATCAGGCGTGCCATGTCCTTGTTTCCATTGTCTCACAGGTGGCAGAATAAGGGCATTTGCCCTTCAGCCATGGTAGGAGGTGTTGGATATCTGGCAGTTTTCCTAGTCATTGTTTCAGAATTCTCTGCTTGATTGTCCTGGAGTATCACAGACTAAAGTATGGCTGTGGATTTGAGCGATATGTAGCCAGTGATTGTCATCCAAGCGTGATTTCTTAATGCGAAGTTGGTTTTGTCTTCTACTAGGGACATGCTCTTTATTGTCTTCCGCACTATTTATTTGAAGCCTGTCTGTGTGATTGGGACTTCCCAGGCCTGGGTGAGCCTGGTATTTGTGGGACAGTCATGTAGGAATTTGCTTGCAGGTGATGTTTTTCTGACTGGAGCTCTTGCCAAAGCAGGTAGTTTAAGCTGTTTGAGGAGGTGTTCCTGATTTTATGCCGGCAGGTTATTTAGGCCCCCTGTCTTGCTAGCTGTTGTTTTGTTAGTACAAATTTCAGTTGGATCTGTGCTGCGGAGGCATATGTTGGACTGTTGAACTTAATTCTGTAAGCCCTGATTAATGTTCTTTCCAGGGGTTGTGAGTCTCTTCCTCTTAGAGATTCACTGCCAGATGTACTGTTGGGCAGGATTTTGGCTTGTGTGATCTGAAGAAGTTGAGTGAGCCTCAGGCCTGTCAGCTTGGATTTTAATTCTCTCAAAGTTGTCGCAAAGGCCATTCCTTTCCATTTTAAAATCTCCAGCTGGCTGGCAAATTGGCTCCCATTGTCGAAGGGTAACCCCTAAGTATTTGTGGCTGGTTGTATTCTAAATTTGGGTGTTGCCCAGGTACTAGATGTGGTTTTTTTCCCTGTTTCTTTTTATGAACATTGTCTTGGTTTTCTCAAGGTTTACTTCCAAGAAGTTGTCTTTTGAGTATTCATGCAGAGTAGGATGCATATAGGATGCTAGATAGAGCCTTGCCACCGATCCTTAGAGCGTATGCAAAGCATCAGTCAAGGGTCTGCATCAGGTCAGCCATGTAGAGATTGAACAGGGTTGGTGCGAGCACACAACCTTCTTTGAGTCTTTTGGTGGTAGGGATGCACCTTGACAGGTGTGTACCGTCGCGCAGTTTTACCTGTACCCATTTGTCTGTATAGAAGCATATTAGCATGTCCAGCAGTGCTTGCAGGACTTTCTAGCATGCCATCTTCTTCCATAGTCTGGCTCTATCTATGTTGCCGAAAGCAGCCTTGAAGTCTATAAAGCAGAGATGGAGTGATGTTTTGATGACTTTGGCCTCTCCATAATCAGTGACAGGGTTAGAGAAGCCGGTTTGGTTAAATTGTATGGTTTATTGCTCTACTGCCCATGTTTGTAGTTCTTCTAATAGGGTGCCTGCAAAATATTTGGCTTCATTGTCAAGTAAAGCAACTGAGCAATAATTCTTGACCAGATTTTTCTCTGCTTTTTTAGATGAGAGCAATGTAGAACCTTTCAAAGAAAGAAACCAGTAGTTGACCTAGTTATCTGGCTTCCTGGAATAGTCTTGCTTGAAAAGGGTGGGAGGGATCCCATTTGGACCTGATGCTCATTCTCTCCTGTCTTTGGCAATCTGACATTTAATAGTTGCGATCTGTGACGGCTCTTCCACTTCCTTATATTTTACGGTAATTTCAGGGGTGTGACTTGTCTGGAGGTCCTCTTTTGTGTTGGGGCCGAATGTTATGGTTCCCATCCTGCTCCGCTTTGTTGGTTGAAATGGGTTGACAGGAATTCTGACCATGTCTCTTCGATGATATATGATGTTACTCCTCTGTGTGATGGGCGTAATTTTTGAATTCACTGTGGCTCGAAAGCATACATTGTTTTGAGTCTTAGTGTCATGTAAAAGTTTTGCCCAGAGCTCCCCCTTCTGGACTTTTTGTGTTCCGATTTTAGCTTTTTGAGCATTTTTCTCTGTTGTTGCAGTCATGATTTGAAGTTTGAGTCTTTAGGTTTATGCCTCCTGTTTTGGAGAGGTTTTGGCCCTTTGTTTTGTAGTGCCACTGGACTTTACAGAGAATAATTTAAAAATTATTCTCTGCTTGATAGGTAGCCAGTGAAGCCCCTTCAAGGCATCTGTAGCAGATGAGTATCGAGGTCTGTTCAGTGTAAGATTGGGCATCCATATTGGACTCATAGGTGACTGTGGTCCCTATATCACAGCTCTTCTGATTTGTTTGTGCTATTGTTGAGGCTAGGCTCCTGATCTCTTGTAGAGTCTCCCTGAGTGGGATGAGCTTGTGCGTTTGATGGTGTGCTGGATGAAGTACAAAGGGTTCAGAGGGGAGTAGCTGGCTTTCTGATGAGGGGATTTAGGTCTCCTCATTGGATATCTGCATTTAAGCTTTCGACTTTAGTATTTGCATTGCGTTGTGTAGTGACCTCAGATGAGTCTCTGCTGATGTAGTTGACCCCCTGGCTAGAGGTTGCTCGGTGATTGGGAGGTTAAACTTAAGCGGGTTACAGGCATGTTTCTTTTTTCCGAGCAGAAAAACTGGGAATGCAGTTAATTGGGTTAATTCTAATCGTTTATTGTGGCCTTTCCTCCTTAGTTGTCTCCTTTGTTTGGCGTTTAGGGCTCTAGCTTGGGGTGGCATTGGTTCGGTGGTGGAGACTTCCTCGGGTGAGCTTCTCATATTTTCTGTATGTAGGTTTTTGACAGCTACTCTCACCAGGGTTTGTGTTTTGGAAGCTAGTGATTCTGTGTTAGGTGGATTGTTGCGAAATGTCATATCCTTTGTCAGTTCCCCAACGAGGTCAGTCAGCATGGAGGGGAGGGAGGATCGTTTCTCAATAATTGGCCCACAATCGCAGATCAAGCTTGCATCCAGTTGGGCTTGTGTAATTATTGTGTTAAGGTCCCCTAGTTTTTTCACTTGTGCCTCCGACATTTAGAGCTAAGGTGTTAAGAAGTGTCACTTGTATGTCCATCTTTTCTGACTGGTACTGAAGTGCCTCCACTGATCACTGCATAGTGCTTAGCAGGGAGGCGTACGCATTTATCGTTTGCGACAGAGCTGGGTAATTTGGGAGGGTTCTCCTGTTGGGGTTTGTATCTAAGTTGTCTTTGCTGCCTTTGATCTGTGCATGGGTCCTTTTGGGGAGTCCAGCGAATATGATGCCACTATGTCAGCCCATTCCTGGGTGCCTAGATAGGGGAGGACTTCCAGTTCGTCCTCCTGTTTCTCTTTTGGGCCAGCCCCTCTGCAGCTCTTGGTAGGCTCCTCTTGGGATATCGATGTCAGCTACAGGTTAGGAGGGTGGAGAGGGGCTTGTGAGGGGCAAGGGGCCAGTGTATTTGTGTCACATTCATGTGCCAAGGATTCCACCCATAGCTCTTTTTTGCTGTCATCCTCTGGTTGCACGGAAGAGGATTCTGAGCTATGAGGGAAGAGCTTTGTTTGTTGGGGTAAGTACACGCCTGGTCCCTTTCTTGATTTGCTGTTGTGTATCTGGAGTGTGGCAGGTAATGACTTAACAAAATCTTAGGAAAAGGGGGTCCTAGGGAGTTCACCTATTCGAACAGGAGTGTGTTCTCAACCACAGCAACCCCTTCCAACATCAGGTGTTGCTGTGGAAGAGACATATAGATTACATTTTTGTCGTGTTGTGATGTCCTGCTGCCGCTGTTTTGGAATTCCAAGGGTGGCTCAACAGTAAGAATAGGTTCATGAAATTCACAGTAGAATATAGAAAATTTAAGCTTCCCTTTTTGGATATTCTCATTTTTCCAACACAGGGCAAGCTTGGGAGTGAACTGTACAGGGAGCCTTTGGCAAAGAACTCCTTACAGACTTTTGGAAGTCACCATCCGAGGGCCTTTCGTGAAAATGTACCTGTTGGTCAATTCTTACAAATACGTAGGAATTGTTCCGAAAAAAATGATTTCGATCGACATGCTAAAGCCTTGTCCACACAGAATCGTGATTACCCTAAACATCTGGTACGACAAGCATGGAAAAGGGCCTCAAATAATAATTGAGATGGCTTGCTCGACATCCCAGTGGCAAAGAAACCCCTAGAGAGACTCACCTTTGTGAATTCATTCAGCGTTCTGTCCAACCAAGTACAAAAGCTGGTATCGAGGCCTTGGAAGATCTTAAATGTGGCCACTGAGATTATTCCAGCTCCCATTTTTTCATTTAAAAGAGGTAGAAGTTTGCGGGATAGTTTGGTTCACACTAGACCAAAATGTGAGAATCTGAACCCAGTCAACTCGTTATGGGACCTCCCTGCAGTCCAGGGTCATCACCCGTGTGGGTCTTGTAATGCTTGCCCTCAGACCTAGAAAACAGAAATGGTAGATATTGGTACCAGAAAACCCTGGATTCTCTAAAAACATACAAATTGCAACACTGATAAAGTGATCTATATGATCACATGTCCATGCGCGCTGAGGTATATCGGCATGACGACACGTAAGATAAAACAGAGAATCAGTGAGCATAAGAGCACGATCAGGTGTAATAAACAGTCAACACGCCTGACAAACCATTTTTTGAGCTACAACCACAAGGCAGAATATATGAAGTGGATAATACTTGAGCAACCATATAGCACACCTCATGTCAGTGATGTTGCCAAGTTCCTTTTTATTAAGGAGCAGAAATGGATTTTCAGACTTAAATGTGATAGCCAGGGGTTGAATGATGATAATTCCGTGGGTGACACTGTAAATCTGGTTCCCCACATGTGCCCATCATGTTTTCCCACCATGAACCGAGTACTGATTATTAGACCAACTGACATATTCAATGGCTTATATAAATACTTTTTCAATATTGGTTTAAAATCAAGTCTCGACCTGATAAGAACCCAGGGGTTACACTGTGAATCTGGTTCCCCACGTGTGTCTATCAGTTTCTCCAAACTTAATCGAGCGTTGATCATTAGACCAATTGACATATTTCTAATGGTTTATACAATTGTTTTTACATTATTGGTTTAAAATCTAACCTCGACTTCCTACCTCTCACTAGTCAGACAATGCTTTCAGAGCCTGCTTATGACCTCCCTCTTTAGCTCGTTTCATTAGGTTAAGGGATACCATCTGTCCTCCAGGAGTCTATATTAAATGTAACCTTACATGAAATTTAATTTTATCTCATAACACCATGAGTAACAATATTGCAAGGTAGTTATGCAGCATAGCATATGTCATTGATTATTGGTCATATATAGGGTATATTTATATGTTACTCCTTTTGATATATTTGGAGAAACAAACCCCTTAATGGGCTTTAGCTCACGAACATATTGGCACACATTTGGTCTCATAATGCAGGCATATTGATATTCCCCATAGTTAGAGTGCCATTTGACGAAAACATCACGTCACGCTATTATTATGCATGTGCGAGAAATGCAGATATTCTGCTACTATCTCAGGGACCGTGCAATTTATCAAAGCACATACTTGCATTACAATTGGTCCTTTGTAGAAGATACATTGTAATCAACCACAACTCCCTACAATCTTAGCGCTCTCTGACGACATAACCGCGCCGCGCTCTTTCACACATGCGCGTCAGATATGGATACTGGTGCTCCCGCCTCTTGGGGCCATGTCAACCATTACCGGTACAAAAGGGGGTGGTGATGGACGGAGCATCTGAACCAGTCAAACACTCACACCCAGTCAAAAGATCTGGGTTTGATCCATCACCGTTCTTTAGCCCACTCTGCCACCCCAGTTCAGACATGGCTATATGCAAATCAGTCTGACCCTGTGCCTCATGGGAACAGTCCAGCCCGAACTGCCAAGCCATGCCTTCCCTGGACCGGAAACAAGCTTCTGAGGAGCAGTTTCTGGTATTCCAGCCGTCTTCAGCCCGGCTTGCTTGAATCCAGTGGCAAAGTGAGCAAGGGAATCACGTCTGAGCATACCCTGCCACACTTATGGTGGCCAAAAGCGGTACAAAAGGGGGTGGTGATGGACGGAGCATCTGAGCCAATCAAACACTCACACCCAGTCAAAAGATCTTGGTTTGATCCATCACCGTTCTTTAGCCCACTCTGCCACCCCAGTTCAGACATGGCTATATGCAAATCAGTCTGACCGTGTGCCTCATGGGAACAGTCCAGCCCGAACTGCCAAGCCATGCCTTCCCTGGACCGGAAACAAGCTTCCGAGGACCGGTTTCTGGCATTCCAGCCGTCTTCAGCCCGGCTTGCTTGAATCCAGTGGCAAAGTGAGCAAGGGACTCACGTCTGAGCATACCCTGCCACACTTATGGCAGCCAAAAGCGGTACAAAAGGGGGTGGTGATGGACGGAGCATCTGAACCAATCAAACACTCACACCCAGTCAAAAGATCTGGGTTTGATCCATCACCGATCTTTAGCCCACTCTGCCACCCCAGTTCAGACATGGCTATATGCAAATCAGTCTGACCCTGTTCCTCATGGGAACAGTCCAGCCCGAACTGCCAAGCCATGCCTTCCCTGGACCGGAAACCTGCTTCCGAGGACCGGTTTCTGGCATTCCAGCCGTCTTCAGCCCGGCTTGCTTGAATCCAGTGGCAAAGTGAGCAAGGGACTCACGTCTGAGCATACCCTGCCACACTTATGGCAGCCAAAAGCGGTACAAAAGGGGGTGGTGATGGACGGAGCATCTGAACCAATCAAACACTCACACCCAGTCAAAAGATCTGGGTTTGATCCATCACCGTTCTTTAGCCCACTCTGCCACCCCAGTTCAGACATGGCTATATGCAAATCAGTCTGACCGTGTGCCTCATGGGAACAGTCCAGCCCGAACTGCCAAGCCATGCCTTCCCTGGACCGGAAACATGCTTCCGAGGACCGGTTTGTGGCATTCCAGCCGTCTTCAGCCCGGCTTGCTTGAATCCAGTGGCAAAGTGAGCAAGGGACTCACGTCTGAGCATACCCTGCCACACTTATGGCGGGCAAAAGCGGTACAAAAGGGGGTGGTGATGGACGGAGCATCTGAACCAATCAAACACTCACACCCAGTCAAAAGATCTGGGTTTGATCCATCACCGTTCTTCAGCCCACTCTGCCACCCCAGTTCAGACATGCCTATATGCAAATCAGTCTGACCCTGTGCCTCATGGGAACAGTCCAGCCCGAACTGCCAAGCCATGCCTTCCCTGGACCGGATACAAGCTTCCGAGGACTGCTTTCTGGCATTCCAGCCGTCTTCAGCCCGGCTTGCTTGAATCCAGTGGCAAAGTGAGCAAGGGACTCACGTCTGAGCATACCCTGCCACACTTATGGCGGTCAAAAGCGGTACAAAAGGGGGTGGTGATGGACGGAGCATCTGAACCAATCAAACACTCACACCCAGTCAAAAGATCAGGGTTTGATCCATCACCGTTCTTTAGCCCACTCTGCCACCCCAGTTCAGACATGGCTATATGCAAATCAGTCTGACCCTGTGCCTCATGGGAACAGTCCAGCCCGAACTGCCAAGCCATGCCTTCCCTGGACCGGAAACAAGCTTCCGAAGACCGGTTTCTGGCATTCCAGCCGTCTTCAGCCCGGCTTGCTTGAATCCAGTGGCAAAGTGAGCAAGGGACTCACAACTGAGCATACCCTGCCACACTTATGGCGGCCAAAAGCGGTACAAAAGGGGGTGGTGATGGACGGAGCATCTGAACCAATCAAACACTCACACCCAGTCAAAAGATCTGGGTTTGATCCATCACCGTTCTTTAGCCCACTCTGCCACCCTAGTTCAGACATGGCTATATGCAAATCAGTCTGACCCTGTGCCTCATGGGAACAGTCCAGCCCGAACTGCCAAGCCATGCCTTCCCTGGACCGGAAACAAGCTTCCGATGACCGGTTTCTGGCATTCCAGCCGTCTTCAGCCCGGCTTGCTTGAATCCAGTGGCAAAGTGAGCAAGGGACTCACGTCTGAGCATACCCTGCCACACTTATGGCGGGCAAAAGCGGTACAAAAGGGGGTGGTGATGGACGGAGCATCTGAACCAATCAAACACTCACACCCAGTCAAAAGATCTGGGTTTGATCCATCACCGTTCTTTAGCCCACTCTGCCACCCCAGTTCAGACATGGCTATATGCAAATCAGTCTGACCCTGTGCCTCATGGGAACAGTCCAGCCCAAACTGCCAAGCCATGCCTTCCATGGACCGGAAACAAGCATCCGAGGACTGGTTTCTGGCATTCCAGCCGTCTTCAGCCAGGCTTGCTTGATTCCAGTGGCAAAGTGAGCAAGGGACTCACCTCTGAGCATACCCTGCCACACTTATGGCGGCCAAAAGCGGTACAAAAGGGGGTGGTGATGGACGGAGCATCTGAACCAATCAAACACTCACACCCAGTCAAAAGATCTGGGTTTGATCCATCACCGTTCTTTAGCCCACTCTGCCACCCGAGTTCAGACATGGCTAGATGCAAATCAGTCTGACCCTGTGCCTCATGGGAACAGTCCAGCCCGAACTGCCAAGCCATGCCTTTCCTGGACCGGAAACAAGCTTCCGAGGACCGGTTTCTGGCATTCCAGCCGTATTCAGCCCAGCTTGCTTGAATCCAGTGGCAAAGTGAGCAAGGGACTCACGTCTGAGCATACCCTGCCACACTTATGGCGGCCAAAAGCGGTACAAAAGGGGGTGGTGATGGACGGAGCATCTGAACCAATCAAACACTCACACCCAGTCAAAAGATCTGGGTTTGATCCATCACCATTCTTTAGCCCACTCTGCCACCCCAGTTCAGACATGGCTATATGCAAATCAGTCTGACCCTGTGCCTCATGGAAACTGTCCAGCCTGAACTGCCAAGCCATGCCTTCCCTGGACCGGAAACAAGCCTCCGAGGACCGGTTTCTGGCATTCCAGCCGTCTTCAGCCCGGCTTGCTTGAATCCAGTGGCAAAGTGAGCAAGGGACTCACGTCTGAGCATACCATGCCACACTATTGGCAGCCAAAAGCGGTACAAAAGGGGGTGGTGATGGACGGAGCATCTGAACCAATCAAACACTCACACCCAGTCAAAAGATCTGGGTTTGATCCATCACCGGTCTTTAGCCCACTCTGCCACCCCAGTTCAGACATGGCTATATGGAAATCAGTCTGACCCTGTGCCTCATGGGAACAGTCCAGCCCGAACTGCCAAGCCATGCCTTCCTTGGACCGGAAACAAGCTTCCGAGGACCGGTTTCTGGCATTCCAGCCGTCTTCAGCCCGGCTTGCTTGAATCCAGTGGCAAAGTGAGCAAGGGACTCACGTCTGAGCATACCCTGCCACACTTATGGCGGCCAAAAGCAGTACAAAGGGGGTGGTGATGGACGGAGCATCTGAACCAATCAAACACTCACACCCAGTCAAAAGATCTGGGTTTGATCCATCACCGTTCTTTAGCCCACTCTGCCACCCCAGTTCAGACATGGCTATATGCAAATCAGTCTGACCATGTGCCTCATGGGAACAGTCCAGCCCGAACTGCCAAGCCATGCCTTCCCTGGACCGGAAACAAGCTTCCGAGGAAAGGTTTCTGGCATTCCAGCCGTCTTCAGCCCGGCTTGCTTGAATCCAGTGGCAAAGTGAGCAAGGGACTCACGTCTGAGCATACACTGCCACACTTATGGCGGCCAAAAGCGGTACAAAAGGGGGTGGTGATGGACGGAGCATCTGAACCAATCAAACACTCACACCCAGTCAAAAGATCTGGGTTTGATCCATCACCGTTCTTTAGCCCACTCTGCCACCCCAGTTCAGACATGGCTATATGCAAATCAGTCTGACCCTGTGCCTCATGGGAACAGTCCAGCCCGAACTGCCAAGCCATGCCTTCCCTGGACCGGAAACAAGCTTCCGAGGACCGGTTTCTGGCATTCCAGCCGTCTTCAGCCCGGCTTGCTTGAATCCAGTGGCAAAGTCAGCATGGGACTCACGTCTGAGCATACCCTGCCACCCATATGGCGGCCAAAAGCGGTACAAAAGGGGGTGGTGATGGACGGAGCATCTGAACCAATCAAACACTCACACCCAGTCAAAAGATCTGGGTTTGATCCATCACCGTTCTTTAGCCCACTCTGCCACCCCAGTTCAGACATGGCTATATGCAAATCAGTCTGACCCTGTGCCTCATGGGAACAGTCCAGCCCGAACTGCCAAGCCATGCCTTCCCTGGACCGGAAACAAGCTTCCGAGGACTGGTTTCTGGCATTCCAGCCGTCTTCAGCCCGGCTTGCTTGAATCCAGTGGCAAAGTGAGCAAGGGACTCACGTCTGAGCATACCCTGCCACACTTATGGCGGTCAAAAGCGGTACAAAAGGGGGTGGTGATGGACGGAGCATCTGAACCAATCAAACACTCACACCCAGTCAAAAGATCAGGGTTTGATCCATCACCGTTCTTTAGCCCACTCTGCCACCCCAGTTCAGACATGGCTATATGCAAATTAGTCTGACCCTGTGCCTCATGGGAACAGTCCAGCCCGAACTGCCAAGCCATGCCTTCCCTGGACCGGAAACAAGCTTCCGAGGACCGGGTTCTGGCATTCCAGCCGTCTTCAGCCCGGCTTGCTTGAATCCAGTGGCAAAGTGAGCAAGGGACTCACGTCTGAGCATACCCTGCCACACTTATGGCTGCCAAAAGCGGTACAAAAGGGGTGGTGATGGACGGAGCATCTGAACCAATCAAACACTCACACCCAGTCAAAAGATCTGGGTTTGATCCATCACCGTTCTTTAGCCCACTCTGCCACCCCAGTTCAGACATGGCTATATGCAAATCAGTCTGACCCTGTGCCTCATGGGAACAGTCCAGCCCGAACTGCCATGCCTTCCCTGGACCGGAAACAAGCTTCCGACGACCGGTTTCTGGCATTCCAGCCGTCTTCAGTCCGGCTTGCTTGAATCCAGTGGCAAAGTGAGCAAGGGACTCACGTCTGAGCATACCCTGCCACACTTATGGCGGTCAAAAGCGGTACAAAAGGGGGTGGTGATGGACGGAGCATCTGAACCAATCAAACACTCACACCCAGTCAAAAGATCAGGGTTTGATCCATCACCGGGCTTTAGCCCACTCTGCCACCCCAGTTCAGACATGGCTATATGCAAATCAGTCTGACCCTGTGCCTCATGAGAACAGTCCAGCCCGAACTGCCAAGCCATGCCTTCCCTGGACCGGAAACAAGCTTCCGAGGACCGGTTTCTGGCATTCCAGCCGTCTTCAGCCCGGCTTGCTTGAATCCAGTGGCAAAGTGAGCAAGGGACTCACGTCTGAGCATACCCTGCCACACTTATGCGGCCAAAAGCGGTACAAAAGCGGGTGGTGATGGACGGAGCATCTGAACCAATCAAACACTCACACCCAGTCAAAAGATCTGGGTTTGATCCATCACCGTTCTTTAGCCCACTCTGCCACCCCAGTTCAGACATGGCTATATGCAAATCAGTCTGACCCTGTGCCTCATGGGAACAGTCCAGCCCGAACTGCCAAGCCATGCCTTCCCTGGACCGGAAACAAGCTTCCGACGACCGGTTTCTGGCATTCCAGCCGTCTTCAGCCCGGCTTGCTTGAATCCAGTGGCAAAGTGAGCAAGGGACTCACGTCTGAGCATACCCTGCCACACTATTGGCAGCCAAAAGTGGTACAAAAGGGGGTGGTGATGGACGGAGCATCTGAGCCAATCAAACAGTCACACCCAGTCAAAAGATCTGGGTTTGATCCATCACCGTTCTTTAGCCCACTTTGCCACCCCAGTTCAGACATGGCTATATGCAAATCAGTCTGACCCTGTGCCTCATGGGAACAGTCCAGCCCGAACTGCCAAGCTATGCCTTCCCTGGACCGGAAACATGCTTCCGAGGACCGGTTTGTGGCATTCCAGCCGTCTTCAGCCCGGCTTGCTTGAATCCAGTGGCAAAGTGAGCAAGGGACTCACGTCTGAGCATACCCTGCCACACTTATGGCGGGCAAAAGCGGTACAAAAGGGGGTGGTGATGAACGGAGCATCTGAACCAATCAAACACTCACACCCAGTCAAAAGATCTGGGTTTGATCCATCACCGTTCTTCAGCCCACTCTGCCACCCCAGTTCAGACATGCCTATATGCAAATCAGTCTGACCCTGTGCCTCATGGGAACAGTCCAGCCCGAACTGCCAAGCCATGCCTTCCCTGGACCGGATACAAGCTTCCGAGGACTGCTTTCTGGCATTCCAGCCGTCTTCAGCCCGGCTTGCTTGAATCCAGTGGCAAAGTGAGCAAGGGACTCACGTCTGAGCATACCCTGCCACACTTATGGCGGTCAAAAGCGGTACAAAAGGGGGTGGTGATGGACGGAGCATCTGAACCAATCAAACACTCACACCCAGTCAAAAGATCAGGGTTTGATCCATCACCGTTCTTTAGCCCACTCTGCCACCCCAGTTCAGACATGGCTATATGCAAATCAGTCTGACCCTGTGCCTCATGGGAACAGTCCAGCCCGAACTGCCAAGCCATGCCTTCCCTGGACCGGAAACAAGCTTCCGAAGACCGGTTTCTGGCATTCCAGCCGTCTTCAGCCCGGCTTGCTTGAATCCAGTGGCAAAGTGAGCAAGGGACTCACAACTGAGCATACCCTGCCACACTTATGGCGGCCAAAAGCGGTACAAAAGGGGGTGGTGATGGACGGAGCATCTGAACCAATCAAACACTCACACCCAGTCAAAAGATCTGGGTTTGATCCATCACCGTTCTTTAGCCCACTCTGCCACCCTAGTTCAGACATGGCTATATGCAAATCAGTCTGACCCTGTGCCTCATGGGAACAGTCCAGCCCGAACTGCCAAGCCATGCCTTCCCTGGACCGGAAACAAGCTTCCGATGACCGGTTTCTGGCATTCCAGCCGTCTTCAGCCCGGCTTGCTTGAATCCAGTGGCAAAGTGAGCAAGGGACTCACGTCTGAGCATACCCTGCCACACTTATGGCGGGCAAAAGCGGTACAAAAGGGGGTGGTGATGGACGGAGCATCTGAACCAATCAAACACTCACACCCAGTCAAAAGATCTGGGTTTGATCCATCACCGTTCTTTAGCCCACTCTGCCACCCCAGTTCAGACATGGCTATATGCAAATCAGTCTGACCCTGTGCCTCATGGGAACAGTCCAGCCCAAACTGCCAAGCCATGCCTTCCATGGACCGGAAACAAGCTTCCGAGGACTGGTTTCTGGCATTCCAGCCGTCTTCAGCCAGGCTTGCTTGATTCCAGTGGCAAAGTGAGCAAGGGACTCACCTCTGAGCATACCCTGCCACACTTATGGCGGCCAAAAGCGGTACAAAAGGGGGTGGTGATGGACGGAGCATCTGAACCAATCAAACACTCACACCCAGTCAAAAGATCTGGGTTTGATCCATCACCGTTCTTTAGCCCACTCTGCCACCCGAGTTCAGACATGGCTAGATGCAAATCAGTCTGACCCTGTGCCTCATGGGAACAGTCCAGCCCGAACTGCCAAGCCATGCCTTTCCTGGACCGGAAACAAGCTTCCGAGGACCGGTTTCTGGCATTCCAGCCGTATTCAGCCCAGCTTGCTTGAATCCAGTGGCAAAGTGAGCAAGGGACTCACGTCTGAGCATACCCTGCCACACTTATGGCGGCCAAAAGCGGTACAAAAGGGGGTGGTGATGGACGGAGCATCTGAACCAATCAAACACTCACACCCAGTCAAAAGATCTGGGTTTGATCCATCACCATTCTTTAGCCCACTCTGCCACCCCAGTTCAGACATGGCTATATGCAAATCAGTCTGACCCTGTGCCTCATGGGAACTGTCCAGCCTGAACTGCCAAGCCATGCCTTCCCTGGACCGGAAACAAGCCTCCGAGGACCGGTTTCTGGCATTCCAGCCGTCTTCAGCCCGGCTTGCTTGAATCCAGTGGCAAAGTGAGCAAGGGACTCACGTCTGAGCATACCATGCCACACTATTGGCAGCCAAAAGCGGTACAAAAGGGGGTGGTGATGGACGGAGCATCTGAACCAATCAAACACTCACACCCAGTCAAAAGATCTGGGTTTGATCCATCACCGTTCTTTAGCCCACTCTGCCACCCCAGTTCAGACATGGCTATATGGAAATCAGTCTGACCCTGTGCCTCATGGGAACAGTCCAGCCCGAACTGCCAAGCCATGCCTTCCTTGGACCGGAAACAAGCTTCCGAGGACCGGTTTCTGGCATTCCAGCCGTCTTCAGCCCGGCTTGCTTGAATCCAGTGGCAAAGTGAGCAAGGGACTCACGTCTGAGCATACCCTGCCACACTTATGGCGGCCAAAAGCAGTACAAAGGGGGTGGTGATGGACGGAGCATCTGAACCAATCAAACACTCACACCCAGTCAAAAGATCTGGGTTTGATCCATCACCGTTCTTTAGCCCACTCTGCCACCCCAGTTCAGACATGGCTATATGCAAATCAGTCTGACCATGTGCCTCATGGGAACAGTCCAGCCCGAACTGCCAAGCCATGCCTTCCCTGGACCGGAAACAAGCTTCCGAGGACAGGTTTCTGGCATTCCAGCCGTCTTCAGCCCGGCTTGCTTGAATCCAGTGGCAAAGTGAGCAAGGGACTCACGTCTGAGCATACACTGCCACACTTATGGCGGCCAAAAGCGGTACAAAAGGGGGTGGTGATGGACGGAGCATCTGAACCAATCAAACACTCACACCCAGTCAAAAGATCTGGGTTTGATCCATCACCGTTCTTTAGCCCACTCTGCCACCCCAGTTCAGACATGGCTATATGCAAATCAGTCTGACCCTGTGCCTCATGGGAACAGTCCAGCCCGAACTGCCAAGCCATGCCTTCCCTGGACCGGAAACAAGCTTCCGAGGACCGGTTTCTGGCATTCCAGCCGTCTTCAGCCCGGCTTGCTTGAATCCAGTGGCAAAGTCAGCATGGGACTCACGTCTGAGCATACCCTGCCACCCATATGGCGGCCAAAAGCGGTACAAAAGGGGGTGGTGATGGATGGAGCATCTGAACCAATCAAACACTCACACCCAGTCAAAAGATCTGGGTTTGATCCATCACCGTTCTTTAGCTCACTCTGCCACCCCAGTTCAGACATGGCTATATGCAAATCAGTCTGACCCTGTGCCTCATGGGAACAGTCCAGCCCGAACTGCCAAGCCATGCCTTCCCTGGACCGGAAACAAGCTTCCGAGGACTGGTTTCTGGCATTCCAGCCGTCTTCAGCCCGGCTTGCTTGAATCCAGTGGCAAAGTGAGCAAGGGACTCACGTCTGAGCATACCCTGCCACACTTATGGCGGTCAAAAGCGGTACAAAAGGGGGTGGTGATGGACGGAGCATCTGAACCAATCAAACACTCACACCCAGTCAAAAGATCAGGGTTTGATCCATCACCGTTCTTTAGCCCACTCTGCCACCCCAGTTCAGACATGGCTATATGCAAATTAGTCTGACCCTGTGCCTCATGGGAACAGTCCAGCCCGAACTGCCAAGCCATGCCTTCCCTGGACCGGAAACAAGCTTCCGAGGACCGGTTTCTGGCATTCCAGCCGTCTTCAGCCCGGCTTGCTTGAATCCAGTGGCAAAGTGAGCAAGGGACTCACGTCTGAGCATACCCTGCCACACTTATGGCGGCCAAAAGCGGTACAAAAGGGGTGGTGATGGACGGAGCATCTGAACCAATCAAACACTCACACCCAGTCAAAAGATCTGGGTTTGATCCATCACCGTTCTTTAGCCCACTCTGCCACCCCAGTTCAGACATGGCTATATGCAAATCAGTCTGACCCTGTGCCTCATGGGAACAGTCCAGCCCGAACTGCCATGCCTTCCCTGGACCGGAAACAAGCTTCCGACGACCGGTTTCTGGCATTCCAGCCGTCTTCAGTCCGGCTTGCTTGAATCCAGTGGCAAAGTGAGCAAGGGACTCACGTCTGAGCATACCCTGCCACACTTATGGCGGTCAAAAGCGGTACAAAAGGGGGTGGTGATGGACGGAGCATCTGAACCAATCAAACACTCACACCCAGTCAAAAGATCAGGGTTTGATCCATCACCGGGCTTTAGCCCACTCTGCCACCCCAGTTCAGACATGGCTATATGCAAATCAGTCTGACCCTGTGCCTCATGAGAACAGTCCAGCCCGAACTGCCAAGCCATGCCTTCCCTGGACCGGAAACAAGCTTCCGAGGACCGGTTTCTGGCATTCCAGCCGTCTTCAGCCCGGCTTGCTTGAATCCAGTGGCAAAGTGAGCAAGGGACTCACGTCTGAGCATACCCTGCCACACTTATGCGGCCAAAAGCGGTACAAAAGGGGGTGGTGATGGACGGAGCATCTGAACCAATCAAACACTCACACCCAGTCAAAAGATCTGGGTTTGATCCATCACCGTTCTTTAGCCCACTCTGCCACCCCAGTTCAGACATGGCTATATGCAAATCAGTCTGACCCTGTGCCTCATGGGAACAGTCCAGCCCGAACTGCCAAGCCATGCCTTCCCTGGACCGGAAACAAGCTTCCGACGACCGGTTTCTGGCATTCCAGCCGTCTTCAGCCCGGCTTGCTTGAATCCAGTGGCAAAGTGAGCAAGGGACTCACGTCTGAGCATACCCTGCCACACTATTGGCAGCCAAAAGTGGTACAAAAGGGGGTGGTGATGGACGGAGCATCTGAGCCAATCAAACAGTCACACCCAGTCAAAAGATCTGGGTTTGATCCATCACCGTTCTTTAGCCCACTTTGCCACCCCAGTTCAGACATGGCTATATGCAAATCAGTCTGACCCTGTGCCTCATGGGAACAGTCCAGCCCGAACTGCCAAGCTATGCCTTCCCTGGACCGGAAACAAGCTTCCGAGGACCGGTTTCTGGCATTCCAGACGTCTTCAGCCCGGCTTGCTTGAATCCAGTGGCAAAGTGAGCAAGGTACTCACGTCTGAGCATACCCTGCCACACTATTGGCAGCCAAAAGCGGTACAAAAGGGGGTGGTGATGGACGGAGCATCTGAACCAATCAAACACTCACACCCAGTCAAAAGATCTGGGTTTGATCCATCACCGTTCTTTAGCCCACTCTGCCACCCCAGTTCAGACATGGCTATATGCAAATCAGTCTGACCCTGTGCCTCATGGGAACAGTCCAGCCCGAACTGCCAAGCCATGCCTTCCATGGACCGGAAACAAGCTTCCGAGGACCGGTTTTTGGCATTCCAGCCGTCTTCAGCCCGGCTTGCTTGATTCCAGTGGCAAAGTGAGCAAGGGACTCACCTCTGAGCATACCCTGCCACACTTATGGCGGCCAAAAAAGGTACAAAAGGGGGTGGTGATGGACGGAGCATCTGAACCAATCAAACACTCACACCCAGTCATAAGATCTGGGTTTGATCCATCACCGTTCTTTAGCCCACTCTGCCACCCGAGTTCAGACATGGCTATATGCAAATCAGTCTGACCCTGTGCCTCATGGGAACAGTCCAGCCCGAACTGCCAAGCCATGCCTTCCCTGGACCGGAAACAAGCTTCCGAGGACCGGTTTCTGCAGTTTCTGGCATTCCAGCCGTATTTAGCCCAGCTTGCTTGAATCCAGTGGCAAAGTGAGCAAGGGACTCACGTCTGAGCATACCGTGCCACACTTATGGCGGCCAAAAGCGGTACAAAAGGGGGTGGTGATGGACGGAGCATCTGAACCAATCAAACACTCACACCCAGTCAAAAGATCTGGGTTTGATCCTTCACCGTTCTTTAGCCCACTCTGCCACCCCAGTTCAGACATGGCTATATGCAAATCAGTCTGCTCTTTTCTTGTCTCACTGCTTGTAGACTGGTAGTTTCTTGTTGTTTTTTCGTGTGGCAGGTCATGGTCAGGGTGGTGCGATTGTTATAATGTGATGCTTAAGGCCATTGTGCCCCTCCCGTCTATGGTGTTTTCCCATGTGGTACGGATCGTGGGGTTGTGATGAGTTCTCCTCTTGCACGGTTTGCCTGGCTTATGGTAATGTAGACATCAGATTGATGGGGTCCTGAAGGCCGTGGATCCCACTACTGGTTGAGAAGATGGTGGAGCCTGCATCCCTATTTAGGTCTCACTTAGCGTTGTGAGAGAGGACAATTCAGAAGGGGGCTTGAAGCCCCACCACTCATTTTCATTGGATGGTTTCATCGTTTATGGTAAACGGTGGCCTCCCATTGAAAATGAGGCTTCGTTGTTACAGCCCTTTCAGCTTTTGGGACGTCCCATCCGGACTGGATTGTTTGCTTCACGGCTGCATTTTCATCTAAAGTAGGCGTGTTATCTAAACAAGCCATGAAGCAAAGGATCCAGTCCAGATGGGACGCCCCAAAAGGAGACAGGACGGTAACAAAGAAGCACTGTTTGGAGAGCTTCTTTTATTAGTGCTCACTTAGCACCACGACATCGCCTGTCGCCATCTTGGAGACTGCCGAGTGTGGCGTCCCATGGAGGCAGAAACCCACCCCACCACCTGGACACAAAAGCGCACTTTGGAAAAGAGAGCCCCTTTTGCTGCCAGCAAGTCTGGTTGCAGTTTTAAAAGGAGCAGCACTCAGGCCTGCCTGGGCCTGGTGATTCGGGTCTCCACTGACAGAATCCACACAGATAAACACGTTCACACAAACCGTGCAGTACCTCGCGTTATCACTGATTCATACTGCCCCGATTAGGCCTCTGCACTTCCACACCAGCCACCCACCCCTAAGAAAAAAAGCACACACCAACACAACTGATACAAATTACTTCACAAATCTCAAAACACCATGTTGGGGGCATTTCTGAGAAGAGCGGTCCCAAGTGGGCCATGTTAAGTGCTTCAGATAAAAGTTATTGCCAGTGTCCAGCTGCCCTGCAACTTGGAAACCTGATGTTGTGTGTATGTTCGGGGGGAGGGGGTAGAGGAATGCCTAAGGGGGACTACAAACAAGGATCCGGGGTAACTATCAGTTGGGTAAAAGGCTCAGCTCAGTCAGACAAAATCTCACTCACACAGAATATTTAAAGTGTTGTAATGTTTTTTATGTGCAGTTTTATATTGCGCAAAATCGACCCAACGGTATTGGGGCGCCTTACATGAGCACCATGTAAAGCGCTCAAATGTTCATGCTTAATCGAGCAGCGTGGGCTACAAGGTTAGCTAGACGGCTTGGAGTTAATTTAAGATACGTTTGGGTGTCGCAACACCCCGCTTTCAGGCTCAAACGTAAACAGAAAAGGAAAGCTGAAGAAACGAGAGAGCTTGGACAAAAACAAAACCCCCTCTTTGGAGGTGCACCGCTCCCCTCCCCCCAACAAAAACACAAACTTACTTCGGGGTCCGTCCTCAAACAACCAAATCAAAAAAGCTCTCTTCCCCACACCAGCCCTCCTTGGACCCATCCATGCCCTTGAGCCCCGCTTGTCACTGACTTGCAAATCCTATATTAACCCTCCTACCAACCCCAGAAGCAAACCTGCCCAAGAGCCCCATTTCTGCACCCTCTTTCTCTGTGCAGCCCTCCTGTGGTTCTCGGAGCCCTCCCAGGCCGGGCAGCATGAGGATTCTCTGTACATGTGGATCGACGCTCACCAAGCCGGGGTCCTTATAGGTAAAATCTATCTCTCTCATCTTGGAATTTACTGTAGCCAGGGCTGTGTTGGAAGTCGGTTGCACGTGGTCAATTCCACAAAAAATAGCAGTGTTCTCTGCAGCATGCCTGCGTATTATCACATGTTTTCAGAGTTCAAAAGGTGTTCACCAAAACATTTTGCTTATCGACTTGTCCGATTGCATCACTCCCTGCTAGCCTGTCTCCATGTCTTATTGCCTGCCTGCCTGATTTCCACACAGTGTCATGTGTGCACCAGTGAAACTGCATGGCTTTTCAAATTTAGTGGCCCTGTCAATGGAAAATGTGCTGTCTGAAAAAGACAGTGCGGTACATACCACGCCATGCTTTATTTATGCCGCTGGCCGCGCGACACGAAGGGGAGCTAAGCGAGACAGCATCTTAGTCCCACATCCCGCGCGAGCAAAACGGTGCGCGTCAGCTCCTGAGCCGCCCCCTTTCAGGTGCGTCCAATGGGCGTGGGTCACCGGGTGGGAGGGGCGGCCCCAAGGGGTTCAAAGTTAGCGCGGCAGCGAGGCTCGGTCTTTCCTGCCGTCGTGTTTCCTGGGCTGCTCTGCGCTGTTTCCTGGGCTGCTCTGCGCGACACTCTCGACGTGTGTTAGTGTCCTCGCGGGGGACGCTCTATTGCCTGTTGCTGCGGGAGGTCCCCTTTCAGTCTGAGGTCCCAAGGGGGTACCTCGATGGTCTGGCGTCGTGTCTGTTGGCTTCTTCCGTGTGCGGTGAGTCTTGCCCTGCGTTGTGTGTCGGGAGAACAGTAGGTCCCGAAGTTTAAAGCCTGCGAGGGCGGCGCGAACGGAGCAGCACCCGGGCGCGGGAGATAGATTCCTACCGAGTGCGGTGCACGCGAGTAACGGGGTGGATGATGGCAGCAGGGGGCACTTGCATGTGCGGTAATTTTCAGGAGGAGTCTGCTGGGCCCCGTCCCGTGGGCGTTGAGGCCTTGGCTGCCGGTGGCAGTGCTCCGTTGCGGCTCAGCGGATTTAAGCGCATCCTAGGTAGGGCAGCGGGTGCGTCGGGCTGTTTCGCCCTTCCGGGGGCAGTAAGGTTGCGCTTATGGGTTACGGCCCCCTTTTTATGATGGGGCAAGTCGTCGGGTGTTCGGCTGGAGCTCGGGTGGTGGTGGTAAGGTGCTGAGCGCAGCTCTGCGGGGACCATGGTACAAGGCGGGCGTCGGCAGTTCTATGCTGCCCTCCGTCCCGAAAATTTGAATTAGTTTCCGGTCATAGTACCTTTGTTTTTGAAGTAAAGGAATCACGGCATGTCACGATGTTAAAACATCACGGGGATATCGTATATGAGTAACAATGCATTTTGTTTACTTTTGTCTACCTGTTGAAGTTCTCTTATACACGATATGGGATAATATGCACCTACAATACTTTTGCATGGCAGATTATTTATTTAAGAATATGTAATAAGGGCTAGAGAAGTCAAGTTAAGAGGTACTTGTCACATGAGTTTTATGAATGGAATTTAAGTATCAGACGGTAGAGTCATGTAAACACAGTTTGTATATGTCTTGCATGCCCTCCGTCCCGTGGATTACAGAATTAATTTCGGCATGTTGTTGTTTTGCTGCTGTCCCGGACTTGGCGCGTAGGGGTGGTTGTAAGAGGCATGAGCTCATTTCCACTGCTTTAGCCCCGGGCTATCGGCTCCGAAATGCGGCGGTGCCTGCTGTGGTTTCTTTTGATACGCTCTTGACCGCGGCGCTAATTCCCAGCATACATACTGGTCATGACGGGTAATAGTTTTATCATTGTTGGGTGGCGGCTATCCTCGGGCCTTTCGCGGCATGCCGGTTGTAGGTTGTTATGCTGACGCACTTTGGTCAGTCTCCCAACATTTAAAAAAAAAAAACGGCGCGATTTCTATAACGCAGTGCTTGTTAAGTGCACGCATATATGGATGGGCAAGCGTGAGGATGGTGCTGGTCCCTGGCAGTTGTGTTCGACTATTTTGGTGCACGTGTGTAATAGTGGCCGGGTGCGGCCATTTTGGGGACACCATGTGTGATGTTCGGCGCTTAGGATAATGGCGTCCAGTGCGGCCATTTTCTAGGGCGGCTGTTTCTTTTGTCCGGCGCAAGACGTGTTTGGCGCCGGTGGGCAATGAATTTGGGAGCACAATTCTTCAATACCTGCGCATGCGGGTAAGTTCGGACAATTTTGATGGGCATTCCTTTGAATGTATGTTTAAGGGGGATACAATGTACTGTTTTTTCCCCCATTTTGTTGCCGTTTCATGCAAGTGCCCACCATTAAGCACTGCTTACTGGTTCGTTCAGAGGTACACCATTTTGCGCCCAGCAGTCTGTGTAGCATGCGCAGTTTAATGTACGGCGAAGTGAAGTAATGCCAGCACGCTCCACAAGGCCAGAATATGATTTCATGGATAGAAAGAATGCCTTCTGCAGCATGGTGTCTTCGCCAGCTTTGTCCTGGTCGGCTGCCAGTTTGCGGGAGCTACAGTTAGAACCTTGCGGGGCGAGGGGGGGTCGCGGCCCGGGTCGGTTACAGCTCGGGGATGCTTCTACCCTGTGCCCGCGAGGGGATTTATGGGTCCCGGGTTTGAGCCTCGGCGATGCTCCCGAACTGCCTGTGATTTGTACGTTATGCATTTCTTCCGTGCCAAGATGTACGCGCCAGGTAATATAAACTGGAACTAGGATTGCGCCGTGTTGTCTAAGCCGCGCCTCGCTCGTGCCATTAAATACCGGAAATAATTTCTTATCTGGCTATTCGGATAAGCTCAGTGGGTTTCCGCTTTCGTAACAGATACTTTTGTTACTTCGTTTGTAAGTTACAATTCTAATGTAGTACTGTGAGCTATTAGCTGTCATCACAGAGTTGCCTGCGAACTGCAAGTTATAGGATTGGAGCCTTATGTTTTCACCAGTCTCGTTATCCTAATGTTCCAAAAAGGGTTGTTTGGTTAGGAATGCACTATTACTAGTAATGCCAATCCCAACCATTGTAGTATGTTCGGAGTCTGGAGTTTGTGCTTTCCATAAACACTCTTAAAATATACTGTCTACAGCTATGGATGCATTACCACACCTTGTTTCCTGATTGTCTTATGTAACTTAGATAATAAGAACTCAAGGATGCCAGGTTTTGCTAGCAAAAGCTGCCCAGGGAATATTCCGTGATGTGAGCTGACTGCCCCCCTGGTATTGCTGCTCCCGGCAGAAGACCCCCTGGTGCCAGAGTTCGCAGGACCAGTAGAGTCCAAAAATGATACCCTAACAGGCAACGTCAAGTTCTTGCAGAGGTCCAAATAGGATATATCACGCGACCCAATTATTGATTGAAGGGAACTATAGTGGATAGGTGGCCTGTTCGACATTAAGAGCTTCCCGTAGTTACTCCTACCCTGTTCGGTACTTGAATGCAACCAGTGAGTTACTCAAAGCTGCATTGTTTGCTTGCATTTGGTGTGGGTCTACCAAAAACTTTGTTATTCGTTGTGTTAGCCCTGTCGAATATAGACTTTGATTTCGCATAGTACCAAACATTTCTTTCGTGTGATTAGCAAAACTGAAGCTGTTTCCTGCAGATTATAACAGTTGGTCATACTTAGTTTTTATACATGCGGGGTATAGGCCTTGGGTCTCTCTCAGGCAGCACTTGCGCTGTCTCATCGAGGCATGATGCAGGCACGATAAGGGCATGATGCCCCGCCCGCTTTCTGCTCATCTTTTGTCGGATCTTTCATTTTGGGATTCTAGCCTGAGTTGCCGAAGAGATCCAAGTACGACCTGCTCAATCGTTCTAGTATCAGAGCTTTAATGACGGATTTTGCCCCTTGTAAATTCTGGAAGTGGTAGTGACACTGGTTGTCATATCGTACATGTATCGGGTTTCTTTACAGCTTTATACCATAGCTTATAACTCTACTCTAATGTAGCCTGGTACTCCCTTATCAAGCTATAGATCAGCTTTGCAGGTAGTTACCCACAATGGTGTGGGTGGGAGTATGTCACCAGCATAGCATGTGATAGAACTGGTCTGATAATATTACAGCTGGATGATGGACAGGAATTGAGAATATACCCTACACCGGTTTCTCATATGAAGAAACTCCCTCACTGAGACAGGCATAAACAAGAGCGTAGCGGCAGCGGGTGCAGTGGCACCTGGGACGCCTGTATACTCCTTCGCGTAGCAGCAGCGGGTGCAGTGGCACCTAGGACGCCTGTATCCTCCTTATTGCGCGCGTACAGGTCCATCAGCTTAAACTTCTCAGGGGCATAAAAAGTGTCTTTAATTCTGTAAATATATTTGCAGTTGGGTACTGATTTTATGTCGTTGGTGCGTCCAGTTATGGTGAACATGCGATCATTCGGTGCTCTAAAGCGCTTCTAAGATCCTGCAACTCCTCGTTGCTTACATGGGTGGGGTCTGGGACTCGCAGTCCGGGGGCTACAACGGTTGTCATGCCATCTAATTTGAGGGCCCCGTTTCAAGGTGCGGGATTTCATCAGTTGGTGGGACCGTATCAGCTAGATGCTCGCGTGCCGGGCTCGGCTGGGGTCTCTCTCCTGTGCGGGAAGGTAACTTCTTGGATACTCCACTAGGCGCTCAGATATTGATGCCGTTTAGTTAGTGCACCGTGATGCATGACATTACTGAACTTACTTGGTAGTTGCTAGCACGCGCAACGCTAAAACGATGTTTAGTGCTCTCAAACACACATTGTTACCAGCCATTGATACGAAAGGGGAACTATTGGTGGGTCCATGGGCCACTCACGGATAGCAGGCACTTAGTATTATAAAGTTAAAGCCGAGCCGGTTAACAACAACGCTCCACCCTGCTCAGGAAGTGAATGAGTAGGACGCTGTTAAATAGGTAGGGAAGCCCTTTGAATAATAGCATAAGCCCTTTGATTAAAGCGCGTAATAAATACCCATCCTGCTCATGAAAGCAAGGAGCTGGAGGCGGTTAGTTTTGTATTGAAGCCTCCAGCTAATATAGGCAGACCACCAAAACAGATGTTTAGTGGGACTGAGGTGATTTGCGTAGGTGCAAAATTAAACTATTGAAATTGCAGGAGGTTGTTTACAACACAGAGTCACTTTGAAGTTACAATAAAGGCAGCGAAGAGTGGTCCAGATCAGAGTTAAGATCTTTTTTCCATCCTGTGGGTGAGGGAAAATTAGCGAGACAAACAGAGACGCGAGACTCGTGGAGAGTGAGATATGAAATTTTAATCATCGCAGCGTCTTTACACTTCCCTTCCAATAAAATCTATCTGCTGTGAAGTTCAACTATATGAAGTAAATTCTAGCTATAAAACTTACTAGAGCTGGTGGGTGATCGCAGCCATAACAGATATTTAAGACAACGGACAGCTAGGGTTTAGGACTCGTGGAAAAATAATTTTAAAGGGCGATTAATTCTGCAGGCATAAAATGCAAATGTGTCTAACTAATACATGTAATCCTAAGAGGCACTGCAGTTTTTTTTTGCAGAAAACCACATCACTTTCTGGACTGTCCATTTCGGATGCTTGACATATTAATGCAATACCATTCAACAAAACGTGCCAACATTCTGAAATAACTCTCTATCCTCAAAGTATATTTTGCCCGTATTTTAGTCCGGGCCCAATGCCACTGAAAGCATCACAACATCCACCAGGTAACCATTATGACGCAAAAGTGTATTCATGTTTTAATGGCAGCTTAAAGTTAAGTTGGTATAATTCATACTAATGTCAGTAATACAATTGCTAAGGCTTTTACTATTTGATTTTCTGTAATGTGAGATGGCCGTTGTGGCCTACGCCCTTAACATTCTGGCGCCGAACGGAGCTGGAATTAAGGTAATGAATTGTAACAAGCGAAGTGTATATGACAATTCAGGCTAGCTTATGTGCCTACTAACTAGCAGAACCGTTACTGACTACGTCACACATCTGCTGTAGTTTAATTTAACAGTTCCATCGTTATGTTGGAGCGAGTTAATGTTTACGTGAGAATGCATCCATTTGGAGGGTGTGCCCGGGTGGTACATACATGGCAGAGTGTGCGGGGAGTGACATGAAGCACACGGTGACTGCATACGTTTTGTAACAGGGGATTAGTTAATATATCTGGTTGTACTAGCAGTGCACAGACAGGCTCAGACAAAGTTGGAATTGGGCCATATTAAAAATGTCGTTTAAGGGCGCCAGTGGAAACAGCCCCTGAACTTGTTTCCATCAAGGAAGCGATACATGCCCGACAGGCTTCGTGGTGTACAACTATACAGTCACTGTCACCACCTTCTGGCTGTCTAGCTATCAGCAGCCCCTTACAGAGGAGGAATTTGTTTTAACAACATATATTCGAGCATGATAGTAAAGAGTCTGAACCCGAGTGCTCTAGCAGGCGGCACAGCCCCTTGCCTGGCTCTAACTATAAAAATAGATTATGCAATGCATGGTCAACTTTTGTTCATTTATTTGATTATGCGTTTTTATATAGCACGGACGTTACCCGAAGGCGTGAGCTCTTCACGATAAGTACAAGAAACGACAGGTAATATTGTACAAAAGCAGACGTTAAGTTACATGAGGTAAAGTGAAATGGTGAGGCAAACAAAATACATGAGGTAGCAAACAGTGCATTACAGAAGGGACAAGTGATAAGTGTGCAAGTTACAAGAGCGTCAGGATACAATGGGTGGTGAAATACTGCAATATGTGCTAGACACTCAGGCCTAGAACAAACGTAAGATAGGCGATGGTGGCTCTGCCAGTTGTCTTTGTCTGTCCCGGTACTTACCCAAATAACAATTTAAATAAGTGCAGGCACCGTAAGAATGCCAGTCGTCTTTTTCTGTCCCGGTACTTACCCAAATAACAATTTAAATAGCACTATTTTATGCTTAACAGCACCACGCATCCCTATGCAGGATGGCAGAGCACGGTTGGGTAACATGCGCGTTATACAGGGACAATACATTGTGGAGTGGTGAAGGAAACAATATGCATATGTATCACATGAGACAGCGAGGGTTACAGGTACAAGAGTCCCATATCCTTCTGAGTCCACAGTGCTATATTAGAAAGGATTCCAGTTTGGTGTGCTGCATAAGTGGGTAATGACAGCGGTATACATGGTGTTTCATGGGACGGCGAGGGTCACAAGGTACAGGAGTCCCATATCCTTCACAGTCCACGGTGGGGCGTTAGAAGGATTCTAGTTTTATGAGCTGCAAGTAAAAAGCTACAACAATTACTGATCAGTCCTCTGCATGATCCATGAGGGCTTTTCACTGCAGGCATTAACGTTATACCTGCCATACCCACCTCTTTGGTTCCTGGGACCAATATCACCGGTCTTCCAGTAGCATCCATAAAATATTGCAAATAGCATGCAGAATGCAACAGAGAAGCAGGGCTAAGCAAGGATGTGCGGCTCCTCTTGTAGATATTGGCAGGTAAACAGCCTAATGAAAAAACGGCAGGATTCACAAGAGGTGGAGGGCCCTGGGCCAAGTACACTAGTAAGAGGGCAGGGCGCCCCGAGCAGTGAATTATGGGTTATTCAGGTCCCAAGGTGGCAAGATCAATGTTGTGGTAACTAGTCCAGTGAGAGTGAGACCTGGCCTAAGAACAGTATCTACGCAATCCCCATTAGAGGCGCGGCTTGTGTAGCTAAGGGCGTGTCTACGCAGTCCTCATTAGAGGTGCGGCTTATGTAACTAAGGGCGTGGCCTAAGAACAGTATCTAAGCAATCCCCATTGAGGTGCGGCCTATGTAACCAAGGGCGAGTCCTAAGAACGGTCCTAATAAATCTCCAAAAGGGTGTGGTGGAGGATATTATGACAGGGGTGCACTAAACAGCGGCCGAAAGTAGCTAGGTGGGTGGGGGGCTCTGTCATCGACGGGGGCCTCCTCCAGAGCTGTGGCGGAGTACAGGGCGATCTGGAAGCAGATGGACAGTAGGGGTACCTCTGCGGCAGAAGGATACAGTCAATACCTCTGCCTGGCACAGTAGGGGTGCCTGAGCCAAGAACCTGGAGCCGAGGGGGTTCCAGGAAACAGCGTCGGCGCCCCGTTAGTCCTTCGGGCGGTCGGGGGGCCTGAACCGACCGGGGGTGTGCCTCATCGCTCCGCCCTGACAGGGGGGGCGGGAGTTGAACGAAAGAAAGTGATAATGTACTGCACCGTCAGAGCATCGACTCGCCGTGCAAGAATGGCTCATTAGGCATGCGGGTCAGCGAGGGGCTGCCGCATTGGATCGCCTGTAAGATGACCCACCTATTGCTACTTGTTGTGCAAAATAAACCTGCACCACTGCTTTCCCACAAATCTGTCTCATGAGTTCCCTTGGTATGTAAGTGTTATGGTGCACAAAGTGGAGCGAGCGCTGGTAGTATAAGCCAGGTGAGAAGTGCAAAGCCAGAGTTGACCAATGGCATGCAGCAGGACAAATAACCCTCCATTTTGTGTTTACTAGCGGTCTTGCGACAGCGCATGCACTGTCTAGGTTCGACCTAAAAAGCGACAGATTTAAATCAGGCCCTCTCTTTTAAAAAAGTGAGTCTCCTGCTACAATTTAGACTCTTATCCGCCAAGCTTCTACAAAAAGGTTGAAAGGTATGTCAGAGTTCCGTTCAAATTCAGACATCAAACACAGTGTGAAATTTGCATTAGCCCTGTGGTATTTAACTTCAAAATTCCTCCAGATATAACTTGGATGAATTCATGTGGATAAGTCAGGTAGGAAATGGGGAATATGTGTGGTTCAATGAGCAGTAAGAAACATTGAAATGTCTTATTCACCATTCTGATATTCTGATCTCACAAGGGTGCCAAAAAAGCCAAGTCGTGGGTTTATGTTCCTGCCAAATTTTGCAAAATCCAAATGAGGTTGCTAGACTGAAATATAGCATTGGGATGCTTTGTGACAGCATCCTTTTCAGTCTACATGCTTGTATGAAATTGGTATTCTTCTTCTCCAACCACATGATGTTAATTTGAAAGAAAAACGTTAGCTGCATATTAAGCCATGGTATTCTTTCAAAATTATATATCCAACAACAACAGTCGGAATGAGTGGCAGACGGCTCACAGTTAATGAAGCCCCTCTCCTTCAAGAGCCTCTCCGCTAAGGGTGAGGCTGTCGGCTGTGCTGCGAGTTACTGCTGTGACATTTCACAGTGAGGGTCACTTTAATCCTTGGGGAGCAGTGATTGGGGCTCGGCAGCGGGGGCCAGATTTTAACTGCGCCACCACCAGACACGTGATCTTACGACATGGTGTCTAACGCGTTTGATGGCTGTAGGTATGCAGTAGCTGGCAGCCGTCAGGTCCTGTTGACTTACTAAAGCAAAAACTGAAAACCGAACCCAATTTTGCCCTGATGAAATTTCTGAAATTCATGGCAATGAAACATGTCGGCACAGAGTCAAGACACATGGTATATTATTCACCATTTTTAAACGGGAGACCTTGCAGCATTTGAATAAAACAGTCCAGCTATCAAGTTTTTTCCTTTTTAGTTTTGATGTTTTTTGGCTATCATAGGGGTTCTTAGTGTACACACATTTGAGTTTCACTTGAATTGAGTTTGGGGAATTTAGAAGTTTTTCATTTTTTTGCACTGTGTTTTAAACAGTTAGGGAATCACTGTTTGGAATTTCCTTTCTTCACTCACACAAAAAGAGAGTGGCCGATGATGAGAAGTGGGTACACTGGCAATTGTCAGCCAGGAACCCCCTCGGGCAGTTTTACCGTGAGGTACTCTCTTTTTGCTAACTTTTTCTATCGTTTAGAGTGGGAGCGGACCTGGGTGCAATTTTGTAGGATTAAGTAACTAACACACCACCACCCTGAAGTATAGTGTTAAGTTACACATCTAGAGCATGAGTTTAAATTGGTTCTGTAACTCTGCCACGGGTCAGGAGGAATTTTGGTGTGAGGTGGGTCAGGCCTCTTTTTTGTTGAACATCCCTTTAATCCTAGCCTGCTCTATGACAACATTGCAGGAGTCAGACAAGCTGCGCTTGCATCTGACTGGGTGTGGACGTCCATAGGTTTTGCGCCTTTACACCTTTCACTCAACACACACCCAAGATTCTCCTGCCTCGCTACGATTGCCTGTAGAGTAGGGGTAGAGGTGGCATTGATAGCTCCCATAATCCTCCACAACAGCCTTGACTTTTTCTGGTCCTGTGACAGGATTTCTGACTGCAAGAGCTGCAACACAGAGCTGAGAAATCATGAGAACCTACTCTTAGCTTAACCTGAACCCCTTGTCCTGCAAAAGTCACTGACTTTCACTGAGCCTGCGGTTCCCATTTTTAAAATTAAAGAAGTGTATGTGTTACAAATAGGGGTCTCTAGTTGGCAGAGGTAGGTACCTCTGTCCAAATAGGGACCCTTGCTTCTAGTCAGGGTGAAGGGGATACACACTTTAGATAACCCCTGCTCACCCCCTTGGTATCTTTGCACGAACAGACATGCTAATCCCAAAGGCAATATGTAAAGTATTTGTACCAACACTCACAGTAACACAGTGAAAACACCACAAATGGCCACCACACCAGTTTAGAAAAATAAAATATCTTTATCTAAACCCAATAAGACCAAAGCGACAAATATCCAACATACAGTTATTTAGGAGAATGTCTTTAACCCCTTGCATGCTCCAGTCGGCCGTTGGCCAACGGGAACACCACCTCCCTAGTGCTGCCGTCGGCCAGCGGCCGATGAAGCCCCGCCCACCCTTTAGAACGCCCGCACCGCAGCGGAAAAAACACCGCGGTTAAGGAGTTAAAAAGGTTGTTGCAAAAATAAACTTGTAGATGATAGATGTGACACTTTAGTCTCAAAATACCCGAGATGCATAATGCAAAACGGGGCGCAGAGAAGGCGATGCGTCAATTCTTCCTGCTCTCCGGTTCCGATGCGACAAGATGGTGCCTCGATGCGTTGCGACGATCCAGTGTGATGCGACGGAATGGTGTCTTTGATGCGATGCGTCAACGTGGATGTGATGCGTGCTTGCCCGACGGCCGTGTGCCGAAATCGGTGGTTTCGTGAGCCGCAACAGGCCCTGCGACAAGCTTCTCAGGTGATGCGATGGCGATCAGCGGTGGCGTGCTTCCTCAGCGATGCGACTGCCCTGCGACACGCTTCTCCGGTGATGCAACGGCACCCTCTGTGGCGGCGGCACGCTTCTCCGGTGATGCGACCAGCGGCAGCGCCGACACGCTTCCTCAATGATGCAACAGCAGCTGCTGCAGCAGCGTCACGCTTCTCTCTCATTGCGTCGCGCTTCCAATGCCCCACAGCAAAAAAAGGCTTAACAACCAGTTACAGGCCCTCCTGGCCGACTGGAAGTCCCAGCAAGGAAGTTCAGTGAAGCTGGGGATGAAGTCGTTTTGTGCCTGGAACTTCAGAAACAGGAGGCCAGCTCTTCTCAGGCCCTTGGGGATTTTTTTCAGAGGGGCACAGAACACAGCAAAGTCCTTCTTCAAGCAGGGAACACAGCACACAACAAAGTCCCTTGGTCCTCTCCTCAGTAGAAACAGCAAACTGCAGGCCAGCCCCAGACACACAGCAAGGGCAGTACTTCTCCTCAGTCTCTTCAGCTGATCTTCTTTGGCAGGGATTTCTCTTGATCAAGAAGTAGTCTTGGAAACTTTTATATCCCTGTGTTTCTACAACAGGAGGCCAGCTCCTCTCAGGCCCTTGGAGTCTTTCTTTTCAGAACACAGATCACAGCAAACTCCTTGTCAAGCAGGGGGACATAGCACACAGCAAAGTCCCTTGTCCTTCCTTTGGCAGAAAAAGCAACTGCAGGCCAACCCCAGACACACAGCAAGGGCAGTATTTCTCCGTCAGCTCTTCAGCTTTTCTACTCAGCTAAGGTTCCTTCTTGGTTCCAAAATAGTCTAACTTTCAGGGGTTTCAGCTCTCATCTTTATACCTCAAAAGTCTTTGTTCTCAGGGGTGTGGCTTAGGAGCTGAACATGGCGGACATGTCTCTCTCGAGCTCCGCAGTTTGCTCCTTCTACGGACCAGAATCCTACACCATCCTTGACCCCAGTCACGATTCCTGGTAGTCCTTTGCTGCGGTACCCGCTGTGCCTCTGGAGGTGGAGCTTAGTGGCAGCGGAGGGCCGGAAACTCCGTGACTGGCCCACGATTGGCAGAGGCTGTTTTGTGTGACAGAGGGCAAGGTGGTGGAGTCTGTGGCTGCGGTGAATCCTCCTCGTCAGGGGGGCAGCGACAGAGAGCCGGATCGACCAGGTGCCATATCTGGAATCAAGGGTGCTGAGGCATCACCGTGCCGGTGTTGCTACACACTAACGAAGCTGAGGGGTGGAGGACGGAGGAAACAGCCGCGATGCCATTGAGGCGCCCTTCCCTCACCTCCTTCGCTGCCGACGCTGGCGGGGCCTGCGCTGCACTGCGGGCCCTGTGAGGCTTGACCTGGTTCCTGTGCTGGTTGCTGCCTGGTGTGCTGCCCGACCGGGTCGTCTGCAGAGACTGCCAACTGGTTTGAAGCTGCGGGCCCCCTTCATTGAAGTCGCCGGCCCGTTGAGACACCGCAGGGCCTGGTCGAAGTACAGCTAGCCTCGGCTGGGGCCCCCAGACAGAGGACACCGCTACAGTGGTGTGGCGGCTGCCAGAAAACCTAGTGGTGAAACGGCAGAGGCCTTCTGTACATCTGGCTCAGGAGGTGCGGTGCCCGGAGTTTTGGCCTCGTGGCGGGAGATGGGCCTGGAGGCCGGGGAACCAGTGGGTACCTAATTTGCGGCACGGGAGGGTGGCTGGGCTGTGCCTTCGGTGCTAGGACCCCTCCTTGTGCTGGGAGCCTCCCTGAGATGCCCGGGCGCTCCCGTGCCAGGCCCTGCGCACTGTGGAGTCACCATAGTCTGGATCATCTGAGGGCACTAAGGGCCATCGCTTACCAAGGCAAGGCAGACTCCGGGGCAGTGCCCTGCTGTTGAGTCCAGTGCAGGGACTACACCTTGTTACCGGCTGATGATTTGTGCTGCTGTCCTCGGTGTCAGCCTTTGGGGTGCTGACCTGGTGAGGGCTCCCCCGGCTAGGTATCCCTGATTGCCATGGTTAAAGATCAGCAGGGGGCGACGGCCCCCAAGCAACATACGATGGACCGCTACACCACCACCAACAACCCTCCCGGGGGGGAGATTGTGGAGGGCTTGTCCTCAGACTTTACGGCGCTGCTGGAGGCGATCAATCAATCGCGAACCGCTCTCAAGGCTCAGAACAGGGCAGAGATCTGCGGAATGCGGTTGACCGCATCACTGAGGCGGAGACTAGGGTTTCCACCGTGGAGGACTCTGTATCAGCAAAAGGTAGACAAACTGACCAAGCACACGCAGGACCAAACGGCCCGGGTCAAGGATGCAGAAGGGCGGGCCCGCCGCAAAAATGTATGCCTGATGGGCTTCCCGGAGGGCTACGAGGGGTCATCTATGGACACTTTTATCTTGGAGTTGCTCAGGGAGGGCACTGCGGCCCCCGGAAGACATGTCTCCTTGACTATGCTGACCGAGATGCCATTCTCCGGTACACCCGGTTACATAAGGACAAAATTATTTTTCAGTCACAGCCCATCATGCTTTTCCCCATTTACACTAAGTTGGTGCAGCAGCAAGGCCAGTCATTTGTGGCGGCCATGAGACAGCTATGTGAACTAAACTTATCCTACGCACTGCTGTTCCCGGCCCGGATGAAAGTGATGTACAATGCCAAAACATTTTTCCTCGATACCCCAGAGGAAGTCTTTGTGTGGATGGATGAGCGTAGGGTCTTCAAACTGTACTCGCCACCCCCGTTAGACTCTGACCCTCCCAGAGCTCACATCGGAGTGGTCGACAGTGCAGAGACACGACATTGAGATGCAACATATTCCACTCCAAATGGCATACCCAGGAGCCGAGGGGCATGGGGGACTGAGGTAGACGGGGGAATGTTATCACATCTGCTTCCCGTTCACTTTCAGGGACGGGTCATGATCTTTGGCAGTGGCCTTGCTAGATTACTTGGGTGATAAGGGTTGGGGTCTCTACTACCAGCCCTGGAGGGAACTGGACATGGCATGCCCTGAAAGTTTTGGGAAATGTTGGTTGAAATTGGGAGGGGGGAATCTATTGGAGGAACTGCTTGGGTCATCCTGTTGGGAGCCTGGGGAGGGATTCCACTGTGACAGATACTCCATGTTCCTGGAAGTATGGGGGTAGGGGGAGTGGGGTGTTGGGAGGTTGGAGGAAGTTTCTGTGTTATTGTTTTTTTGTTATTTTTTTTCCGGACCATGCACACACCTCACTGCTCCGCTGTGCGTACACTGGTCGACCTTTTATGCCCTGACACCTAGGAATGGCCCACATAGTAGGTAATTCTACACCGGGGACGCTGAACATTCTCGCCTGGAATGTGTGAGACCTATGAGTACAGGTCCTGTGCACACGTTTCAAAATTCTTGGTTCTTCTGTCAGAACCAGATAAGTTGGACAAAGTTCAAGTAAATGAGGTCGAGATCCAGCGGCGTTGAATGTGAGTTTATAGTTCAATCTTGATCAGTACGTACGAAATACAGTTATCCGACACGTGTTTCATCACCTCGTGTGAAGGATATGACTCTTCAGGGCTGTTGGATTCCTAAGCACAGAGTAGTGACGCGCAGGTCCTGTAAGTATCAAAATCTAGCTGTGTAGCGAGCAGAGGCGGAACAAATCTGTCTGGATAGTACATCTCTGTTGGGCCGTAGATGCCGGTGAGCGAAAACCTCAGGACGGGTATGTCCAAAAGGTGGTCCACAGTAAAATTTTGACTAGTAGATCGAGGCACGGCTATGTGAAATTGGCGGTAGCGTCTTGATACAGGTAGCGGATCATGTGCGAGACCTACTTAATAGGGTCAAACGGGGGCTGTGCTCCAGCAGACAAAGCACTATGCAGCAGAATCCTATTACTCCAGGAGACACATATTCTGGGCACGAAAGCCCTTAGCCTAGCCCGCTACGCCTACACTACAGTGTACCATTCTGACTTCACGCGGGGGATCGGGGCACGGCCATACTTATACATCGTAGAGTGCCGCTCCAGGTTACGCAACATTGGCTGGATCCCGGTGGCTGCTTCACAGTGATTGCGAGTACTGTAGCCGACTAACAGATTACACTTGGCATCATATATACGCCCCACCACCGCTAGGCCAGATATTTATAGATAAACTGACACAGCTCTGGGGAGATCTCCCGGGTGGCCTGATGGTACTGGTTGGCGACTGGAATGACACTATGGGTCCAATGGGGCGCCTTGACGCCCATGGGGCTAAGTTGCGCATGTGTAAATCCCACTTCATTCATTCATTCATTCAATGGATAGGTGGCGAGCCCGACAAACAGATATACCCCCTGCTATCTCCAAACTAAACGTACTGGAACATACCCTGGGCTGGGTGGACACATGGCAGGACCTTCACCCCTCTGGGGTCGGGTTCTCATATGCGTCGTCAGTCCACTCCACTCTTTCTGGCCTCGATTACCTGTTCCTCCCACATAGCTACGTGCACATTGTGTCACATGCGTCCATTTTGCCCCGGGGACTCTATGATCATTCGCTGATCAAACTGAAGCTGCGCCTGCAGACTAACAGGGCCCCATACAGGTGGCTCATGTCCCCCTGGTTGCTTTGGGACACGGAGTATCGGGAGACGCTGAGTCGGGCAATCCCCGATTATCTCAGCTTTAATGTCGGCACTTGCCATTACCCGGTCACTCTTTGGGAGGCGTTCAAGCCCACGATTCGCGTGGTTGACATCAGCTATCGCACGGGGGAGAAGCAGCATCGCCTGGCTCAGGTGCACAACCTGGAAAACATACAGGCCAAGCTCCAATCCGTAGTGGTGGGGGCTCAGACTCCGCTGCCCGTCGGAACCACATACATGTTCAACAGCAGCTCCACCAGACTCACACGTACTATGCCAAGGAGGCCTGGTTGGCCACTCAGTATAGTATCTACCAATGGGGCGATAAGTCTAGCCAGATGCTTCATAGGCTCTGTCAAGCTAGGGCAGCCCGACACAGGTTCCCCTCCTGAGGTCCCCCGAGGGGGTCATGTGCACCTCCCCTGAGGCGGTGGTACAGGCCTTCGCAGATTTCTATGCGGGGTTGTAAGAGGAGTGGGAGGTCATTGCAGAGCCCCTCCCTTATCGTTGCCTTCTTAACAGATATCCCGCCCGTCCGCCTCTCAGACGAGCAATGTGCCGCCCTGGAGGAACCCATTTCTTTAGACGAGCTACGGGTGGCGCTATCCAACACACACCGAGGATGCACAACGGGCCAGAATGGATACCAGTACGACTTTCTGTGGCCATATATGGAGATTCTGGGGCCTCATCTACTGGGGGCACTATGTGATACCTCAGAGAGGTGCATTCTGCCTCTGGATTGGAGACATGCGGAGATCGTAGTCTTCCTTAAACCGGGCCCCCTACCGGAAAATCCGGGCTTGTACCACCCCATCTCATTCTTAAATTTCAAGCCTAAACGGCTGGGGAAGGTCATGGTGGATCGCCTCCGCATGTCCATACAGGATCTGGTGCACCCAGATCAATCGGGCTTTATGCCACACCATTCCAGTAGACACAATATGAGATGTGCAATATTAAGGTAGGAATACGTGCAACTACGTGGTTTATCATCAAGGTCTTTGCTTGATTTGTAATGGTTGTTGTTTGCTCCCGGGGCGGCGTCTTCACCCTAGACGTCTGTATACATTATCAAATCTGCACTTCCTTCATGGAATGTGTCCGCTTGGTCACTACAGATGTCTTTCAATATAGGCTCTCCCTTTATACAAAAAGTAGTCAATTTTCTTTTTGATTTCAAATTGGTTTGTGTATTTTATTCATACATTATTTGTTCATTATTAAATTGCAGTTTATAACATGTAATGTCAGGACTATTATTTCCAATGCATTTCGGGTGTTTACTTCACCCTTTGTCAGGGATTAGTCATAGGAGAAACAACATGAGGGTTTCATTCATTGTGCTACATCATCAATGTTCATAAAATGAAATCAAATAAAATTTAAAAGAAAACCGATGGTTTTAAATTACAGATGTTGGTTGGAAGTTAAGTGCTCAACATGAACTTGGTTTGTGCCAGTGGCTGAAACAGTGGAAAATGAGTTTCAAGCATGTGATGTTGTGCACTGTGAATAAGAAAACTTCAGAAGTGTGGTTTGTAGCGGTGAAACTTATGTGCTTTAGCCAAAACACACAGTACGATTCGCGGTGCAATATTAAGCGAAGTGAAAAAATAAGGAGAGTTAAGTGGGGCTCTGGTGTCCTGTGTAAATAGGCATGTTATGCGCGGTTCTCTGAAGTGACAGAGTAAACCAGTATTGACCGTAGTGAAAGTGATAAGAAAGATTAAACCAATAACCGTTGCCCAGTGAAAAAGTCTTGTTGTTCACGGCATCCTAAAGATACAGTGTGATCATTACTTAAGTGCTGGTTAAAATCGGTGGGGTTAACTCGTGAACCATTTTAAAGGATAATCATTTGTGCAATGTTGTTAACGTGAGCGCTTCGCTTCTCCACTACATGATAGTTACATTATGTCATGTCACGTACCTTACTACACTCTCATTCCGTGCTCCGTGAAGTATTCAATCATGCTCTAAGCGTTTGTGGTGTCCGATTAAAATCTCATGTTACTAGGACAATAACATCACGGTAAGTTGTAATGATGGTGAAAGTAGGACTAAAAAATAATCGAGTTTGTGGCGGCCATCTTGGGATGGTAGATACTGAATGAGGTTACAGGAGATGGCATTGGTATAGAAAAAAACAATATTCATTAAATGAAATCAGCGCAATTCATGTCATATAAGAATTAACCTTAAAGGAAAGAAAATAATGTCAGTAAATTCTTTTAACTTTAGCATAAACACTGATAGAAAGAGGAACAAATATCAAGTTAAAGCGACTCCTTAGACTGTCTACATTAAATGGATTATAAATAGCAATTGCCAGTTTTATATGATTATTCATTCAAAATGGATGCTGACTTTCAAGAGTTTTTATCCAGTGATTCTCACCTTGGAGGAGATATTTATGGTTGTCTCTGCCTTCCTGTTTTAATACTACATCTAAGATTAAAAATCTGAGTTGATTGATGTTGTAATTGTTTTGAAGAAAATGCTTAGCCACTGTAGATTTTAAGTTCTTAGTGCGAATGTTCGATTTGTGCTCATTAATACGAGTCTTAATTTTTCGTTCAGTTTTGCCAACGCAAACAATGCCACAGAGGCACTTTATTAGATAAACCATGTTCATGGTGTTGCACATGGCTGTGCATTTCAATTTGAGTTTGTGGCCTTTCCTTGGATGTGTTACTGTCATGCCTGTTATAATACTGTTGCAGTTGTTGCGGTTGTGGCAAGCTTTTGTACCTTTAAATGTTTGTTGGTCACCTGTCGTGGAATGTTTCAGCATTTCTCCCAAGTTCTTATTTCTTGTGTAGGCAAAAATTGGTGGTTCCTTAAAGAGATTGTTGAAGTCTGGTTCTAAAACCAACATTGGCCAATGTCGTTTGATAATTTCTTTCATTCTTAGACTCGCTGTGGAAAATTTAGACACTATTGCTGTGCGGTTCTTTCTAGTGACTGGTGATTTCTGCAATAGTTCTTGTCTGTTTTTCTGGTGGCATCTTTTTACTGCATCTTCTAGTATTTCAATTGGATAACCTCTTTACGAGAAACATTCCTTAATTTCTTCTAACCTCATGTTTGCTGTTTGTGGGTCAGAGACAATGCGTTTAATGCACAACATTTGTGAGTAAGGTAAATGGTGTTTCACTGACTTTTGTTGGAAGCTAGCATAATGTAAAGTGTTATTGCGATCTGTGGGCTTCCTGTATATGTCTGTGACCAATGTGTTATTTTCCACGGTTATTTGAACATACAAGAATGTTATTAGTTTGTTGTGCACTTCATGTGTGAACTGTATTCTCTCATTGATTTGGTTGAGGTTGTCTAATGCTTCCATTAGTGTGTCTATTGGTCTGTTCCATATGACAAAAATGTTATTGATGTATCGCAGAAATAGTTTCCTGTGGGTTTTTGGTCATTATATGGTCTTTATCGAATTTATTCATAAACAGATTGGCATATGCCAGTGCGGCGCAATTGCCCATTGATGTACCCGTCGTTTGTTGAAACCATTGGTTTTGCCAGGTGAAGTAGCTTTGAAACAACGTGAAATGCAACAATTCCATAAGAAATACTTGTATTTATAGGTTCAACTCAGAATTTAGAAGTGTTTGTCGATTGCTTCAATGCCCAGTCCATGCGGTATTGAAGTGTACAGTGACTTCACATCTATGGTACACAAAAGTATAGTTCCATCGTCGTTAAACTTTATTTCTTGTAGTTTATTCAAGAAGTCTGTGGCATCCCTTACAAATGTTTGCATTTTAAAAACCTTAGGTTGTAAGTATTGGTCTATGAATTGGCCGATGGGTTTGTGAATGCTTTCTTTTGTTGACACTATCAGTCTATATGGTGGATGTAGGGGGACCTTGTGTATCTTTGGAACCATGTAAAAGGTTGGGCTTTTGGGATGTTCCTTTATGAGGAACTTTCTGGTCCTGCCGTTGATTACTCCGCTATCATAGGCCTGGTTAACGAGTTCCTTTAGTGCCAAGTGAAAGTTCTCAGTGGGGTTCGCGTTCATCTTGATGTATGTGGTTTCATCCGACAAATGTTTATTCACTTCCATTTCATATTCAGCTCTGTTCAATATGACTAATGCTCCTCCTTTGTCGGCCTTTTGGCATATTATTGCTGAATTGTCGGACAACTTTCTTATGATGCTGTATTCTTTTTGTGTGAAGTTATGTCTAGTTTTATTGTGTTTGAGATTAATTTCGAGAGGTCTTGTTTAACTAGGTTTTCAAAGGTGTACAATGTCTTTTGGCTGATGGGTACCATATATGAGCTTGTGATAGTCCTCTGAGTTGATCAGTTTCAGTATGAGTTTTTGGTGTCAATATATTTTCAAATTAATGTCGTAGTCTTAATTTTCTCATCAATTTAAAAAGAATTACTTCAAGTTCCAGGTGGTTAGTAATCGTGGTGGCGACATACAACGTGCCATTTTGAAAATTTTGTAATTCAATTTTATTGAAATGTTGGTTGGAAATGTTGATAACCAAGCTGCTATTATTGATTATTTCTTGGTTTTGTCCTTATTGCCTCCCGTAGTGCTTCTTGTGTTTAGTGTCTCTTTTTCTTTTCCTTGGCCCCTCCTGGCTTGCCTTTTTCCAAATGTCCGTCCTCTAACAAAGCTTGTCCTGATGTTTGCGCTTGTGGTTGTGTTTGTAGAACTCCAGATGTTGATGGAGTGTTAACTCTTGGCGGTCTCTGCATGGTCTCACTATCAGTGGATGAAGTGGCCGTGTTTTTTGTGTATGGCTTACTCTGCCTTCGTCTGGCATACACTTCGGCCCAGCTGTAGACTTCACCCAGTTTGTAGTCTACTCTATCATGACGGAACTTATGTATTTTCCTTTCGTTAATTTCCTGTGAATGTTTTCTTAATTGTTCATTTATGTCCTCCAGGACCTTGGTCCATTCGACCGCTGACATTGAATTAGCGAGTTCACTGGTAACAGTAACAATTTCCTTGGAAAATTCCTCTAAGATAGTGGATAATTCTTCCGTTATCACTAAGATTAGGTCCAAAGAACATTTGTTAAGGATCGCGTACCAGCGATCCTTACATGTTTGTGCATTTTTACAGAGAGATGGTTTTAGTGGTATTCTCAATCCTCGAGGTATACGTTGTGCTCAATGGTACTTGATTAGTGTACTGGCATGTAGTCGCTGGTTAATCTCATGTTTAGACAGATATAACAATTGCCTGATGTTTTGTTGTTTGTTCCTGTTGGTGGTTGTCTGTGATGTTTCCTTAATCCATAGATCCGTGAAACTTCATCTTCTTTGAATGCAAAGGTTTCAGCTCTCAAGTCGGTCATGTTTGATATCTCTTCATATGCCATGGTCGGAATGTGTGTGCTGCAAATTGCTTGAATGAAAAAGAAGTACAATATCTAGGTAGGAATACGCACAACTATGTGGTTTATCGATAAGTTTTTTGCTTGATTTTTAATGGTTGTTGTGTGCTCACGGGGTGGTGTCTTCAGCCTAGATCTAGTATCTGTATACATTATGTCAGTCATAAGCTTTTATTCGATATGCAAGATATCTTATAAGCACACTTACAATACAATCATTTTCAATTACAAAAGCATTACTTAAGAAGTCAGTATAGAAAAGACATTTAAAAGGGATAAAAGGACAAAGATGTCCAATAATAAATTAACTAAAAAAGGATTAAATCGCTACTGACAATCTCTTACAACGAATAAGCCAAAACTGTTTTAAAAATGTTGCTGTTCCACATACGATTGGGGGGGATGTGTCCGTGGTTAAGATACGTAAAGCTACTAAGTGGCTCCGTGTACCCATATTTCGGCAAAGGTGCTTCAACCAGATATTCCTGGACCTTGCATAGTCCGGGCATTCAAACAAGACATGAGCAACGGACTCTATCTTGCTCGGGCAACAAGCACAATTAGGGGACATACGGGCCGCTGAACTCCAGTTTGATACCAGGGCACCAATGGGGAGGGAACCAACTCTAAATTTAAAATAAAGCGCTCGGTCAAAGGGAAGGGTAATTAAATCCAAATAGGGCTCAAATACCACAATGTCTTTAACTAGTAAAAAGGAGGCAGTGGACTTGCAGTGGTTCGAGTTTGTAATTAGGTGCTCTGCAGCCCATTTCCAAAAAAGGGCCTTTACAACCTCTTTCGGGGGGGCTGAACGTGATGACCAGTAGTCCCCCAGACCAATTTTCTCCATAAGTTTTTTTGTGTCACGAAGCCATCTTATTTTTGCCCAGCCCCCCAAGCTCATTATTTCCCCCAGGCCATCAGCGTAGGATTTTAACTCTTCCCCCCTCCAAATTCGTGTCCATAAAAGGAGTGGGCGAAGCAGAGCTTGATCTTTGATGCTTTTGCAGCCTGTGTCCAACAACACTGGTACAGAAGGAGTGCTCAGGGGGATATAAATAATTGATTTCAATAGCTTAGTCTCCGCTGTCGCCAAAGCATCCAATCGGCAGTGGCCCCATAGTTCTGCCCCGTACAAGGCTGATGTCACTACCTTGGCCTTGTAGATTTCGATTACAGGGGTGAGCGATCTCCTCGGTGAAGCCCGGAACTCCCTCATAAGAGCTCCTCCTACTCTCTTATGGTTGAGGACCATTTTGTCTATATGGTTTGCCCAGGTCATTCTGTCCGTTATCCGAATTCCGAGGTAGTCGAATTCGGATACTTTCTCTAGGGCAACAGAGTTAAGCATAGGTGGACGGCCCAGTTTCCTTGGTGGATTTAGGACTAAATATTTGGTTTTGTCCACATTAATTATTAGCCCTTTTGCAGCACAAAAATCCTGGAAGCGCGTTAGCAGTTTCTGGAGGCCTTGGGGAGTCTTCGAGATCAAGAGCGTGTCATCCGCAAAAAGCAGAGTGGGGATCCGGACTCCTCCAAGAGAGGGGGCGTCGGCTGGTTCTTGTTGGAGATGTTCTACCACCCCATTCACATAAAGTGAAAATAGCGTGGGCGCCAAGACGCAGCCCTGTCTTACACCCCTAGACACCGGTATTTTCTCCGTGATCTCTCCGTTTTTACCCCAACGAACCTGTGCAAAGGTATTGGCATGGAGGCTAGTGAGGAGGGACAAGATATAAGGAGGTAAACCTAGCTCATAAAGCACCCTCCATAGTTCTTCCCGGGGGACTAGGTCAAAGGCAGTCTTCAGGTCTATAAAGGCCAAATAAAGACTACCCTTGCCTAGTTCCACCACCTTCCACCCCAAAAGTGCCAACCTGAACACCTGCTCTATTGTCCCCATTCCTGCCCGAAAACCTGCCTGAAAGTCCGATAGGATTTTATTCTCCTCCACCCAATTTTGGATCCTTCCAAGTATAGCTTTACCAGCTATCTTTTGGGTGGAGTCTATCAGGCTTATTGGGCGGTAGTTCCCCGGGGTTTCCCTACACCCTTTTTTGTAAATCGGGACCACCACCGCCCCTTTCCACGATTCTGGCACTGCTCCTCCCATCATGATATCGTTGAGGAGAGCGGCAATCACCCTTCCCCATTCCACTGGGTATGCCCTCATAAGATCCCCCGGGAGGCCGTCTGGGCCCGCTGCCTTGCGGGGAGCTACCCACCCAATAACCCCTTCAATTTCTAAGGGAGTGAAGAGATCGTAGGCGTGAGGTTCGGTCACTAGTGTGATGTTCAACCCAGCATTCAGGTCTCCTTCTCGAGGGAGGTATAAAGCCCCAAAATGTTTTACCCAATTTTGGGGAGGAATGTTGCAGGGTCTCATAGCTGCAGCGGGTTTATTCCGTGAACCTATAAGATTCCAGAAAGCCCTTGTATCCCTACTTTTGCTAGCTTTAAGCAGGTCTTCCCAGAACTTGTCCTCCCACTCCCTCCTGGCAATTTTTAGAGATTTGTTGTAGGCCTTCCTTGCATCCTGTATGTCAATAGGGGATTTATGTTTTACTGCCTCAACTAAATTCGCCTTATGAACCCTACATGATTGGGTATACCAGCCGTCGTCTAATTTTTTAGATCTTTTATTACCCGACGTACTAGAGTGTAGGGTGAACACATTAGTCAGGGCCTCTACCAGGGGAGACAAAGAGCCCACTCGCTCTGCCCACCCCTTCTAAAGGGGACCCAAGGGTTGTCACTGCATGGTTTAAAAGAGATGAAATTTCCCCTACCCTTGCCTCCGAGAGGACCAATTTCGCCCACTTTATTCTTCTACCGCAGAGGGAGACTTCAGACTCATCGGGAGGTGCAGGTGCCCGGATAATTTTTTCCTTCCCTCTAGGACACCACCACTGGTCCATGCTCAGGGAAAGCGAGTTGTGGTCGCTTTCAGTCGCAGGGACCACCAGCATGTCCCTTACATGGGTCCATAAGCATACATCTATTAACAGATAATCGATCCTAGAGGTGTGTCCCGGTCTATTATACGTGTGGGCACCCCCCCTATCCGAGGTTGTCCTCCCGTTGGCTGCCCTTAAATTGAATTCGAGACTCAGGGAATATAACTGGAGCGCCACTTCTGACCACCTCCTTATCGGAGGAATTTCCAATACAGGGATCCCCAGCCTAGCATCCTCCTCGTCTTGGTCAAGGGCAACGTCCGAGCCCAAAGGCTCGAATGTGCAATTCATGTCGCCTGCAACCAAAGTACACATCTTGTGTGGGGTATTTTTTAGAATAGTCTCAAGTACAGAAATTACAGGAGACTTTCTCCCACCCTTGGTCCCACGGGCATAAACGTTATAGATATTTAGAACCAGTCTCCCCCTTAGGTCTGTTAAGGTAATGTTTTGGATATCCGGGCAGGCTGTAGCAAACTCCTCTACTCTGCAGTCTAAAGAGGCAGCGACCCAGATGAGAAGGCCGCCCGAAGGGCGCCCTCTCCCTGTTTCCGAAGTTTGAGCGGAGACAGAATAAGAAGAGTATCCCACCCTATGGGCCGGCACCAGGCTCCATGTCTCTTGAAAAATACATACAGAGTGCTCATCAACCCAAGCAGTAAAATCTGGTAAGCCAACTTTCTTGCAATCCCTGCGACATTCCAGCTGAGAACCTTAAAAGCTAGGTCCGTCACAGCTGGAATGTCCCTGGGTGCAAGAATATCCCCGTCTGTAGTCCTCATCAAGGATGCCTGAGGGGAGCAAAAACCTTGGGGACTAGCTTTAGCGGATAGCGACCCGCTAGTTAAGAGGATAGGGGTGGGCAATTCTCCTGATGGATCAACTCTATTCCCAAATTCCAGTCAGTGGCACCTTGGTGCCCACGGGTGATTCACCCTTGTGCCTCCCATTATCCCTGTCCAATGTGTCTCCCCATTGTGACAGAGATCGGGGGAGATTACGCTTACTCCAGATAAGCTAACAGGTTGCCTGGGATAAAAAAAGGATAAGTCTACCACTTTAACCCCTGGTGCCCCCATATTTTTAATAGGAGTACAGATAGAGGGCACTACTCTAGGGTCTTGGAAGTTGATGATTATGCAATCCCCTTCCTGAGTTTTTTTCCCCTGCCCTACCCACCCAACTCTGCGTACACCTAAAATAATCCCATCCACGTCCAAGGGAAAGGGCTTGTTAGCCTTCAGCCAATGGATACACTTATTCTTAAGTGATTGATGGTTTTCCATCTGGCCTTCCTTTAGAGGGGGGACATTTACCATGACTGCAACAAAGGGTTGACAGTCTGGCGGGAGGTTTACTGGGGGAATCCGAAGCACTGGATTCCTAGGGACCGATAGAATGGTAGCTGGTGCTGTAGGTTGGGATATAGGTGTGGAGGTTTTCCCTATCACCAAGCCTTGAGATTTAGAGCATGTACCAGTCGTTTGGGTGTCTTTCGCTTTGCCTCTAACAGGCTGTGGCTGCTTTTGTGAGATAGACTTGGGCTTATTTATAGCAGACTCTAAGTGTACCGGTGACCCCTTATGATGTGGCCCTGTTTTGGGATAAGGGAAAGGTTTAGGGGCTGGAATTAATATACTGTTAGGGCCAACCTTATTTAAACAGTTTAGGGGCTTAGGATCTCTCTGTGGTGGTAGTTCATTCCCCTTTGTACCCATGTCCTGGTTTTCACTCGCTCTAGCTAGTTGCTTAATTGTAGTTTTGAGTGAGTGGAACCCGTCAAGGGTAGATTGCTCTAATTTGTCTATCCTTGCCCCCAGTCCCTTAACCTGTGTTTATAGGGGCTTCAAGAGACTGTTTATCTTCTCAAGGATATTTTCAATGGTAGCAGAGTCAGCGAGGTTAGAAACATTAGTGGTATTGTCGTCTGTGCGTGGGCCCACAGGGGGGGCCACATCACCCCCTTCTATGTCAACTTCACTTTCTGGAGACCGGGGCCTTGTGTTTCTCATTCCTTGTCCAGAGTGCCTTCTTGCTCTTTCATAAAGAGCGGCCTGCCTAACAAGCCTACCCTTTTTGCGTTTCCTTGCCTTTTTATTTCTAAGCCTATTGTCCTGCCTAGTTTCGGGAGTTTGGATGTTTGGAAACACTCCATCTGGAACCCCTTCTGATGTAACTGTTAGGGGGATAGGTGATTTTGGGGAAGGAGGAACGCTAATGGCTTCACTTAGGGATTTGGTTGTTGCAGATGGGGACAAGGTACTAAGCCCGCCATCTTCTATAGAGGCAGTAGGGAGTAACGTGGCCAGGTTTTCCAACCTGGCTATATTTTGCCCCATTTCAGCCAACTGGGGCAGGTCCATAGAGATGCCAGAAACTCCGGGTAAGGGAGCAGAATGAACCTTCTCACCAGCCGGTGTAGGCGACTGGGCAGCAACCCCCAAGGATGAACGTCTTGAAGGGAGATAGATCTCAGATAGACGCCGCTCAGACATCGCTATCTCCTTTTCTATCACCGCCGCTACCCGGGTAATGAAGCGGTCCATTGTTCCAATCACAGGGCTCCCAGCAGTGGACCCCCTTTCACCTTCACTCCTAAGTAGTTTACCTGAACGGGTAGACATGATTTCAAGGACACCACAAGGCCTCGCACTGGCCGTGTGTATGCACCGCCGTTGAGGTGGAAGGGGACGTGGCCCAGCCCAGCCTTGACAGCCCCTGACTGCCACAGACTGCCCGCCCTTTGCTCGGGCTTCGCTCGCGTCCCGCTAAGCGTCGAGCTGTTCTTAAAATAGGGGGCGTTGCAGGCGGGGGCGTGTCTGATTGTGGGCGCGTCCGCCTGTGCAGCTGGGGAAGCAGGGACTCCTGGTCTTCCGAGTCCCTGCTTAGCGCCGACGAGCTGATCCGTCCAGGAGCCTCCCAGTGACAGCGCTTAGACCTCGCCTCTCCCTCCTTCAAGCCGCGAAGCGGCACCCGCGGAGCGGGTGCGGCGAGAGGCAGCGGCAACACAGGACAGCCCACCAGAGTTAGACCCGAGAGCACAGGGTCAGACAACAACCTCCACAGCTTCCAGGTGAGTCCCGCAGGGAGAAAACAACACGCGCCTTTTCTCTGGTCAGGCGGGGGCGTGTCTGATTGTGGGCGTGTCCGCCTGTGCAGCTGGGGAAGCAGGGACTCCTGGTCTTCCGAGTCCCTGCTTAGCGCCGACGAGCTGATCCGTCCAGGCGCCTCCCAGTGACAGCGCTTAGACCTCGCCTCTCCCTCCTTCAAGCCGCGAAGCGGCACCCGCGGAGCGGGTGCGGCGAGAGGCAGCGGCAACACAGGACAGCCCACCAGAGTTAGACCCGAGAGCACAGGGTCAGACAACAACCTCCACAGCTTCCAGGTGAGTCCCGCAGGGAGAAAACAACACGCACCTTTTCTCTGGTCAGGCGGGGGCGTGTCTGATTGTGGGCGCGTCCGCCTGTGCAGCTGGGGAAGCAGGGACTCCTGGTCTTCCGAGTCCTTGCTTAGCGCCGACGAGCTGATCCGTCCAGGCGCCTCCCAGTGACAGCGCTTAGACCTCGCCTCTCCCTCCGTCAAGCCGCGAAGCGGCACCCGCGGAGCGGGTGCGGCGAGAGGCAGCGGCAACACAGGACAGCCCACCAGAGTTAGACCCGAGAGCACAGGGTCAGACAACAACCTCCACAGCTTCCAGGTGAGTATACATTATCAAATCTGCACTTCCTTCATAGAATGTGTCCCCCTTGGGCACTACAGACGTCCTTCAATATAGGCTCTCCCTTTATACAAAAAGTAGTCAATTTTCTTTTTGATTTCAAATTGGTTCATGTATTTTATTCATACATTATTTGTTAATTTTTAAATTGCAGTTTATAACTCGTAGTGTCAGGACTATTATTTGCAATGCATTTCGGGTGTTTACTTCACCCTTTGTGAGGGATTAGTCCTAGGAGAAACAACATGAAGGTTTCATTCATTGTGCTACATACTCAATGTTCATAAAGTGAAATTAAATAAAGTTTAAAAGAAAACCGATGGTCTTAAATAATCGATGTTGGTTGGAAGTTAAGTGCTCGACATGAACTTGGTTTGCTCGAGTGGCTGAAATGGTGGAATATGAGTTTCAAGCATGTGATGTTGTGCACTGTGAATAAAAAAACTTCAGAAGTGCGGTTTGTAGCGGTGAAACTAATGTGTTTTAGCCAAAACATGTAGTACAATTCACGGTGCAATATTAAGCAAAGTGAAAAAATAAGGAGAGTTAAGTCAGACTCTGGTGTCCTGTGTGAACGGGCTTGTTATGCGCGGTTCTCTGAAGCGACAGAGTAAACCAGTATTGACCGTAGTGAAAGGGATAAGAAAGGTTAAACCAAAAACCGTTGCCCAGTGAAAAAGTCTCGTTGTTCACGGTATCCTGAAGTTACATTGCGATCATTAATTAAATGCTGGTTAAGGCTGTTGGGTTAACTGGTGAACCTTTTTACAGGATAATAATTTGTGCAATGTTATTAACGCGCGCGCTTCGCTTCTCCACTACATAGTAGTTACATTATGTCATGTCACGTACCTTACTACACTTTCATTCCGTGCTCCATGAAGTAATCAATCATTCTCTTTACGTTTGTGGTGTCCGATTTAAATCTCGTGTTACAAGGACAATAGCATCACGGCGGCTTTACGTTATGCTAGCTTCCATCAAGAGTCATTGAAATACCATCTACCTTGCTCACGATTGTTGCGCATTAAACGCATTGTCTCTGACCCACAAACAGCAAACATGAAGTTAGAAGAAATGAAGGAATGTTTCTCGTTAAGATGTTATCCAAGTGAAACACTAGAAGATGCAGTAAAAAGATGACAGCCGAAAAACAGACAAGTACTATTGCAGAAATCACCAGTCACTAAAAAGAAACGGACAGCAATGGTGTCTAAATTTTCCATAGCGAGTCTAAGAATGAAAACAATTATTAAACAACATTGGCCAATGTTGGTTTTAAAACCAAACTTCAACAATCTCTTTAAGGAACCACAAAGTTTTGCCTTCACAAGAAATAAGAACTTGGGAGAAATGCTGCAACATTCCACGACAGGTGACCAACAAACATTTAAAGGTATGAGAGCTTGCCACATCTGCAACAACTGCAACAATATTATAACAGGCACGACAGTAACACATCCAAGGAAATGCCACAAAATCAAATTGAAATGCACAGCCACGTGCAACACCATGAACGTGGTTTATCTACTAAAGTGCCCATGTGGCATTGTTTACGTTGGCAAAACTGAACAAAAAATTAAGACTCGTATTAATGAGCACAAATCGAACATTCGCACTAAGAACTTAAAATCTACAGTGGCTAACCATTTTCTTCCAAACAATCACAACATCAATCAACTCAGATTCTTAATCCTAGAGGTAGTATTAAAAAAGGAAGGCCGAGACAACCGTAAATATCTCCTCCAAGGTGAGAATCATTGGATAAAAACTCTTGAAAGCCAGCATCCATTTGGAATGAATGATCGTATTGAACTGGCATGCTATTTATAATCCATTTAATGAAGCCAGTCTAAGGAGTCGCTTTAACTTGACATTTGTACGCTAAAGTTATAAGAATTCACTGACATTATTTTGTTCCCTTTAATGTTAATTCTCATATGACCTGAATTGCGCTTTCAGTTTACGAATATTGTTTTTTTCTATACCAATGCCAATCTCCTGTAACCTCATTCAGTATCTAACATCCCAAGATGGCCGCCACAAACTCGAATATTTTTTAGTCCTACTTTCACCATCATTACAACCCGCTGTGATGCTATTGTCCTGGTAACACAAGATTTAAATCGGACACCACAAACGCGTAGAGCATGATTGAATACTTCACGGAGCACGGAATGAAAGTGTAGTAAGGTATGTGACATGACATTCAATCAATCAATCATTTGTAAAGCGCACTACATACCCGTGAGGGTCTCAAAGCACTGTGTGGGGGGGTCGCTACTGATCGAACAGCCAGGTCTTAAGTATCCTCCTGAAGGTCAGCAGGTCTTGGGTCTGTAGTAGGCTCAGTGGGAGGGTGTTCTATGTCTTGGCGGCAAGGTGGTGGAAGGATCTCCCACAGGTGGTTGTTCTTCGGATGTGCGGGACGGTGGCAAGTGAGAGGACGCCAGAGCGTAGCTGGCGATTGGGGATGTAGAAGGAGAAAAATCAAAGGAAATGATGGACGGAGGGTTGACAACACAAGCACTCACCCCCAGTCAACTGATCTGGGTTTAATCCATCACCGTTCTTTAGCCCACTCTGCCACCCCAGTTCAGACATGGCCATATGCAAATCAGTCTGACTCTGTGCCTCATGGGAACAGTCCAGCCCGAACTGCCAAGCCATGCCTTCCCTGGACCGGAAGCAAGCTACCGAGGACCGGTTTCTGGCATTTCAGCCGTCTTCAGCCCGGCTTGCTTGAATCCAGTGGCAAAATGAGCAAGGGACTCACGTCTGAGCATACCCTGTAGAAGGAGAGCCATCCGTTGAGGTAGGCTGGGCCGGTCTTGTGGAGTGCCTTGTGTGCGTGGGTGAGGAGCTTGAAGGATATCCTCTTGTTGACAGGTAGCCAGTGCAGGTTTCTCAGGTGAGGGGTGATGTGGCCGTGGTGTGGTATGTCGAGGATCAGTCCTGCCAAGGCGTTTTGGAATGGTTGTAGTTGTTTGATGAGCTTGGTCAGGGCGTTTCCGTAGTCAAGTCTGCTGCTGATGAGGGCCTGGGGGACTGTCTTTCTTGTATCTGTCGGGATCCATCTGTAGATCTTGCGGAGCATGCGGAGGGTGTTGAAGCAGAAGGAGGAGACGGCGTTGACTTGCTTGGTCATTGAGAGCATTGAGTCGAGGATGATTCCCAGGTTGTGTGCATGGTCGTGTGTGTCGGGGCTGACCTCAGTGCTGTCGGCCACCAGGAGTCGTCCAGGCTAAAGGGTTGGAGGCAAGGATGAGGACTTCCGTCTTGTACGAGTTCAGCTTCAGACAGCTGGTCTTCATCCAGTCGGCAACGGCCTTCATTCCTCCGTGGAGGTTGGCTTTGGCACTGATGGGGTCCTAGGTGAGGAAGAGGATCAGCTGAGTGTCATTGGAATAGGAGATTATGTTGAGGTCGTGCTGTAGGGCTATGTGTGCGAACAGGCCCATGTAAATGTTGAACAGCGTCGGGCTGGGGAAGATCCCCGGGGTACGCCGCAGATGATCTCGGAGGCTTTGGAACGGAATGGGGAGGCGAATGCTCTGGGTTCTGCCGGAGAGGAAGGAGGTGGTCCAATCCAGAGCCTTGTCTCAGATCCCTGCGGCATGGAGGCATGTGCGTAGTGTGCGGTGGCAGACGGTGTTGAATGTGGCAGAGAGGTCTTGGAGGATGAGTGCTGCGTTCTTGCCGTTGTCCAGCAGGGTCCCAATGTAGTCGGGGGCGGTGATGAGGGCAGTCTTGGTGCCGTGGTTGCTGCAGAACCCTGACTGGGAAACGTCCAGGATTCTGTTTTCTTCGAGGTATCGGGTTAGCTATCTGTTGACGGTTTTGTCGATGACCTGGGAAGGGGAGCAGAGAGATGGGCCGGAAGTTCTTGAGGTCTCTTGGGTCTGCCTTAGGTTTTTGGAGTAGGGCGTTGATCTCGGCGTGTTTCCAGATCTCTGGGAAGGGCGCGGTCTCAAGAGAGAGATTGATGATGTTCTGCAGGTGGGGTGCGATGGAGCTGCTTGCTGTGTTGAAGGCGTGGTGATGGAATGGGTCTGACGGAGAGCCAGAGTGGATTGTGCGCATGATCTTGATGGTGTCATCGATGCTCACGCTGGCCCAGGCTAGAAGGGGGTCATGGTCGATGGTGTGCAGAGGGTCTGTTGTGTTGCTGTCTGTTGGGGCTGTCTGGGTGTTGAAGCTGTCGTGGATGTCTGCTATCTTGTGGTGAAAGAAGGTGGCGAGGGAGTCGCACAGGGCTTGCGACGGTGGGATATTGTTGGTGTTGGAGCTGGGGTTGGAGAGTTCCTTCACGATGTTGAAGAGGTCCTTGCTATTGTGTGCGTTGTTGTCCAGGCGGTCTTTGAAGGAGGTCCTCTTGGCCGCCCTGATGAGGTGGTGGTGGTTGTGGATGGCGTCCTTGTGCACTGCATGGCTGTCCGGAGTTTGTTCACTGTGCAATTTCTTCTTTAGTTTCGGCAGGCTTGCTTGGAGGCTAGGAGTTCTGGGGTGAACCAGCTGGCCCTCTTGCTGGTGTCTCTGTGGTGGGGTTTCTTCACCCAGGCGAGGGTGTTGGCGCAGTCCTCGATCCAGCGTCTGAGGCTGTGGGCAACGTCGTCGGTGTTGGAGGGTTCGGTGGGTGGGCTGAGCGCAAGGTTTGCGTGTAGTGGGTCTTTGATGATTTAGCTCCAGCACCGGCGGGGGATCTGTTGGGAGCGGTAGTGTGTGGTGGGTTTCTGGAAGGCGAAGTGGATGCAGCAGTGGTCGGTCCAGAGGAGTTTGGTGGTGTGGCTGACAGAGATGTGCAGGCTTGAGGAGAAACGGGGTTGAGCGTGTAGCTGGCAGAAAGGGTGGGCGTTGTGACGAGTTGCTTCAGTCCGAGGTTGGCGAGGTTGTCGATCAGGGTTGTGGAGTTGTTCTCGTTGTTGTTCTCAGGGTGAAAGTTCAAGTCTCCGAGGAGGATGTAGTCAGTGGAGGTCAGGGTGTGCGTGCTGATCAAGTCGGCGATAGAGTCGCTGAACTGGGGGCAGGGTCCGGGGGGTCGGTAGACGAGGGTGCCTCTGAGGGTGGAGTTAGGGTCAGTGTGGATCCGGAAATGCATGTGTTCGGCGGTGCTGAGCGTGTCATCGTTGCTAATCAAGACCCTGATGCTGTTCTTGTGGACGATGGCGATTCCTCCTCCGACTCCATTGGTTCGGTCTCTGCGGGTGATCTTGTAGCCGTCTGGGATGGCTATGACGATATCGGGTGCGGAGGAGTCGTTAAACCAGGTCTCTGTCAGGAAGGCAACATCCGGGGATGTTGTATCGAGCAGGTCCCAGAGCTCGACGGCATGCTTGCGCGAAGAGCAGGTGTTCAGTAATATGCATCGGAGGTGGTTGGGGTCTTTCTTGGCGGGTGGTTCGTCGGCTCTGATGCTGGTGTAGCTGCAGTTCCGGCAGGTGAAGGGGTTGTGTGTGCATTTCGGGGTGGCCTTGAAGCAGGTGTGTCTCCGAGATGAGAGCGTGCAGAGTGCTGGCGTTCTAGTGGCGGCAGACATCGTGGCGGGTGCGGGGGCCATGGGTTCTGGAGCTGTGCGCAGTCCAGGCGCAGAGGGGCTTGCCTTATGTGCGCCTCCAGCACGGCAATGGCACGGCCGCGCAGCGGCCGGCATATATGGGGAAGTGGGAGGGGGGTGTAGCTGGGAGGCGAGAGGCGGGGCAGCGAATGGGCAGTGGGCAGTCAGGGGGCGGGGCCACAGCGGCAAGGGCGATGAGGGACAAAGAAGGTAACAGAAGGAAAAAGGGGCACAGAAACGTGGGAAAAACGAGTGGCACAGAGGGCAGAGGGGCACAAAAAACAAGTGGAACAGAAGGCAAAAGGGGCACAAAAACGAGGGGAAATGAGTGGCACAGAGGGCAGAAGGGCACAAAAAACGAGTAGAACTGAGGGCAGAAGGGCACCAAAAACAAGTGGAACAGAAGGCAGTAGGGCACAAAAAAGAAGGGAAAAATGAGTGGCACAGAGGGCAGAAGGGCACAAAAAAACAAGTGGAACAAAAGGCAGAAGGGCACAAAAATCGAGTGGAAAAGAAGGCAAAAGAGGCACAAAAATGAGGGAAAAACGAGTGGCACAGAAGGTAGACAGGCACAAAAAAGAAGTGGAACAGAAGGCAAAAAGGGAACAGAAATACCAGAAAAACAAGTGGCACAGAGGCAAAATACAGAATACAGAAATACAGGGGCAGGTAAGAACAGAAGGCAGAACTGGCAGAGAGGCACGGGGCAGCGAGGGGAACAGAAGGGAAAACCGGGCAGGGACACGGGGCAGCGAGGGATACAGAAGGAAAGATCGGCCAGAGAGAGGACGGGACAGCAAGGATAACAAAGGGAAGAAAAAGGGGCATGGACCACATACAGGCAGCGGGGGAAGACAGACAACAGCAGTCACAGACACAACAATGAAAATACAGGCAATACCATAAAAGCAATAAAGCGGAGGATGAACAAACCTACCACTGGCCACCAGGGATGAGGTGCAGGTGGTAGCCTGCGGGTGGCGGAGGGCCTAGAACTTCGTCAGCATCGGCAGCTGGGGCAGGGACACACAGGCGGTGCTGTGCAGAGGGGGAGCGACCTACCTGTTAGGGTCAAGGGTCACCCTCATTATGTAATTATTATGTAGTGGAGTAGCGAAGCGCTCGCGTTAACAACATTGCACAAATTATTATCCTGTAAAAAGGTTCACGAGTTAACCCCAACGCATTAACCGGCACTTAAGTAATGATACACTGTAACTTCAGGATACCGTGAACAACGAGACTTTTTCACTCGGCAACGGTTTTTGGTTTAACCTTTCTTATCCCTTTCACTACGGTCAATACTGATTTACTCTGTCGCTTTGGAGAACCGAGCATAACAAGCCCGTTCACACAGGACACCAGAGCCCGACTTAGCTCTCCCTATTTTTTCACTCTGCTTAATATTGCACCGCGAATCGTACGTGTTTTGGCTAAAACACATAAGTTTCACCGCTACAAACCAAACATTCTGAAGTTTTCTTATTCACAGTGCACAACATCACGTGCTTGAAACTCATTTTCCCCTGTTTCAGCCACTCGCGCAAACCAAGTTCATGTCAAGCACTTAACTTCCAACCAACATCGATAATTTAAGACCCTTGGTTTTCTTAGAAACTTGATTTCATTTCACTTTATGAACATTGAGGATGTAGCACAATGAATGAAACCTTCATGTTGTTTCTCCTAGGACTAATCCCTGATGAAGGGTGAAGCAAACACCCGAAATGCATTGGAAATAATAGTTCTGACACTACGAGTTATAAACTGCAGTTTCAAAATGAACAAATAATGTATGAATAAAATACACAAACCAATTTGAAATCAAACAGAAAATCTACTACTTTTTGTATAAAGGGAGAGCCTATATTGAAGGACATCTGTAGTGCCCAAGGGGGACAAATTCCATGAAGGAATTGCAGATTTGATAATGTATACGTCTAGGGTGAAGACGCCGCCCCGGAGCACACAACAACCATTACAAATCAAGCAAAGAACTTGATGATAAACCACATAGTTGCGCGTATTCCTACCTAAATATTGTACTTCTTTTTCATTCAAACAATACGCAGCACACACATTACGACCATGGCATACGAAGAGATATCAAACATCACCGACTTGAGAGCAGAAACTTTTGCATTCAAAGAAGATGAAGTTTCACCGATCTATGTATTAATACATGAGGAAACAACACAAACAACCACCAATAGGAACAAACAACAAAACATTAGGCAATTGTTATATCTGTCTAAACGTGAGATTAACTAGCGACTACATGCCAGCACACTAATCAAGTACCATTGAGCACAACGTATAACCATCTCTCTGTAAAAAATGCACAAAAATTTAAGGATCGCTAGTACGCAATCCTTAATAAATGTTCTTTGGACCTAATCTTAATTAAAGAATGATCCACTATCATAGAGGAACTATCCAAGGAAACTGTTACCGTTACCAATGAACTCACAAATTTAATGTCAGCGGATGAACGGACCAAGGTCCTGGAGGACATAAATGAACAATTAACAAAACATTCACAGGAAATTAATGAAAGGAAAATACGTAAATTCCGTCGTGATACAGTAGACTACAAACTGGGTGAAGTCTACAGCTGGGCGGAAGTGTATGCCAGAGGAAGGCAGAGTAAGCCATACACACAAAACACGGACACTTCATCCACTGATAGTGAGACCATGCAGAGAACACCAAGAGTTAACACCATCTAGTAGGGTTCCGTAGGTGGGACAACATAGGGATCCCCAAGTTGGGAGATATAATGCAGGGGCCTACGCTCAAATCCTTCCAGAGGCTGCAGGGAGACTTTGACCTCCATAAAACACAGTTTCACAGATATCTGCTGCTCCGTCACACCGTGTCCCCTCTAATAAGAGACCTCACGACTCTCTCTGAGTTCCACACGCTTGAAGGCCGGTTGCTCATGGGAGATTTTGGTGCCTACAAAATAAGACAAATTTATCAAACAATCACTACACAGTCCACCACCACTATACACTGGACACTTGGGCGGCGTGGGAGGCTGATGTGCCCACTCTGATGGATGATGATTTGGCAGAAGCCTTGGCTAGCCCTAGATACTCGGCTGTCTGCATCCGGTATCGGCTGATCCAATTTAAGCATCTCCATAGGATATACTACACACGCCACGCCTCTATAAGATGGGGGCTATCCAATCCCCCATGGGCCTCCGCTGCCACTCTGATGAGGGATAGTTCCTCCACACGGTGTGGAGCTGTGGGGCACTGCAACACATCTGGTCAGGCATTAGGTCATGCTTGGGGCGGGTACTAGTGTGGAACATCCCAGCAGACCCTATGCTGATTCTCCTACATGGCACCAAAGACATAGGTGGGAACAGATATAAATGACACCTGCTATTCTTGGGTCTCACACTTGCTAAGCATGACATTTCACAACACTAGAAGGCTACATCCCCACCCAGCATAGTTAATTTGAAAAACATCATGGATAGGTGCCTGTCGGCTGATATGGCAGTATTTCAGGCACAGGGCTATCTGCAAAAAGCACAGGAAGATATGGGCAGGCTGAGCAACATACAGAGGCAACGATTTATCCCTCCTGGGGCCTCTGGTGTCCCGGGATGCAATTAAAAGGCTAGTAGTAAGCAACTCACTGGTGTATTGTAATAGTGTTGCGCAAGGGCAGAAGAGCATGTTTACATAATCTTTGTCTTATGATCTCTGCAAGGTGTGTCTTGCATGGTTGGGGAGGGGGGTTCTGGTCTGATGTTTTGCAGACCCTCATTGAGGATGATATTTGGAGCCAAGAAATTCTGCAACTTGCCTTTTACCTGTATGTTTGCCGGGCTTCGCTCATTTAGCACTTGGAAAATCAATAACATCTGTTGTTAAAAAAAAAATGTCTTTGTTCTCTTTGTGTGAGGGTCCTGGGCCTTGTCCAAACCAGTCTGGGTGCACTCTGCCAGTGCACAACTACTTCCGTTGTCAGTGTGGGCCAGGATCATCAGACGCAGCACAGGAGGGTACAGCCAGCATTGTGGAAGGCAGGCACAGCCCTATTCAGGCCCTATTCAGGCCCAGGTGCTACTCCTCCCACCACTCCAAATGCAGATTGGCCTATTCTGCCTAGCACTGACTCACCCAGAGTCCCGGAGCCACTCTAGCCCCTGTCACTCTCAAACCAGACAGTCAATCCATAAACGGGCAGAGGCACACAGAAAGGTTGGGCAAGAAAATAGCCTCTTTCTAAAAATGCTATTTTCAAACACAGAATTTAAAAACCATCCATCCTAAAAGATGTGTTATTAAATTCTGAGTTCAGGGATACCAGATTCCAATTTTCTATTGTGCTCCTATGGGAAGATACGCAAGTAAACATGTTACACAGCATTCCCCATCTGTCCTATAGGCGAGATAGCCTTCCAATAGTGAAAAATCAAATTGGCAGTATTTCACTATCAGGACATGTTACACACACTAGTACATGTCATACCTTTCACATACACTGCACCCTGCCCAGGGGGGTACCTTGGGCCTACCATAGGGGTGTCCTGTCTGTAAGAAAAGGGAAGGGTCAGGCCTGGCAAGTGGGTACACTGGCCAGGTCAACATGGCAGTTAGCAAATTGAGCACAGGCACTGCGGTGGCAGGCCTGAGACATCACTTTGGGGCTACTCATGTGGGTGGCACAATCAGTGCTGCAGGCTCACTAGTAGAATTTGAATTACCAGCCCTGGCACACTCAGTGCACTTTACTAGGGACCTACTGGTAGAAAAAGTTTACCAATCATGGCTAATTAATTACAATAACAATTTACACAGAGATCACATGCACTTTAGCACTGACCAGCAGTGGTAAAGTTCCCAGAGTCCTATAGCCAACAACCACAAGTCAGGAAAAATAAAGGCGGGAGAAGCAAAAGGTTTGGGGATAACGTTGCAAAAAGGGCCATTTCCAACAGTATTCCTCAACATTCAAAGGGTGAAGAAAAAAAATTACCTAATGTCACAATTTGGCAAGCGGGGAAGCCGGGATGGAAGCCAGGTTTGCTGGTTTCACATTGAGCAATTCAGCCACTAGATGGGTATCTCTTGTTGGGCCCTTCTGTCCTGACAACAATTTTATTAGTGACCCAAGAGGCAAGTCAGTTGGGCTGTATCTCCAACTTAAAACCTTTGTTGTTGTTATTCGTGGAGTAACTTGATGGTCTATTAAATCATATGCAAGAGAGGTTTTTGTACAATATGCATTGTGAACTGAAATATTTGAAGGTGCTCTCAAATGCGATGATCATGTGAAAGGGGGCACTGTGAAGAAAAGCTATTGCCTACGGTCAACTTGATCAAGCAGGGTTAATATTATTATTTATGGAGTTTGTAGAGTGCACATCTACCCCCTATGGGGTTGTCCCAGCGCTGAGGCTGACTGAAGGTGGCAGAATGGGTAGGAGCAGAAACAGAAAAATAAGACTAGGTGTTGGTAAAAAAACAGGTTTTCAAGGTCTGTCGAAAAGTAAGTTCAGACGATAAGCGGATGGAGAGTGGCAAGGCATTCCAAAGTTTAGAGGTTCCAACCGCAAAGGCTCTGCCCCCGTCCTGGCCTTACAAAAGCGGGGGATGACTAGGAGACTCTGGTGGTTCTATTTCAGGGCACGGTCATGATGGTAGTGTTGGAATCGAGCTCTCTAATACGCATGGCACAGTCCCTGGAATGCTCTATATGCCAGGGTAAGTGACTTAAATTCAATGCGTTTGATAACAGGCAGCCAATGTAGGATCCTCAGGTGGGGGAAATAGAGTGATGGAAAGGAATGTTACAAATCAATCTAGCGGCAGCGTTTTCAACTATCTTCAGACGGCGAGTAAGGTAGGCGGGAACCCCCAGATAGAGGTTGTTGGCGTAGTCCAGATGAAATGTAATCAGTGCATAGACGACTGTACGATGGCATTCCAAGGGAAGAAAGTGGAGAAATTTCCACAGCGAACACAGTTTCCCAAAGCTGGAGGAGGGGACCAGCTTAATTTGTGCTTTACAGGAGAGATCGTTGTCAAATCTGAAGCCAAAATTTCTCACCAAATCAACAGGTTCTGGAGAAGGATACATCTCCTGAGGCCACCAGAGCACAGGGGGAGGATGAAATGTTTCATTAAAAAAGACTACCTCTGTTTTTTATGAGTTAAGCTTGAGACAGTTCCGTGACATGTAGGCCGAGATGGTACTCAGGCAAGTTCTGAAGTTGGGGAAGGCAGCCTCCTCGAAGGAAAACACCAGTTGGGTGTCATCAGCGTAGGGGATAACCCTCACCCTGCAAGATTCCACCAACACCGCAAGGGGTGATAGGTATGCGTTGAGAAGGAGAGGACTTAAAGAAGAGCCCTGTGGAACCCCGCAGAGCAAGAGTTTCTCGTCGGAGATAAAAGGGGCAGAGAAAGACTTGTTGAGACCGGTTACCAAGATTGGCCCGGATCCAGGACAACAACGTGCCCAGAATACCCAGACCTCTTAACCTAGCGATCAGTATGGGGTGGGCAACTGTGTCGAACGCCACGGATAGATCGGGCAGCACTAGCATAGCTGCGTTGCCCAAATCGATGCTCTTGCGTGTACTCTCAGATACTTCGAGGAGGGCTGTCTCTGTGCTGTAACTAGGTCTGAAGCCGGAATGAGAATCATGAAAAAGATATCTAGATTACATATAATTAGAGAGTTGTTCCTGTACAATTTGTTCAAGAATTTTAGCAGGTGCGGTAGCAGGGAAATAGGTCTAACATTTTTAAAAGCAGTGGGATCAGCATCAGGTTTTTTGAGGATCAGCAAAAGATAAGCTTGTTTCCACACTTCGGGGAAAATACCTGAATTCAACAAGGAGTTCCAAATCTGATTCAATGGGGCATTGATGCTAGGTGCCAGGAGTTTGAAAAACTGAGCCTGACTGGGGTCGCCAGGTGACCCTGATTTGCACGATAAGAGTTTTTGAAGTGATGTGTCATAAGAGAGAGGGCAGAAAGTGGTCATTGCATCCTTTCTGACTGATAAGATAGTAGGTTCTGGAGTGGACTGAGGGGGTAAAGGTGGTATATATGGTTTCCATTTTATCCAGAAAGAAGTCTGACAGTCCTGCGCACAGGGTGGCGGAAGGGAGAACTGTACTGGCGGAAGGGAAAAGCTTAGTGAACTCTTGAACAATTTTAAAAAGAGTGTTTGCTGAGTTCCCTGCAAGATTAATCTTATTGGAGAAATAGACTCGCATCATGGAACGCTTGAGTTTATGAAAGTCTTTCAAGTTTTTGCACAAATTAAGACAGTTTTGTCACTAACCCATGCACTCAGTGAGACACATTTAATCACTCACTCATACATTCAGTCATGCACCTACTAAATCCTTCGTCCAGACACTTATACATCCACTCATTCTTCAATATGTAAGACATATTTTAACATTACAGAAACATACAGTCACTGGATGTTGTCATCAGTGATGTCATCAGTGATGTCATTTGAGATGTCATCAGTGATGTCATCAGTGATGTCACTGACCATGTCATGAATGATGTAATATGTGACATCATCAGCAGTGGATTGCGGGTGCGCGATATATAGTTAGTGCAACTAACTATATATGGAATTTCAATGGTTTTGTGTGAGTAAAATAAGGTTTTTTAAATGCTAATTCCTAACTATATATGGTCTATAACCTATGGTTTTTTCAGTAAATTTTCAAGGTTTTGTAAATGCTAATTCCTAACTATATATGGTCTATAACCTATGTTTTTTTCAGTGAATTTCTATGGTTTTTTAATAGCAAATATCAAAAGCTTTTTTGTGGAAAATGACTAAAATTAGGTATACATACGCGGCGTTCATTTATGTTCACCACAGCCACTGTTGAAAGTAAAGTGAAAGTTGCGAAACAGTGGCCACGCCATCTAGTCCCTTTTAGGCCCCATCATGCACGTAAGTGACAGCCATTTTGTGTGTCATGGCCTCTCTGCCCACTGCCAATAGCCTATGATCGTTCGGAATTGGTTCTCTTTGGGTGATTCTCTATTCACAAATAAGCACAGAGTCGCAATACTTTGTTTAGTCTTTGCGGATAGTGAAGGATAGGTAGTGCAGACTTTTGTCCCCTTTGTAACCCGTCATGCCTATCTCTGCCCCGTTTTTTGGTAGTTGGTTCAACCCGGACCGTTTATTAGAGGTAGATCATCCGACTCCACCGGAGGACACCCCTAATAAAAAGGACATATATATAAAATGCGGACTAGCCGCTGTATCGTGCTAGCAAACTATAACATAAAAATCGTTAGAAAAAACAAAAGGAATCGAGCAAAATCAGTAGGCCACTGATGGGATCACTTTTTGACCTCGCTAAAATAGAAACATTAGGAACAACCCCTCATGAGAAATATGAAACTAGTGAGAGGAACCGAGCTCGACGCCATGATGTCTGCAAGACAGCTCGGCTCCGCCGCCCACCCCGCCCAAAATAACGACAAACCCTATGCAAATATTATAAATATATACAACACACCAGCAAAGTAACAGGGTAAAACGTTTTATTAAATAACTATTTACATGGCAGCCTGCTGCAACATCGATCCAAATGCATGACGCTGTTCCTGTCCCTCCTTGTGCAGCAGGTCCGCGGCTACGCCCATCCGGAAGACGAGGCCCCCGGCCCGTATAGGGCGGGGCCTTGCTGGCAGCCATCGGCCGAAGAGGTCGTTGGGTGGATGGCCCGGAAGCACCACGGCCACGATGTTGTTGTACTGGCCTTCCCATTCGTCCACCCTGAGGTGGCATCCAGCGAGCCACGGGTGGGGGGGGGGTGAATGCCTTGCTGATGATCCCCCCCTCTTATTGTCTGGTCCGACCATCACATATACCTGCGCCAGGAGACGGCGTGGGGTGCACTGGGAGGGAGAGGTGGCGCGAACGAGCCTCCCCCACCTCCCCAGGTGGAAGTTCCTCAGCTGCACCCCAGCGCTTCACTCGGCCAGCTGAGTTGCGCCCGCTCTTGCGGCACAGTGCCTCGCTCGGCAAGCTGAGTTGCGCCCTCTCTTGCGGCACAGTGCCTCGCTCGGCAAGCTGAGTCTCACCCGCTCTTGCGGCACAGTGCCTCACTCGGCCGGTTGAGTTTCGCCTGCTCTTGCGGCTACAGCGTCTCATCCGGCTGAATTGCACCCACTCTTGCGGTACAGCAACAGACGGCTGCCACGGAGCTCACGAAATGGCGGTCGGCTCCACAGACTTGGGCCTGGCCTGCAAGGATGGCTCTGGGCAACCCTGGAACTCGGACGCCTGACTGCTAGGGCATGGGCCCCATTCCCGAAAGCGTCCCCTCAGCCTTGAAGATTCTACAAGAGTCACCGGGGCCTCCGACTCCCGCAGGCTTCCGGTGGGGAGCGACTGCCATGATTGCTCGCGGAATGGCCACGACGTAGCCACGGGATGGTGGTGCTCTCTTGCTGACGCCAGCTTCAGTCTGAAACATCCAGAAACACTGTAGACTACCAATTCGATCAGTTCCTGTGGAGCCCCAACGTGACCCGGTAGGGAAGAACTTGCCCTCCTCTCTTTGACTGATGGTTCTTGTTGCCTGTCCCTTCTGTTGTCATTTAACGGAACTTTTTGGACTGCTGAAAGGGGTTCTGGTCCGATCGCCTGTTGGTGGAGACATTTTGACTATATTCTGGACCTGCCCGGCCTCGCCCAAAATGGCGCCGGTATAAATGAGACTCGCAACTCCTTGATGTGTACTGGTTGCTCAGCCTTGATATCACGAGATATGTAAGCAGTTTTGGAGCACATGGCGGGCGGGGACGGGTACTGATTGAACATTTGGACATCCCTATTGATATTAAGTTCTGATGTATTATTGATTACTGTACTATTGAAAGTTCGAATTAACGTTACTCATGGTACTTGCCCGCAAATGTATATCTAGATAATTTCATTGTAACTGGTCCTGTCGTACTTTGATTATAAAATTAACGTCCACCGATTCCGCAACTGTTAGACACCTTAATTCCTGCAACCTAATGGCCCGCCCGTTACGTTTTTCTACAGTGTAAATGTCCCCTCATCTTATACGATTCCAGTTTGCTCCGTGGCCGGCCCACGTGGTTGTAGGCCCGTATTTGTATACTGACATTTTTGCAATAAAGAGTTTTCGAAGGAAGTATGGAATCAGCGTCATAACAATCGTCTAGGTTGGTAGGGTTTTTGAATAATGGCTGTTATTCCCAAACAATAGAAGACAGATAATGCAGACCCTTTGCCTGAATTTTGGATTGATTGAAATTTGTATCCGTCACACCTGCCCTTTTTCCAGAATTGTTAGAAAATGGTCGACCGTAGCTTAAGGTATCTGCCGAATGTAAGGTGTGGTATTTTGTCCCATAAAATACGACTAATTGAGAAACAAATACACGAAGAGGGAACTCGAATTTAGAGACAAACAAAATGAAACATTTTTTGGCATCATAAGAAGGGGAGGATATGTTACACAGAAAAATAATGCGAAAGGGATAGCCAAGATCTGTTGTATCACACGTTCCTGCAGCTAGTCTGATACATGGTAAGTAGAAGCTTTTTCGTGTTTGCGCACGCTGACATGCTCTGAATGCTGTATCCCCCCCTTTCTTTTCTCCTCTGTAGGTTACATCAGAGTTCCGACTGAAGAATGGAGTGGACATGGACCGCACCGTGCTCCATGTAGGGAAAGACATAGACAAGCGCTGTGAGATATTGCATGGAGTGCAGACCATCACTGGGAACGTGAAAAATTGTATGGTGTGACTGTGCGTACGTGCCCTGATTGTATGGTATGAATGTGTATGTATTCCATATGCCCGGGTCGTTGGAGAGAACGTCTTATGTATGACTGAAATGCTGGTCTACCGATCAAGGGGATGGGGAAATAAGCCCAAATATGGCAACTCCTCGTCTGAAGAAACAACTCTCCCTCAGTCCAGGAGTTGGAGATATTGGCATGTTTTAGATTCACCACATAAAAAAAAAAGAGGTGTACCACTGAACGCCCGACCGATACCCCTCCTCTGTCCCGGTTTTTGATCACCGCCTGCCCAGAGGTTGGAAGGCTCCACTGTGAGTATAAGCACGACTGGACTAATGTCCGACCGGAAAAAAAGGAGTAAGTATTTTTTTTAAATGAGGCCTCCAACAAAATTGCCCAGAAAGGGAGGGGAGTGAAAAGTCCGACCCCCCCCCCCAAAAGAATTACGGACAATACTGAAAATACGCAGCACGCATAGAAAAAGGAAAGGAAAAGAAAGGTCCCCTTACCCAAAATAGCTCTGTGTCTTCGTCTTAGATTTCTGCGTTTGATGTATGTACTGTCACACCCTATCCGGTATTTGTGTGTACGTGAACGTTGAATTTATGTTTTCCCTCAGCTTGTGTTCTTGTACGTAAACCTGACCCGTGTTGCTCTATGTTGTGTGTGCACCAAGTAGCCTATTATCGTACACGTTTGTCTCTCTCTCTCCCTCGTTTTATGTCGTACGTGTACCAAATAGCCTACTTGATGCGCACCTCTCTCTCTCTCTCTCTCTCTCTCTCTATATCTCTCTCTCTATCTCTCTCTCTCCCCCTCTCTCTCTCTCTCTCTCTCTCTCTCTCTCTCTTTCTTTCTTTCTTCCTCGCTGAAGGCCCCTTGCCCTCTTTTAAAAAAAGTAACGACACTGTACCTCCTCGGTATATGTATAATTGGCTTAAACTTGACAGGGTTCAAACAAATTATCAGAAGCAAAACGACCGTATTTTGCCACACTACTACCTCTCATTTCTGTAAAATAATGGAACTTAATTGGCTGAGAAAGAAAGGACAGGTAAGACGACTGATGTCCCCCAATCTGGCCCTTTTTACGGGAACTATACGTCAGTGGTTCTGCATGTGTTGATCAGTAGCTATATGAGTAACTATATGGGTTATTGATTGATTGCCCAAGTATTTGTATGGGAGACTGAGTGTGTGTGTGGCTGGCTAGGAGGTGTGTGACTCTGTGCAGATCAATGTGTACTTGTATCAATGATTGTATAAGAGAGTAAGTATGTGTTAGTATATGTTTGAAAATGTAAGGTGCTCTATGTTTAACTGTATAGATTAGAAAATGGAAGTGTGATTGATTCTTTACAGGACTGACTAGGTGTGTGAGTAACTCCATGGATGAATATGTGCCATCATCAGCAGTGGATTGCGGGTGCGCGATATATAGTTAGTGCAACTAACTATATATGGAATTTCAATGGTTTTGTGTGAGTAAAATAATGTTTTTTAAATGCTAATTCCTAACTATATATGGTCTATAACCTATGGTTTTTTCAGTGAATTTTCAAGGTTTTGTAAATGCTAATTCCTAACTATATATGGTCTATAACCTATGGTTTTTTCAGTGCATTTCAATGGTTTTTTAATAGCAAATATCAAAAGCTTTAAAATGTCAAGTACGTGGTAGGTAAAAACATTTTCGTGTTTATGCACGCTGATGTGCTTTGAACGCTGCCCCCCCCCCCTCTTTTCTTTTAGGAGTATTCTCTCTTTGCAGATAGTGAAGGGTAGGTAACGCAGGCCTTTGCCCCCGTTGTAATCCGTCGTGCCTGCTTCCCTCTCCATTTGATTGATTGTTATCCAAGCATTTACTGTTTTGGAATTGGTTCTCTTTGGTTCATTCTCTATTTACAAACAAGCACAGAGTCGCAATACTCTGTTTAGTCTTTGCAGATAGTGAAGGATAGGTAATGCAGGCTTTAGCCCCCGTTGTAATCCGTTGTGCCTATTTTTATCCCTCATTTGATTGATTGTTTGGCCGAACATTGATCGTTCAGAATTGGTTCTCTTTGGGTGATTCTCTATTCACAAATAAGCACAGAGTCGCAATACTCTGTTTAGTCTTTGCGGATAGTGAAGGATAGGTAGTGCAGACTTTTGTCCCCTTTGTAATCCGTCATGCCTATCTCTGCCCCGTTTGTTGGTAGTTGGTTCAGCCCGGACCGTTTATTAGAGGTAGATCATCCGACTCCACCGGAGGACACCCCTAATAAAAAGGACATATATATAAAATGCGGACTAGCCGCTGTATCGTGCAAGCAAACTATAACATAAAAATAGTTAGAAAAAACAAAAGGAATCAAGCAAAATCAGTAGGCCACTGATGGGATCTCTTTTTGACCTCGCTAAAATAGAAACATTAGGAACAACCCCTCATGAGAAATATGAAACTAGTGAGAGGAACCGAGCTCGACGCCATGATGGCTGTAAGACAGCTCGGCTCCGCCACCCACCCCGCCCAAAATAACGACAAACCCTATGCAAATATTATAAATATATACAACACACAGGCAAAGTAACAGGGTAAAATGTTTTATTAAATAACTATTTACAAGGCAGCCTGCTGCAACATCGATCCAAATGCATGACGCTGTTCCTGTCCCTCCTTCCTTAAAGTAGCAATGCTGGGCTACTTTGGGCTACTTTTTAATAGGATGTGGGCTTTAGAAAGTCTACAAAGGCCATCAGCCGGCGAGGTAGCGGCCTAGGGGTGGAGGACCGTTGTGCAAATAGCCCGGGGGCGACACCACGCGCCAAGGCTCGTCCCCAATACACCCAGAGATGATGTCCAGCAAGTTGTGTGGGGGGATGCCTTGCTGATGCCTCCACCCCCCCCCTCACCTTCTTGTTGCCTGATCCGGCCAGCTCAATCGATCAAACATGAGACTCTTAAACCCAGGGTCATAGGCCCGGCCATCTTAGTGATGTGTAATGCATGCCGCCGTTCCCGGGATTTCTCCCCGACTACTCTGCGGCCTACGAGATGGAGAGGCCGGGGCGTTGACTAGGCGGGGCCTCCGGCCGCAACCACAGCGCCAACGATCGCTGCTGACGGAGGGGAGCCTTGCCGGTGAGAGCCACGGATCTGAAGAACCGCTGCCTGCGGTGCCTCCCTGAGCCGCTTGACGGAGGCCCCCAAGGGGCGATGTGGTGGCGCGGACTCGGAGGGGGCGCTTGGCTCCTGCCCAGTCTTGTTGCCCTGTTGTGGCCTGAGATCGCCCCCGACATAGGCGGCCGGCTCCCGGGGTCCGGCGGGACTTTTAGCCTTTTGGTGAGTCTTCCATTCTGGACCCTGTCCCACAATCCGTTTGACCTGGGGACACGTCCTGCGGTGCCCTCGCAATGCGGCCTGGTCCCTGAATGTGTGCGGGGGGACGGTGTTGATTGGATCAAGATGGCGGCTGGTGCCCTTCTTCATGGCTCACGTCCGGACCGGGCGACTGTTCCAGGCCCCCGAGGGGCGGTGTGGTGGTGCGGACTCGGAGGGGGCTCCTGCCCCCTCCCCAAGTCTTGTTGCCCTGGTGTGGCCTGAGATCGCCCCCGACATAGGCGGCCGGCTCCCGGGGTCCGGCGGGACTTTTATCCTTTTGGTGACTCTTCCATTCTGGACCTTGTCCCACAATCCGTTTGACCTGAAGACACGTCCTGCGGTGCCCTCGCAATGTGGCCTGGTCCCTGAATGTATGCGGGGGGACGGTATTGATTGGATCAAGATGGCGGCTTCACACAAAGCTGACTCAAGTGTTGCTGCTGATGCTATGCAGACAAAAACTGGTTTTCAGTTTGTACATTCTTCAGGATTTTTCCATTCAAGGCTGGTTGAGAGTTTGTAGAACGATGGCTTCAGATTTTCAACATACTACTCTTCAACATTCTTCATAAATGTAAGAATGTGAGACTCACTAGGAGAACGGCCGTTTATCTTTCCTTTCAAAATGCTGCCAACAATATTTTCTGTATGGAAGACACCATCTTGTAGCATAAAGGGCTGCGTCAAGGGTGGTATTGCCCAGAATGTCTTGTTTTCAAGTGCTCGTAATGACGAAGCCAGGACTGTGGCAGAGCGTCCAAAATCTACAAAAAACACCACTGCCAACTCTTCAATAACTTCCATCACCCAGCACCGCATTTCCAAAGAAACAGCATAGCAAGCTTTCGTGGCCTTTAGAGTTTTCGGAGGCAGTTTCCCAAGACCATCACTGCAGCCATTGCAATCCAACAGAGGAACTTTTTCCAAGATCGGCATATTAACAGGGCTGCTGGTGTAATCGGGGCTCTTGCAGCCATTCAACTTAATTGAAGCTTTCACAATGACAGACCGCCCACTGAACTTCGTGCCATGACATTTACTTATAACATTCTGCTGGGTCTTCGCCGAACTGAAGTCTACAAATGCAAAGCATTTCATTCCGCTTTGACATTTCTTGACATGTAGTGGGTTGAAGTCTTTAAAGAGGTCCACAATTTGCTCCTCAGTCACATCACTTGAAAGATTCCCCAAGCCAGGCAGGTCCCACACCACTTGAAAGGACCTGCCTGGCCTCGACCAAAATGGCGCCAGTATGGGAGCGACTTGCAACTCCTTATGACGTTCTAGTTACTTAGCCTTGACGTTATGGGGGATGTATGCGGTCTTTGTGCACATGGCGGGCGGGGAAGGGTACTGACTGGGCATACGGACAACCCTATTGATGTCGGTTTTTCATTATTGATTATTGTATTATTAAAGCTTCGAAGTAATGTTACCCATGATACTCGCCCTTGGTGTGCGTATGGACGATTTTATTGTAACTGATCCTGTTATACTTTCGAATAAAAAATCAACCTTCACTGATCCTGCAACCGTTTGTCACGTTTATTTTTTTCAATTAAATGGCTCGCTTGTTACATACTCCTATACCCCTGGCTTTTGACCCTTTCCTACGCGCGGTCTGTACTACCGCCCTCGGGCGATCTATGTAATGAACAGACTACCATTGCCGAGACACAAGGGAATGCATCTCAGAGAGATAAGTCAAGTACGTGGTAGATAAAAACCTTTTCGTGTTTATGCACGCTGATGTGCTTTGAACGCTGCCCCCCCCTCTTTTCTTTTTCTGCAGGTTACATTGGAATTTCAGCTAAAGTATGGAGAAGACCTAAACCGCACCGTGTTCCACGCGAGGAAAAATAGGCTAGCTCTGTGAGACGGTACATTATATGTACGAGCTATCTCTGGGAGCGTGAAAGATTGTATGGTATGAATGTGCGCATGGGCCCTGATTTGTACGGTATGAATGCGTATGTGTGGCGCACGACTGGGTCAATAAAAGAATGCTTTTTGTATGACTGAGGCGTTGATCGAACGGTTAATGGAATGAGAAAAATGAGCCCGAACATGGTATCCGCATGTGAAGGACGAAAAAGAATATAGCACTTTCCTTACTTAGGAACGACTCTCTCTGGAGCTAGTGAATGGGAGAGTAGCCTACACCAGAAACTTGAAGGGTTATTTCAGTACGACAAACCCGACCCCAACCGATATTCCAAATGTACACCCAAAATAATGCGCACCAGTAAGTCAATTTATGTGCTGACTAAATAAGAGAAGTTAGCTCGGCTCCGCCGCCCACCCCGCCCAAAATAACGACAAACCCTATGCAAATATTATAAATATATACAACACACCAGCAAAGTAACAGGGTAAAACGTTTTATTAAATAACTATTTACATGGCAGCCTGCTGCAACATCGATCCAAATGCATGACGCTGTTCCTGTCGAGGTAGCATAGGTGGCGGCCTAGGGGTGGAGGACCGTTGTGCAAATAGCCCGGGGGCGACACCACGCGCCAAGGCCCGTCCCCGCGGTCAGCTGCAGCAGGGCGACCCTTAGCGTTTCACTCCCCGGTCAGCTGCACCATGACTGCCATTGGCGTTCCACTCGGTTGGATGGCCGGGGACCCGCTCCGGTGGCCGGGGTGAAGAGCGGCTGGTGCTGCGGAACGCTCAAAATGGTGACCGACTCCCCGGATTTGGGCCTGGTCCACTAGAACGACTCTGGACTACCCTGGAACTCGAATGCTTGCCTGCTCGGGCATGAGCCCCACTCTTGAAGACGTCCTCTCAGTTTTAAAGGTTCTACGAGAGTCGTTGGCCCTCGACTCCCGCGGGCTTCCGATGGGGGCAACCGCCACTGTTGCTCGACTATCCCCCATGGATATACCGCTGCCACGTGTGTCCGCCGCCTTATCCACATCTGGTGCCGTGAGGGAGGCTGATTCAGTGCATCGGCGGAGGGATACGCCTGCTGTCCCGCTCTCCGGAAGTGGCCACAACATTGTCACAGGATGGTAGTGCTCTCATGCTGACGCCAGTTTTTGTCCGAATTACTAAGAGACACTGTAGACTGCCAACTTGATCAGCTCCAGTGGGACCTCAGCGTGACCCGGTAGGGAAGATCTTGCCTCCCTCGCCTTTGAGTCATGGTTCATGCTGCCTGTTCTTTCTGTTAGCGCTAACAAACTTTTTGAACTGCCGAAAGGGATTCTGGTCCTGCCGCTACTTATTGGAGACATTGAACTATACTCTGGACCTGCCTGGCCTCGACCAAAATGGCGCCAGTATGGGAGCGACTTGCAACTCCTTATGACGTTCTAGTTACTTAGCCTTGACGTTATGGGGGATGTATGCGGTCTTTGTGCACATGGCGGGCGGGGAAGGGTACTGACTGGGCATACGGACAACCCTATTGATGTCAATTTTTCATTATTGATTATTGTATTAATAAAGCTTCGAAGTAATGTTACCCATAATACTCGCCCATGGTGTGCGTATAGACGATTTTATTGTAACTGATCCTGTTATACTTTCAATTATAAAATCAACCTTCACTGATCCTGCAACCGTTTGTCACGTTTCGTTTTTTCAATTAAATGGCTCGCTTGTTACATACTCCTATACCCCTGGCTTTTGACCCTTTCCTACGCGCGGTCTGTACTACCGCCCTCGGGCGATCTATGTAATGAACAGACTACCATTGCCGAAACACAAGGGAATGCATCTCAGAGAGATAAGTCAAGTACGTGGTAGATAAAAACATTTTCGTGTTTATGCACTCTGATGTGCTTTGAACGCTGCCCCCCCTCCCCCCCCCATCATTTAGATTACCACCGCCCTTTGCACAAAAGCGTACCGGGCGCTCCCCATGCAAAAAAACGACCTCTGACGAAAGGCAGCAGCCTAGAAACGCATCAGGTCTATCATATGTTACCAGCGAACAACTGTGCAAGTTTATGCCAGGAAGTGAAAGCCAGAAGGTTCAGTTGTCCGTGTGTGTGCTCTCTAAAGCTTTCGGACCTTTGGTGAATAATTTATCTAAGCGGCAGTCCTGTCGCTGGGAGCAGCACCGTCCATGGTAATCAAAGGAGGCCGGGAGTCGGAACTGGATCCGGACCCGTTTTTCGGCACGGCGAACTGTGGCGAAAATCACTTGCACCTTGTTCTGGGGCCCACTGAGGGTGGAGAAAATATGCTTGGAAAGTGATGACTTCATAGCAGTACCTACTGAAGGTGCTATTTGTTCTGGAGGGACTACAGGACCCAGCATGCACCGAAAGAGTTAAACCCACTGAGGCACGGGCATGCTATAAAAAAAGTATACCAGAACTGCCTGTTTTAGTCATTCCAAGAGCGACCTCTGATGAAAGGCAGCAGCCTAGAAACGCGTCAGGTCTATCATATGTTACCAGCGAACAAATGTGCAAGTTTGTGCCAGGAAGTGAAAGCCATAAGGTTCAGTTTGCCGTGTGTGCGCTCTCTAAAGCTTTCGGACCTTTGGTGAATAATTTATCTAAGCGGCAGTCCTGTCGCTGGGAGCAGCACCGTCCATGGTAATCAAATGAGGCCGAGGGTCGGAACTGGATCCGGACCCGTTTTTCGGCACGGCGAACTGTGGCAAAAATCACTTGCCCCTTGTTCTGGGGCCCACTGAGGGTGGAGAAAATATGCTTGGAAAGTGATGACTTCATAGCAGGACCTACTGAAGGTGCTATTTGTTCTGGAGGGACTACGAGACCCAGCATGCACCGAAAGAGTTAAACCCACTGAGGGCGGGGCATGCTATAAATAAAGTATACCAGAACTGTCTGTTTTAGTCATTCCTAGAGCGACCTCTATCGAAAGGCAGCAGCCTAGAAACGCGTCAGGTCTATCATATGTTACCAGCGAACAACTGTGCAAGTTTATGCCAGGAAGTGAAAGCCAGAAGGTTCAGTTTGCCGTGTGTGCGCTCTCTGAAGCTTTCGGACCTTTGGTGAATAATATATATATATATATAGACGCATTGCGAACTCACCCCCGTGGAGATGCGTCCTGCGTGCCAAGGTTGTGCAGTTGGGGACTGGAGAAGGCTATTGTTTCTGGACACGCGGCAAAAAGAGGAGATGGGGTCAATAGCTACGTTCGCAGAATACGAATCCATTTGGCCGCCCATTCCCGGTAAACTGTTGGATGCTGGGACATGCAGTGCATCTCAGGACAGGGACGCTGCTCATTGGCCACTAAGGAGGGCGGAGCGTTTCTGCGAACATTTCAACAGCTGAACATTCAGGTCAATCAGTGGCACTTTGACTTTTCATCACTTACCACGCTGGGCGCTGAGGAGGCTACACGCAGCCGAAATGCATACGCCCGTCATGCTGTCAATTCTGAAATAAAGATGCCTTCGTGATTGATCCCCGTGGTGGCCTCTGTCCTTTCGTTTGGAGGGTGTCTGGTGATATTAATCATGCCTGCCAGCGGCATGTTACAGAGGCTCCTGCACGCAAGCTTTGGACTGATCTTATACTGGCATTTGCTTGTTGCCTCGGCGACAAGCCTCTTCTTCTTTCAAGTTATTGAAATCGATCAGACCCACCTTCGGCAAACAGGACATAACAGAGCGGTGTCAGAGTCATTAACTCTGCCTTGGGAGAGACGCATTGCGAACTCACCCCCGTGGAGATGCGTCCTGCGTGCCAAGGTTGTGCAGTTGGGGACTGGAGAAGGCTATTGTTTCTGGACACGCGGCAAAAAGAGGAGATGGGGTCAATAGCTACGTTCGCAGAATACGAATCCATTTGGCCGCCCATTCCCGGTAAACTGTTGGATGCTGGGACATGCAGTGCATCTCAGGACAGGGACGCTGCTCATTGGCCACTAAGGAGGGCGGAGCGTTTCTGCGAACATTTCAACAGCTGAACATTCAGGTCAATCAGTGGCACTTTGACTTTTCATCACTTACCACGCTGGGCGCTGAGGAGGCTACACGCAGCCGAAATGCATACGCCCGTCATGCTGTCAATTCTGAAATAAAGATGCCTTCGTGATTGATCCCCGTGGTGGCCTCTGTCCTTTCGTTTGGAGGGTGTCTGGTGATATTAATCATGCCTGCCAGCGGCATGTTACAGAGGCTCCTGCACGCAAGCTTTGGACTGATCTTATACTGGCATTTGCTTGTTGCCTCGGCGACAAGCCTCTTCTTCTTTCAAGTTATTGAAATCGATCAGACCCACCTTCGGCAAACAGGACATAACAGAGCGGTGTCAGAGTTATTAACTCTGCCTTGGGAGAGACGCATTGCGAACTCACCCCCGTGGAGATGCGTCCTGCGTGCCAAGGTTGTGCAGTTGGGGACTGGAGAAGGCTATTGTTTCTGGACACGCGGCAAAAAGAGGAGATGGGGTCAATAGCTACGTTCGCAGAATACGAATCCATTTGGCCGCCCATTCCCGGTAAACTGTTGGATGCTGGGACATGCAGTGCATCTCAGGACAGGGACGCTGCTCATTGGCCACTAAGGAGGGCGGAGCGTTTCTGCGAACATTTCAACAGCTGAACATTCAGGTCAATCAGTGGCACTTTGACTTTTCATCACTTACCACGCTGGGCGCTGAGGAGGCTACACGCAGCCGAAATGCATACGCCCGTCATGCTGTCAATTCTGAAATAAAGATGCCTTCGTGATTGATCCCCGTGGTGGCCTCTGTCCTTTCGTTTGGAGGGTGTCTGGTGATATTAATCATGCCTGCCAGCGGCATGTTACAGAGGCTTCTGCACGCAAGCTTTGGACTGATCTTATACTGGCATTTGCTTGTTGCCTCGGCGACAAGCCTCTTCTTCTTTCAAGTTATTGAAATCGATCAGACCCACCTTCGGCAAACAGGACATAACAGAGCGGTGTCAGAGTTATTAACTCTGCCTTGGGAGAGACGCATTGCGAACTCACCCCCGTGGAGATGCGTCCTGCGTGCCAAGGTTGTGCAGTTGGGGACTGGAGAAGGCTATTGTTTCTGGACACGCGGCAAAAAGAGGAGATGGGGTCAATAGCTACGTTCGCAGAATACGAATCCATTTGGCCGCCCATTCCCGGTAAACTGTTGGATGCTGGGACATGCAGTGCATCTCAGGACAGGGACGCTGCTCATTGGCCACTAAGGAGGGCGGAGCGTTTCTGCGAACATTTCAACAGCTGAACATTCAGGTCAATCAGTGGCACTTTGACTTTTCATCACTTACCACGCTGGGCGCTGAGGAGGCTACACGCAGCCGAAATGCATACGCCCGTCATGCTGTCAATTCTGAAATAAAGATGCCTTCGTGATTGATCCCCGTGGTGGCCTCTGTCCTTTCGTTTGGAGGGTGTCTGGTGATATTAATCATGCCTGCCAGCGGCATGTTACAGAGGCTCCTGCACGCAAGCTTTGGACTGATCTTATACTGGCATTTGCTTGTTGCCTCGGCGACAAGCCTCTTCTTCTTTCAAGTTATTGAAATCGATCAGACCCACCTTCGGCAAACAGGACATAACAGAGCGGTGTCAGAGTTATTAACTCTGCCTTGGGAGAGACGCATTGCGAACTCACCCCCGTGGAGATGCGTCCTGCGTGCCAAGGTTGTGCAGTTGGGGACTGGAGAAGGCTATTGTTTCTGGACACGCGGCAAAAAGAGGAGATGGGGTCAATAGCTACGTTCGCAGAATACGAATCCATTTGGCCGCCCATTCCCGGTAAACTGTTGGATGCTGGGACATGCAGTGCATCTCAGGACAGGGACGCTGCTCATTGGCCACTAAGGAGGGCGGAGCGTTTCTGCGAACATTTCAACAGCTGAACATTCAGGTCAATCAGTGGCACTTTGACTTTTCATCACTTACCACGCTGGGCGCTGAGGAGGCTACACGCAGCCGAAATGCATACGCCCGTCATGCTGTCAATTCTGAAATAAAGATGCCTTCGTGATTGATCCCCGTGGTGGCCTCTGTCCTTTCGTTTGGAGGGTGTCTGGTGATATTAATCATGCCTGCCAGCGGCATGTTACAGAGGCTCCTGCACGCAAGCTTTGGACTGATCTTATACTGGCATTTGCTTGTTGCCTCGGCGACAAGCCTCTTCTTCTTTCAAGTTATTGAAATCGATCAGACCCACCTTCGGCAAACAGGACATAACAGAGCGGTGTCAGAGTTATTAACTCTGCCTTGGGAGAGACGCATTGCGAACTCACCCCCGTGGAGATGCGTCCTGCGTGCCAAGGTTGTGCAGTTGGGGACTGGAGAAGGCTATTGTTTCTGGACACGCGGCAAAAAGAGGAGATGGGGTCAATAGCTACGTTCGCAGAATACGAATCCATTTGGCCGCCCATTCCCGGTAAACTGTTGGATGCTGGGACATGCAGTGCATCTCAGGACAGGGACGCTGCTCATTGGCCACTAAGGAGGGCGGAGCGTTTCTGCGAACATTTCAACAGCTGAACATTCAGGTCAATCAGTGGCACTTTGACTTTTCATCACTTACCACGCTGGGCGCTGAGGAGGCTACACGCAGCCGAAATGCATACGCCCGTCATGCTGTCAATTCTGAAATAAAGATGCCTTCGTGATTGATCCCCGTGGTGGCCTCTGTCCTTTCGTTTGGAGGGTGTCTGGTGATATTAATCATGCCTGCCAGCGGCATGTTACAGAGGCTCCTGCACGCAAGCTTTGGACTGATCTTATACTGGCATTTGCTTGTTGCCTCGGCGACAAGCCTCTTCTTCTTTCAAGTTATTGAAATCGATCAGACCCACCTTCGGCAAACAGGACATAACAGAGCGGTGTCAGAGTTATTAACTCTGCCTTGGGAGAGACGCATTGCGAACTCACCCCCGTGGAGATGCGTCCTGCGTGCCAAGGTTGTGCAGTTGGGGACTGGAGAAGGCTATTGTTTCTGGACACGCGGCAAAAAGAGGAGATGGGGTCAATAGCTACGTTCGCAGAATACGAATCCATTTGGCCGCCCATTCCCGGTAAACTGTTGGATGCTGGGACATGCAGTGCATCTCAGGACAGGGACGCTGCTCATTGGCCACTAAGGAGGGCGGAGCGTTTCTGCGAACATTTCAACAGCTGAACATTCAGGTCAATCAGTGGCACTTTGACTTTTCATCACTTACCACGCTGGGCGCTGAGGAGGCTACACGCAGCCGAAATGCATACGCCCGTCATGCTGTCAATTCTGAAATAAAGATGCCTTCGTGATTGATCCCCGTGGTGGCCTCTGTCCTTTCGTTTGGAGGGTGTCTGGTGATATATATATATATATGTATATATATATATATATATTCACAGAAAAAACCATAGGTTATAGACCATATATAGTTAGGAATTAGCATTTACAAAACCTTGAAAATTCACTGAAAAAACCATAGGTTATAGACCATATATAGTTAGGAATTAGCATTTAGAAAACCTTATTTTACTCACACAAAACCATTGAAATTCCATATATAGTTAGTTGCACTAACTATATATCGCGCACCCGCAATCCACTGCTGATGATGTCACATATTACATCATTCATGACATGGTCAGTGACATCACTGATGACATCACTGATGACATCTCAAATGACATCACTGATGACATCACTGATGACATCTCATTTGACATTACTGATCACATCACTGATGACATCATTCATGTGATGATACAATGAACCTCTTCAGACTCTAATATAACCTTAGATACACTCAGTGTAAACAGACACTCACAGACTGTCACTCATCCATGGAGTTACTCACACACCTAGTCAGTCTTGCAAAGAATCAATCACACCTCGATTTCCTCAACTATATAGTTATACACACCTTACTTATTGGAACATATAATAACACATATTTACTCTGTTATACAATCCCTGATACAAGTTCACAATAATCCATACAGCCACTCACACATTCACTGGCTCTTATGCACAGTTATTTATATATGTCAACTATCACATGTACTGTGTTTTACATATGTACTTACTTTGACATGTAGCACTGAGATATCCATTCACTCACCAATACACTCATGCACACAGTCAACCGCCCATACAGATGTTTCCACATGCACTTTTGAACCCATACATCTAGTGAATCAACTGCTCACACATCTATGCACAGAGTCATACACCTCCCAGACACCCACACACACACTCAGTCTCCCATACAAATACTTGGGCAACTAATCAATAACCCATATAGTTAGTCATATAGCTAATGATCAACACATGCATCAGATTACAAAACAACAGACACAATGATGCACAATTTAAAACAGTTTAGTCACTAACCCATGCACTCAGTGAGACACATTTAATCACTCACTTATACAGTCAGTCATGCACCTACTAAATCCTTCATCCAGACACTTATACATCCACTCATTCTTCAATATGTAAGACATATTTTAACTTTACAGAAGCATACAGTCACTGGATGTTGTCATCAGTGATGTCATCAGTGATGTCATTTGAGATGTCATCAGTGATGTCATCAGTGATGTCACTGACCATGTCATGAATGATGTAATATGTGACATCATCAGCAGTGGATTGCGGGTGCGCGATATATAGTTAGTGCAACTAACTATATATGGAATTTCAATGGTTTTGTGTGAGTAAAATAAGGTTTTCTAAATGCTAATTCCTAACTATATATGGTCTATAACCTATGGTTTTTTCAGTGAATTTTCAAGGTTTTGTAAATGCTAATTCCTAACTATATATGGTCTATAACCTATGGTTTTTTCTGTGAATTTCATTGGTTTTTTAACAGCTAATATCTGTAGCTGTAAAATGTATTCTTCTTTAAATCCAAAAATATATTTTATATGTTTATGAATAATTTTTTTTTAAAATATTTTTTTTTCTTCGTTCCCGCTTCGCGAATCGGGAAGCTTCCCGTTAGCTGACCTTGATGCCGCGAAATAGACCGCGAGCCGGTAAACGTTTCTTTACCGCAAGTGCCGCGTTAGAAAACAACATCGTGACGCCTCCCGTCCGCATGACGTTCCACGTTGTCGCGTGATACGTCATATGACGTGCTACGTTAGCGAACTGGTACGCGAAGCGAGTGCCAAAGCGCAGGTTTCTGGAAGCAAACCGGGAGGCCCTGCAAAGCGCTTAACGTAAACACAGCAAGTCATGTGACTTGGTAATAACACTTTTCATTGGTTCATTTCACTTTTGGTTTCCTAATGATGTAAGACTAGGTCATATAATCTAAAATGAACACTTTTGATTGGTTGAGAACTCTTGTTTTTCCCAAATGATGAAAATCCCTCCTTCTTTCCTCACTCTGACTTTCATCATTGTGAGAGAAAGACCCTTTGTGATCACTGAGCAATGGCTTCTTTAGTAGCTTCAGCTGGTGCTTCCCCACCACCTCCACCACATCCAAGGAAGAGTGGACCACCTGCTCAAGTTGTAATTCAACAAGAAGAAGAAGAAGAGGAACAGGAGGACGAGCACGAAGAGAGGCAGTTTTTGCCTGAGCAGCCCAAGACGTCTCACCGGAAAGAAAACTTCATTTGGCAATTTTTTAAAATTCCCAAAGGTCAGAAAAAAGTAAATGCAAGATACGTAACTTGCCTTATATGTCAAGATAGACTGTCCAGAGGGACCGACAAAAAATACAGTTTCGGAAACTACACAATGCATCGCCATATGACTAGGTGGCATCCTAACAACTACAGTGCTGCACAGTTTCGGAACGACCTAGATAATCTCCCTATTATGGCCAGAAGATCTGTTGTACCGGAAGTAACGGGACCAGAGGGCAGGGAGATGGTGCCAAATATACAAATGAGATTTGGTGAAGTAAAACACACCTGCGTATTTTGCGATGGATTCATTTCCTACGGAGAAAGAAGCATCACTCTGATCAACAGAGCTATTGACTATCATATGCAAGTTTGTCCGAAACGCCCAAAATAATAAATACTTCTTTTTTTTGTTTTGTTGCTCCTGTTGAGCCCTTTACAATGAATCGTTTTCATTGCCCCCTCCAAGAAAAACCCAAAAAAATATAAAACTGTTCCGAAAAATTCAAAAACAGTAAAAAAATGTTCAGAAAAATAAAAAAAAAAGTTCTTTTCAGAACTACCTCCCCGTTATTAAAAAATTGGTACAATATTTGGAACTGTGCCAACCTCTATTTCTCTTAGTTCGCTTCCTAGTTCGCTCGCTGGTACGCGAACTGGAAGCGAACCAAAAACAGTAAGTATAAGGGAAGGAAACACACACTTATGTTAAAAGAAAGACAGCTATAGGGGAGTAAACTAGAGATACTATTACCCATAATCCACTACTGATGATGTCACATATTGCATCATTCATGACATGCTCAGTGACATCATCAGCAGAGGATTGCGGGTTTTTTGGCAACATGCCTTATCCACGGTTTAATAACGCTGCCTTTTGCTTTATATAAGTTTTCAAATTGTATGAAATATATACCAATAGGTCTTTATGAACCTTTAGGTAGTGCTTTTGTTCATGAGGTCTGGTCGCTTCCATACACATACAGATGTTTCAAAGATGATCAAGAAGTTTATCTGAATGGAGAGGAATGCACTGAGACGCCAGATCATTCACTAATGTGTAGGCACATACAGTTACACGATTCATGCAACAAACACCGACCAAATATGGCTTTCATGTTGCAAGGCACGCCAGTTCCTGCTATCATCCCCACGTTCAAGTTGTTGGAAAATGGTAGTTATTTGATGCTCAATAATGAAGATTGTTCTGAGTTAATTAAAAGTATTCCTTTTATCGTAACAGTAAGTGAACGGGTTATTTGCTGCAGAAATGTTCTATTTCCTCCCACACATGAAGATAGGGAGTTTTCAATCTGGCCACAAATACCAACCTTGGAACACGTTTCAACGGCATGACAAGAATAAGAGCTCTTTTGTCTCAGAGAGAGGTGGCCTTGAGTTCGGCCCGTGAAACTTTCGTACTTCACATAGCGAACACCCGTACACAGGTTTGCCTTTCAATTTCAGCAACATGTTTCCGACTATCTTTAACGCATCCTCCACAAAATCCCTGGCACACTTTTTTAAAGTTGTTACCAGTGGTCTCGTGACTTCATTTGAGAAAATCTTTGGAGTCATCCCTGCTCCCTTTCATTGTATTTTCTGCACTCTGGTTCGTGGATTGGCATTTTTACTTGCATTACCAGCGGACGCTCTTGTGCTTTTTTACATTTTTAAATATGGATGTCCCTCCTATGCAACCTCCGACCCTGCAGCTGCTGACACTGTTCCGCAATCGCATGCTAGAATATTATGGCACAATGCCGTTGGCGATATTAAGCACGGCATATGGATTATCTTTTCGGTTCTCCTACTTCACCTGTGTCCAGCCTGTATTTCACTGCCTGACCTGTGATTTCGATTGGGCCATTGATTTGTGTCTCTGCGGACCGGTTTCTCCTGACGTCGACTTTAATCAGCTGATGACTCCTATCATTACTCACGAGTTGATTTGTCCTGGCGAAAGGATTATGGCTGTGGCATTGATGCATGGACTACTTGGTCCCTGGAATTTACTGGCGGCAGCACAGTCTTTCTTGGAACACAGCTTTCTTGAAAACCCACCGAGCTGTCCTCTGATGGTGATAGAGGATCCGGTGCTGGGAGAGCACGTATGTTCTTTTCCGCTTTTAAATTGGATGGCTGAACTGTTTTCGGATGAAGACGGTGACTTCCTATTGGAGGCTGTTGCAGCTTATTTTGCATACACAGTTATGTCATAGACCTTTTTCATGTTTGATATGCTGAGTACTAGCATTTCATTGACAATTCATTGACTTATTTGTCAAGTTTTAATTATTTACCTTGCCTATTGGCTTAAGACTCGATAAAGTACTTGGCTGTTTTATTTTTCTTTAGCATTGAATTTTCCTAGTTTTTAATGCTTTACCTTGCGGACCGTCCACATATAAACTTGCAATCTGCTCTCATGAGATGGCACTTCTATTATCTTATTCAGTTCGTTTCCGGATCATGAGGAGGTGTCATCTAGGTCCTGGATATCTTTACACCGTGTTAAGTTAGCATGGGCTCATTACCGGTTTAAACGCCATTTTTCCTTTTTTGCAACTTCTGCACACGACACTTAGTTGTTGCTTTAGCTTTCCACCTAGTAGTTCATCGTGGTTTACATGAGAATAATATGTTATTGGTCTACTATCTGCTTTACTTGTTAAACTATATCTGTACAGCGAGTGCTAAAGTTTCAAGAACAACACGATACAGAATTGTTATGAGGTCTGATCTCCACGACTTCATACTCATAACATAAGTGCAACTTCTGCCAATTCTGGGCATGAGGCGGGTTTTATATTGCTTTGCCGAACACACATACACAACAGTTGATGCGGTTCACATGAAGAGAGAGCTGGTGTATGCTGATGTGATTCCTTCAAATCTAAGACACTAAAGTATGGACACGCCCTAAACCAACACAAAGAGACCTTCTTAGCAAATAATATAATATGTGTATTAGGGAGGGTGAGATATAAGCAGCCGCGGGCCGTGGAGGGAGTTACGATGGGGCAGGGAGGCGGGGAGGGGGAGAAGCAGGGTGGAGCCCTCTCTACCTTGCCCCTCCCCCTCCCCGCCTCCCTGCCCCACCGTAACTCCCTCCACGGCCCGCGGCTGCTTATAAGTGTTGCTAACTCTTATTCATTTACAGCATGTTAACATACTGTCACCATTCGCTTTTTATGTACTAGTAACTATGCTGGTAATTTTGCTACTGATAATATGTGTACTTGTATTCTCCACCCTGCTTCTCCCCCTCCCCGCCTCCCTGCCTCACCGTAACTCCCTCCACGGCCCGCGGCTGCTTATAAGTGTTGCTAACTCTTATTCATTTACAGCATGTTAACATACTATCACCATTCACTTTTTATGTACTAGTAACTATGCTGGTAATTTTGCTACTGATAATATGTGTACTTTTATTATCTAAGGTACTACGCCTGAGAAGACGGCATTAGTAAATAAACATTTCAAATACACATGTGTTCTTCTTAACTCCATGTTCTGGTTTCTAAGAAATCTATAACGACCGACTGTTCATGAGTTCCACGTATCCTGAGGTACTATAAGTTCATATTCTGGATTGTCTAAACATTGAGAGTTTGTTATATCCAATGTGACACTGTACCTAGCTTGCTAAATAGTTTTTGATTACTAACGTGAGTTTTGGGACACCCTAATTCGCCGAGGTTCCAATCCTCTGTCCACAGTTCTGTGTGAGAACAGAAACCCTGCGACAGGGGCACCCCCGACCCTTGCTGGAGCTTCATCACACTTGCGATACAACTCCAGCAATGCGCCACCTTTACGGCACAGATACATCACGCATCTGTGCTGTTTTTGCCCCATGATGCGCCGCATTGTAAATGCAGCACACCATAGGTGACGGAACAGCGGCACAGAATGACTAACACATCCCTGGTGATGCGCCAGTCATCATAAATCTATCCCTATGCTTCTTATCTTGTTAGAGATGAACCGCCATATGTATCATCAAAGTTATTTGCATTTCCTAAATAGCGAACTTTAAGGAATAAATAGCGATTCTTTACCATTCCTAGTTTGCGATGAGCTATTTGCTAATTAGCCGAATGTAGCCCAATGAAGCCCAATGTAGCCCAATGTAGCCCAAAGATGGCCGCCAGACACACAAAAAAACAAATGTAGCCCAAATATCAGCCAGATGTAGCCCAACTATAGCCCAGTGACAGAATGACCAATCAGCTTCGCAAACCTCCGTTACGCGAAGCGGAGCGCTGTTACAGATATATATCTTTTTTTGAACGTTAATTTCTCAAAATCCACTGGAGCACATATATTGAGACCTAGCAAAGGCACATCGGGCTACCAGTCCCTAATATTTTGCCAAGTTTCGTGCAAATCCATTCAGCCGTTCAATTATTATTTTTATTATTTTTTTTTGCCCCGCGGGGCCCTTTTAAAACCTCCACATCAAACCTAGGGGGTCAGCGAGGATCTACTATGCCCCCTTATAGTTATTTCCCCCTTTGTTTTGACCTCCTCTTGTCTCTCGATCCTACCGAGAGACAAGATGGCGGCCGCTACGGACTGTTTGGAATGTTGACAGACGCCGGAGAACCAATCAGCTTCGCTTCACAAAGCTCCGTTGCGCGAAAAGTCCGCGAACCAGAGCGCTAACCGGTCCGCTGTTACAGATATATATCTTTTTTTAAACGTTAATTTCTCAAAATCCACTGGAGCACATATATTGAGACCTACAAAAGGCACATCGGGCTACCAGTCCCTACAATTTTGCCAAGTTTCGTGCAAATCCATTCAGCCGTTCGGGCTAAAAGTGAGGCCAACCGCCCTATGGAAAACTCAATGTTAAAAACACGTTTTGGGACCCCCCTTTTTTCTCGGCCCCCACTGGACGAACCCCCCCCAAATTTTCAAGGGCTGCTCAGAAACAAAATGTGCCATTTTCCTGAAAATTTCAGCCAATTCCGTCCACAAACGCCAAAGTTATTAGACATAGAATTTTCAAAAAACCCATAGAGAAAAAATCCTAACTATATATACCTACTGGCGACCGCCAGTAGGTAATATATATATATATATACATATATATATATATATTCACTGAAAAAACCATAGGTTATAGACCATATATAGTTAGGAATTAGCATTTAGAAAACCTTATTTTACTCACACAAAACCATTGAAATTCCATATATAGTTAGTTGCACTAACTATATATCGCGCACCCGCAATCCACTGCTGATGATGTCACATATTACATCATTCATGACATGGTCAGTGACATCACTGATGACATCATCTAGTGTCTGTGTGTTTTTGTAAAGTTTAAATACGTTTTACATATTGAAGAATGACTGGATGGATGGAAGACTGAGTGTGTGTGTGGCTGGCTGGGAGGTGTGTGACGCTGTGCATATCAATGTGTACTTGTATCAGTGATTGTATAAGAGAGTAAGTATGTGTTAGTATATGTGTGAAAAGTATGGTGTTCTGTGTTTAACTATAGATGAGGAAATCGAAGTGTGATTGATTCTTCACAGGACTGACTAGGTGTATGAGTGCATATGATAGTGTTCTAATAATAACTGACTGTATGTATGAGTAATTGTTTGGGTGAATGAGTGAATGTGTGTGTAGACGTACGAATCAGTGAGTGCGTATGTAGTAACTGGTATTGGTGTGTCATGATGTCATCAGTGATGTCATTTGAGATGTCATCAGTGATGTCATTTCAGATGTCATTAGTGATGTCATCAGTGATGTCACTGAAGTATGGTGTTCTGTGTTTAACTGTATAGATGAAGAAATGGAAGTGTGATTGATTCTTTACAGGACTGACTTGGTGTGTGAGTAACTCCATGGATGAGTGGCAGTGTGTGACTGTCTGCATAGGTGTATGAGTGCATATGATAGTGTTGTAATAATGAGTGACTGTATGTATGAGTGATTGTATGGGTGAATGAGTGAATGTGTGTGTAGACGTAGGAATCAGTGAGTGCGTATGTAGTAACTGGTATTGGTGTGTCATGATGTCATCAGTGATATCATTTGAGATGTCATCAGTGATGTCATCAGTGATGTCATTTGAGATGTCATCAGTGATGTCATCAGTGATGTCACTGACCATGTCATGAATGATGTAATATGTGACATCATCAGCAGTGGATTGCGGGTGCGCGATATATAGTTAGTGCAACTAACTATATATGGAATTTCAATGGTTTTGTGTGAGTAAAATAAGGTTTTCTAAATGCTAATTCCTAACTATATATGGTCTATAACCTATGGTTTTTTCAGTGAATTTTCAAGGTTTTGTAAATGCTAATTCCTAACTATATATGGTCTATAACCTATGGTTTTTTCAGTGAATTTCATTGGTTTTTTAACAGCTAATATCTGTAGCTGTAAAATGTATTCTTCTTTAAATCCAAAAATATATTTTATATGTTTATTAATAAAAAAAAAATTAAATATTTTTTTTTCTTCATTCCCGCTTCGCGAATCGGGAAGCTTCCCGTTAGCTGACCTTGATGCCGCGAAATAGACCGCGAGCCGGTAAACGTTTCTTTACCGCAACTGCCGCGTTAGAAAACAACATCGTGACGCCTCCCGTCCGCATGACGTTTCACGTTGTCGCGTGATACGTCATATGACGTGCTACGTTAGCGAACTGGTACGCTTACCTAGTCGCAAAGCACAGGTTTCTGGAAGCAAAGCGGGAGGCCCTGCAAAGCGCTTAACGTAAACACAGCAGGTCATGTGACTTGGTAATAACACTTTTCATTGGTTCATTTCACTTTTGGTTTCCTAATGATGTAAGACTAGGTCATATAATCTAAAATGAACACTTTTCATTGGTTGAGAACTATTGTTTTTCCCAAATGATGAAAATCCCTCCTTCTTTCCTCACTCTGACTTTCATCATTGTGAGAGAAAGACCCTTTGTTACCAGTGAGCAATGGCTTCTTTAGTAGCTTCAGCTGGTGCTTCCCCACCACCTCCACCACCTCCAAGGAAGAGTGGACCACCTGCTCAAGTTATAATTCACCAAGAAGAGGAAGAAGAGGAACAGGACGACGAGCACGAAGAGAGGCACTTTTTGCCTGAGGAGCCCAGGACGTCTCACCGGAAAGAAAACTTCATTTGGCAATTTTTTTAAATTCCCAAAGGTCAGAAAAAAGTAAATGCAAGATACGTAACTTGCCTTATATGTCAAGATAGACTGTCCAGAGGGACCGACAAAAAATACAGTTTCGGAAACTACACAATGCATCGCCATATGACTAGGTGGCATCCTAACAACTACAGTGCTGCACAGTTTCGTAACGACCTAGATAATCTCCCTATTATGGCCAGAAGATCTGTTGTACCGGAAGTAACGGGACCAGAGGGCAGGGAGATGGTGCCAAATATTCAAACGAGATTTCATGAAGTAAAACACGTCTGCGTACATTGCAGTGGATTCATTTGCTACGGAGAAAGAAGCATCACTCTGATCAACAGAGCTATTGACTATCATATGCAAGTTTGTACGAAACGCCCCAAATAATAAATACTTTTTTTTTGTTTTGTTGCTCCTGTTGAGCCCTTTACAATGAATCGTTTTCATTGCCCCCTGCAAGAAAAACCCCAAAAAATATAAAACTGTTCAGAAAAATTCAAAAAAAGTAAAAAAAGTTCAGAAAAATAATAAAAAAAATATAAAACAACAAAAACAATAAAAAAAAAGTTCTTTTCAGAACTACCTCCCCGTTATTAAAAAATTGGTACAATATTTGGAACTGTGCCAACCTCTATTTCTCGTAGTACGCTTCCCAGTTCGCTCGCCGGTACACGAACCGGAAGCGAACCAAAAACAGTAAGTATAAGGGAAGGAAACAGACACTTATGTTAAAAGAAAGACAGCTATAGGGGAGTAAACTAGAGATACTATTACCCGTAATCCACTGCTGATGATGTCACATATTACATCATTCATGACATGCTCAGTGACATCATCAGCAGAGGATTGCGGGTTTTTTGGCAACGTGCCTTATCCACGGTTTAATAACGCTGCCTTTTGCTTTATATAAGTTTTCAAACTGTATGAAATATATACCAATAGGTCGTTATGAACCTTTAGGTAGTGCTTTTCTTCATGAGGTCTGGTCGCTTCCATACACATACAGATGTTTCAAAGATGATCAAGAAGTTTATCTCAATGGAGAGGAATGCACTGAGACGCCAGATCATTCACTAATGTGTAGGCACATACAGTTACACGGTTCATGCAACAAACACCGACCAAATATGGCTTGCGTGTTGCAAGGCACGCCAGTTCCTGCTATCATCCCCACGTTCAAGTTGTTGGAAAATGGTAGTTATTTGATGCTCAATAATGAAGATTGTTCTGGGTTAATTAAAAGTATTCCTTTTATCGTAACAGTAAGTGAACGGGTTATTTGCTGCAGAAATGTTCTATTTCCTCCCACACATGAACATAGGGAGTTTTCAATCTGGCCACAAATACCAACCTTGGGAGCAGATTTCAACGGCATGGCAAGAATAAGAGCTCTTTTGTCTCAGAGAGAGGTGGCCTTGAGTTCGGCCCGTGAAACTTTTGTGCTTCACATAGCGAACACCCGTACAGAGGTGCAGACCCTTTTCAATAGTGATTCGCCTTTCCATTTCAGCAAGATGGTTCGGACTATCTTTAACGCGTCCTCCACAAAGGCCCTGGCGCACTTTTTTAAAGTTGTTACCAGTGGTCTCGTGACTTCATTTGAGAAAATCTTTGGAGTCATCCCTGCTTTCTTTCATTCTATTTTTTCCACTGTGCTTCGTGGATTGCCATTTTTACTTGCATTACCAGCGGACGCTCTTGTGCTTTTTTAAATTTTTAAATATGGATGTCCCTCCTGTGCAAGCTCCCGCCCTGCAGCTGCTGACACTGTTCCGCAATCGCATGCTAGAATATTATGGCACAATGCCGTTGGCGATATTAAGCACGGCATATGGATTATCTTTTCGATTCTCCTACTTCACCTGTGTCCAGCCTGTATTTCACTGCCTGTCCTGTGATTTCGATTGGGCCATTGATTTGTGTCTCTGCGGACCGGTTTCTCCTGACGTCGACTTTAATCAGCTGATGACTCCTATCATTACTCACGAGTTGGTTTGTCCTGGCGAAAGGATTATGGCTGTGGCATTGATGCATGGACTAATTGGTCCCTGGAATTTACTGGCGGCAACACAGTCTTTCTTGGAACAGAGCTTTCTTGAAAACCCACCGAGCTGTCCTCTGATGGTGATAGAGGATCCGGTGCTGGGAGAGCACGTATGTTCTTTTCCGCTTTTAAATTGGATGGCTGAACTCTTTTCGGATGAAGACGGTGACTTCCTATTGGAGGCTGTTGCAGCTTATTTTGCATACACAGTTATGTCATAGACCTTTTTCATGTTTGATATGCTGAGTACTAGCATTTCATTGACAATTCATTGACTTATTTGTCAAGTTTTTATTATTTAGCTTGCCTATTGGCTTAAGACTCGATAAAGTACTTGGCTGTTTTATTTTTCTTTAGCATTAAATTTTCCTAGTTTTTAATGTTTTACCTTGCGGACCGTCCACATATAAAGTTGCAATCTGCTCTCATGAGATGGCACTTCTATTATCTTATTCAGTTCGTTTCCGGATCATGGGGAGGTGTCATCTAGGTCCTGGATATCTTTACACCGTGTTAAGTTAGCATGGGCTCATTACCGGTTTAAACGCCATTTTTCCTTTTTTGCAACTTCTGCACACGACACTTAGTTGTTGCTTTAGCTTTCAACCTAGTAGTTCATCGTGGTTTACATGAGAATAATATGTTATTGCTCTACTATCTGCTTTGCTTGTTAAACTATATCTGTACAGCGAGTGCTGAAGTTTCAAGAACAACACGATACAGAATTGTTATGAGGTCTGATCTGCACGACTTCATACTCATAACATAAGTGCAGCCTTTGCCAATTCTGGGCATGAGGCGGGTTTTATATTGCTTTGCCGAACACACATACACAACAGTTGATGCGGTTCACATGAAGAGAGAGCTGGTGTATGCTGATGTGATTCCTTCAAATCTAAGACACTAAGGTATGGGCACGCCCTAAACCAACACAAACAGACCTTCTTAGCAAATAATATAATATGTGTATTAGGGAGGGTGAGATATAAGCAGCCGCGGGCCGTGGAGGGAGTTACGGTGGGGCAGGGAGGCGGGGAAGGGGAGGGGCAGGGTGGAGCCCTCTCGACCCTGCCCCTCCCCCTCCCCGCCTCCCTGCCCCACCGTAACTCCCTCCACGGCCCGTGGCTGCTTATAAGTGTTGATAACTCTTATTCATTTACAGCATGTTAACATACTGTCACCATTCGCTTTTTATGTACTAGTAACTATGCTGGTAATTTTGCTACTGATAATATGTGTACTTGTATTATCTAAGATACTACGCCTGAGAAGACGGCATTAGTAAATAAACATTTCAAATACACATGTGTTCTTCTTAACTCCATGTTCTGGTTTCTAAGAAATATATAACGACCGACTGTTCATGAGTTCCACGTATCCTGAGGTACTATAAGTTCATATTCTGGATTGTCTAAACATTGAGAGTTTGTTATATCCAATGTGACACTGTACCTAGCTTGCTAAGGGGTTTTTGATTACTAACGTGAGTTTTGGGGCACCCTAATTCGTCGAGGTTCCAATCCTCTGTCCACAGTTCTGTGTGAGAACAGAAACCCTGCGACAGGGGCACCCCCGACCCTTGCTGGAGCTTCATCACACTTGCGATACAACTCCAGCAATGCGCCACCTTTACGGCACAGATACATCACGCATCTGTGCTGTTTTTGCCCCATGATGCGCCGCATTGTAAATGCAGCACACCATAGGTGACGGAACAGCGGCACAGAATGACTAACACATCCCTGGTGATGCGCCAGTCATCATAAATCTATCCCTATGCTTCTTATCTTGTTCGAGATGAACCGCCATATGTATCATCAAAGTTTTTTGCATTTCCTAAATAGCGAACTTTAAGGAATAAATAGCGATTCTTTACCATTCCTAGTTTGCGATGAGCTATTTGCTAATTACAAATTACCCATTCATTTCCTTCATTTCCATAGGGCGGTTGGACTCACTTTTAGCTCGAACGGCTGAATGGATTTCCACGAAACTTGGCAAAATTGTAGGGACTGGTAGCCCGATGTGCCTTTGCTATGTCTCAAGATATATGCTCCAGTGGTTTTTACGAAAATTAACTTTGAAAAATATATATTGGGCTACATTGGCCTATATATATGTTGGAGCCCAAATGTAGCCCAATGTAGCCCAATGAAGCCCAATGAAGCCCAATGTAGCCCAATGTAGCCCAAAGATGGCCGCCAGAGACAAAAAAAACAAATGTAGCCCAAATATCAGCCAGATGTAGCCCAACTATAGCCCAGTGACAGAATGACCAATCAGCTTCGCAAACCTCCGTTACGCGAAGCGGAGTGCTGTTACAGATATATATCTTTTTTTGAACGTTAATTTCTCAAAATCCACTGGAGCACATATATTGAGACCTAGCAAAGGCACATCGGGCTACCAGTCCCTAATATTTTACCAAGTTTCGTGCAAATCCATTCAGCCGTTCGATTATTATTATTATTTTTTTTTTTTGCCCCGCGGGGCCCTTTTAAAACCTCCACATCAAACCTAGGGGGTCAGCGAGGATCTACTATGCCCCCTTATGGTCATTTGCCCCTTCGCTTTGGCCTCCTCTTGTCTCTCGATCCTACCGAGAGACAAGATGGCGGCCGCTACGGACTGTTTGGAATGTTTACAGACGCCGGAGAACCAATCAGCTTCGCTTCACAAAGCTCCGTTGCGCGAAAAGTCCGCGAACCGGAGCGCTTCCCGGTCCGCTGTTACAGATATATATCTTTTTTTGAACGTTAATTTCTCAAAATCCACTGAAGCACATATATTGAGACCTACAAAAGGCACATCGGGCTACCAGTCCCTACAATTTTGCCAAGTTTCGTGCAAATCCATTCAGCCGTTCGGGCTAAAAGTGAGGCCAACCGCCCTATGGAAAACTCAATGTTAAAAACACGTTTTGGGACCCCCCTTTTTTCTCAGCCCCCCCCTTGACAAACCCCCCCCAAATTTCCAGGGGCTGCTCAGAAACAAAATGTTCCATTTTCCAGAAAATTTCAGCCAATTCCGTCCACAAACGCCAAAGTTATTAGACATAGAATTTTCAAAAATCCCATAGAGAAAAAATCCTAACTATATATACCTACTGGCGACCGCCAGTAGGTAATATATACATATATATATATATATATATATATATATATATATATATATATATATATATATATATATACCCACATTGTAGCCCAAGGTTGACGCCGGCGCTCTGCTGTATGACGGTGCGCTTTTCTCCGGCGGGGCCACATCGGTTTGTATTGAAACGAAAAACCAATCCTATGCCTCATGACAGGTCAATAGGTTGAAAAGAAACACACTCACTCGTATTCCTTGGAGTTTTAAGGCGGCTTTATTTTACAAACAAATTTAAATATAAATGTAAGGTATACTATAACTGAAGAATTTCAAATGTTTGTGTATTTTTAAGTCTGATTTGTATAGCAAAAATAAATAATGTTCTCTTTACTGTAGCAATAGTTTAAACTTTGTTTTTTCATTGAATAAATGTTGTTTTTATTAAACATTTTTGTTTTTAAATAATAGAATTTACTGTCATCAGTGTAGTGTTCTTAAGTGTGGTGCAGTACAGTAGAAAGAGTGTCCTAAACTGTATTATCATAGACTACTGTGTTGTAGAGTTGAGTGGAGTATACAGTATACAATGTGTACAGTGGAATAGGGTACAGTGGAGTGTGTAGAGTGGGGTGGCATAGACAGGAGTGTTGAACAGTGCAGTGCGGTACAGTAGAGTGGCATATAGTGGAGTGGCATAGCGTGGAGTGGCACTGAGTATTGTGTGGTAGAGTCCAATTGTGTACAGTGGAATGGTGTAGAGTGCAATGGTGTAGAGTCAAGCGGCATACAGTGGAGATTTATTTCACACCTGAATGTGGCTTGTCTGCCTTGAACAATGCTGTCTCAACTTCCTGCTAGCAAGCTGCACCAGAGAGGGTAGAACTGGTGTTGGCTGGGCAAAGAGCTTCTTTGTCAGAGAGAACAAAAGATTGTGTATAATAAAAAGAGGGGCCCAGACTTTTAGATTACTTCTGGAAATCAAGAGGAATCTTTACCAAGGAGAAGAGCTGGAAAAATTGAGGAGGAACACTTCCCCTGTGCTGTTTGCTCTCTGGGTTGGCCTAGAGTGGCTACTTTCTGCCACGGAAAGGAGAAGGACTTTGCTGTGTGCTATGTCCCCCTGCTTATGGAAGATCTTCAAGGGCTTGAAATATAACTTGCCTCCTGTTCTGAAGTCTCAGGGCCACAAAGACTTCACCCCAGCACCCCCTGAAATTCTTTGCTGGGAGTTCTGACCTGCCAAGAGGTGCCTTGCCAGTGTTCAGGACCTCTGGAGGTTATTTTGGAACTGGAAACTGAAAGAACTGTGAAAGTCGGATGCATCGCCGTCACCGAACAATCAACCTAGCGCCTGCTCGCAGCTAACGTGTCTGCCGTGTGATGAATCCTGTGCACCGATATCCGACATCAGAGATCACCGCACCGATTCTGATGCAGGCCCTGTTGGGGAAGAACCGACGCATTGAGGGGACGCAGCTGAAATCCTCGCAGCGCATCCTGGGTTTTACCACAGTGCATCGTACTGACTAATCACGCCTCACATCAAAGCATCAAGTCTTGCATCGTTGGGGGATGCAGGAAGAAACTGATGCATCACCACCCCACGCAGTAAGAAACCGATGCAACACCTCGTCTCTGGTAAGAAACCAACGCATCACCTCCCCTGCGCAGTGGTAAGGAACCGACGGATCACCTCCCCCGGAGCAAGGAACTGACGCATCACCTTCCCTGAGGCCCTTTTTGCTAGCCTTTTTCGATGCATTCAAGGTACTTTGTGTAAAAGTGTTACATCCCACATTTTCTTTGAACAGAACTGTTCCTACCTTCCAAGAATCATATTTATACTATTGTATTGTGGATTTTTGTCGTTTTGGACTTGTTTGGCTTAGATAAAGATTACTTCTTTTTCTAAACTGGTGTGGTGTCCATTTGTAGTGTTCTCACTGAATTACTGTGTGTGTTCGCAGGTGCTTTACACACTGGCTCTGAGATAAGCCTGTCTGCTCGTGCCAAACTACCATGGGGTGACCAGGGGTTATTTTAGAAGTGTATACCCCTTATCCTGACTAGGATGAAAGGTCCCTATTTGGACAAAGGTGCAAACCATTGCTAACTAGAGACCCCCATTTCTAACAACTATATAATCTGTAAGGTGCTTATCAAAGTAGGAAGGTTTTAGACCAGGTTTCTCTAACAAGTAGTTTGTGAGCTATTGGTAGCTCTCCAGCTATCCGTAAGTAGCGCGCCTGTGTCCAGTCCAGCCTACTAAATTAGAAACTTTTGATTGAATGGATTTATATCTTTATACCAAATTTGAAAAGTGTGTATTAGAGATGCAAGTGTGTGTTTTTTTCAGAACTGAACACCTGATATTTGAATTTCTAAAATATATTTAAAGCTAATATCTGAATGATAAATCTCGTGGCATTGGGGAGGCTTATTACTAATATCAATACCTTGGTGCCTGGGGCATTTAATCTATGACTGTTATGTATATTCCATGAAAAGGCATTCCAGATTTGCAAAGCCTTTTTTTACATTGCGGCTGGCTATTCTGCCTAATGCACTGAGGTGATCACTGCTGGTAATTTGACAAAGGAAAGTCACTAACTTAATCTTGCCTGATGTGATCACTATAACATCACAAATTATATTATTAGCTTGGGATGATTTTATTGATCATAAGTGGTTCTTATAAGAAGGTTAAAGACACCTTCATTCGATTGCTATTTCATACAATCATAAAAGCACATATATAAAACATACATATTAATTAAACAAGTATTATGGAAAGAAAGAAAAACCTGTACATAAGTCACTATTCAGTTGATTGTTCATACAGTAAAAAAAAAACTCTGAAAACAAATACGTTAATACATGAAATAGCAGTAAGAGCTTAATTCATAAAAGTTTAACAATCAATCAATAATACAAATATGCCCTTTGCATCTATATTACCTTTAAACTTCAATTACCTCACTTTTCCTGAGGTAGACTATTTGCTTTAAGAACATGGCTATCTTCCAGGAACTATGTACGTTATCCAAAATTTGCAAGGCAATGAATGCTGGACGGCATTGTCTAATCCCTAACCTCTTTAGGATTGGAACAATCCACACGTCCCTCTAATCTCTATACAATTAACAGAAGAAAATCACTTGTACGAGTGATTGCACTGAATGTGTGTCCCCTGGACACAGTTGCAATTCTCGGGCCCAGTCATTCATGATCGGAAAGCTAACAAATCTGTGAACAATCCCTAGCCTAAATCTTGTCAATAAAAAGTGATCGTAACCCCCAGGAACAACTGTAAATATGGCTGAATGTTAAAAATAGTTACATTTAACTCATTCTGCTGTACACTAGGCTTCAAAATCTCAGATGATAATCTTATCATGTCCAAAAGTTGGAGACCCTCTTTTTTAAAATCCTTTCTCCTAACCATATGTAAGGTGCTGGGGTCGGTGAAATATTCATAGTGTCCGAGGTCCTACGTGAAGTTATGGACATACCTTACCCAAGGAATCTTTGAGGCCCCTTCCAATTTCAGACTATCTATCAAGATATCTCTGTTTAGCTGGGTCTGGGTTTTTGTCCATACTCTATGCCACAAGAGGATGGGCTCTAATTTTATGGAGTCTGAAATATGTGGCAGGCCCTATTCCGCATGACAAACATACAAGGATATACTGGTCGGGACAGACAAGATATATCTCAAAAATGTATTTTCTACTGTTTAAAATGAATATGTGTCAGCAAAGCCCCAAACACCTGCTCCATACATATCTGTGGAGACGATTCTGGCTTTATATATCTTAATAAGCTCCACAGGGGAACGTCTGCCCAATTTTCTTGACAATTTTACTAGGGCAGTAGTAGTCCTTAAAAATGCTAGATTTTTTGCTGATATGGCTTGAGTCCATAAATCTTTTCAATCAAAGAGTATTCCCAAATATGAGAATCTCTTTGTTGGCTCTGTCTTTTGTCCGTCCACAAACATGTCCTTGCATCTATGGCTTCCACGACCACACCTCATTATGAAAGTCTTTGATGTGTTAACCCTAAGGCCAAGACCCTTCATAAAATTAGAGAAGTTATCTAACACACTCTACAAACCTACTTGCGTGTGTGACATTAAGACCACATCATTCACGGGGCGAGGCTTGGCCAGCAGCAAGATGGCCGCACTCTAAGTGGGCTCTGCTGGCCAAGCCAATAATCTGGAAAATTCCTGCTGACTCTCTCGGTGCTGTCCTCCGGCACCGGGTCATTCTGACTCATCTCACCTTGGGGCATCTATTGCTGCCTCCCTGGGTCCCCATCTGAGCCGGCATGTCGAGATCTGTGGCTGGGGCCTAGAACGGCGTCTGGGTCTCCCTGCTGGCACGCAGAGTGTGCCTGGCCTAGGCTGCAGTGGTGTCACCGATCCGCAATCCTGTCATAGGGGAGCCTTGCAGACACGGACATCTCACCGGAGCTGACCTGATATGCCACCACTCTGGGCCCGATGAGTCGCTATTAGCGCAGGAGCCTTGCGGCGGGGTTGGGGGGCATGCTCGCCATACTGCTAGGCCTGGGCCGGCTCTCTGCGCAGGCACATCTCTCCCCCTCCTGGTGCCTGTCACCTCGGCCTGCTTGCTCTGGGCCTCGTGATGCAGGCTGTGTGCCCCCGTGACTCCTCGCCGCTCGGCAGCCCTGCAGGCATGCGCTCCCGCCTGCCCCAGCCTGCTACCGAGACCAAGATCAAAGCCTGTACCATTGCCTCCCGCTGCTCCGGCCCTGCGCCCTGTGCTTCATCTGCTGCTTACGTGGCCCAGTGAGGCCCCTACCCTCTTTCCTGTCTCCCACCTGATTTTGCTGCCTGCCCCAACGAACCCGCTCATCTTCAGTTTTATCCAGGACTGGGCGATTCCCCGCTGGGCTTGGCTCCGCGGCTGATTGTCAGGGCTGAGGCTCTAACCCTCCATTCCGCGATCCCCTGGGCTCCCCTGCCTGCTTGATCACACCCTGGGTCTACTGTGCTGGCTCACCTGTCAGACCTTGGCCTTCCTCATGCCCACCGCCTCCAACACCGAGGTTCCTCTAGCTCTGCAGGGGACCCGGTGGGGGCCTTCTGCCTGGACTGTCTCACCCCCAAGGTCTCTTCACTCCAGCTTGGCCTGACCTGGCCCCCTAAGGCCCCGTACAAACACGCTGCTGCTGCACTCCTCCCTCCTTGGACTCTCCCACTCGCCTGGCTCTGGGAACCTCCTGGGCAGCCCAGCTGACTGCATAGCACTTTACCTGCTCTGAACTGCCTGACGTGCCGGACTTCTACCACCTCTACTAGCACCCTCTCTTCACTTCTGCCTCACCTGTCAATCACAGTCTCCTCATACCCTGCTTCATTTGCTGGCGAACCCCCCACACAGCCCGAGCACGACTCCACCCATGCGGACGATCTCAAAGCCATAATGCTGGATGTGAAGTCCACCGTCACTGCCATCGCCAGCCCGCTTGATCAACTCTCCGCCCACTTGGACACTGTTAAGGCTCGGGTGGACTGTCATGACACGAGACTAACACAGGTCGAGACGAAGGTGTCAGACTCTTAGGACGCTTCCGTCTGTGATCACCACACACTCAAGCAGATGGACACCGTCTTGGAGCTTATTAAAAATAAGAAGAAGGATTTGGAGGCTATGGCCTACGCCAAGAAACTGGACAAATCACAGCGCTCCACCCTTTCCAAATCTCAGGCAGCCGCGAACGTCGATCTCAGCGACACCAACTGATAACAACCCTTGCTCATGTACTCTGGTTTCCTGCATTGCATGAAACAAACTTGCCTGGGCTGTACCAGGTACCTGATGCCTTCCCACCACCCTTATGTTGACCCGCACTCGCCGCCTTCACATTCCCTGGCTCCTGGGAATGGTGATCCTCTCTGCTGGTAGTACTTTCACATCACCTACACTCGCAGCTCCACCCCTTTCTCCCCCCTTTTTTATGCTGCACTGACAATATTTTGCATTGTATATGCTATTTGTGAAGGTGGTTGGGCTTGGGCTCTGAGGTGATATGTTGGGTCTCTCTCTCTCCACCTTCTACTGTCCGCCTATACCCACGGCTTGGCCACCCTGTCCTAGCGGCAGGGGCGTATGCTGCACTGAGCCACGTCTCTGTGGGATGATTCCCCTTTTTTCTCATTTAATGTCTTCCCATCCCAGTTGGGGGTTCCCTGGGTGGGTGGGGTTGGTCTGATAACCTAATTGGTGGGTTGGTGTGGGTGGTGGGGGGGAACTTTTGGGTTTTGTTGCCTCTCCTTTGAGGCTTGTTGTTATGCTTTTTTATTGATCTGCTCTGCACTGTGCTATCTGATACACTGTTCTCTATACTGCACATCATGTCCTGCGCTTCTCAGGTTCCCCTTTTGTACCTGGCCTTATCCGGCATTCACCTTCTTGGCATAGCTCCATGACGGCCACTACACTCTGGACTTGAAATGTCCGCGGCCTGAATGATCATCGGAAGGCCTGCCTGGTACATGCCCACCTCATCCACCACAAGGTTGACATCTGCTTCCTTCAGGAAACTCACTTGCTTCCCGCCACCTCCTCCAAGTACCAGTCTCGGCACTTGGACGAAATCCACTCCTCCTTCTACTCCAGTTACTCCAGCGGGGTGTCTAAGCTTTTACGTAGAGGGCTCCCCTGGTGCACCACTAAGGCCATTACTGATCCCGAGGGGCACTTTGTCATTCTGCTTGGTTACCTACTTGCCCATCCCCTGATTCTCGCAGCGATTTATGGCCCCACCTCTGCTGACCCTGACTTTCTTGCACAGGTATGGCGACACATTTACTTTCTGCCCCCCCGCATTGCCATGGGGGGGAGATTTCAGCATCACACCCTCAGCATCCGTGGATCGCTCTGGGCCTCGCGCTTCACACCCATGCTCCACCTCTAGTGCTCCATCTTGGATGATAATTCCCTGTTGGATGCATGGCACCATTCCCATCCGGCCTTGCGCGAAGGCACCTGCGTCACGGGCACTTCTGGCTGCTGGTCCTGCTAGGACCTTTGGATAACCACTCACGATGCCTATGCATGGGTCACCTCAGTTGAGCACATGGCGCGTACTCTTTCGGACCATGCCCCCGTGAGCTTCTGCCTGCTTCCCCCAAGTGCCCCTAGGCATATGTTCGCTTGGCACTTCGTGACTCTGTGTTTTGCGTAGAGATTCAAACTGTGAAAGAAAACTATTTTGAACTTAATGCCAGCTCAGTGGATTCACCTTCTACACTTTGGGAGGGTTTCAAGGTGGTGGTTCGGTGCAAATGTATCTCCAAACAGTCGGGAGTCTTGCGATCTATCCGTGGCACACTGGAGTGCAATTCTCTGCATTCTTCAAACCCCCTCCCCGACACTCTTGCAAAGCTCCGAGGTAAACTCTCCAAATTCGAACAGGAGGATGACAGGGAACTCTCCTTTCTGGGTAGGGAGGCAACGGCACTACGGCGAGGGTGACTGCCCTGGCAAGACCTTAGCCAACCTTCTGCGCCGGGACTATGCTGCCTCCTACATTAGGCCGATGCGGGACAGGGGTGCTGAAAGCACTACCTCTCCCACCGAGGTCATTTCGCAGGTCACCGCATTTTACACTCGACTTTACACTGCTGGGACTGCGCCGCCGCATGATTTCCTGGATCAATACTTTGACACCCTTGAGCTCCTCTGAATTGGCAATAGTCAACGGGAATACCTCGACGAGCCCTTCTCTAAGGAAGAAATCCTTGTCGCCATTAATATTCTGCCAGGGGATAAGGCGCATTTGCGTCTCGAGAGGAACTAGGCAGGGGTGCCCACTCTCGCCTATGCTTTTTGCTGTGGCCATGGAGACCCTTGCAGCCTGGCTCTGGCAGCATCACACTCAGAGGGGCCTGGGATTTTCAGCCATTGCTCTGGTTGTCTCCATGTATGCGGACGATGTTACGCTCTATGTCCGTCATCCTCAGGAGAACCTCGGCCCCATGCTCTGTGAGGTGGTGCGTTTCGGGGGTCTATTCGGCATTCAGGGTAATTGGAGTAAGTCCATTCTCATCCCCTTGACGGACGCCAGCCACTGTCGCCTTCATCCCAGACTACCCTTTCATGTGGGCATCAGGACCCACCAGATAGCTGGGCATTTGGCTCAGTAGGGTTGTGGATGAACTTTGGAACGCCAATTTTGGTTGGGCGGTCGACTGGCTTGAGACCAAAATGCCCCTATGGCGGTGCCTACCTCTATCCTTGGCAGGGCGTATCGCCATCGCTAAGATGGTAGTGCTCACAAAATTCTTATATTTATTTTTTAATGTGCCTGTTCCTATGACAGCCCACTTTTCCGTACTCTCCGTTCCCTCATCATCTCCCTCATCTGGGCAGGATGTCAGCATAAGATAGCGTATGATATCCACATGCTCCCCCTCGTGTGTGGCGGGATGGGTGCCCCGGATTTTAAACTATACGCCCTCAGTGCCCAAGCCAGCTTCCTCCACTTCTGGTTGCATCAGGTGCCTTTTCAGCCTCGCGTGGCAGTCGAAGCCGACTTCTGGCTCGAACTTGCTCTCCACCATGCATATCACCTGGCGTTCCCCTCGCTGCACACGGCTGGAATGGTGAAATGCGCGGCTGACATGGGTTTGACCACCTTATCTGACCTCTACCCCAACTGTAGTTTTTTTTCGCTACCAGCCGAATCTGGCCCAATGAATACACTGCTTTTTTATCAGCTCAGGGCATCTTGTCGGGATTTACACCCCAGGTTCCAGCAGTCCCCCTTTCGATGTCTGCCCTTGACCTGGCATATACATCCTCCTCTGCCCACCAATTGGTCGCTCGGCTCTTTGCCACCACATTAGCGGCCTCTTCAATATCTGCTGACCACGCCCGCATGGCCTGGAGCAAGGACCTAGGCATAGATCTCCCACAGGAGGACTGGCTGTACTGCTGTAAGCAGACTAAACTCTTATCTCTCAACCACCGCCTGCGCCTCATAAATTTTAAATATTTGCACAGGATGTATCACTTCTCTGCTCAGCTATTTAGAATGGGTCTGGTTCTAAGTGATGACAGATGCCTCCAGTGCCCGTCTCCCGCAGCAGACTTCTCACATCTTGCTTAGCTGTGTCCTCTGGTTTCTACATACTGGTGCGATGTATGCTCTATCATTACAGAGATCACCTCTTCGACTGTCCTGTCAGATCCCAAAACCTGCTTGCTCAGCCTGGTAAGGCACTGGCCTGATGCCACTGGTTGACTCCCATCCATACAGCTAGTTCTCTCGCGTCACAGAGTTGCTATACATTGGGGTCGGGGGCCTGCACCCAAGGCGGATGCCTGGCTCGAGGATGCTGCGCGATGTCAGACGCTCCTATCAGAATTCTGGGAACTGACGTCAGTTATTGGTTGGCTGCACGACATCTGGGCCCCCCTTGTTTCATACCTTCTCTCCTGGAGCGCCTCTCCCTTTGCGAACTCTAGCGTGCACCCCGCCAGCCCTACGCCCGCAGCAGCTGCAATGCTGGTCCATAGGTCCCCCTCCCCTTTCCTGCTGCCACCCTCCCGCACTCTTTAAGCCTATATTCCACCCTGTTTGATATTCCTAGCAGCCCTCTCCTGCTCCGCATCTTGTCATTTGGTCCGACATTCCACCAAGTGCCTTTATTGTCTTCCTAACTCTATGATGTTTATGACTGATCTGATGTTTCTAATTGTGCCTGTCATTTGCTGCAGTACTATTTGATTACCTTGTAACCTGATGTGCATGAATTCAATAAAGGCCTTTGAAAAATAAAAAAAAATATTCAAAAGACTGCATCATCCGCGTAAAAGAGAGCAGGTATGGAACACCCAGTTATTTGAGGATAGTCGTGACTATCCTTAATCAGTGCCTCTTCCAGACCATTGATATAGAGATTAAAAGGAAAGGGAGCCAGTACACAGCCTTGTCTGACCCCCCTCTTTATAGGAAATCGGGCAGTGCATTCACCACTCAAATTAAATCGTACTCGCCCCTGGGCATTGTTATATAGACGCTTGAGGACAATTATTATTTGTGCTTCCAACCCCATCATCTTAAGAGTCTCCCAGAGCTTCTCATGCTGCACACAGTCAAATGCAGCATTGAGGACCACAAAGGCGAAAAAGAGCCTACCCCCTTTCACTCACGTTTATTTCCCTACAAGGATGGCTATATTTAAACTCTGCTCAGTTGTCCCCAGGCCCTCCCGGAAACCATATTGGATATCAGAAAGAACTTTGTTATCCTCAGCCCAAACGTGTACTCGTTCTAAAATGATTCGATCCATGACTTTAATCAAAGAGTCCAATTATGAGATAGGCCTGTAGCACCCAGGATCCTGATGACTCCATTTTTTAAAGATTTGTACAATAGTGGACTCAACCCAAGTTTTCAAAAAGGGAGCAGAACATCTGGCATTAATTAATTGAGTAATACGTGAGCCCCATAGAGACAGATTTGACTTAAAAAAGTCAACCAGCACCCCGTCTGGGCCGGGCGCTTTGCCACCCAGGCTTGCTGAAATCGCCCGGTTAATTTCATCCAGTGTTAATTTGAGATTACACTATTGGGGGAGTGAGTCCACAGAGATTTGCTTGTGGCTAGTCTCAAAATTATCCACAGGATCAAATACCTTTGCAAAGTGATCAACCCAGAGGTCTTCACGTATAGCAATTTCTATTGTGGGGCACCTCCTGCATTCAAGAAGGGTACTTTAACAGCTTTCCAAAATGCAGAGCTGTCTCCCATCAATGCAGCCTAATGCAGGGATTCCCAGGTGTCATTTCGCAAAGCGATTTTTCTTTTCTTAAGCGCTAATCTATAATAAGCTCTTGCCTGTCTCACACCATTTGGATTTCTAGGACTCTCATGTAATACCTTTTTTAGCTTGGTATAGGCTTGAGTGCAGTGTGAATCAAACCATCCCTTAGGTTTCCTTTTTCGTACTCTGAACAAATAATGCCTCCTTCACAGCTTGGGAGATAAGTTGAAATGAGGTCAAGATATTAACTGCGGTAACTGAATCACTTAGGCAAATCTCAAAAGCCGATTTACAATTCCCAAGCACTTTTTGTGATCAAGAGAGGGTCCACCAGTTACCAACGCCAGGTATATCCATTTGTTTTATCCAATACAATATTAGCTAAGGCCGGATCAAACATATCATGCCTAGCAGATTTACTTATCGATAATGATATAGAAAAACATCATGGAAAGTGGTCACTTAGAGAATTGTCATCAATAGTGAAAGAACGAAGTCAAGAAATGTGGTTATTTGACAGAAATACATAATCTATGGTACTATATGGACCTCTTCCATTAAAGGTGAATCCCATAGGAGCAGGACGATCGAATGGCTTATTCGCAAAACCTAAGTCAAGGCTATAGACCATTTTATTGTACAAGTCCCCCAGGGCAGAATGATAAAAATGAGTATTACCAGTCCTCTCTTCATATGTAGAACCACACTGTTTTCCCTCCACATTTGGACACAATGGGCAATTAAAATCTCCTCCCACAATGATCATCGTACCTTTAGAACTTTTACTGCATACAGTTTTCAATTCAATTAATCAATTTTGTTACTACCAACCCCACTTTTTTGGAGTGAATATTATTGTGAAAATTTACCATTAAGATACGTTGCCTTGGGGGCAATGAGAAGTGTGTGACACTGACCGGATGACGGAGTTCCACGCCTCCGTGTAGCCGGCCGTGACCAAGGATCCCCGTCCCCTGGAATGGCGGAATAGTGTACGACGGTGTGAGACGCCAAGCAGTCAAGTTGGAGTTGCTGCGTCTTTTTCGTGTCTTTTTCGCATCTTGAGGTCTTTTTGGTGTGCGGAGTTCGGATGCGCAATGCGGAAGCAAGACAGTCTGTAGAACTGCTAGACTGCATCGGAATGCATCAGAATGCTTCAACTCTTTGATAATAGAGCGCCGGAGGACTGGGAGACGGCGGTCACTGCTGCGGTTGAGCGAAGGCAAAGGAAAGAACGCCGGAGGCAATTGACAGGCAGCCAGCAAGAGGGTGGATCTAGCTGCTACTGATATGCCCGGATTGAGGAGATAAATGAAAAACATTGAATGGAGCTGCCGGGGCAAGTCTGCTTTGAAGCTTCTGGTTTTCTTGAGAGGAGGCTCAGGGGGACTCAGGGGCGATCCCCCATGGCTGTGCTGTACTGTGCTGTGTAGGGCAGCTTCAGGGTGGCAACCCATCCGGCTTCTTATCATTCTCCAGACTCAAGTGCACAGTGAGCACAGTGAGTAGTCCTGGATAAAGGCCTTGGTAAAATCGGAACTGTGGTGACAGATCAGCAAGTCCCAGCATTTCAGCATCATCATCGAGACTCTGCAGCAGGATATTTTTGTGAGTTGGTCCCTATTATATTTATTTTCTGACTTGTTTAATCCTGTTGGGAAGGTACAGAAGTTTCAGGAGTACAGGGGGAAGATAGCAGTCTAAAAAAAAAGGGGGCTACAATGGCAAACCGCAGAAGGAGGGGGAGGAGCCCTCAAAACTGAATAAAACAGAATTGGCTCCTCGTCTGAATACAAAAACTCGCCTCGCCCTAGCTAGAAAAGCTGCTCAAAAAGCAGCTAAAAATAAAGATAAAGATAAAGACAGAAATAAGGAGAAAAACAAAGAAGAAAATTCTGCAGAAGATACTCTTCCTGAATCTTCCGATGACGATGGGCATCTTTCATCCTCCTCTTTAAATGGCACAGAGCCTAAGAAAACAGCCACGGCCACCTTAAACAAATCTCTATCCCCCAAGTCAGCATCACCGATGGTTACTTCTCCTCCGATAGTCCCAGAGTCTGCATCTCCCGACTTAGAAGGGAAGAATACGAACGGATCTGGCGGTATGGGAAGTAAGGATTATCCTCTCTTCGCTAGAAAAACTACTCCAAAATCGTCCATCCATCAGGCTCCAATGGCTCCTGTCTCCCAGGCGGGGCCTGCTTCTAATGTGTCATGTATGGACCCTGGTTCATCTGCTTCATCTTTGACGCTGCCCCTTGATCAGAGTCCGGAGTCTTTACCCTCATCCCCAGTACAATCCTCGCAAACTGTGTCAGATGAGTTGATAGCTAAGGGGACACCGGGCCAGATCTCCTCTCAAAACCTGAGAATGCAAAAGGGCGCTCAGATACCAACTGAAGAGGAAGCTCAATTGATCATCAACAAAAGCCCAAAAGTTATGAACATAGATCCTGAGGTGGATGAAACAAATCTATCTGGGACAGAAGTTAGATACCAAATGGATATCCGCGAGATGCTGAATCTGATTCTGGACGAAATCCGCGAGATAAAGCATAACCAACAAGTAGAGAAAGCTACTCTTCATTCCAGAATGGATACATTTGAGGAATCGATGTTGGCATTTCCCAATAGACTGCAGGAGGCGGAGACCAGGATCTCAGTCCTCGAAGATAAGGTGAACTTGGTTATGGATGAAACCAGGGAGTCAGCCAAGAAGAAGGTTGCACTGGAACACAAACTTGAAGAACTTGAAAACCACTCGAGAAGGTCAAATCTAAGAATAGTAGGGGTTCCGGAGGGAGTGGAAGGCTCGGACACTATCCAGTGGGTCTCCTCCTTTATTCATCAAGAAGTTCTCCCCGAATTTGAGGGAGATTTGACAATTACAAGGGCTCATCGGGTTCCAGCGCAACGTTTCGCAAATTCCCCATTTCCTAGAACGATACTCCTAAATTTTGCTGATTTTAGGATTAAAGAAAAGATTTTATCCAAGGCCTATCAACAACGGCAGTTCCCAGTGTCAGAAACAGTAAAATGCAGGATTTTCCCAGATTTGACTGCGGTGGCTGCAAAAAGGCGTAAGGAGTTTGTTAAGATCCTACATTTGTTTAAGGCCAATGGCGCCCAAGCTTCGATTGCTCAGCAATCAAAATTGAAGGTTTGGGTCAAAGGGAAGTTCTATATGTTCTCTGACATTGAAGATGCACAATCCCCCCTTAAAGAGATCTCTTTTGGTTCTAATGTTTAAAAATGGAAAGAATGTTTTTTCCTATAGGTATGCCTGATCGAACTAAATAATTAGAATGAAGGGGGCGGTCCAGGGTTAACGGATCACACTAGGGTGTAGCAAGAAGTCACCCAAAGAAGAAAGAAGAGGGAGGAATGTGGGCTGCGTGGAAGGGGAGGGGGGCTCCACATCCTGGGGGGGACAAGGGTGGGGGGGGGTAAACGCAGTAAAAAGGAACAAGTGCAGCAGGTTTTGTAGTTTGATTTTGTTCACTGGTTGGTACGGAATATGTAGAAACACTGGTTGGTACGGAATATGTAGAAGAATTTACAAGCTTCTAGATGAAATATAATTCAAGTGCGATCCTGTCCATAAATGCGAATGGTTTGCTTAATAAGCAGAAATATGGAGCTTTACTGAAATGGGTAATAACTTTTAATCCGCAGGTGGTCTTTTTCCAAGAGACGCATCTAAAGACAAACACCCCGAAGTTGTTTTTGCCGAGATATTTTTCTCATGGGTTCTTCTCCTCAGCAGGGATCGCCCAAAGGGGAGTTGCAGTTTATTTTGCAAGAAATCTTCCCTGGGAAATCCTTCAGGTTCAAAGAGATTCTAGAGGTAGATGGCTTTAGGTTGCAGCAAAGCTGTTGGGAAAAATATTCAATTTTGTGAACTACCATGGCCCCATCCTCGATGATATTTCGGGCTTGTTGGAAATTAGTGAGGTTCTAAGGGGCACCCCAGGGCAAATCATATAAGGAGGAGACTTTAATTATATCCAGGATTTGAGGAAGGACACTTCTAACAAGAACAAAAGCAACTAAAACCTAAGACAAAATGTATATTTGAAGCACTTCTATCGGAATACCAATTGCGGGACTCTTGGCGCTCTTGGAATGTTGATAGGAAGGCATATACTTGCTTTTCTGGCAGGTTTCAATCAGCATCCAGAATAGATTTTTTTCTGACTTCTAGATCACTTCAAATCGCTAGAACTTTGATAGGATGTAACCATTTTTCAGATCATGGGAGGGTCGAAGTTGAGTTTATGATAGGAGGAACGGAAGGGGAGCGCCCCAGGTGGCAGCTGGATCGCACCCTTCTACAGAATAAGGATTGGGTTTCAGGGTTTAAAGAGTGGGTGATCGAATTTTTTTCAGTGAATAAAAATTCAGCCGAACCTTTTTCTGTATGGGGTGCTTTTGAAGCAGCTGCTCAGGGGCAGATCATTGCGTTTTCCAGCAACAAGGCAAATGATTGTAAGCGTAAAATATCCGCTCTTCAGAGTGCTGCCAAGAGGGAATATGCTCTAAAATGTAACCAACAGCCGAATCAATGGGATCAGGCTGAAACTCTTTTAAGGGATTTTTTCACCTTGGAAGAGATAAATAGTTCAAAGGCTTTTCAGCAAAGGGTCTACGAAGAGAGTAAATTGGCAGGGAAGCTTTTGGCTAATTCTATCAGAAAGAAACAAGAGTCATCCGTTATTTTAAAAATTCGAGATCCTCAAGGTGGAGTAGAAACTCAGAGTGAAGGAATTGCTAAAATATTTCTGGATCATTATGAGAGAATTTACTCCACAGAATATCAGGTGGAGGATACAATGATTCAGGAATATTTTGCTAACCTAGAAATTCCCAAAATCTCCGATTCCCGAAGTAATCAAATCGGGGCTGAAATAAGCTCTATTGAAATTCACGACAGCATAAAGGCAACATCGGGAGCAAAGGCTTCCGGACAGGATGGGTTCCCTATCGAATTTTATAAGGTTTTTACTAAGGAACTTGAAGAACCTCTTAAAAATGTATTTAATCACATTAGATTAGGTGGAAAGGTCCCTCCAGAATTCAAAGAATCTACAATTATTAGCTTTGTTAAAAAAGAGAAAAATCCTGACGATGTGAATTCTTATAGACCGATCAGCCTTCTGAACTCTGATTATAAGTTACTGATGAAAATCTGGGCGCAAAGATTTGTATTAGCAGCTCAGGAGGTAATCCATCACGATCAGACGGGTTTTATTGCAGGTCGGTATATGGCAGCTAATACAGAATTTCTGATTCAGGCTCTGGATTATTTTAATATAAATTCGACAGCTGCGTGTTTTTTAATGATTGATGCAGAAAAGGCATTCGATCTAGTTAATTGGTCAGCACTTTTTTTCTCTCTAGGTCATTTTAGATTTCCTGTTTCAATTATACAAATGATAAATAATATCTATGAAGGGGCATCAGCACAGATAATTATCAATGCTAAACAAGCTGGAAAGATTAAAATAAATCGGGGAACAAGGCAAGGTTGCCCATTGTCCCCCTTGCTTTTTACTTTTTTTATCGAACCTTTAGTAACAAGAATAAGGAATAATATTGCTATTTTACCCCCCATCGTCGGGATGTCTAAGTTAAAATTGTTCGCCGACGATATTATCCTCTATCTGGCTCCTGAAAAAGAAAACATCATACGTCTTATGAAGGAGCTCAAGGATTATGAAAAGATTGGGGGGTATAAGGTTAATGAAAAAAAAACTGAAGTTCTTGTATTAAACACAAGGATTGATTTCCTTCCGATTTATCTTCAGCCCCAAGCAGTAAAAAGGGACCCGATTAGATACTTAGGTATTTACATGACCGAAGAGTATGAAAAACTCTTTGCCTTGAACTATATTAAAATGAAGAATAAAATAAGGAATCTGCTAGATCAATGGTGTTTACTCCCATTGTCATTGATTGGTAGAGTGTCACTAGTCAAAATGAATGTATTGCCATTGCTTATATTTTTGTTTAGCAATATTCCAATTAAAGTTAATATTGTTTTTTTTAATGAACTCGAATCCATGTTGAGAGGTTTTATCTGGAACAAAAAGGCCTCAAGAGTTAAGCTTTCGGTGGTCCAACTGGCGGTTGATCAAGGTGGTTTGGCTCTCCCCCATTTTAAGACATATTATGAAGCTGCCTTTTTTGATATTGTGGCAGGATTATTAAGGGCTAGACAGACAAGAGATAATTTCTTTCTAGAAAAAAAGATACAGGAAGCAGGTTCTCAAATTCCTATCTTTTTAAAAACTGCTAAGCTCCCTAAAAAATCAAGATATAAGACGCTAAAATATTATACAGCGAGATTACTGCTCCTTTTTAAAAAGCATGGCTCTGATGACTCTATCTATTTGAGCTTGTCTGAATGTGCCAAAATGGGTCTTAAGATACCCTTAAATCATCTGAAAGATTGGGAACTTTCCGGGTTTAGGGAATTAAGACATCTGTTTGTACAAAATAAGGTAATTAGCTTGCAGGAGATTTTAGTCAGAATGAATAATTCCAGGCGACTTATGTTTTTAGAGTATTTACAAATGGTCTATTTTATTATAAAAGAGATAGGTGGCCTGTTCTTCTCTCCTACTGCCTTGATATCAGTTTTGTACGGGGATAAAAATAAAGGTATAGGATTTTGGTATAAAAAGCTCTACTTTGCTAGTTCTTCTCCTGTAATTGATAGTCATCTAGAGAAAATAAGCCTCTCGACACAGTGTGTTCTTACAGATAAGGATTGGGAGCTATTGAGCCATCTGGGCAATAAAGCACTACGGGCGGCTAATTACAAAAGAATGTCTTTTTTATCACGTTGGCTTGCGTATTATACCCCGGAGGCCTTGGAGAGAATGTTCCCGGAAGTTGTGAATAAGTGTTTTAGATGCAAAGCTATGGGTCAGGGAGGATGGTGCCATATCTTCTTCTCCTGCCCGAAGTTGGAATCTTTTTGGAAGGGGATATTCGCAGATATGGAGTTGGCAACTGGGAAAGTATTTTTGCCGGAAGCAGAGGTGGCCCTGTTTGGCATATGTAAAGAGAGGAGCAGGCTTGACAAACCAGAAGAAGTATTTATTTTTATTTCTTGTGTAGTTGCACGGTCTTTAATTCTCCAAAATTGGAAATCCGGGGTGATTCCATCACAGCTACAATGGTTCAATAAAATGAGAAGAACATGTAATTTCGAAAGAGCTTATGCAGGTAGGGTGGGAGCTATTGCAAGATTTGAAAGAAATTGGAAATATTTTGAGAACCTGGAATTGTTGAAAGGAAGATGACAAGGAGGGAGAGGGGAATGTGAACTTTTTGCACTTTTTTTGTAATATTGCTGCTTTATAATAGCTTTTTTTGCACTTTATTGCACTAAGCACTTTAAAATTGCACTTTATTGGATTATATCTCCTTTGACAGGTGCACTTTATTGCAGTTTTTGCACTTTTATGCAGTGATATTGTTCACTGAAAATTGCGGTTTTTTGCACAAGGACTTTATAAGTTTTTATATCGGTCTCTTTCCCTTCTAATCCTCTGTTATTATTCCAGTTTTATCTCTTGTAAATTGTCTGAAATTTGTCTGACTGTTAAAAAACTAGATGTGAATAATGTCTTTGTTTTTAATTCTGTACCATTGATTTCATGATTTCCTACTGCCTTGTTCAATAAAAAAATGTATTAAAAAAAAAAGATACGTTGCCTTTTATCCAGATCAATCACAATTAACTGGTAGTAAATCACCTCCAGGTACATCTCTATAATTTTTACGTTCAGCATATTTGAAATATAGGTACAAAGCCCTCCCTTTGCCCTTCCACCTAAACCCTCAACTGCTGACGTATGGATTGTCTTGTTCCCATTAATGTGAATTGCCTCTTTTGTCCATGTTTCCTGGAGGCATAGTACATCATAAACTTCTATAAAATCACACCATATAGAATGACTTAACTTTTAACGCAAACCTGGCATGTTCCACGATACAAAGTTATAAATGGCTTTGTCCCTCCTACAAGGTGGAATAATTGACGCTTCCGCGGTTGATAATAAACCACCTACATTAGTGAGTACCTCGACAGGAGTTGAGAGTTTAAGGACCTCCTGAATCTCACCTGTAGACATATTACTACCATCACTGCAGTTCTCCCCTTGCCCTCTTTGATCCTGGGTAGCTACTTGGGTACCTATGGCTAGTTGAAATATTTCAGGGATCGGTTCGTCTCTGTAAGGTCTAAAATCTCGTAATCTCTCTGGAACAAACTCGAATTTCAAGGAAGATGATAACCGCTGGTAATTTGACATAGGAAAGTCACTAACGTAATCTTGCCTGATGTGATCACTATAAAATCACAAATTATATTAGTAGCTTGGGATTATTTTATTGATCATAAGTGGTGCTTATTACTGAAAAGGTTAGAGACCCTTGTTTTAGACCAATAGAATAAGGATGTGTGATCAAATATGATGGGGCATTTTTACAGTTGCCCGAACTTTAATTGTGACTAGGTAAGAGGACGAGACTTCACCTACAATACGCTGCAGATTAGAGCTGCTCTGAAAGTTTTGTTTGGTTTCCATCACTCCTTGTCTAATAGAGCATAACTCGATAGAAAGAGGAGTGGGTGATTCCTGTCGGTTCTCCTATTTTCTGTAAAGAGATGACATATATTACTCTCTTTTAGGGATCAGGAGAGCTGCCAGATGTGACCCACCTTATCAGTGGGGAACAATTTTGATCAAGTCTGAAATATGTCGTTTCCGTCACGGATAAACATTGGACAACTTAATTTTCATACGTATGGAAGTGAGACAAAACAGTTCAGGGGCAAACAGAATTTGGCAACATGTCTCCATGTACAGTGCCCAGAGAATGCAGTGTTCTGTTAAATATCTAGACCCCTACATCAATAAGTCAGTACCAGTCTTTTGTCCAAATCAACTTCATTATATGAACTTTACTGGCAAATGGTGCAAAGACGGCTAGGCATTTAATATTAGAAACTGCATGTATTTCCACTGTATTTAGAATTTGCTATGATAAATTAGGGGGAACTACGATAATAAGCATCATTTAGGACAATCTTTGCAGTATGTCATCTACAGCAGCAAAAAAACGAATGAAACATATTGGGATATGTACTGGTAATGCTGCACAGTGCGTTTTTTATGGTTGTAACTTCCCTTCTCAGGCATGTGTTTTCATAAGATGTGAAATGTAAAAAACAATGGTAGCCTGAATACCTGGGGCCTCATTTATGAGGCCTTGCGTCAGTTTTGCGCTTCCAATGCGTCACTTTTTGTGACGCATCAGCGACGTAAAACATGCCTCCTGTTGCGCACTATTTACAAAGTGACTCATCTAAGCAGATGCGTCACTTTGTAAACCCCTGCGCTACATTATACCTGCATCAGGTATAATGTATGCAGGGGGGGGCGTACCCCTGCAAAAAGCCTCATAGAAGTGACGCAGTGAAATCTATGAGATTTCACTGCGTCACTTCTAGGACGCCGTTGCGTCAAAATCTTGCGCCTGCCTCACAGCAGGCGTAAGACTGACGCAGGCCCTTTTACATTGGGCTTGCCCCATGTGAAACGACGCATTGCTGGAGTTGCGTCACTTTTGGGACGCACTCTGGCAATGCGTCACTTTTGTGCTAACAGATACGTCAGGAATACTGACGTATCTGTAACTCCTTGCGACACGATGCGTCATACATTAAATATGACGCATCAGGTATGTCGCAAGGAGTGTGCACTGAGAAGTGATGCATCGCTGCTTTCACGCAGCGATGCGTCATTTCTCATAAATGAGGCCCCAGATATTTTTCCAGTTCTCCGCCATTTTCATACTGTGCAGCTGATGCACAATATCTTTTGTACTTGGCGATACCCAAGGTTGCAATTACATTGACGTATTTCAGCTCTCATTTGTGGAGAAAAAAAAGGTTGTCAAAACCGTGGAGTGGAGACCAATGGAGTTCAGCAGTTTTCTCCTTGTTTCGCGGAATTTGATAACTTAAGCGAGAGACAATAATTGTACAAGAGTCAACTAAATATAAGTGTGCTACTGTCACAGTAGTAGCTCAATGGATGGCAACTCATTTTCACAATTATGATTTTTATGATCAATAAATGATAACAAACAGCTGTGGACGACCTTAAATAGAGTCTGAACCCAAATATCCAGAACTTGTGCACGACTGTACCAAAATAATGCGCTCTTAATGTAGAACTACTTTGTAGAGTGAAATGACACACTGTGGTCTTCGATCATCCACTGGTACAAATATCCCATATCCATCATAGCCATGGTTCATACTAGTGATTAAGATGTGAAATACCTGCAGGGGCCCAGGGTTTTGCTCAAAAGCCAGCAGCTGGTGCTACCAAATGTCAAAGTGCAGATACCTAAGTTTGTGTAGCCTTGATTTTACCTCACGCCTCTTTCATCCACCACCAGACACTCCCTGCCTCTTTGTCTCACTCTGTCATCTTATTTTTCCTCTCTTCTCACTGTTTTTACAGCTTTCTCCTTTCCCACTTGTGTGTTTTTCTCTATATTGTTCTGAGTCAAAAGTCTGCTTAGCAAAAATAAGAACTGCTCCCTAAAATGTACTTGTGGGCCCCACCTGCAACCACAGGGTCAAATTAAGCAATAACTCGTACTGTCTGAATATGGGAACGGTTTAGTGATATGCTATGTGTCTAAAATGAATTCAGTTAAAATGCATGTCTTTTTTGAGATTGCTATACTGATGGTGTCTCTCCTTTTTGCCCCATAGTACTCAATAAAAGGAGAATTGGAGAGTACCTGAAACAAACTCAATTCCAAAATGCCACCACCTTCACGCAGGAGACACCAGAAAGGAGCGGCCTGTATTAATAAACACATCTACAAGTCATATTTTGCGATTTTCCCTCTGTTAGTTTTTGAAAACATTTTTCAGTGTTTCTTGAATATAAGTTACAGTTCCTTCAGGACACTTCGTGCTGTTGCTATTGAGTGGTGATTTTGTACGATCGATCTGCTTCGCTTCCTGTAAACAAGCATAACAGAGCAGCTTGACAGCAGGCCTCTTCTGAAGTTGCCTTCGGCTCTGCCTGGGCAAAGTTCGACAAACCCGTACAAATGTTTGCAAAGAAATATTGGAAAAAAGTGGGTTGTTGTTGCTTTTACTTCTACTATTGGATTTCGTGTAAGTGGCAATTATTTTGTGACTGATTAACATTTGTGTGTGATTATTTATTGTGAAACGTGCTAATAGGTGGACAATAACATTGTCTCCTGTAATATTAACAGATAGGCACAATACCACAATGGTCTTTAGTTTTTTAATCTCTCATACCTAAGATATCGATTTTTATTGTATTTTACCAGTACAAAAATTAAGAAAACAAAAAAGTGGAACACACTGTAGTGCTACTTAAAATGTTCCATTTGGGCAGTAAATAATGTGCTGTGACATTCATGCATTTACGGGTTTATTCATTCAAACCTGGCACTGAAAGCATTGATTCTGCTGCAAAATGGAAGAGTCGTGTAGTGTTGGCCCCCAGTGGTGTATTGGGCCCCCACTATTTAGGCCCTCAGCCAGGGCCGTAGTTGGGCCTAGAAATGAAAATGGCCGCCACACACAGAGTTGCAGATTCTGGGCCGACTAGCGACGGCCTCCACACCCCCACCCCTAATTTATTTATAGTGTCCCGTTATGTCAGGCGGGACCCTTCCATACTCGACACGGGTACATTCTCTTTAACCACCCCACCAACTTGGTGAGGTGGTACGTTACAGGCCATGCGCTGCATCATGAACACATCATGTGCCTCTGCCCATTTTTCAAGAAATGGCGCTGTCTCTAACCAATACACTTATTCGTTTACTCCGGGGGCTGCACCTGCTCACGGGTCCTCTTGAAAGTGCATGCACTGACCCGGCAACAATGTTCTGTGCAACATGAGCCGCACCTACTCAAAGGCCCTCTTTAACATGTGTGTACTAACCCAGTAACACTGCTATGTGGAATATGAGCTGCACACAGCACAGCTCAGGATCAGGAGCTGGTGGTGCCCAACTGTGTCTCTCAGTTGTGCTGTCTGCGGTTCATTACTGACCCACGTTTCTGAGCAGCGCTGTCTGTAGCTCACATGCCAGCTCCCTGTGGTAGTACCTTAATGCATGAGCTGGAAAGGCATCTGCATTCTTTAAACCATACAACTCTGCTCTGTGAAGGCACAGAACGTGGCCAGGACAGGACCCTAGGAGTAAGTGCATGAGCCCTAGACATCCAGCTCAGAAGTACAAAGGGCAAGTTGAGGTCTATGGACCTTATTATCAATGCAGTTCTCTATAAACACAGAACAGGCAAAACACCCTTTAATACATCAGACCCCATGTGTCCTCAATGTGCTGCTGCAGCAGATGCGCCAACTTCTTTAGTTATGGAGTTAGTGTCTGCACTAGAGAACGCCCAATTCCTTGAAGAAGCGGCACACAGCTCAAATCTGGTCTGAAACGTAGATGCGCAATTAGCTCGTGCTATGGCCACATCTGATGCTTTGATTGAAAATGTGAAACACTGAATGTTTTTCAGGTATTCTCTCAGTATTGTGCCTGTGTTCTGAAACCTCTTAATAAGCACATACTTTGTTCTGAAAAGTTTGTAAATACTTTGTATAAACTTCTTTACTATTATAATTGTTCAGTAAACTGTCTATGACTTAATGCAAGGGTTAAAAGTACACAGAAGAATTTATTTAGCCCCACTATAGTGTATTTTCATGCAGAAGGATGGTGGGAACGCACTGCCCTACATTTCCCAATGCATTACTGTTAATGCAGTGCATAACACTCGCTTTAGTAGTAGTCTTTCATTTTTCACCCTTGTTGGTGCAGCTCGTGCTGTGTAACTCTAGACAAGTGTTTCTGGATTCATCACTTCATCAGTAGAGAGCAACAAGTCATTTTGGGGTATGCTGGAAATGCACCCCAAAGTATTCTCAGGTCTCTGTACCACTCACTGGGCGCAAGTGCATCAACACAAGCTCGTCAGCTCAGTAGTTCAAGCAGCAGCCGTCGGTGGTGGGAGTAGCTGCCGGGCGGTGACGTGGGGAGGGGGAGGGGCAGGGTGGGGGGTAGTAATTTATGGATTACGGAGGATTACAGGTAAGTAAACATATAAATAAATAAAACGAATTTTGTACGCGCACTGCATCCCCAAATGCAATGTAGTGCACACAACGAAATTAGTTTTATTTATTTATATGTTTACTTACCTGTAATCCTCCGTAATCCATAGATTACTAACCCCCACCCTGCCACTCCCCACTTCACCGCCCAGCAGCTACTCCCACCACCGACCACTACTGAGTTCAGGGGAGCCTTTACAAACAGGAGGGTGGGAGTACACACTCAGTTTACCCCAATGTATCATGGTAGAAGCAGTGCATGATAACACTTACTTCAGTAGAGCCAAACTCAGTGCTGTGGTGTGAGGCAGTGTACTCCCGCCCTCATATTTTCATGCACTTACTTGAAAGCCCCAGATCTCTTTCTAAAGATTTCACATTGTCAGATAAATGCTCATCTTCTTATATTTTATTGGAACACAATATATCACCTCGGTCACATGGGTATAACACTGCACAAGCATTGAAACACTGGACATCTGTTCTGAATATCATACTGGAAAGAGTTATTTTGGTAATTTCGACAATATGTTCTTCATAGGGATGCAGGCACTCTTGCTAAGTCTTGATATTGAAAATAACATCTGTAAATTGTTATGGCTGTTTTTGAAGTTACTGTTTGTAAGTAGCTGTACAACTGTGAAAATAAAGGAAACGTTCATTGAAGTAATAAGGAAATTGTGTTCTTTCATTGGTTATAATATAGGAGCACTGATTTCCGTGTTAAAATATTTTTAACTGACAGCATAACATGTATACGCATTTTATTTGGATTTCGGTGCAATCCTTAAATACCGGTGGTTTAAAACTGCACAGCAGGATCTGCATTGCACACTGTGAATCTATAGCATGTGTGCGGCGTTGTGGACAGTGTTGGGCGTCCTTATCCACAGAGACCATGTATTCTTCATGGGTATCTAAGTGTCACTCATGGCACAGGCCATCATGCTGAGATTAGCAGTTGCATGTAAGATGTAAGATAAGTAACCATAGATATATATATGGTATTTGATAGTGCAAATGCAAGCAATAACACTCTCAGAAATGAGAGTGTTATCTCCTATTCAGAAAATAGGAGGAAGACATCAAACACAAAAATTACAACAACGCTAGCCACGAGGGTGGGATCCATGGCAGATGGCTAACGTGTAAGCACGAGCACTGCGCTGAGACTCTTTATGATAATGGAGTACCTTCCATGCCAACAGTTTGAAAATACCTGATGCCGTTGCTGCTAGCTTTAAATTCTCTGTGTCATTGAGTGGATTCGCTTGCTGCCTCATTTCTGCCCGCAAGACTTGATCCCTTCGATCGTCTCAACCGGGAGGCTAGTGGGTTCGGGTTTCGTGGTGCAGCAGGTATGCCGCAGCCATGAAGCGAACTAACAAGTCAACTTTCGAGGCTGTAGCAGGGCCCCAAAAGGTGCAGATGGAGCAAGAAGTTCTATCAAAGCGTCAACTTAATATCCTTCATGAGAGAGTAAAATGGCACCGTGATCGTTGGCTTCTAGTAACTGTTTGTCTACTAGAACACCAAGAGTTAAATAAACAGGAGGCTGAGTTTGAAAATATGATTCTCAACATAGTTCAAGGAATGGGGAGAGAAGAAAGTAGATTGGAGAGGCAAGCAAAATAAGTGACTGTACTTAAATTGAAATTTTACTGTACAAGACATGTAGCTACAAGCAAATACCAGTTGAGGTCTAACAATATTAGAGTCCAAAGCTGAGGCAGAATATGTTAAATGTAGAATATTTAAATATTTGCAACTTGAAAAGCATTTAGAAGTGCGTCCTGGGAAAATGAGAGAGATCTAGTGCTACTTTATCTAGCCCCCTCTCAAAAACCACAACGTTTAAGGCCTCAAAAACAAGAGCAATACTAAGAGAGTGTCACTTAACTAAAATCGAGCAAAACATAAATAAAACCAATCCTGTGCCTGAGAGACAAAAAGAAAAAAAACATTTTGAGATCACTGAAAATAGCTTGTTGCATAGTAGCAAGAATAAAGGATGGTTCAGTTAGATACTTAAATGGACACGGGACAAAAATGTAATAACATGGTATGTAAATGGATTAAGAATGAAAAGAAAACAGAGACTGGTCTAGGAGATTTTGAATAACCTCAAGTTTCAAATTATAATTCTTCAAGAGGCTTACCTAACCAATTTAGAATGTAAAGCTTTATTCATAAATAAAGGTGGATACAAGATGTTGAATGCACAGATCAATTTTGTAATGCCTATAAGGTAACAATTTTGCTTAAACAGAATGTGTGGCTTGAAGTAATACAATCATGAACAGATGAGTGTGGGAAGTGGGTTTTGGCAAAAGTTAAACTAAATCCAAATCTACTGGCAATTGCTGACTGTTAATTCAGATGACCTAACCTTTATCATAAATCTGCCCCAATAATTTTTGGGGTAGATTTTAACACCCTACTTAACAATGAGTTGGAGATATCATCCACTCGTTTAACCATCAATACCCCTAGAACCCAACATTATTTTTTAAGTTGTATGCAGAATTTGAGCTCTGTGATGTTCGGAGAGAACAGATAAGTACTCAGAGGTGCTGTACATTTCACGCCAAAAATAAGAATATTACTCCAGGCTAGATTTTGTTCTTATCGCTAGAACACTACTGAAATATCTTGATAATGTGGAGCATTTATCCTCTGATATTACTGATCATGCCTTAGTCTGCTTAAACCTGAACTTTCATAGTGAACTGAATTGCTATAGATGAATGATTGCCAGTAAGTTGTTATTTGAGCTTGAAATAATAGAGACACTTATATATGGTTGAAAAGAGATAACATTAATATTGGCTCTGCTAAGTTAATAGAGGTATCGGGCATTTATAAGGCATATTTGAGAGGCATAATAACTAAACTAAACTAAAATATTAAAAATGAGTTGAAAAAAAAGTTAGGGATGAAAGAACTGTAAACTAAATTTCAACATTCCAATACCTTCAAAACAATAAGGTCTGCTGGACATACAATGCTGTATGATACACAAATGGCGTTCAGAATAATTCTTAAGCAGAAAATAAGAACATAAATGGGAGGGTAACACAATACAGCACCTTGAATAAGAAAGCTTTGGTGCGCTAATACCATGGCTAGATAGAAAACATGAGTGGTAACCGGCAATACTCAAGTAACAGAAACTGTATTTATGGATTTGTTTTGCAGAATTTTACGAAGGATAATTTACTTTAGGATTGGAGGTGACAACATTTGCAGTAATCATGGAATCTCCCAAGACTTACAAAGGCACAAAGAATGGAGTTGAACAATCCAGTTCCCTAGGAAGAGATACTATTGGCCTTGTTTAGACTTATTAATGAAAGGCAGTGGGGGTAGATGGCATTCCCAGATAGGTATACGAAAAAATTAAAGAAGTTACAATTTCAAAATAGACAGATTTAATTGAATTCAACATTATTAAAGGGAGTGACAATCCCTAGAACAGGCAGTGCAGCATCTATTTCGCAATTTTAAAACCCAATAAAGATCATACATACGAATCGTATTGAATAATATCACTACTCAACGGGGATGATAAAGTATTTGGAGTGATATTGGCTTCCAGGGGATAGGGGAGGGCTGTGCACAGCAAGATATACATCAAACATTGACAGCTAAAATTCTGATGAATGGCAATTTGTTTCAAGCTATCAATATGTTGAGGAGCACAAGTCAATGATGCCCTATCTTGCCCCTTTAGTTTTACCTACGCATCGAGCCATTAGCCCAATGTATAAGAACAAACAAGGATATCAACTCTTTTATGTGTGGGTCTTTCCAAAAGAAAGTGCATTATTTTTTAATGTTCTGATATTGCTTGCTTCACATATATTTTGAAAGTTGCCAAAAATAGACTTTAAGGGAAATATCAGGTTATGATTGATGGAAAAACACATATAGGTTAACAATAATTACCTGGAATAGAGATGCAAAAAATTATCAAGTGTGTAAATAATGTGTGTATCCAGGAATTAGTATAACACATATCATTAGCAAGATTCTATCAACAAATGTTGTGAGGAAATATATAAAATACTCAAGAGTTGGAGCAATACCTCTAATATAATATATGGGAGGGTGAACCTTGTGAAAATGCCCATATTGCTAAAGGCAAGTTATTTGTTTAATTGTATACCATTACAATTTACTAAATCTTGAGAATGCAAGATAAAGTTAACAGCTTTATATGTGCTTCGAAGGACACCAGGCTTTCTTAGAAAAAAATAGGAGATTAAATGTAAATGTGGGATACTTGTAAAGCGCACTGTTACTCTACCCGAGTGTCTTGGCGCTGTAGACCACTGGGGAACCCGTCTTGGTTTTCCCTGTGAGATGGTCCCTTTCTGGGTATCTCCAGGGTGAAACCAGGCATCCCTGGCGTCTGTGGGGGGCCGTTGTAGAGATGAGGCAAGCTTAATGCCCAGAGTTACCGAGTGTGTTCCCTGGTTAGAGTAGGCACTGAGGCGAGAATTATCGAGTCCGTTGACCCTGGTCCAAGACCCTGCCGCGTCGGGAATTGAACCCTGGTCCCGGGCCGTTCTCTGCTTACAGGTCTGCCGCCTCTAACCAGTGAGCCACACCTCTCCACTTTACTTTTTAAAGAAGGTTTCGTTTTACCATGTATCTAGTTATATTATTGGGCACTCCAATTAAAACATTGCAGAGTTTCAACTGCATATCCAGGACAGAAAAAAGGGAGAAATGATAGTAAACGTCCGATATGGCAAGTTTAAGAAAATGAAACTGAAAATTCTACAGGCTCAGGCTCATCTTTGGTTTGTTATTAGGATGCTGCTAAAAATCGCATATTACAGCAAACTGACCCCAATATGGCACTCCCTAGGTACTCCAGAATTTTTAAAAGATTCATTTCGTATTCCATTAAGAGAATCAGGAATTGTGAAATGGGGCCAATTTTTACACGGAGATGGTCTTCCTATTTGGAGCAGCAGTTTGAATGACAAAATGAATAGAAACCGACTGTGGTTCACAAATGTACAATTTTCATGAAGGGTTGCCAGCCAAAATTGTGTGGTTGCCAGAACACAGAATCACTAACTGTAAAGTGTAACTTCTGTAAGTCCCATGATGAAAGAAGTAGAACATTTATATTAAGAATATATGAAGCAGCAGGTAAGCCCTCGATTGCCACACATACTCACGCTGGAGCTCGAAACCGCAAGGTAAGTGTCTCAGCCCATGTTTTATTCAATAGTAAAATCTGCTACAATAACACAATTGATACATCAAAAACCAGACAAAATACTGAATATTTCAGAAGGAAGATGTGGAGAAATAATGCAAGGGAATGACTACACATGCTTGTTGGAGGCCCATCATTGCTGTTCTCTTTGCATAATGTGGCAAAGACAATTTCAGCACTCTTACATCAAACCATGAAGGTAAGCCTGATACTAATCTTATTTGGAATCTGACAAAGACAGTGATGTTCTAAACCAGAAGGAACATAAAATGTTATTATCTTTTTTCATGCTTTTGGCAATGTGTAGAGTGTGTTAAAGATAGATTTTGGTTAAGGCAACAAAGTGCATCCATGACATACACAAACAGTGCTAAACAGAAACCAAATTGAAGATCCTGATTAAATTCCCGAATTGCGTGGATCAATGAGAAGCTAAAATATTGAACATCCAATTTCACAAGGACATTCTCAAGAACTACATAAATGTGGTCCTATTTGACATGCCCTTGATGGTTGGCACCACTTGATAATATTAAAATATAGAAGGTATCTGCAGAGTACTATTATTCAAAATCAGGAATTATGTTCTAGAGTAATGCACAGCAGGTTGTTGTTCGAAGGTGGGTTAAAGGTAGTGGTAGGTAGGCACCTAACACCAGAAACAATGCTACCAACACGGTACTGGATCCTAAATAGGGTCTCTGTACATTGTTCCCTTGCTCAACCATTGGTAGCTGACACAGAGCAATAGTAGACAAGCATGTGAAGCATTTAAAAACACCAATACAGTGAATAAGTAAGACACAACACACAATAAAAATCCCACCTCACTTAAAAAAATATAGGAACTACTTTAATATTTAAAATGACATCAAAACCATGACAATACAACGTAGGGAACCCGGAGATATACTGTTTTAAAGAATAAACACTTTCTAGTGCTTAGAAACCAATAGCGCCACTTTTGGGCATCTGGTCTAGCTTAAACGGGACAAAGTCAAAGTTTAAGGCAGACCGCAATAGATCCCTGATGGATACCCCATGAGGTAAGCCTCCATCAAAATGTCACTTTTGGACTGAGAAACATTTCCGGAGCTTTTTCTACTGATGGCCATCTCTGTGCTCCACCAGTCCAGATTTAGTGAGGGTTCACCGTCTTGGCTTTCAGAGAGCTCCTGGTCAAACTTTGGAAGTCGGACTTCCGGAGCTCTTCCATGGGGCAAACCTGGAATCCGGGCTGGGTTGCGGCTGAATGTGGCTGGCTTGGCTCTGACTGTCTGGTCATTCACCTCCTGGAGCTTTTTCCAAAACGTTTCCTAAACTTTCCCAAACTTCTGGAGGTCCTTCCAGAAGTTCTCTTGTTGGGCTCCAAGTGTCCAAAATACAAATGTGAGGGTCTGGAATCTCATAGATGGTCTTTGGCATGTCTGTACTTCATGCCCTACAATGCACTTGGTCAACCCCTTAAAACTCTACTGGACACACTCCAGAAGGGGGACTCTGACTGGGGAAGGGTCAGTTGAGCTCTGTTAACATCTAGCAGCAGCAAGTCCATTCCTTTCTCCTTGAAGCATTTCAAAGTCCTCAGAGCAGTACTTACGGAAGTGCAGAAGGCACAGTCTCTACCATGTAGCCCCTTGGGTGCAGATCAGGATTCCAGAAGGGCAATCCTCCTTCTTCTTGTAGTTTCATGCAGCTGAACTGTACCTCTCACTTAGTTATCCAGTGTTCTCTGACAACAAGCAGGGGAGCACCCCTGTCCAATGAGGTGCAGGGCAACACCCCAAAGCATGGCAACTTATTCCAGAGTGTGGCATAGTCTTGTCCCAGAAAGCACTAAATCCATCAAGGCTGAAATTTCAGCAGAGCAGCAAGAGCTAAGTGACCCAAACTCAGAGTATGGCTTATTTTCATAAACTCTCCCACTCACATCTGTGAGTTCTTTCCTCATGCCTCCCATCAGGTAAGGAGAGGAGGTTGCACTGACAAATAGGCCTTCTTGACCTGTTCTTCCTTTGAAGCTGATGCATTAAGGCCCAACCCAGCCTGGAAAGGCCACTTATCAGCTAATCAAGGAAGCCTAGCTAATCCCCTCAGGGCTGGCCAATCAGGAAAGAGTGCTGGAGGCGGGATTTTGGCTTATAACTCTTCTTTTCTGTACAAGTTATGACGCTTTCAACAATGCCAAATTGCTGGATTTATCAATACCATTCTGTTCTGTCTTTGAATGACTTAGCGATAGTTATGCGTCCACAACATAAGGCCAACTTTCTTCAAGGGGAAAAAATGAAATGTGCAATTTCTTCCTCACCAGGGTTTATAAACCTCTTATATAAAGCCCCTGATCATAATTACAGGACCCCCTACCCAAGGGACACCCAGTGGAGACCTGGGGGGTTACTTATATGCAAAACTGATTTTTGTTATTATTTCATAGTGCCCACATTACCAAAGTCGAATTTATAGTGAATTTCCTGCACTGTGGAATAATAAAATAGGCAGCTTTTACTCACCAGGGTTTAAAAAACCTCTTTAATAGGGACCCTGCTTATACTTGTATGACCCCCTCATCCCTCCACCCTTGGAACACGTAGGGGAGACCCTGTGGCTAACCATAATGTACAAATAAGGTAGATTATCACTTTTAAAGTGCCCATCGAGTTTGCAGTGAATTTCCTCTTTTAAAAGCAATGCTGCAACACAGGACTGCTTTTAAAATGACCTCAGGTTCTCAGCAGTGTAACATACAAGTGCAGAAAAGGATGCTTGTCTGTTAACTGCCATATTTTATTATACACTAAGGAGAAGGACTTATTAGTAGTTTTCATCCCCTAGCCCTAATATCTACTGGGGACTTACAGGGCAGGTCATGCCAATTATAAATGCACCTTAATGTATGTGTTTGTGTTTGATATAGCACTGGCCCTGGGCCTGAATAGCAGGGATCAGGGCACAGTCATAGTTAGCTACCACCAGTTCCATTCAGCACCAAATAATGGGGGTGAGCAGGTCAAAAAGGGTGACTTTCTAACAGTTGTCAGCCTGAATGTTGTACTCCCAGGTGGAGAATTCAAAATCAAAGTTTACATTTCTAACTAATGTCACCAAACAGACAAAATTTAAGATTAGGTTTAAAGTCTATGTAATGTAGACTGAACCACAAAAATTAACACTGTTGTTGCTTAATTGGATGTGAGAATTTGGAAGCTTTCATTTCCTCTGAAAAAGACGAATTTCTGGGAGCAGTGCATTTCCTGGTTTGAGGTGAAACGAATTAGTTTAGGATAATAACCATTTTATGAGTAACCATATAAAGTATAGAACTACAGTAGCATTATGTAATGGGAGACCAGACGGAGAAGAAAGGTTGCTGGAAAGAATGTGTTAATTTCTATAAATTAATGCTGATATTAGCAAGCGTTGCTCAGAGCACATATTTGTAAATTGGATTTTATGCTTCCTAGGGCCAGGGGCTATGCATCCGGGCAGCTGTGCTAGAATGAATATGAGACTGATTTTTCTGCACTGATTCCCCTTTGTCTCTTGGGTGAGAAAGTGTGTCAGAGGCCCCTGGTGCTCACAGGGAATTTCCTTGAAATCTCTTCCATATTTGCAATTTGTCTAATGGTCCAGGGATGTTCTTAAATTTTTCAAAAACTCAGATCATGATTTCATTTGTGTCATCAGACAGCTGTGTCCTTGTATGGTTCCATATAATTTTTTCTAGGATGGTCTTTTTGATGTGGTGTCTTCGTGTGCAAGGCATCAAGTATGTCTTGATTTTCCCTCCTGTTCTCTTTTTAGGTTGCAGCCAGCGTAGGCTGCGCTTGCGCAGTCTCGCTCCGAGACTTTATGTCTTAGAGAGTGGGGCTTGAACCCGCCCCTCTTCTCCATTGGCTGGCTTCCTAAACGGAGGCCAGCCATTGGAGAAGAGGCGCGTCTGTCCGTTTAAGCCCTTTCTTTTTCGGATTCGAGGGTGTGTTCTTTGTGTTCTTTCTCTCCCTGACGTCATATGTCCAAAACACGCCCCCCCATCACACTGCCTGCATGCCCAACTCGGCTCTCTGACTGGTTGACAACTACCAAAAGACACTACCATTGGTGTTCCTTATTAACAAACCAGAGGGCTGACTGGCGCGTGCAGGCAGCGTGAGCAGTGCTCCTCTCTTGTTTTCTCTTGAGCTGTTTGTCCCCGGGCCTCTCCTCGGGCTTCGCCCCCCAGCAGCGCTCGATGATGCCTTTGAATGGGGCTCCCTGTTTTCTCTTGAGCTGTTTGTCCTCGGGCTTCGCCCCCGAGCAGCGCTCGATGATGCCTTTGAATGGGGCTCCTTGGGCCCCGGGGCTGCTAAAGGCGGGCCCGGTGAGGGACGGCCGCAGGTGATAGGCCACCATGGCATAGAGCACACACTCCCTCTCCCCGCCGATGAAGGGCGTCTCGCGGCTCACCATCTGGCACAAAGTGATGGCGAAGGAGTAAATGTCAGACTTGCGGGTGGGTGGCAGGCCGCGCAGTAGCTCGGGGGCACGGTGTGTGTAGGTGCCGCCAATCTCACACACCTCGGCGGGTTGAGTGCGGGCCTCTCGGTGCTGCAGGTGCAGCGAGCAGCCGAATTCGCCGATTTTGCAGCAGGTGTAGATGCCATGCTGTGCTAGCAGCACGTTGGCGGGTTTCAGGTCCAGGTGCACGATGCTGTGCGAGTGCAAGAAGGTCTGACCCTGGGCCACATCAGGGGCGTAACTGAGGCACCTTGAGGCGCCAGTGTCTATTTCCCAGGGCTGTCCGTCTTCCCCGTAGGCCATTCCAGGGTTTTGGTTGCTATAGATGGGGTGGTGCAAGGTGCAGCTGCCCGTGTACTCCATGATGACAGCGCCCAAGCTGTCAGGATCCTCCGGGCCGCAGGGGCCAGCCGGCCGCCAGCACCCGCACCAGGTTATCTTGGAGGGGCAGCTGTGCCACATTCAGCTCGCCCCAGAAGCTCCGCCTGGAGGACAGCTGGTTTTTTGCACAGCGCTTCACATTCTTCACAGCCACCGTTTCGCCGCGATAAGTTGCTCGGTAGACGTGGCCGAAACCTCCGGCCCGAGAGGTTCCAGTAGCAACACTTCGGACCAGTTGATGGAGCACCAGGCCAGGCGTGGGGGCATGCGATGCTCCCGGCCATCGGAGGAGGTTACGGACAGGGGCCCGCCCTTGCGGGAGAGCGCGAGCTGGCTGCTGCTGTAGGCCTGCAGCTCCACCGATCGCGAGAATTCCCGCAGGGAGGAAGCGCTCGAATGGTACAGGGGATGGCATGCCGGCTCAGAAAGCATGCGCGTTGGAGTCCCTCCACTTCACCACATCGTAAAGTGGACGGAGGCGCCATTAGGTCTACGCACTGATTGTAGGGAGGGCCCCATGCTTCGCATCAACAAGAGACAACTGGAGTCACTTGCTACAGCTCTATCTCAATAGATGCACCTTTATTCTACCCCCATTTTTGCGGACATGAACTGTTGCCTCCTCACCTAGTTCAGCTTTTCTTCTTGAACTCAGATGCACTGCAAAATTGGGGAGAGTGCTGAGGAGCCGCAGCCGACGCGCGAGCAGGCTCCTGAAGCCGGAGTCACAGCCCGTGATGAAGACCACGCGGCCCCTGGGATCGATAGGGTGCTCTGTCCTGCGCCGGCCGCCCAGTGCCAGCCAAGCCAGGGCTGGCACTGCCAGCACCAACATGGCGCACAGTGGACCCAGGCACCTGCAGAGGATGAGCAACAGCAGCGGGAAGCCGGCTGGTATTTTTCGCTTTTCTTGCCTCTGTTCCCTGCTTGTGCGCGATTGTCTTGCCTGTGTGTGTGGCTCTGTGTGTGTGTGTGTGTGTGACTCCATGTGTGTGGGGCTCTGTGTCTGTGTGTGGAGCTCTGTATGTGTGTGTGGGGCTCTGTGTGTGTGGGGGGGCTTTGTGTTTGTAGGGGGCTCTGTGTGTGTGGGGGGCTCTGTGTGTGGGGGGGCTCTGTGTGTTTGGGGGGGCTCTGTGTGTGTGTGGGGGGGGGCTCTGTGTGTCTGGCTCTGTGTGTGTGTGGTGCTATGTGTGTGTGGGGGGCTCTTAGTGTGTGGGGAGGCTCTGTGTGTGTGGGGGGGGCTCTGTGTTGGTGTGTGTGGGGCTCTGTGTGTGTGTGTGGGGGGCTCTCTGTGTGTGTGGGGGGCTGTGTGTGTGGAGGGGCTGTGTGTGTGGGGGGGGTTCTGGGTGTGGGGCTCTGGGTGTGTGGGGCTCTGTGTGTGTGGGGGGCTCTGTGTGTGTGTGGGGTTCTGTGTGTGTGGGGCTCTGTGTGTGTGGGGGGCTCTGTGTGTGTGTGTGGGGGGCTCTGTGTGTGTGGGGGGGTTCTGTGTGTGTGTGGGGGGGCTGTGTGTGTGTGTGTGGGGGGGGGATCTGTGTGTGTGTGGGGGCTCTGTGTGTGTTGGGCTCTGTGTGTGTGTGTGGCTCTGTATGTGTGTGTGGGGCTCTGTGTGTGTGTGTGGGGCTCGGTGTGTGTGGGTGGGCCTGTGTGTCTGTGTGTGGGGCTCTGTGTGTGTGTTGGGGGGCTCTGTGTGTGTGCGGGGGCTGTGTGTGTGTGGGGGGGCTCTGTGTGTGTGGGGGGGGGCTCTGTGTGTGTGGGGGGGCTCTGTGTGTGTGTGGCGGGCTCTGTGTGTGTGGGGGGGGCTCTGTGTGTGTGGGGGGCTCAGTGTGTGTGTGTGTGTGTGTTGGGCTCTGTGTGTGTGTGTCGCTCTCTGTGTGTGGCTCTCTGTATGGCTCTGTGTGTGTGTGTGTGTGTGTGGCTCTCTGTGTGTGGCTCTGTGTCCGCTAATACTCTCTACTACTCTCTCATGCTCACCTATTGCCATTGTAAATGACAATAACATTTATTTATGTTTTAAAAAAACAAAAAATGAAACAAATGCCATTTGCAATGCCAATAGCTCTAACTTTAACAAAGCAGAGACCATTGCATTGTAAATGCTAGTTTATGTGTGCTACTATGATAGGCAGACATACATTTTTGCCACAAACCTTGATGTCAGGAGAATGTGATGCTTAGCTACACACATATAATGTCCCAAGGGCGAGACCTATTGGCTATGCAGCATCAATATGCATTGTTTTGTACCTTATCCAAATCAACCAGTTGATTTTTCCTATGCCATTACATCAGGGTGCACCATAAATTTGCTTTGAGTGCATGCCTTCCAAAATTTACAGCAATTTGTGACTTCTCTGCCTTCCATATTGGTAGGTGGATATGATAGGGTTAGTAGGTAGCATCATATGAGATTGACCTCCGTGTTCGGGGCATGTCTCTCCATCTGAACCAGAGGGGTGTTTACCTGTACATTGTCATCATGTACGTTCAATGGACCTGTTGTAGTGCCATTCAGTGACATTCGATATGAGTCAACTGGAGTCCGTCATTTGTCATAACATCATGCAATTTTGATCTTTTATTTCGGGTCTCTCTTCTCCCCTTAAAAACTCTAGAAGAGACTTCTCTATATCCTATAACCAGGTTCTTTGGATACGTATGGGTAACATACTGAAGAAGTGATTGAAATTGGGTGCTAAATTCACTTTAATAATTTGTACTGCACCCTATAAAGATACATATAGATGTGCCCATTTCTGCAAGTCCGTTTTCATTTTTCCAGCAAAGGAGAGATGGTGTCTTGAACCATGTCTCAAAGTATTTCAATTTAAAGGGTAGGGACCCTAAAGACGTTTGTGTGGTAGTTGCATTTAGATCATTTTATCATGTACCCTGAAAAACTCAGAAAGCAGTCCAATTGCTTCATTGGGCTCTCTGCTGAATCAGATGGGCAGGACAATGACGTTGTATGTCATCTGCATAATATAGAATTTTGTGTTCCCCTGCGGTTGTCATTATCCTCTTTATCTGGTTATTCGCCCATCTTGCGATAGCAAGGGGTTTTGAAGTCATTAGAAACAGTATAGGAGAAAGCGGGCACCCCTGTCTAGATACCCCTTATATCCAAAAACAGGAAGAGCAATAGCCCCCACTGTTAACCGATACAGTTGAACTGTGGTACATTGCTTTAATCAACATGATAAAATTCTGTCTGATACCCATTGTTTCCATAGTATGAAACACAACTATCTGATTAAACATATCGGCTTTTATAATTATAAGAGAACTTTCTCATCAGTGTCATCTTTCATCTGCCATAATATTTGTGATACGGTGGACAGGTGATTAACTGAGTAACGACCTGGTACGAAACACACCTGAGTAGGGTGAATAAATAGGGGCAGGCATCTCTTTAATCTCTTCGCCAGGATTTTGGCCAGACTTTTAGCATCTCTATTTAGTTGCTAGCTGGGTCTGTAGTTTGAGCATTCTAATGGGTTCTTGCCCGATTTAGAGATTAAGTATATTCCAGACCTGATAAATGTTTCTTGTAAGTACCCCTTACCTGGAACCTCTTGGAATTTCAAAGCTAATAGTGAGACAATCAGAGGTTTAGTCATTTTCTTTTTTTTTTCTTTGATAACTTTATTTCAGTCGTTGACCATAAAAGTGCAGATAAAATATATACAAGCACAATAATAAAATCCAATGATAAAACACTTTAAAAAGTTATTAAACAGTAAGTTATCAAAAGGTGAACTAATGTCCAGGTTACTTCCTTATAGCAAAAATAGTTCTTCTGCGCCACATGCCATTTAGAAAGCGGGAAACCGAAAAGACAATAGGAGGGGAAGTGTCATGTTAGAACTCTACAGGCCTGTGCGCACTGTTTAAGTCCCAGGTTCCTGCACAGCGGTGTCAACCAGCATTTCCGTGTTTTACTATAAGCCGGGCAGAAGAACAGAACGTGTGCAATATCTTCTGAACTATTGCTGCATGCTGGGCAGGTTCCCTCCTCTGAGTCAGCCCATTTAGAAGTCAATGCACCAATGGGGAGGCAGCCATGTCTTAGTTGAATGTATAGTTTCCTTGAAAGGGCAGGCTGCACTACATCTAAAAATTCCTCTCTCTTGGGTGCAATTTTCACTTGCAAGAATTCAGTGGAGAGCCTTCCCAGAGTTGTTGAAGAGTATAACACTGTAAGGCTATAGTGTCTTATAGAGGACAGCAACTCAGACCTCTGCAACCTCGGGCAACTACCCTCAGGGGACTCCCACAGTCCAGGCAAGCCAATTTGGTAGGAGAGGGCCTTGATGTGAAGTAGCAAGGGAATATTTTTATTCTTTATCCGCCCCCATACTGCAACAAATTCCGCTCTGTAGTCTACAAGCTCCGATACGGACCAGAGTCTTCTCCAGAAAAGCAGGGGTCGTGCAGCTATCAGTTCTTTAATAGACTCGAGACCCAGGTCCAGACGCAATGGTATCAAAGGGGTGCTATTAGGTAAACCCACCAGATTTCTCATAAAGGCCTGCTCAACCTTTAGTAGGCTCAATGCATTCTTATGCCCCCAGAGTTCTGCTCCATACATAGCAGCTGTCCTTGCCTGGGTTCTGTATATCTCAAGAACGGGGGCGGCTGGTTTGAATTGTGTTGTGTTGTGAAATTTACCGATACCCCCTATGATCTGTGAGAGTCTCAGGGCGGATCTAGATACCTGACAACCCCAATCAAAGTTTTCGGACAGCAGGACCCCTAGATATACCAAGGGTTTCACCCGCTCGAGTGGGATACCGTTCAAAACAGGGTTCGGGCGGGTGCGCCTCGGGGGGTTGAATATCATAAACTTGTTTTTTTCCAAGTTTATCTCCAATCCCCGCGAGGCACAGGAGGTTGCAAACCCGTCCAGAACCCGCTGGATGCCCGCCGATGTTCGGGACAACAACAAGGTGTCATCCGCGAACATCAGAGCGGGCACCAGGCCAGTAGCCAACCACGGGGCATCACTGTCCCTAACCCTACCCAATTCATCCACCAGGCCGTTGACATAAAGGCTAAAGAGTGTAGGGGCCAGGGCGCAACCCTTGCGTACACCCCTGGATACGGGGAAACGGGTCGAGAGTTCGCCGTTCTTCCCGCACCTCACCTGGGCATGGTTCCCTTCATGGAATCGAATCAGGACATCTAATAGGTAGGACGGGAGGCCTAGTTCTTCCAGCACCCTCCATAATCTCTCCCTTAGTAATTTTATAAAATTGTATGGGAATTAAATCTTTCTCAGGGGCTTTTCTCGAGAGCATATCATTAATTCCTTTTGTAATCTCCTCCTCAAGAGATATCTACTTCCGTCAAGTCTGACTGCCCGTTTAAAAGTCGAGGAATAGCTAACCCTGGGAAGAATTCAGTTTCTTCTCCTAGATCGGGTCATTCATCTGAATTGTACGGAGTCTCATAATAAATCTGAAATTCAAGTATTATGTCCATGGGATGTATCAGTTTTTTCTCATTTCTGTTATGAAGGAGCAGTATTGTCCTATTTGATTCGGCATGTCAAAGTTATACAGCTCGCATAGGGCCGCTTTTTCCTCTCTTTCATAATATCTATGTAGCCAAAAAAGTGACTTTTCTGCTTCCTCCATGTACAGTTTGTTTAATTTAGTTTTAGCTATAAGAAGAGCTCGTAATGCTTCTGGTGTAGGGGATCTTGAATATGCAGAGATGAGGGTTCGAATTACTGTCTCCAGTTGTATTGTAGCCATATTTGCACCCCGTGCCCCTGTGATACAGGACTTCCCTGCTTCCAAAATATCTGTGCAGAGGACATTGTCTCTTTATTCTCATCAAGGAACTGTTTCACCTGGGAAGGTAGACATTCCTTTTCCTGTGGTTCTTTAATTTTGGAAACATTCATGCACAAGAGCTAACCACCTTGGGAGGTGGTGGGGGCAGGGGGCAATCAAATTCAGGTGTAGTTGTAAATCTATGAGGTCATGATCAGAAACCCCACCTTGTATTATGGAAGCTTCCGCTAGTTGTCTGTTGTATTGGGTGTCCTTCGAACATAATCAATAGTAAATGTATAATCCTTCGCTCAAGGGTGAACAAATTCTTCAAGGTTCAATCAGGGAAATTTCCTGGACCGTGTTTCAAAATATTTCTCTCTCTATCGTGTCGTATGACTTATTTTCCAGATCTGTTCAGAACTGGGTTTATTGTGGCATTCCAGTCTCTTCTTGTCAAGGCGTTCATTTTTCCAAAAGAGGTGACTAGCCAAGCAAAATCCATGCCACAAGAATATGCATGTAATTAATTCAGAGCTTAGCAAAAACATATCTCCCCTCAAAATCTTACCCAGTGTGCAGCCCTTAACCAGTAGTGATATATGTATTAGAATGAAAATGCCCCTTTTCCTGTGTGTTGCAGAAGTATATGGGGGTGTCTTTTGATGTCAGGTATGTTTCTTGGATTATTTTAAGAATTTTCTTTCATTTAATAAAGTGTGTAAGGCTTTGACATTGAGGGATGTCACCATTCCAGACTTTGGAATAGTTTTCCGTTAACCATTAGGCTGAAAGTAGATCAACTCAGCTTTAGGAAGCAACTCAAAACCAATCTGTTTGCTCAAGTTCTTTGTGTCCAAGCCAAGTGGACCTCAGGCCTGGAAAACCCGGTTTATTAGCGATGCGCTTAACAAATCCTTCGAATTGAATTGAATTGAAGTGAATTAAGAACTTTTTGTCGGTAGGAGGCATGTTTCGCTGTAGTAGTGAGGTGCCCCTCAATGTATCTTCTGTCTGTAGATATCAATATTGACGTTTACAAATAAAATACTAGGGGGTAGATTTACCATTTTTTCACGTAGCGTACTGCAGCAGCCGCAAATGCTGCGCTGCGTGAAAAGGAGAGAGGAGGAGAGCACCCATTTACTAAAATAAGGCACTCGCCTCCCCTCTCCCTTGCGCAGTTGCTAAATTCAGCTGCTGTGCCTCGCGCAGACACCTTTGCACTACGGTGCACGGGTGTCTCCATGAGTCTAGCAAAGGTTTTGTACTGCTTAGACTAACTTGAAGACTTTCCCTCTATGTACAGTGCAGCACACATGCAAAATCAGAAAAGGAAGGAAAAATTAAAGCATTTCTCCTTCCTGGCGCCTACTTTAAAAGAGCGCAGTTTTCTTACACTAAACCCTGTATACTTTGTTTAGTAAATTGGGATTAGTGTGAGAAACCTTGGGTGGTTGCATGAGAACACCCATGCTCACCCCATGGTACGCACCCTTGACGCCAAGTAATGCAAAGCAGTGCTATGCGCTGATTTGTATTACTCTCCCGTTATTTCCAGGGCAGGCAAGTTTAGCACTGGAAAGTAAAATGGGGAAAAAAAAATTGGCGCAGATTCTTGTCACTTTTATGACACAAAAACTGTGTTAATTCTTAGTGAATCTCCCCCTAGGTGTCTCAACCAGTGTCTATATTCACAACTGCTTGGTTAATTGAGTTTCTATGTGTTTGTGTGGAGTCAAGTTCCTCAGCTTTGGGGAGCGATCTAACAACTATGCTATTAAATCGCATATATGGTAGGAAGTGTTGAGGAAAGAATAGCCAAGGTGATGAAGGGTAATTTTTGTGGATATAAATAATCTCTGTATCAGTAAAGTTAACTAGTTTAGGGAATACTAAGCGGCCTCTTTACAACTTAAGCCTAAGTGGGTGGCTTGTCAATCGAGGGTGTTGGTGTCACTGATCTATCCAGCACTTAATAATAGCTTCATGGCTGTACTCCTAGGATAAAGTTGTGTCGTTTGAGGACATTATGCTCACATCTTTGTCCTTATGTAAAAATTGTCATAAACCGGAGTCAATCAAAAGATCATCTTAACTGGACTTATGTTGAGTTAATAACCAATAACCAGAAATAAGTGAAAATTATAACAAATCCCCTGTTTCCTCATGGCCACCCTCTGGCCCCTTCTCTGTATGTATGCTTAAGAGCCCCCGGTGACTGCAATTGGTTTGTAGTTTGAAAAATTATTTGGATTCAGCTCTCTGCTTAGTTTTTTTCCATTGCCACTGTTTATTTCCATGTGACCATTTCTGTGCCACATTTTCCCCACAGATTCTTTCTTTGAATTCTTTATCTCCCATACTTTCCGGTTTTACTTTGTCTTATCTTGTATGTTTGATTTTGATGGTGCCATCACCATGGCCATTTCTTCTAATTCGTCCAGGAGCATCCCCCATCCTCTGTTCCTTCATATTATATTGTAGGTCCACTGCCCATGATCAACATAATTGCAGGTTCCAGGAGGCTATAGTAAATATCCTTAAGCACTCTTTGGTGGAGATCCAGGAAGTGTTTCATAAGAAAGGTTTGCTGAGAAATACGTCTGCCTATTTGTAAATTGCTATAGACCCTGCAGTTTAGCCCTCTTTATGATAGGTATTGCTTGTTTATACCTAAACCAGTAGACTATGATTTGTTGAGGAAAATTACTTGTGTTACACTGGTGATACTGTTGCAAGATTGTATAAGATGTGCATTTTGACATTCCAAGAGAGGGCGATGTTTAATAAGTTAGTATTAAAGTACCTGGTCTTAACATGTTTCTGATAACACATGCCACCCTCTCTAGGGTTCTGGGAAGGTCGGTGGTTCCATCCCCTGAGGCACCCTCCTGGGAGTCCTTGATGGAGCGTGCAGAGCAGAGGGAGATAGGGCCTTGGTGGGGTTTGGAACTGTGCTGGCCAAGAGAGACATTGCGAAGCTCTGGAACTCTGCATCCTCGCCACCCTTGGGCCTCTGGGAACAGGCGATGGGCTAGGGCACCCAGTATGAAGAGGCATTTCAATATCTGGGACTGCCCTGGAGCAAAAGTAATGAAAATTGGTGATGATTTTGCATTATCATGGCAATTGCTTTAAAATAATTAAATTCAGTTTGTTAAAACAAAGTTCTGAGGAATGATATCATGTCCTCTTTTTCTGCCCACTCTGACATTCATAAGATCCACACTTTGTCTCTTCAGGTATGGTCTTCCAAACCACTAGTATTCTTAGGTATTCTGCATAGTTCTTTGCCTCAGACTGCTTGACTGTGCAATCTCCTTTGCAAGTCACACATCCTGTGTTCTTCTGCCATGAGCTGTTTTTGTTAAATGAGGTGATTTCTCCCTAAAGGACTGCACATCCACAGTCATAGCTGCTACAGCCATCAAACTAAGCCAGGGCTCACTTCAGTATCCTTGAGGAGTTAGATATATCCGTTTCTGGAGTCTTTGACTGAGAGGCTACGGTGTTCCTCACTTATTTATTTTTACTTCTAGCACTGTGGCGCTTCTCTATTAGCACACATCTCCCTTGCTACCAACCCATTACCACCTTGTGCTCTTTGGTGTAAAGGGTGGTTTACACCCCTGCACGACACAGATTTGTTCATTAATGCTGTGAAAGGTTGGATGTTTTTGACTTATGAAGCTTGGTTTTATGACAGGTGTACCTCCCTGTATTAAGCGGCACAACCTATATACATACATATACGTTTGTGGGCAACAGTAATGTTGCATCTACCACTCGGAACATATAAATAATTGGCCTGTTTTTTTCTTTTTCTAGGTACCATGGCTTCTGTGTGCTTGGGATCTCAATTAATATAATGACTTTTAAATAGTCCTTTTACATATTTTATTGGAAAGCATGCTTTTAGATAACTTTTTAGAGTTTTCTAACATCGTTGAAATTGTCTGCTGACTTTTTCTAATTGCTTTTTAGATGTTAACCCTTAGTATGAGTAGTGGGTGTTCTATTCCCGAGTTAGGCCAATGTGCCAAGCTGCTCATTTCTTACATTGACCTCACAAATAAAGTTTCCAGCTGTGACCTTTTGCACACATTTGCACACACGACAATGGTGGATTAGTTTCTCTGAAATTAAACTTGTTTTTACATCTGGCTTCGCACAACATTATAACAATGCCCTGAATATCATGTACAAGGTCTCGTTCATTACTATGTACAAATGTCATCACTATCTTCATCCATTTGATGACAGGGCTATCTATATATCCACAACATCACTAATCTATGCGTACATTGCAAAGCTGCTTTCGATTGTAAAAGATGAGCATCCCCATAGATTAGTAGAGGAGGTACTTCTGCTGACAACCAGGGTCCTTGCATACTGAGAAATCACCATGCAGCAGTCTGACATCTCGTGAGGGGTATCCAGTTCATGTCCAAGACGGGGTCCTTCACTCTATCCCATCATGTAATGGGGATGGATCATCCCTCTGGGGGATTCTTGGCTGTACACCTACACACAGTCTAGGTACACTTAGACTAGGGTCCGCATAGTAGGAGTATGCCAGATTAATGTCCTGTTTATATGCCTGCAAATATACATTATTTTAGCACCATGGTAGAACTATATCTACTATTTAAACTTTTTGTACCTGCAATCATGTTTATCTGCTTCTGACTTTTAATCATTGCAGCACATGTATTTTATTCAAGAATAACGTTGGTTCAATAAATATTATTGAAAACATCCTACTGTGTATTCTCTGTATGTTTCTCTGAGAATAAGTAAGCATGAGTGACTGAGCGAAAGGCACTGTACTGTTTCCACGATCCCGAAGAGGATCAGAGTTGTCATGTTCAGTGGTTGCCAGAAACCATTTTCTCCCTGGTAAGTTCGGGGTGCTTACGATGGCACTGTGAGCTATCTGGTCTATAGGCCAACATATCCTGTGGGGGTGTCAGGAATCAGTCTTGACACCAAGCCCTTAGTTTATGTTCTCCGAACAATGCACAGGTCCTACGGATTGGGAGGAACTACACGACAATATTAGTGAATGTTGGATTATATAACTATGTGTGGAACTGGCTCTGTTAATGCTGGATACAGAAGTGGAACTGGCTCTGCTACTGTTGGACACATACGTTCTATATGGCTGTGTGAGACTGAATGTATAAGTGTCTCTGTCTAACTGGGTGTGTGAGTAGCTCTATGTTTTTGTTAATATGTATGTGAGTAACAGTATGGGTGGAAAATTGAATGTTTAAATGTACATATAGGGTTAGACTGTGCATGTCACTCACTGAAACTTCTAAGTACACATATTACCTTTAACAGCACCCTGCCATATGGCCTACATAAACCCTATCTTAGGAGGTACATATTTAGTTAAAGGGAAGTTAAAACCTGGTAAGGAGTGTTAAATGGCAACTCGAACTGGCAGTAAAACTGCAGAGACAGGCTCAGTATAATGTAAAAGAAGAATCTTCTTGAAGTTTGAGTAGGTTCTTCATTGCAAAGAACACCCATCCACAAATCTGGCAACAGCTCCAGTCAAGTTGAAACTGCTATTGACTCACAGAATGTTAACAAGTCACTGCTAGGCATGAATGCCCTTGAAGTCCAAGTTCCTAGCAACACATATATGCTGAATACCACACAGCTCCCTCCTTACAACAATAAAAAACATTTAAAAAACACAACCCATATTTTTGCTTCCGTCTCTCAATGCATCTTAACTTTCCCCACCAAACCTCTTAGTCTCCCATGACACATTTTCATCCTTTCCCCAATGAAGCCAACAGCCAACAGCTCAAAAGGAACACTACCTCTAGTGGAATGTGAAGAAAAAAAATATGCACATAGAATTTTTGGGAATCGTCCTCTCCAATTTCTTCCAGCATTCACCTTTCTTCCAGCATTCACCTCTAAAAGCGCCAGGATACCCTTTGGGTGACAGTGTTGCGCTATAGAAGTATGCAATACATACACTGCTTTAAAGCCCTGTTGAATTTTTCGGAAGCGCTTACCCTCAGGATTATCCAATGCACACTGTTTGTTTCTGCAAATATTTCTCCATTTCAGCCAATACAAACTGGGGCCCATTGTCAACACAGAATTCAGCAAACCTTCAGGATTAAATAACTCTGTTAGAAAATCTATAATTCTTTTGGTTTCAATACTTGCCTTGTGACAATGTCAATTTTTCCCCAACTCAATAAGTGATCAATTAGAACCAACAAATACTTCAGACCTTCCCTCAAATGTAGAGGCCCAATGATATTCATCAAGACCACTTCCCACGGTTTAGATGGCAAATCCCTGTAGGCCATGGAGGAATTCCTTACTATGCCCCTCATACAATCACAACACTCTCTGATTTTCCTCTCACTCACAAAATCCATACCCGCACCAGTAACTCAACCTTATCCTCGCTTTGGTGTTGCTCGTTCCCTGATGTCCTCCATGTCCCAAATACTCAATCTTTGTCCTCCCAAACACAAATTTACTCAATTTAAGAATCACACTATTTCCCCCCAGTAGTCTCAGCAGCTGTCTGACTCTCTCATTATGGACCTCCGTGGTTTCACCATAGACTAAAATATAATCTTGGAAACACTTGATTCCCAGAATAGTTCCAAATAAATGATACATCACAGGCTGCAGAGACTAATCCAAAAGGCATGCACACATACCGGTAGGTCCCACATGGTGTGATAAAGGTGGTAAAATCTTTGGAATATGGGTGTATTCTTATCTGATTGATGACACACTGCAGTCAAAGCCAGCATACTGAAATATTTGGTGCCATGCAACAGAGAGACCTTTTCCATGATGTTGGGAAGAGGAAAATGAGCACATCACATACACTTATTCTGTGCTCTGATATCAACACAAAGTCTTATATCACCTGACTGTTTGTGAACCATGACAATAGATGCAACCTACCAGGAACTTTCAATGTAATCAATTATGCCCTCCTCACACAACTTCTTTATTTCTACCTCAACTGGCTCTCTCTTCAGGAGGCACTAAACATACTTTCGCTGCCACAGGCAAACTTCCCTCCTTTAGTTTGATCTAATGTATGTAACCCGTCAAGCATCCCATCCAGCCGCCTGTGGAAAGTTTTCCACAAATTTGGCTAGAGTCTTATCCACACCACACCCCTTAACATCCGGATGTTTAACAGGACACAATCTTATTTACCATGTATACTTTTCTGTTAGCATTATGGGTGTAGGAGAGTGGGGATCCAGTATGATATCTAAATCCCTCTGGTGTATCCAACTCAGAACAGTGTCCCCTTCATCAGCACATACACCTTCCCATGAATAGTGTTAGTTTAGGAACGTATTTCCTTTTAAAAGTATCCTCTGAGTTCAATTGTCTGTTCACCACACTCCCCAGGAATGACATCAGGATTCTTTAACTCAATCTTAGAACTAAACTCCCTATCAAATAATTCATAAGTGTGAGCAATGCCACAGAGTCGAACAAAGCTTCAACACTAGAACTTGCAGTCATAAAACAGTTACAACTGTAAGTGAAATATATCGGACTCGGAACATGAAAATTAATTTCCATTGAAGGGACAATTTATTTGCATGAACCCAAAGTCTATGCATAATCCAGTGAAGCACACAATATGTAATAATAATTAAATAATCAAATGCACTTGGAATTGTAGCTTGAAACAAACAAGAGGCATGCCTCTCACCATAAAGACAAACATACATAGCAGTAGGAGTGAATTCAACTTGAGGCTACAAACAGTAAACAATAAACAATAAACTCTATTAAACATGAGGCATGCCTATTACTGTGTTGACATGCAGAAAACATAATTCCAGGCATGCCTGTTGCCGTAGAAATAATAATAATGGCAAATACGACCTAGAAATCACTATGGGGCATGCCTATCACTGCAGAAAATGCAAATGTAATTTTAAGCATGCCTGTCACAGTAGAAACAATTAACACAGCAAATGCAGCGTCAAAGTGAATATCGGACGTGCCTATCATCATGAAGACAGAAGGCAGCAAAATCTGTCAATTGAGTCGATGGCAGGAGTATCGGACGAGACCGAGCCTTAAGCTTCAAGTCAACTAAAGATGGCCGTCATACATGTTGGCTGAATCATTTAAAAAAAAGAAAAATCCCAAAGTAATCAAAAAGTTAAATAAGGAAATTGGAAATTGCAGTACTCACACGTTGTAGAAAGCAAACCTGCTCATAGTAAATCTACGGCTAAGGCGCACTTCTTCTATATGTAGCTGAATAAACTCTGAATGAAACCTGGTGTGAACTTCTGGAAATGTTGAGTAATGTTGAAGTGTCCTTTTCAGCTTGTCACCAGTGTAATAAATAAAGAAGAATCTTCTTGAAACTTTTAGTAAGATCTTTATTGCAAAGGGCACCCAATCCACAGGTGTGGCAACAGCTCCAGTCACATTGAAACTGCCACTGACCCACGGAATCTAACAAGTCACAGCTACACAAGAATGCTCTTAGATTCTAAGCTCCAAGCAAAACACACATATGCTGAATACCCCACTCAGCAATAACAGGCCCAACACATGTTTAAAAGACTATTAGTCTGGATGGCTGACAGGGAGTATCCATACTGCTGTACAAATCTAAATAAGTTTATCAGTCCCTCTCTGGGTGTGTCACCAGATGTGTAAGTAACTATAATGCTATATGATTAACTGGCCCAACACATATTTAAATGATTACTCATGCACCTACTATCAGACCCAGAGAGACACTCACACACTCAAGCAAGCACCCACAGAGACACTTACATACCCATTCATAAACCCACAAAAACACTCACACACCCACTCACAACTTCCCACATACACTCTCAATAATTTTGTAATTATCATACACACTTGTATGACTACTAATTGAGTTGGTTGGTCAGTAATTTCTTTCAACATTATCAGTTACACTGCATTCTCACAGAAAATGCAAGCATAAGAATAGTATGCCACTCCCGTACAAAGCAACCATTAATAGCAAACTTTCCTCTTGGTGATACTGTGGTAATTAGCAAATCAAAGCATCTATTTCATATTTTACTTTTGTTATTCTACTACTCAATTGTCAGTTTTTTCTTAACCCTTTCTGTAAAGAAATCCAATCTGGTAGCATTTTTGGGCATATTCATGAATTTGTCATGACCCTAATTGCGAATCCTCGTGTAACTTAGCAACAAAATCGCAACTACCTACAGGAGTCTTAAAAGTTTAAGCATTCTACTCTTAATACTTTAAAGCTACAATAAACTTTCTGACTATGAAAATAAACCCTCCTTAGTTAGTAATGACTCTTAATCCACTCTTAACTTTGACTAATTTTTGGAATTGGCCTTTTTTGAAGGTTATCCCCAAAACTTTCTCCTATTTTTCCTGAAGTGTTTTTGTTGGCTTTAGTACTCTGGGGACTTTACCACTGCTGATGAGTGCTAAAGCGCATATGCTCTCTGCGTAAATTGTTATTGCAATTGGTTCTCCCTGATTGGCATATTTGATTTACTGGTAAGTCTCTAGTAAAATGTGCCAGAGCCTATAAATCAAATGATACTAGTGGGTCTGCAGCATTGATTGTGCCACCTGCCAATGTAACTCAGACCTGCAACTGCAGTGTCTGCATGCAGGTTTGAACTGCCATGTCAACCTGACAAGTGCACCACTTGCCAACCCCTAACCTTCCCTTTCCTTACATGTAAGGTACCCCTATGGTAGGCCTAAGATACCTCCATGCGCATGGTGCAGTGCATGTGAAAGGTAGGACATGTGCCGGTGTGTATGGCATGTCCTGATAGTGAAATACATTGTATTTCATTTTTCACTTTACACTATATGCCCCATAGGTTAAAATTGGAAATACTTTGTAACCTCTTACAAGTATAACTTCCCATTGGGACAAGATAGAGAAATAAGGTTTAGGTTCTCTGACCTCAGAATTTAATAACACATATTTTAGTAAAGACTGTTTTTAAATTGTGTGTTAAAAATGCCACTGTTGGAAAGTAGGTATTTTCTTGTTTAAGCATTCTGTGGGCCTCTGCCTGTTTGTGTATTGACTGTCTGGTTTTGGAGTGACAGGGTCTGGAGATGTGTATTCACTGTAGACGGACACGGGGGTTGAGGTATGCCTGCACTTCCTGCATGACTATGAGCTGAGCTGTATAGACCATGGTTGTATTTAGAGTAGTGGTAGGATTTTTCCATGCACCTGATTAGGGCCTGTCTTCCTTTAACAATGCTGTCTCCCCCCTGTGGTCATACTGCACCAGTGAGGACAGAACTAATCTGGGCTGGGCTCAGAGACCCTTGCACAAAGAAGAACAAAGACAAAATGGGGTATAAGTAGTAGACCTTACACCACAAAATACCTTTGCCAAAGAGAAGAGCTGGAGAGCTGTGAGGAGAATACTGCCCCTTTGCTGTGTGCTGTGTGGTTGGCCTGCAGTTGCTGTTTCTGCCAAGGAAAGGACAAAGACTGGAACTTTGCTAAGAAACCTGCATAAAGAAGAATCTCCAAGGGCCTGTGTGGGCTGGCCTTCTGTTCTAAAGTCTCAGGGACACAAAGACTTCACCCTCAGCTCCCACTGAACACTACTGCTGAGAGTTCTGACCTGCATGTTCCAGTTTTGGGATTCTGGAGGTTGTTACTGATGTTGGGAACTGGAAGAACCTGAAGATACTAAGAAAATCGATGCTTCGCCCTTCTTGCTGCTGTTTTTCCAATGCAGCTCCACCGTGTAGGAAGAATCTCCAAGCACCACCGCTGCACTGGTGAGAGACGATGCAACACCTTCAACTGCAACAACTGAAGAATTGTGGGATTGTGGCTGAAGAAAATGGATGTGACACCACATCGATCACCAGCGCAACCCGGACTTCCGTGCATCGCACCTGTGCAGCAAGTTTTCCCGATGCATCACCCACGGACCTGAACCGTCCTGGAATCAATGCATCGCTACCCCCTACAGTCCGGATTCAACGCCTCACTTCTCCTGTGTGCAGCAGAACTGTTTTATTGTCTCCCCAAGGACTCAGAAACAGACGCATCCCTTTGTTTCTCAACGCTTCCCTTCTCTGCGGTTGTTTGGCCTTGTGAATCTTGATGCATCTACAGGTAATTTGTATGAAATCACAAATCCATGGTTTCCTATGGACCAAGTTGCTTGAAACCCTTTTAAAAGTCATATTCTTACTACATGTATGCTGGATTTTTATCATTTTGGTCTTATTGAGTTTAAATAAAGATACTTTATTTTCCTAAGTTGGTGTGGTGTCCATTCGTGGTGTTATCATTGTATTACTGTCCGTTTTAACGCCTTAACCGCTGTGTTTTTTCCGCCGCGGTGTGGGTGTTCTGAAGAGTGGGCGGGGCTGCGTCGGCCGTTGGCCATCGGCAGTACTAGGGAGATAGTGCTGCCGTCGCCCAACGGCCGACTGCAGCACGCAAGGGCTTAAGTACAAATACTTGAAACATTGCCTTTGGGATAAGCCTGTCCGCTCGTGCCAAGCTACCAAGGGTGAGCAGGGGTCATCTAGAGTGTGTATCCCCCTTATCGAGACTAGAAGCAAGGGTCACTACATGGACAAAGGTACCTACCTCTGCCAACTAGAGACCCCTAGTTCTAACGCACTACGCCAAATCAACAAAACACTCTTCCACAAACTCCAGACTGTCCAGAATGCTGCAGCCAGACTCGTCCTCGACATCCCACGACATGTCCCCATCATCCAACACCTCCGAAAGCTCCACTGACTCCCCATTGAAAAAAGAATAACCTTCAAACTGCTCACACACGCCTACAAAGCCCTCTACAACAACGGACCCCAATTAAAGAATCTCCTTCCATGCCCCCAAAAGAAACTCTGCCGACCTAGCCCTAGCCACGGTTCCCTGCATCCACAAGGTAAGATCAGGTGGCAGATCCTTCTCCCACATCACGCCCAAGACCTGAAAGGAACTCTCCCTCCATATCAGACGAAGCCCAACACTGCACCTATTGAGAAAGGATCTCAAGACCTGTCTCTCCGGCTGGCCACGGAGCTGCTCGAACCCCCACAGCGCCTTGAGACCCTCACTGGTGAGTAGCGCGCTTAAAAAACCCTGATTAATTGAGAACATTAATGCACTACAGTCTGTTTAATACCCTTCCCCCCACAGTCTCTTAGGTGAGTTCCTAACCCTCTTTGGAACACTCTCTATTCAACCTGTAGTTCAAAAGTTCACAACATAATCTAGAAGGAACATACTAGCTTTAAAATCAAGTGCAGCAGACTGGTTGACTGTTTCAATTAAAAGCATTTCCAACATTCCATTCAATTTCTTTGTTTTGTCCAGAGCCAATCACGGATCCACTTACTTTTCCTTAAAAATCACAACCTAATTTTAGCTACCTGCATATTCACAAAATCCAACCAAATATGTTCTTTTTTTAATCCAGTCCTCCATTTTAGGTGCCTTTTATTTTGCAAACTGACCCATTCAACCACAACCTTCTCCTGTGTGCTACTTGTCATTGGCTTCAAAATGGTTGGAGTGTGGATTGTGGGTCATAGCCTTGTGTTTTGGGCTGGAGAGTGAGCTAGAATGAGTGACAATGACAGGGACTTGGGCTTGCCTATTGTGGGCATTACTTGGGTTGGCCAGAGAGGTTTAAAGTGGCATCAATTGCTGCCTGAGGTTGAAAGCATTATGGATTGCCAACACACAGACCTCGTACTCATGCAATGTGGTGGCAATGACCTAGGCACATGTTCTAGGGTAGGACTGGAAATCCTAATGGAGGCTGCCTTTGCTCAGTTAATTGTGCTTTTTTCTCAGACTGCCTTGGTATTCTCCAACGTATGCAAAAGACAGAAATGGAAGTGGTCCAACAAATTCTGTCCACAGATAGACAAAGCCAGAAAACATGTCAATAAAACAAAACTGTTTCTGCATTTCATCACATAGGCTTTATCTACAACAACAACTTATGCTTTGAAATGGATTGTTTCTATAGCAGTGATTGAGTCCATTTCACTGAGAAAGGCAACAGGGTGTTCTTTAACAACTTTAAACACTTCATCCTGTTTTATGTGCAGTTATCATCTACACACAATAAACACAAAGGCTCTTCTCAGACCCACCCTACTTTCAAACACTGATTAATTTTCTTTTAAAATCCCTTTTTTAATTCACAAACATGTCACGAATAAGCAAAATAATAGCAGACATTCAATAGACGCTAGCACATTTTAAACTCACAACTATACAAGTCACTCATTGTATCTGACTGGGGCATCAGTGTCTGAATCGGTCTATAAGTTGATGCATGAGTCTATGAGTGGATGAGTGACTGGGTGTATGAGTGGGTTTGTGTGTGTGTGTCTGAGTGGGTCTGTGAGTAGGTTTGTGAATGTCAGACGGGGTCTGTGAATAGAAGCATGAGACTCTGAGTAGGGGAGTGAGTGGGTGCATGAGTATCTGAGTGGGTCTGTGAGTAGGTGAGTAAGTGTCTGAGTGGATGTGTGAGTGATCACATGAGTGTCGTAGTGGATCTCTGAGAGAGTTTGTTAGTGTCTGGGTGAGTAAGTGGGTACATGAGTGTTTGAGTGGGTCTGTGAGTGGGTGCATTGGTGTCTGAGTAGGTTTATCAGTATTTGGGTGGGTCTGTGAGTGGGTGGGTGAGTGTCTGCGTGAATCTGTGAGTGGGTGTGTGAGTGCCTCAGTGAGTTTGTAAGTAGGTGCTTGTGTCTCTAAGTGTGTTTATGAATTGGTGCATGAGTGTCGGAGTGGAGAAGTGCTAGAGGGTACATGAGTCTATGAGTGAGTCTGTGAGTGGTTGTGTCAATGTCTCAGTGAGTATGTGAGTAGGTGTTTGTGTCTCTGTGTGCCTATGAAAGGGTGCATGATTGTTTGATTGGGTCGGTGAGCATGTGCACGAGTGTCTGAGTGGGTGTGTGACTGTGTGCATGAGTGAATCTGTGAATAGGTGCATAGGTTTCTGAGTGGTCTGTGAGTGGGTGTGTGAGTGTCTGAGTGGGTCTATAAGTGGGGCATTGGTGTCTGAGTAAATTTGTCAGTATTTGTGTGGGTCTGTGAGTGGGTGGGTGAGTGTCTGCGTGAGTCTGTGAGTGGGTGTGTGAGTGTCTCAGTGAGTTTGTAAGTAGGTGCTTGTGTCTCTAAGTGTGTTTATGAATTGGTGCATGAGTGTCCGAGTGGAGAAGTGATAGAGGGTACATCAGTCTATGAGTGGGTCTGTGAGTGGTTGTGTCAACGTCTCAGTGAGTATGTGAGTAGGTGTTTGTGTCTCTGTGTGCCTATGAAAGGGTGCATGATTGTTTGATTGGGTCGGTGAGCATGTGCACGAGTGTCTGAGTGGGCGTGGGACTGTGTGCATGAGTGCATCTGAGAATGGGTGCATAGGTTTCTGAGTGTTCTGTGAGCGGGTGTGTGAGTGTCTGAGTGGGTCTGTAAGTGGGTGTATGAGTATCTGGGTGGATGTATGAGTGGGTGCATGAGTGTCTGAAAGGGTCTGTTAGTGGATGCATGAGTCTCTGAGTGGGTGAGTGACTGGGTGTGTGAAAGTCTGAGTGGGTCTGTGAGTGAGTTTGTGAGTGTCTGAGTGGGTGAGGGGGTGCATGAGTCTCTGCGTGGGTGAAATAATATATGCATGGGTCTGTAAATGAAAGTTGAAGTCTCTGAGTATGTCTATAAGATTGATGTATCAGTGGGTATGTGATTAGGTGCTTTTGTCTCTGATTGGGTCTGTGAGTGGGTACCTGAGTGTCTGACTGGGTCTGTGAGTAGGTGCATGAGTGTCTGAATGGGTCTGTGAGTGTCTGAGTGGGTCCGTGAGTTGGTGTGTATGTGTCTGTATGGGTCTGTGAGTGGGTGCATAAGTGTCTGACTTGGTCTGTGAGTGAGTGTAAGATTGTCTGAGTATGTCTGTGAGTGGGTGTGTGAGTGTCTCAGCAAGTAGGTGAGTGGGTGCATGTGTCTCTCAGTGGGTCTATGAGTGGGTGCATGAGTATAAGTGGGTGTATGAGTGTGTGAGTGGGTATGTGATGACTTCTGGTGTCCCACAGATCTTTAATCCCCACACCCACAGACCACACACAAAATCTTGTCATGATCTTTGACTCCTCGCTCACCATGAACCCCCAGATCAATGCTGTCTCATCATCCTGCTTCCACACACTATGCCTGCTCTGAAAGATCTTCAAGTGGATTCCCACTGAGCCCAGAAAGACAGTCACCCACGCACTGATCAGCAACAGACTCAACTATGGCAAAGCACTCAATGCTGGCATCACCCAGAAAGTCTTCAAAAAACTGCAGAACATTCAAAACTCCTCCGCCAGATTCATCCTAGATATCCCAGTTGCAGCCACATCACCAGTCACCTGACAGACCTTCACTGGCACCCAGTCAACAAATGAATCACCTTCAAGCTCCTCACACATGCCTACAAAGCCCTACATGACGTGGGACCTGCATACCTGAACAACCACCTCGAATTCCATGCACCCATCAGAGACCTCTGCTCTGCCCAACTGACCCTGGCTGCCGTCCCACATATCCGCAAGGCCACAGCCAGGGGAAGATCCTTCTCCTACCTCACAGTAAAGACCTGTAAAATCCCACACCTCCACCTCAGGTAATCACTGTCATTGCCCCAATTCAAGAAGGACCTCAAAACCTGGTTCTTTGACTGAACAACAGTGCCTTTAACATATCAGCAGCCCCCCCCACCCCCAGTGCCTTGAGACCCTTACCGGTGAGTAGTTGCGCTATACAGGTCACTTGATTGATTGCTTGATTGTGAGTGGGTACATGAGTGAGCCTGTGAGTGTCTCATTGGGTATGTGAGTGGGTGCATAAGTATCTGATGGGGTCTGTGAATGGGTGTGAAAGTGTCTGAGTGAGTCTGTGAGTGGGTATGTGACTGTCTGAGTGAGTCCTTGTGTGGGTGCATGTGTGTCTGAGTGGGCCTGTTAGTGGATGCCTGAGGTTCTGAGCAGGTCCGTGAGTGGGGTCATGAGTGTCTGAGTGGATCTGTGAATAGGTGCATGAGTAGTTGAGTAAGTCTATGAGTGGGTGTTGGATTGTCTGAGCTGGTATGTGATGGGTACATTAGTGTCCGAGTTGGTCTGTGAATGGGTAAATAAGTGTCTGAATGGGTCTGTGAGTGGGTGCATAAGTGTCTGAGTGGGTATGCAAGTAGGTGCATGAGCCTCTGAGTGAGTCTGTGAGTGGGTGTAGTAGAGTGTGGGTGGGTCGCTGAGTGAGTGCATTAGTATCTGAGTGAGACTGTGAATGTTTTTTTGGTGATATTTGTGAATACATTGTGATATTACATTGGGGGCTGCCCCCAGCATTGCAACGCAATCTTGAATATCGCCAGTGGATATATATACATATATATATATATATATATATATATATATATATATATATATATATATATATATATATATATTAATATATTATATATATCAGGGGGCCCATTAAGACCCCTATATTTCAGCCATGAGGTCAGGGTGCCTTTACAAAAATGGGTGGCCACAACTTTCTGCACAGGTTTTTTTCCTTTCATATCTCAAAAACTACTGAATGGATTTACACCAAATCACAACAATGGCTATTTCTGGATCATATAGCAGAAAACTCTTTCTGAATGTTGTATGTAAATAGAAAAATATTATAAATTTTTAAATTATAGTTCTTTACACTATTTTACTGTTTTCAGACATAATGACAGAAAGAGCAAGTTGTATCACATTACAGAAAGGAAAGCAATTATTATCTCATAGATGTTACACTTACAACCAAGAAAGCACGACGATGAGCAATGGCTACTAAATATTGCTCTAATGCTTGTTTTGGGAGGGCAACTGCAGGAGGTGATTTTGAAATTAACGTAAGGGAAAACAACCACCCCCCAAATGTCATAGAAATAGAAGTAAGACACATATTGCAGTATATAAGAGAAGCAAGCAGTAGCTCCCAAGATGCCATAAATAAAACACTAAATATATAATCCTTAAAGTCCCCAAACACATCAGTGGCCGACTACAAGCTACCAGCTATACCCATCTTAAAACGTTCAATTGTGCGAACTAAAAAAGCCACCAGCAATACCCTACCTGCCCCTAGAAGTTACCAAAATATTCAAATATCTGAACACTTAATAAGCACTCATAATAAGTAACCCTTCTTCTTACATGATGACCTAAACATTGAAAAATCCTAATATTTTTTACAACAGACAACTCGCTAAAGCTAAGCTATTGTCAAACGTTGATGATGCATGTGACCTTCAAATGTGTCCCAAACCATTTGCTGAGATATACACTTACATGATGAATGCCAAAACACAAATATACCACTCATATATGCCCTACTCCCTATTAAACAAAGTTGCACTTACTATGAACTTTTAAACAGGCCTGGGCGTAGTTCCCTGAGTGGCGGAGTGCAGTGCGAACTGCAGTTTGTGCTGGTATTCCTGCTCGGATAGAAATTCTACCGGAGCGGCAGCCCCACGGTTGCAAACTTTCGGTTCGCGATCAACCTTTTCATTTGCGAGCGGGGAAATAATTACGCTGCACATCGCCAAGCAGAGTTTTCTACACTCCTTGAGCTCCGCGGAGTGCAGACAATTCCGCAAACGGAGCAAAGTTCACTGCCCAGGCCTACTATTAAACCACATTAACATTAAACTAAATGACTACGGCCCACAAAAAATAATATTAGATTATGAACAGGCCATGATGTAAAACTTTACCTACACACAGCTGTACAAGGATGTTACTACTATTTCAATCAAATTATATCGAGACATCTCCAACAATCTGCACTAAGTGTAGAATAAGATGCAAAGAGTCGAAATGCCTTTGAAATAAAACAAATGATTGCAATAGCCTATGTTCCTGTCACAGAGGTAGTTTGCCACTACAATTTACTTATAGAAAATCCTTGTTATCAACAAAATGAACACAAACTAAGCCCCTATTGGATACTTATGTTGGCAGACACCTTTGCTCTGGACACAGATACCAATCCAAATTCCAAATACTACAAAAGCACCATGGCACGGGAAGCCAAAACAAAAAATGTAGTGGAAGAATGGCATAATGCCGTCCGATCCACACTAGGCAGAACCTGACGTATACTCTATAAAATTATAGCATTCCTACAAAAAGAACAAAGCTATCAACTGCTATGAATTGAATACTCAATAGCCCAAATTAAATCAACCACTAAAATGTACAACATGCTATAATGTAAGGTAAACCTCTTTATAAACAACAAAGGAGTACACTACTGAGAATCAATAGCCAAAACACTATTATAAAAAAATATCAACCTAGAAAGACCCAAAAACGTATCTCAACCAGCATAACATTATTTTGAAATAAATATTATACATATATATTATTTTTTACATAAGCCCAAAAAGACTAAAAACTAGAATTTCAAATAAGACTGATGAATAAAAATATTTATATTTATTTATATAAAAATATGAATCCCATCAACCACAAACCTCAAATAACTCAAAAGGGGTCATGTAAAAAATAATTGCAACACTTAAAAAACATTTTAATAAATATCAACCACAAAAAACATTATTTCACAATATATAACATTTCCCACCCAGAGCAAACAACTTTAGTATTACTCACTGTTCCTTAGCAGCAGATTCTCTGCGAAACATCCATGTAATAAAAAGCATAATCCACCAAAAATGGAAAAAGAAACTCCAGAAAGCCCAAACAAATATGCAACAATAAATTAATCTGATAGACGTTCATCAAAGCAGTCCTCATGGACCATAAAAACACAAGTATTTTTAAAAAAGAAGCGCTCATTGAAAATCGATAACAGAACGGAAATCAAAGTAAAAAATATTGTTATGCGAGAAACTAAAGTGAATTTCCTTTAAAAAAAAAAACTAATTCCAAATACCCATAGGATACATTGGTGTTTGATAACCTGCAAAGTAAAACACAGTACTCACCCGCAAAATATAGTAACTTAAAAAATAGCATATACATCATACTAAGAGCCTGTTTCAATCTTGGCGGTCTTATTGCAGGACCGGTGCCGTGGCAGTCCCAAAAACACTGTTGAGTAGGCTGTGTTCCTACCCTCTGCATTTAGATCCAGGCAGGCTGGGCCGTTGTTGGAGTGTTGCCCACCACGGTTGCAACTCAAGTGCCACTGATGCTGTGGACTCCTCATCTGGCGATTAGTACTTCATCACCGTCAGGGCGGCTGGATTGCGGCACGCATATATAGATCTCACAGTTGAACTAGCAGGACACAGGAACCTAAAGTATTATCTTCTCTCTGTTACTTGTTCCTTTTACCAATCTTTTTTCCAGTTTTAAGTCAGTTATCAGGACAGAAAAATCCACATTTTTTAGAGGGGAATTGTCAGTCATGGTAGATTAAATCATCAGAGATGAGCCAGAATTGTTTGTAGCCGAAGTCCAATATACAATCATTTCACAAAAAAGGCAAATGCGGACCAGAATAGTTGACAGAGTGAATGCTGTAGCTGCCAATGTGTGCACACAGGAGGGTATTAGGAAGCGGTGGAATGACCTGCTGGGGAGGGTCCGTACCCTGGTCTCCCAGCACCATCTGGAGGCCAAAGACACACAAATGATGGACATAATGCAGAACAAGTCAAAACATTCACCCCCAGTCAAGAGTTCTGGGTTAAATCCATTGTTCTTTTGCTCACCATGCCATCTTAGTTTAGACCAAGCCACATGCAAATCAGTCTTGACCCTGTGCCTCATGGGAACAGTCCACCCCGAACTGCCAAGCCAGACCCTCCCTGGACCAGAAACAAGCATTCTAGGCCCTGTTTGGGGGTTTTACCCCTCATCAGCCAGGCTAGCTTGAATCCAGTGCTGTGAAACACGGGTTAACCCAAGGAGTCACTGGGACCTGGGCGAAAGGTTGCTATAAACAAGGTGGTCCCAGTTACATGCACACTTAGCTCAACTAAAACATTAGTAAATCGCATACACAAATATTCATAACAACATTGTTTTTAATCACAACGTGTATCAAAGATTCATTCATGAGAAGATACACAAGGTATATAAAATATATAAAATATATAATGCCCCGGAAAATTAGAGTAGGGAAGGGTAGTGATTGGATGGTGAAAGTAAAGAATGAGTCACAAAGAAATTAATACAAAAAGAATAATACTAACTTAACACAATGGAACAAGTAATTCGTCAATTGATTGAACGATCATGCCTCAAATAAAATCACAAATGATAAATCAGGACAGAGGCTGAACACAAAAAGGGAGTGTCGACGTTTCGACCCAAATAGATTCCAGCTTGATGTAAACCTTGCTAGAGGGTCTTCATCAGGACAGGAATTGTTGCAAATGGGGCAAAAAATTCTTAAGATTGTATAGTAATGCAGTGGTTTGGTTTGGTAGCGGAGTTTCCAGGGTGGAATTATGTATGTTTATGGAGAACGATGACAGCACATATAATAATGCTGTTATGGTCGCTATCTAGTTATATTTTCAGCCGATCGTGATGGGACCCAAAAAATGTAAATGGGCACAGGAGCTGCCGGTACGTGGGGAAAGACACACGAAGTAAAAAATTTGGCTATGATGGTCGATGATGGCGTGTGCGGGATATGGTTTCAGGGTATTTACGGTCCGTCGGCGAAGCCAAATCTTTAATAACGGGGTGCGTGATAGCTGAAATTTGACTACGGTGGATGATACACCAAACGCTGTATGGTTCCACTGCTCCTAACGTGTTAACGTGGAATACTGAAATCGTAAGCCAATTTTAATCGTGCTCCACTCATGGAAACCTCAATAACATGTCCAGTGTTATTGAGGTTTCCATGAGTGGAGCACGATTAAAATTGGCTTACGATTTCAGTATTCCACGTTAACATTCCAGATTTGGCTTCGCCGACGGACCGTAAATACCCTGATACCATATCCAGCACACGCCATCATCGTCCATCATAGCCGAATTTTTTACTTCGTGTGTCTTTCCCCACGTACCGGCAGCTCCTGTGCCCATTTCCATCTTTTGGGACCCATCACTATCGGCTGAAAATATAACTAGATAGCGACCATAACAGCATTATTATATGTGCTGTCATCGTTCTCCATAAACATACATAATTCCACCCTGGAAACTCCGCTACCAAACCAAACCACTGCATTACTATACAATCTTAAGAATTTTTTGCCCCATTTGCAACAATTCCTGTCCTGATGAAGACCCTCTAGCAAGGTTTACATCACGCCTGCATCTATTTGGGTCGAAACGTCGACACTCCCTTTTTGTGTTCAGCCTCTGTCCTGATTTATCATTTGTGATTTTATTTGAGGCATGATCGTTCAATCAATTGACGAATTACTTGTTCCATTGTGTTAAGTTAGTATTATTCTTTTTGTATTAATTTCTTTGTGACTCATTCTTTACTTTCACCATCCAATCACTACCCTTCCCTACTCTAATTTTCCGGGGCATTATATATTTTATATATTTTATATACCTTGTGTATCTTCTCATGAATGAATCTTTGATACACGTTGTGATTAAAAACAATGTTGTTATGAATATTTGTGTATGCGATTTACTAATGTTTTAGTTGAGCTAAGTGTGCATGTAACTGGGACCACCTTGTTTATAGCTAGCTTGAATCCAGTGCCACGATGAGCCCAGGATCCACGTCGGGGCATACCCAGCACATTTGGGCGAGAAAGCAAAAGACACCGAAATGATGAACGTAATGCAGAACAAATCGAAACATTCATCCCAGTCAAGAGATCTGGGTTAAGTCCTATGCTCACCATGCCACCCCAGTTAAGACCAAGCCACAGGAAAATCAGTCCTGATCCTGTGCCACATGGGAACAGTCCAGCCCGAACTGCCAATATAGGTCCTCCCTGAATCAGAAACAAGCATCCGAGGACCGGTTTCGGGGTTTCACCCCTTATCAGTCAGGCCAGCTTGAATCCAGTGGCCCAGTGTGCCCGGAAACCAGGTCTGGGCATACCTGGCGCACTTAGGGCGAGAAAGCAAAAGACACTCAAATGTTGCACGGAATGCTGAACAAATCAAAACATTCACCCCCAGTCAAGTGATCTGGGTTAAATCCATTATTCTGTTGCTCAGCATGCCACCCCAGTTTAGATCAAGCCATATGAAAATCAGTCTTGACCTTGTGCCTAATGGGAACATTCTAGCCTGAATTCTAAGTTATGTCTCTGTCAGATTGGTTGCCTGCTAGGCCTAGGAATGTTTTTACACATTCATCACCTTAATTGTGCTGTGTACATTGTTTGGTATATCTTATGCATACTGTATAACTACCATTTTTCTTTATCAGGACATCTTGTCACCTGTTGATGTAGAGTTGTTTTGCAGGATTCAAACTATCAGTATAAATCAATGCAAAACCCCTGAAAGGAATCATCATTAAATGTTCCCCTTTTAGACTGCTTTAAGTATTAGCTACAAACCTCTTACATGTAAAATCCAGACTTTTCCAATGTTGTGTTTTTCATACAAAATAAGTCCAACTGCAAGGCCACATGGGCCCACATCTGCAGCTAAGACACGGTCCACTGTACCCCACGATTAAGTCGCATGGGAAGACTCTGCTAATAGTCTGGACAAGCATAATGAAGCTGCATCATCTGGTCAGCTTGGGTGCATGGACCCACAGCTACACCTCCACATCCTGTATCCCAAGCACCAGCACCACCATCTTTTGCCCCCCAGCCCTGCCTGATGTTCTGTCACCACGAACTACTGTTCAGCCAGAACCCAGTGGGAGTGGGCACACAGGCTCAAGAGCACATGTATGTGCGTGAAAACCTGTGGGCATGGACAGTGAGGCCACTGAGATCACTATCACTCAGGCCACATTCAACCACATCTTGGATGCCAGCCAACAGTCCCAACACATGGTGGGCCAGCTCATCACCAAGCTTTGGGAGATGATGCAGGGGCAAAGGGAGCACAATCTTCAGATGGAGAAACACAACTCCAATTTGGATTTCTTGACTGGGGTGCTGTAAGACATCCTCAACCATGTGTGCAGCTCTTTCCCTGTACCATCTATCCATTTATATGGGCCAATACATCTTACCCCAGCCCAAGTACATCTACAGGAGCCACAAAAGGGGGCCCTGTCACAGGAGGAGCTATCTGCAGTTATCCCAGTCACAGCAGCTGAGGATCCCACCCAACCCTTCATCCACCGAAACGATCAGCAGGAGATGTAGGCAAGACCTCCACCACCAGTAAGAAACCCCACATCTAATTTCCTTCAGTGTGTGCCTATCATTAACTCTGTGGATCCCTGCCCCCTGCACATCTTTCACAGGACCGCCTCTGCCATCGCTCCCAAACTAGGCCACACTGTCAACTCCTCCCGCAATTCCGGCACCTGCCCTGACAAATGGAAACGCGCAGAGGTAAGACCTCTACTCACGAAACCAACAACCAACCCTACTGACCAGAAGAACTACTGGCCTATCTTTCTCCTTCCCTTCGCAGGGAAAGTCATCAAAAGACTCGTGAATGCCCAGCTCACAGCCTTCATCGAGGAAAATTGCATTCTGGACACCTCCCAATCCGGCTTCCGCAGCAACCACAGCACTGAGACTGCCCTCCTCGCTGCCACGGATGACATCCACAAGCTGCTTGATCAAGGACACACCGCAGCCCTCATCCTCCTTGCCCTCTCTGCCACCTTCGACACCGTCTCACATCGCACACTAGCCGCCAGGCTCCACAACGCGGGAATACAGGTATCCGCCCTCGACTGGATATGATCTTTCCTCTCCGGCAGAATGCAGAGGGTCAGACTCCCCCCTTTCCTCTCCGACCCACGGACATCATCTGTGGAGTACCCCAAGGAGCCTCACTAAGCCCAACACTCTTCAACATCTACATGACCGCCATCGTCAGACACCATGGGCTCAGCATCATATCTTACGCAGACGACACCCAACTCATCTTCTCCCTCACTAAGAACACAGAAATCACCAAACTCAGCTTCCAGGAAGGTATGAGAAACATGGCAACGAAACACCAAATGTCCTAGTTCTTTAGGCAATTTAATTACAAGTCTGTGAACACCACTGGTACGTCAAATAATCACCCCAGCACACCTCTAGCTCTAGAGATTGTTACGATGTCCCAGTCTATTGCCATAATAAAAGGCAGCCAAACTCTGATCAAAACATTACAGACAACACAGGACCCACATTCACCAAAAAGGACGACGAAAAAAATGTGTGAATAGCTAGGTGGCACCTCACGGGCGCACCACCAATGGGACCCCTGGTTGGTACTCACCAGGATGGCCCTGTTCTCATCATCGGTGCCACCTAGCTTTAACGTAAACGTGTCCAAGACCCCAAAAAAAGAAAGAAGACAGTGAATGGTGCAGTGAACACAAACTTATATGTGACAAGGACTAACAACGTTAAACATATAACAAAAAAGTTACTGTGCAAACAGGACAATAAACTTTTACTCGCGTTCCTTTTTTGCAAACAGTAAACACATACACATAAAAAAGAGAGATGTGAATACTACCTATCGATTCACACCCTGCTTACAGCCGACATGTTTCATTGCCTTGGTATTTATCAGGCAATTTCCTCAGGGCAAAATAAATAGCTGCCACTGTCAAAAACACTGTGCTTTGAGTGCCCTTTGGCCAGTTTTTCTCTCATACCATCCAAGAGGAAAACTTTCAACATCAGATCAAAGCCCCCATCGGTGAGCGTTATCCTATCTCCCTTCAGTTCTATGTCAGTGGAGAATAGTCGTTCGGCGTCTTCTCGGCACTGGAACCAGTGCCGAGAAGACGCCGAACGACTATTCTCCACTGACATAGAACTGAAGGGAGATAGGATCACAGTGTTTTTGGCAGTACCAACCAGGGGTCCCATTGGTGGTGCGCCCGTGAGGTAGACGTTTTGCCGCAGAAAACTGACCCTTTTTTTTGCAAAGTGCCTAGCTGTGGATTTTGGGCCCTAACTCAGCCGGCACCTAGGGAAACCTAGCAAACCAGTACATTTTTAGAAACTAGACACCTAGGGAAATCCAGGATTGGGTGTTTGTGTGGCTCTCACTAGGACTACTACCCAGAATCCCTTTATAACTGCAAACTTTGTAAAAAAAAATAAGAAATTTTCCTCAAATTTCTGTGATAGAAAGTTCTGGAATCTATGAGGCGCCACACAATTCTACCCACACAGCATTCCCCCAAGTCTCTAAATAAAAATAGTACCTCACTTGTGTGGGTAGGCCCGCCACAGGAAACAGCCCAAAATGCAACATGGACCCATCAAATATTTCCACTGAAAACTGACCCTTTTTTTGCAATGCGCCTAGCTGTGGATTTTGTACCCTAGCTCAGCCGGCACCTAGGGAAACTTAGAAAATCTGAACATTTTTATAAACTAGACACCCAGGGGAATCCAGGATGGGGTGATTTGTGTGGCTCTCAACAGGTACTACTACCCAGAAACCCTTGATAACGGCAAACTTTGTAAAAAAAATAACAAATTTTTTCACATTTCTGTGATAGAAAGTTCTGGAATCTATGAGGAGCCACAAAATTCCACCCACCCAGCATTCCCCCAAGTCTCTAGATAGAAATAGTACCTCACTTGTGTGGGTAGGCCAGCCACAGGAAACGGTCCAAAACGCAACATGAATCCATCAAATATTTCCACAGAAAACTGACCTTTTTTTGCAATGTGCCTAGCTGTGGATTTTGTACCCTAGCTCAGCCGGGACCTAGGGAAACCTAGAAAATCTGAACATTTTTACAAACTAGACACCCAGGGAAATCCAGGATGGGGTGATTTGTGTGGCTCTCACCAGATACTACTACCCAGAAACCCTTGATAACCGCAAACTTTGTAAAAAAAATAACACATTTTCTCACATTTCTGTGATAGAAAGTTCTGGAATCTATGAGGAGCCACAAAATTCCACCCACCCAGCATTCCCCCAAGTCTCTAGATAAAAATAGTACCTCACTTGTGTGGGTAGGCCAGCCACAGGAAACGCAACATGGATCCATCAAATATTTCCACAGAAAACTGACCTTTTTTTGCAATGTGCCCAGCTGTGGATTTTGAACCCTAGCTCAGGAGGCATCTAGGGAAACCTATAAAAACTGTAAATTGTTAGAAACTAAACACCTAGGCTAATCTAGGATGGGTTGACTTGTGTGGCGCACACTGGGTTAAGCTACCCAAAATCCCTTGCAGACCTTAAACTTTTTTTATGCCACTAAATTCCACTCAACCAGCATTTTCTAAGTCTCCTGATAACAAAAATGGTACCTCACTTGTATGGGTAGGCCTAGCACCTGCAGCGAGGAAACAACCCAAAAGGCAACATGGACCCATCACAGTTTTCCACAGAAAACTGCCCTTTTTTTGCAATGTGCCTAGCTGTGCATTTTGAGCCCTAGCTCATCTGGCACATAGGGAATCCTAGAAAACCTGTACATTTTTTAAACTAGATACCCAGGGGAATCCAGGATGGGGTGACTTGTATGGCTCTCACCAAGTTATGTTATCTAGAATCCCTTGCAAACCTCAAACTTTCAAAAAACAAAACACATTTTGCTCACATTACTATGATGGAACGTTTTGGAACCTATAGGGAGCCACAGACTTCCACACACCCAGCATTCCTCCAAGTCTTCTGATAAAATAGTACCTCACTTGTGTGGGTGGGCCAAGTGCCTGCTACAGCAGAAGGGGGCAAAACATATTTTGGATACATTAAAATGAACTATCACAAAACAACCTGGCTTTGCAAGGGGGCACCTGTGTTTTTGGTCTCGTCTCAGTGACCATCTAGGGAAACCTAACAAACCCAGATATTTCTGAAAACTAGACGACTGACGGAGTGATGATAAAGGGGGGAGTAAATGTCCATACAGTTTGGTAATAGGCTGGGACTTAACAGGGAGATCACCAGTATAGGGGGAAGATTGAGAATTACTGAACATGCCTGGGTACAGGGTCCGAATGGGATCCGCAATCTGAAGGATGTGAGGTCCGAGCACCGGAAAGCCTCCCACCGACTGGTAGCCTTTGATTAGAGAGAATACATCAAACATCAAAACAACCTGGGGGACAAAGCCTCTAGCCTACTGGCCTCGCTCTTGAACTCTGACAGTCCCTATACTGTTATTGGGGCCCTCCTCACACCGGCGGGCAGTGTTGTGAACTCTCAAGTGGCCATTGATAAGGAATTGGAGAACTAATATTGGGTGTTTTACAAAGCCATCCAAATGTGATTGCTGAGTATCTCCACTCTATGTATTTATTTATTCATTTAGGAAGCTTATAAAGCGCACAGCTACCCCCATGACGGGGTTGTCCTTCCTCCACTTACCCCGCTACTAAGGCAGGAACTAGATGACCCTCTGACACTTAAGGAAATCAAACTGTCCATAAAGCAGATTGAGAGGGGTAAAACTCCTGGCATTGATAAGCTATCATTGAGTTTTCCACATTCCAGGTATCCCTTGCTTGGTGCTTGCTGGAGGTCTTTGTGAAGGCTAAGGAAAGACGCTGATTACCTGACAGTATGCTGGAAGCCTTAATAACAGTGTGGCTGGAACCTGGAAGGGACCCGCTGGAAGTGGCATCCTACAGCCCCTCTCTCATTGCTTAAATTTGATTATAAGGAGCTGATCAAGGCACTAGTTAATAGGATGACTCCAATGATTCATACAGTAATTCACATGGATCAGAATGGCTTCATATTGAGCAGGAACACATTACTGAACCTTTGATGGTTATTTGAGGTTGTGGACTGGGCTTAGCGGATGAACACACAGGGATTGGTGGCCTCACTAGATATAGAAAAAGCATTCAACACATTGGGATGGACGTACTTATAGGTGGTCTTAGTGAAGATGGAACTGGGTACGGAGTTTTGCTGATGGGTGCAAGTCCTCCATGAGAACACTGTTGCCATAGTACGTACAGAAAGGGGCATCTTGGAGAGCTTTGATATTTAACCCGTCACAGGGCAGGGATGCCCTCTATCTCCCCTACTGTTAGCCCAGGCTATGGGGTTTTGGACTGTATGCTGCAAGAAAGAATGCAGCTCTGGGATTATTCAGTAAGGAACTATCCCAACATAGTTTCTCTGTGTCCCAAATACCCTCATTTGTCTAAAAGCCAATTCCATCATTCCCCCTGAGGTCATGTCCATCCTGGATACGTTTGGTCACATTTCTGGACTGCAGATAAAATGTTGGAAATCATATGTATTCCCTGTGTAATGGACACCTTAAACCCTGCGATCCAGCGTTTTGCTTCATTCAATCTCATGTGGTAACAAAGCGTATGCGACAATTGCATGGGTTCGAGGCTCTAGCACTGGGACTGGAAAAAAATACATATTGCCATGGCCTGGTAGCTGTGTCAGCCCCCATCTCGATCCCAGCATGGCAGAGGGCAGAGGGACATGATCTGGTGGGCATCTGGTGAACTCTTGGTCCGAGCTCATGATGGGATGTGTAACCTCATGAAGCAATGGAATGAAAATCTGGCCAAGCTTAATGCTGTATTCGCTCCTACTAGATAGAGTGATGGGGTTTCACCATGATACCCAAAGTAGATGTCATGTGGGGCTTTGTTCTGCTGTAGTTGTGCTATAATTGGTTATTCAGGCTACGAGATTGGGGTCAAGTTGCCGGGGAGATGAGCATAGTCGATTATTTCTGATTGATCATTCTTTTTCTGTTTATTCTGATATGTGATTTTGATGATTGCCGTCACCATAGAAGTGTCTACATTGCTCCTTTACTTGTAGAAGGGATGCTGCTCAAGGCATTTGAATCAGCTTTGCATGTATGATTACATTATACTATCTGGATGTATATTGTATATCCCGCAAGAAAAGTTAATAAAAATATATGCCAAAAAACAGATGCCAATCATCATAGTAATGCTCATATGCACCAACTAATAGATGTTTCAACTTGATTTTATTTTATTTTCGTACAGGAGTCTTTATTTCGCATTGATTACTGATAAGTATGTGCAGATGTGCATTGCCCCATGTGAACTTATATGACACATTTAATTGTGTCCAATACAGGACTTCCACTAGACAAGGAAAATGTTGAGGTGATGAAAATGTAAAATGGTTAAGATTTGGGGCTGGCATTGATTTTCCTGGGAATTGTTGAGGTGAGACTTCCACATTGTCTTGTGTAATTTCTACATGTTGTCACATTGCACTTATCACAATGATGTGTTTGAAATTTTAGTTGAATGTACCATTTTAAGTCATTTCTCTGAACACACCAATAAGGTTACTTTTAGCTTAATGACGTTGAAGTTAATGATGTTTTTTTTTAGCAAGTGCCCATTTTAAATAAGGGAACTTGCCCAAAATTCAATAATACATTCTGATCATATAGGTGTGTTGCTTTATATGTCGTAAAACATCAGTACTGACATCAACACAATACATTGGTATGATATGGCTTGTGTGTGTAATTTTAAAGTGCATGTATTCTTTTCAATGTGACCAGTCAAGTCAAACGGTAACAGGTAATTGTAATGCTTACCTTCAGTTCTGACGATGACATGTGTTGATTTTGTTTGTGTCGTAGCAGCAGCAGAATAACTTGTAAGAGCGGGTCAGTGGTGGTACAGGTAGTGCAAAGGTGAGTGAAAATGAATTTCAGCCTTATATTCATTGCTTTCCACCGACTCATGTGTGGAGGTTTGACCACCAAAGTTGCCTTGACAGGAAGGCACATCGTGCCTGGCTGGGATGAGAAAGTGCCTGGGCTCCCGCCATCAACCGCTTTTCTCTGAGGCTGCCCTTAGAGCTAGCGCAAGCAAGGAGATCTTTCTAATTGACAAACCACACACCTCTAGATAGGGTGGGCGGACAACCTACCAGGCATACGCGGAATCTGACGCGGCTGCAACGACGGGCCATCACCACCAAGATTGTAATCAGCCCCTGAGTCATCAAACAGCATATAATATAATATAATACAACATAAACTAAAGATTAATTACAAGCAAACTCTACATTAACCTAGGCCAACACACTGATTAATAGAACTAAATCTATGAAAACCCCAAAACTAACACTATAATTAAAGTATAATTATTCCCCCTGTATCTAAAACTAAAAAATAAAGCATTTAAAAAGGTCTTACCTGTTCCAATGAAAAACAGCACCTTCTCACGACTTCCTTCAAGGAAAATTGACTAAAAATAGACTACAAGAGAGAAGGCAGAGGTAAAACTAAAAAGTGCCCGCTAAACGAAACAGTCAAAACTCTACCTCCCTATAGAAAACAAAGGGAATATAAGGAAATAATGTTTTAAACAAATGTAAAAATGTGTAAAAAATTATAAACATGTACAAAATGTTTGTAAAAATATGTGAAAAATGTAACGTATAACCTAAATATTAGTATTAATAAATAAATACTAAACAAGTTATGTTAAATGTATGTGTAAAAAGGTACTTGAATGAACTGTATCAATTTAAAAACAAAATGTGTAACAATGGAAAAAAAATACACAAAAAATACACAAAAATGTACAAAATACAAGACTGTTTAAATACACTTTACATTGATTATTTAATACTAAAATTGTATTAAAATATTGTTTATATATAAATATTAACATATTTTATATACGTACTATATATATATATATATATATAATTAGCCTGGGATTGTCCTTTTGCCCACCGCGATCCTTTGACTACGCAGGAACTCGCATGGACGCCTACAGGTTCATAAGAAAACTCAAATTGACAAAATTCCATCGTCTTAGACCAAATAAAAAGGCCATTACAGAATCCAATACAAATCCTACATCTCTATCAGCAGGAGATGCTCCCTCCTTTGAAGAAATTTGGGAACTGCAAAATGAACAAAATGAACTAGGGGAGACAATATCCTCTACCATGTCGAATCCAAATTTTGGGCGTAATGCATCACGAACACCGTTTAAGCCCAAATCCACCTTTAATCCAATTTCTGTTCATGACAATTTAGATATCTACTAGGACCTAATAGTGGAAGACCTTAAAAAACTTTACATCAACACAAATAAAAAGAGCCAAGCCATTGCGAGACAGAACCAGTGCTATAATTTACTAATCAAGAAATTGAGAACAAATGAGAGTTTGGTGGTGAAACAAGCGGACAAGGGGGGCAATATTGTCCTCTGGGGACGTGACCAATATCTAGCAGAAGCAGAAAAACAGCTAGGGGACACATCCTGCTACCGTAAAATTAACATTACCATGATCAGAACGGCCTGGAATGAACTCAATGGAAAACTTATTGGCTGGCGCAGCAGTGGGTTGATCACCTTAGACGAACTAAAGTTTCTAAAGAAGGAATTCCCGGTGATACCCACATTCTACCTTCTGCCGAAGGTCCACAAGGATTCCCTGGTCCCACCAGGTAGGCCAATAATATCGGCGATCGGCAGTGCGACGGAAAACCTTTCAAGGTACATTGACTATTTTTTACAGGAGTGGGTGAAAGGATTGAACTCTTATATAAGAGATACTACTGACTTTTTGTGTAAATTGTCTAAGCTTAGCTGGAAAGAGAATTACATATTGATGACACTGGACATTTGTTCTCTCTATACCTCCATAAGACATATGGATGGCCTGAAGGCAATTCAATTTTTCCTAGACAAACGTCCTTTGCATAATGCTGAACACAACAGAATGCTTATGGGGATGTTACAAATCTGTTTGCAGCAAAACTTTTTCTCCTTTGGTGGCCAGGCCTATCAACAACTCAGGGGGGTGGCTATGGGGTCTTGCTTCTCCCCTAGCTTTGCATGTCTACACATGGGGCTATGGGAGGAGCAGACCCTCATGGGACAGCACAGAACAATCGTTGAACAGAATATAGAACTGTATCTCAGATATATTGATGATCTGTTTTTTTGTCTGGAGTGGTTCAATGGAGAGTGCTGTTGAATTTGTTGCTAAACTGAATATTAATGATGTGAATTTGGAATTTACTTCAACAATAAGTAACGTCTCAGTACAGTTTCTAGATGTAGAAGTTTACATTGATAAACATAATAACAAACTAGAAACCAGACTGCATAGGAAAATCACTGCCGGCAACACGTTGTTACATGCCTCGAGCAATCATCCGCAACATTTAATACGCAGCATCCCCTATGGGGAGATGTTGCGCATTAAGCGTATGTGCAGTACTGAAAATGAATGCAAACTAGCTCAAGAGCAGTGCAGATTACGCTTTTTGGAGAGGGGTTACAGTCGAAAAGTGGTGGATGAAGCCATAACAAAAACTACTAGACTGACCCGAGAACAACTTTTAGGGAACTGTCCAGAAAATAATGACTCAGCTGAGAACCAGCCTAAAATAAATGAAAAAGTACAGTGTAGAGCCATTGTTACATACAGCCAACAACATGCTGAAATACGTAAGATCTTTTCACAAAATTCGAACTTGGTCCAAGGGGATCCCATAATAGGAGATCTAGTAAGAAATAAACCTGAGATCACCTTCAGGAAATCTCCTTCGCTAGGCAATGCTATTGTCAGTAGTACTATGGACGTTCCCAAAAAATGGTGGGAACGAATTACAGGTTTTAAGAAATGCCAGAGCTGTAAAGCCTGTAAACATGGCATAAACAAAACCCATTTTATCAGTCCTTTCCAGGATACTCCTATTGCCATCAGACAGAAACTGGGATGCAAAACCGAGTATGTAGTATATATACTACTGTGCCCTTGTGGCTTACAATATGTTGGGAGTACTCGTCTCCCCACCCACAAGCGCATCCTCCAACATCTACGAGCGATCATTGGGAAAGATCAGTCTTACCCCGTGGCCAGACACTTTGAAAAACATCACCAGAGCAATTCAGATCTTTTAAAATACTATTTGGTGGACTCTGTATTACCCTTAAGGAGGGGAGGAGATAGAGATGGGAAATTACGTCTCTTAGAAACACGCTACATCCTCGAACTAAATAGTAAACAGCCTGGGGGACTGAACTGTAGTGAGGATCTCTACACATGCCTCTGATCACCTATGGTTCTATAAACTGTCTTGCTGGCACCAGTATGTCTTAAGAGCAGAAAAATTTCCTTGTATATATGTACATTAGGCAGCCTGAATGAATCTATAATCCTATTTAATAATAGGTGGAATTTTAATGCACTGTCACTTTAACAAAGATCTTAACTAATGACCCCCAAGGAAGCACACAGTAGAATGTGGGAATTCACGTAGACTCGAGGTCATTAAATGGAGAGTTACTTACTTGTTTTATACCCACTGTGGTATTATTCTATATCGAATCAGGAATCTTATTCCCATGTGATGTATTACCACTTATATGCTCTAGGCCGCATACTTATATTTAATGTCCAAAAAATCTGAATATGCAGAAGGTAGATTTACCTATAAGAATAACAGGCCTGCTATTCTTAGTTTCCTCTATATAGAAAACTAGGGACGATGTAGTATTTGTAAATATGGTGTAAATATATGAAATTCAGAATATATTTTTTAAGGAAACAAAATTTTCTTCTTTATGAAATATTCTTATTGGGTTTTTCCCTTTTATATATATGCCTGCCTATATTCCTGAGTAATATCTGAGGAGAGCGACAAAAAGAATGTATATACACAATGAATTGTTATTTTTGATTCGAGTTTATATCTCAACTTGTAAACAATGTATCACTAGAGCACTATGCTCAAAACTCCGTTTTTTGCACTTTTGTGAATTGATGTATATCACTTTAAATTTTAGAGGATATAGTATTGACCATGTGACTTTCCACACTACTTATGTCACTTCCTTTCTTCTCTGCATGACATGTGATCAAGCCTCGGCTGAGGCGAAACGCGTCATGGCGACTGGTGGGCTGTTACTCACGAAATAAATTCACTGGAAACGAGAGCACCGAGTTTGTGGCTTTTTTCAATTTTTCGTTATCGACGGAAGCGGATGCCGAGTTGGTTACGAACTACTGTGAATAATTATATATATATATATATAAATGTAAATACATACATTAAATAAAATTGTTAAAAAATAAAAATGACAAAGTGTGTTATGTACCTTTATTATAATGAAGAATTCTAAATATAAAAAAGTGCAAAACCAACTCCTAAGTAAATTATTTTTCTGAACATCCGAGATGATAAACAAATTACATTAACTACTCCTAGTACATATTAAATCATTTTAACAAAAGTATAGCACATTAAACGGGTTACATTTACTATTCCCACTCCACTTTAAACTATATTTGGGAAGAGACTGTTCACTAAAATTGTTAAATTAACTATTCCCACTCAAACATAAACAATTTTGGAGAAGGTAGGTTTGCATTAAAGGGGTTACATTTACTCTTCCCACTCTAATCTATACCATTTTAGAGAAGGTGTTGGACACTAAGGGCTAAATGTACTAGTCCCACTCTTATCAAAACCAAATAGATGACGATAGTCCACTGAACTTCTAGTGGACTGCTGCCTTTACTGCACAGATCCACCTGGTAGCTGCTGCTGCCCCCGTCGCTGCTGCTGACCCTCCAGTCAGGAGTTCGATGCCCTCATCCTTTTTCAGGCTCCTGCCTGTGCCTCATCCCTGGTGGGATAGTGGCAGAGTGTAAACTGCTCTGCTGCTTGACTGCCCTTCTGTCTCACTTTTTCTGCTTTTCTCTGCCTCTTTTTCTTTTTTCTCCTGCTTCTGCCTTTTCATCTTGCTTTACTTTTCCTGTTTTTTTAAATTTTCGGCACCCTTGCTGCTGCGATCCCATGTATTCCTGCCTCCTCCAGTGACCCTTCTTCGTTTTCCATCTCCCAGCTGTCCAGCCCCCCTGCAGCACTACTTAATGGCGATGATGCACACTGAAAGTGCACTGACCTTCTAGTGACTGCTCCCTTAGCTGCTCAGCTCCACCTGGTAGCTGATGCTGCCCCCATAACTACTGCTGACCCTCTGGTCAGGAGTTCGAGGCACTCAGAGGCAAAAGGCAAGCCTGTCTTCACCCCTCCGCACCTGGACCGCACCCAGCACCATGGACCCTGGTTCTCGGACGTTCCACTGCTACGACGTGAGCACTTTCTTTGCCCTAAACCCACATCGCCAGCAACCTTAGGTTGCTGATGGAGACACACGGCTCCTTCTCCTGCTGGAACCTGGAGCCACACCTTCACCCGTGCCAACACACCAGGTACTCTTGCTGTCCAGCCCACCAACAGCGCACCCAACCGGCTCTACTGCATCCTCCTAAACCCGTGCTTCCTCCACAAACATGCCACAGAAATCTGGGACCTCCTCAACGCCACCTCTACCGACATCACATTCTTCACGGAAACCTGGACCAACCCGTGTTCTGGATCAGACATCACCACCGCCATCCCCAACGGCTACAAAATCGCCTGCAGGGACCCCACCGACTGGGAAAAGGCATCGCTATCATCCACAAGAACACCCTCGGGCTGACCACTTACAGAAGAGACCCAATGACAACCATGGAACACTTCCACTTCCAGAGCCAGACACACCACTACACCCCATCCATGGCACCCTTGTCTATAGGCCACCCAGCCCCCACACTCCCATCACTGATGCCATTGTAGACCTCATCCCACCCCAGGCTCTCTCAGCCATCAAATTCATCCAACTCAGAGACCTCACCTCCACCTGGACAACCCCAGCGACCAGAACATCAACTCCCTTCTGGAGAACCTCATCAACATCGAACTCAAGCAGCTAGTCACCGCACCCATCCACACAGCCAGACACCTGCTCAACCCCATCTTCTCCACCAGCGGGAACATCACCTACAGCCACACCATCAAACTTCTCTGGACCAACCATCATTGTGTGGATTTCACCTTCGCCACTCTCACTGTTCACCACCGCCCTCACTGTCCCGATAGTAGCTGAAATAAGGCCATCAAAGAACTAACTTCTCATTGACTTCCTTAGCATGACCACGCCGCCAACCTTCACAAATGGATCTCCAACTGCGCCAACACTCTGGAAGACTTCAGGAAGATACCAGGCTAGCAACACTCCAAGAAAGTCAGCTGGTTCATTCCTGCCCTCCACAAGTCCAGACGCACCTGCAGACGACTTGAGAAGAAATGCAGGACAACAAAACCCCGGAAACCCACACAACCTTCAGAACCGCCGTCAACGCACACCACCTTCTCCTCAAACCACAAAGAAAATGGCCCGCCAGGACAGAATCAATGCAAACGCACACAACAGCAAAGAACTCTTCACATCATCATAGAGTTTGCCAGGCCCAACAGAGAGACCACAGACGTCCCACCCTCCCAAGACCTCTGCAACAAACTTTGCACTCTCGTCCACCACAATATCAGGCGGATCTATGACAGCTTTGACACCCAAGACCCTTCCACAATTCCTGCCACCACCTAATGAAACCACGCCGCACCCCAACATATCGTGCTCAACTATACTGCACTCACCACAGACAACACACTCAAGACCATGAAGAGCATCCACTCAAGAGCATCATCGGATCCTTGCCTGTAACACATCTTCAATACAGCAGCCGCCTCCATCACCCCAAGCTTTGCTGCACCATAAACTGCTCCAACAAAACTGCCACCTTCCCCGATGACTCAAAACATGCCGAGATCAACCCCATGCTGAAGAAGCAATCCTCTGACCTGACAGACCTCAATAACATCAGACCCATCTCTCTCCTCCCCTTCCCAGCCAAGGTCATCAAAAGGCCATCAATGCCCAACTTTCCAAGTTCATCGAAGAAAACCACATACTTGGCACCTCCCAATCCAGCTTCCGAAAGCAACCACAGCACCGAGACCACACTCCTTGCTGCCACCGATGACATTCACTCCCTACTCGACCGGGGCGAAATCGCAGCCCTCATCCTACTGGACCCATCGCAGTCTTTCGACACCGTCTCTGACTGCACCCTAATCAAGAGATTCCACGATGCCGGCATCTTCGAAAAGGCACTGACTGGATCTCCTCCATCCTCACCGGCTGAACACAGCGAGTCAGAATACCCCAGTTCCTCTCAGAACCTACAGAGATAAGCTATGGAGTGCCCCAGGGCTCGTCCCTTAGCTCCACCCTCTTCAATGTCTACATGGCCCCTTCACAGCTATCATCAGAAACCACAGACTCAACATCGTCGCCGATGACACCCAGCTGATCCTCTCCTTCATCAACTAATCCACAGCTGCCAGAATCAACTTTCACAGCAGAATGAAGGCTGTTGTCACCTGGATAAAAGACAGCTGCCTCAACCTCAACTAGGACAAGACCGAAGTACTCATCTTGGGACCTGCCCCCTCAGCCTGGTATGACTCCTGGGAGCACGCCACACTAGGACTCCTCCCACCCCTGTGGACCATGCACATAATCTCCACATCATACTGGATTCCTCGCTCACAATGAACTGCCAAATCAAAGCAGTAACTTCATCCTACTTCCACACCTCCACCTGCTTCTAAAGACATTTCTATGGACACCCCACAGAATCCAGAAGGAAGGTCACCCACACACTCATTACCAGCAGACTTGACTAAGACAACGCACTCTATACCAGCGTCTCCCAGAAACAGCTCAGGAAACTACAGAACGTCTAAAACGCTGCATCCAGACTGGACACAATTTAAAACAAAAAATGAAACATGGTTTTTATGCATAAACAAAATTTGAAAAACAATAAAATGCATTTACAGTACATATGAAAATATTAACAAAAATAATAAATTACCTTATTCACACATAAATATAAATATGACATTTCTCATTACGGATAAAATATAGATTTGTATTTGTAAAATATAATATATTTAAAATATAAACATAAATATATCTTTTTATACTAACATCATAAATAACGCACGGTTACAATATGTTTTTAATAAATATGTACAAAGTAATCGACATTTATAAAGACATTCAATTATTCACACTTCTTTCTAAACAACGTATTCAAAATGAGATAAAAATACTTCAGAATTTCAAAAAAACTAAACAAATAAAATACAATCAATTCTGAAACATAATAATTACCCATTTTATGTGTAAATAAATTACAAAAATGTACATAAATATTTACATTTTTAAAATAAAACCATTACATATTTTAAGTTTCATTATGTTTTACATTAAGTAAAAATAATTACAAAGTTTACATTGAATATACAAAATCGTTTTTTAATTAATACACTAAGTTATTTTTAATTATCAATACAATTAATTAATAATAGCTAACTTATTTTAAAAATAAAAACAAGCATTTTAAAAATATGCGATAATTAATTTGCATATTATCAAAAATCAAACATAAAATTAAATTAAAGTATTCACATTTTGAAAATCTCCCCACCCCATCTCCTAAAAGATCAATATCCTGCTACTGTAGCACAATACCATAAAATGTGTTATACACATTAATAAGACAAAGTTAATAATTTACGTAAGTAAAAACATTATGTTATTAAACACACTACAAAAAAATTAACAAACAACTAAAATAAAACAAAATATAATAAAGTACATACAAAATAACACATAAGAGTGATATTCTCTGCAATAATATTTTACCTAATGATATTTATACAACAACATTAAAAACACCCCTTAAAACAATATCCTTACCTTTGATATTACTGCCCGCGATATTTTTGACATCCTTATATTCCTGGCTCAAGATTTTGGCATCACAATATTTTTTAGTCAATATTTTTTTTAAGCACCATTTAGCCAAGTGTAAAGGGGCAGGAACCAAAGAATTTCCTTCCAGGATCTCATATTGTATATATAATCTACTGGAAATTCACATTTTAAATTCAGTTCCTTAAACCTCTCAAATGATTAATATTCTCCTTTAAATATGTTTGAGAGTGCACAGCTGTTCTATTACATACAGTATATGTTCTGGTACATACAATTTACTTAGAGATGTCCTGGTTTTCGAAATGCACACAGATTAAGGTATGAATTCATACATACACACATACATACATACATACATACATAAAAGAAATAATTCTAAATTGAAATTAAAGAAAGCCTGAGTAATCTGTTCTCTAACATTTGCATCAATGCTTGCACTTAACAGGTTGTAGGTACCAATTTTAAAATGCTTATTCACACACCCCTTAGCTTTTTATTAAAAGAGAATATTTGCATTAAAAAAAAACTATACGAAAATGAGGATAGATTTTACGGCGGGTCCAACGTCCTTTCTGTAGTGGTTCCTCTTGATTATTTGTAGTGCAAATCTGTGTCATAAAGAAAGGACAGTGGGGCATATTATCAAGGGGGTTTATCTACGCTTTTTTGGCTTTAAAAGCCAAGAAAGCGGAGATAAAATTATCTCCCTATTACCAAGCTGTCGCTAACACCAGTTAGTGACAGCTAATAGGAGATAGCGACCATCTTGGGCCCCGCTTTGCATGTCAGTGATATTTATCACTAATGACATGCAAAGTGGGCGTGCCAAGATGTTAGCGACTGGAAACAGTCGCTAACATCGCTATCTCCTATTACCAACTTTTGGAGATATTCGCGCTAAGCACGAATATCTCCAAAAGCTAACACCTGCCCTGAGCAGTTCTTAGCCATGTTATCCAATGGGAGGTGGATAACATGGCTAAGAGCATTTGCTCGATAATGCATGAATATCGCTGACTTTTCAGCGATATTCATGCATTGCGGCCGTTTTTTATCGCATTTGCGATAAACCTTGCTAATAGCAAGGTTTATCTGCGATAACAATCGCCGATGTGCGGCGATAATTTTTGTCTCTAAATAAGTTAGAGACAAAAATTATCGCTAGTTGTTGGTAATATGCCCCAGTGTTCTATACTCAAATAAGAGGGAACCCAGGAACTGTGGTACTTTGAATGATGGACTAACATGGTGATTGTGGTAAATCCCTGCCAGTAGTTACCAGAGTCTTGACTCTGTTTAATTACTAAGAGCTCACTTATGATTCGGAAAATTGATGGTCAATATTCAGGAATCGACATAAAACTGCAGGTTTGGTTTTCCTGACCTCAATATTGTGACATAGGAGATACCTGAGCATACTTGGGGGCATATTTGTATGGATTGAATGCAGCCATATGATCATTAATATGATGCTGAAGCATTTTCTCGCCTTATTAATAAAGTGACGCTAGAGGTCTCTATCATCAGTTTTACACAGCTGGTGCCTCTATATAATGGTAGAACTGACCCAGATCACTTTGACAAGCTCTACTACTTCATGGATCACCTGCTATTGGACCTTGGAGCACCTAGGAGACCACCAACACCACAGAGGCAGCATAGGAGAAGGGAGCAGACATATCATCAGAGGATATGCCCATTACAGGCTCAAGAGGAAGTCCTTTGTCCACCTCCTTCACCAGATTGCACTAAGTCTGCAGCGAACATCCCAGTGCTGCACCAGTATCCCCACACAGGCCAAAGTACTCGCTGTCCTGCATATGCTGGCATCAGCAACTTTTCAACCCACCACAGTCAGAGTGGCAGGAGTATCCCAGCATCCTTCTCCAGGTTCCTCCCCACCATCCTGGATGTCATCATAAGTATCAAGCCCAGTAGCTCCACTATCCCAACACAGAGCAGCAACAACAGGAGAACAAGCAAAGCTTTTACTCCATTGCTGGATTCTCACATGTGTTGGGGGCAATGGACTGCACACATGTACAACATGTGTCTCCTGCGGCTACATCCCAAATCCACCAAAACAGGAAGCACACCTATTCCATGAATGTGCAGGCAATCATGGACCTTCTTGAACTTTTTATCGAAGTCCTTGCCAAGTACCTGGGCAGTGCACATGACTCCTTCATCTTCCGGTATCTTCCTACAATCAGCGTTTCCAGAATGGGACCTATTGGAATGGGCTACTGGTCGGCAAGAACACCTCAAGCACACGACAGACCACAAAGTACTCAATCATGTAGGAACTCATTGATATACCAGTCTTGGGTTGAATTCCACTGTGCATACATTATTGGTGTGGCCCCATATATTTGTCCCAAACTACATAGCAAATGTGCAAAAGATTATCTTCAAGTCACACATGTCGACACTGAATAAGCCACTGTGGCCTACATATACAAGTCTAATGGGCTGAGGAACTACCATCAATCATGATGCTCGGGTAGGGGCACATGCCCAAATAATGTCAATTTGACGATGGGAAGTATGTCTGCATGACTTTTTAAGGCCTTGTAGACTTACAGTACTGCAAACCACAACAAAGTGCATCTCTAATTCACCCAACGTTAAGGATGTATACCATGGACAATGATGACCTTCCCATCCTACACTGATGTAGATCACATAATTCTAACACACATCCTACATACAGGGACCCTGCAACAATGTGAAGGGGTGTGCCACCCAAGGGGAGGTGAAAAGAGAATTCATAAGTGCAGGTCTCTTTCCCATGTCCAATAATGTGTCGAGCATTCTGCATTACACATTGAAAGAGGGAATTGCACAGATAGTATGAAATTGGAACTGGAATCTGTCCCTTAAAACATTAGGTAATGTCAGGACAACAAGCTGACACATGAGCACTAGGGTGCAAGATTGAGGGTGGTGGTGGTGACATTACACACCATTATGTGAGTAGGTGAATGTCGAAAAACTATGTATGTGCTGTATGTAAAAAGAAATGCACATGCCATCAATTTACTTTGGATGCAGGTTAGCTCAGCCTTTCCATATTTGCCAATGTTCAGTGGAACAAAACCAACATGAGGACCTATGTGCCCAACTAATTGTGGCAAACACCCTCACATAAGAAGAAATAATTTCAATGAGGCACCAAAAACCTTTGCTGAAGCAAGGCAATCTCTGTGTACAATTTGTGTAGCACAAGTCAATCCCATGGGCAAGAGGAATGAAGATATATCATACATCTGTTAAACTGAGAAATATGGCAATATATATACACACTGCACTGGTTACCCTCAATAATGCAGCATCACATGACAAAACATATACACACATTACATTCAATGTACACAAAATGTATAAATGAGGCCTGAATACGGTGTTGATGCACTGCGGGTGCTTGAGGCAGGCAGGAGACCTGACTGTGGCATAGTTCCACCTGCCCTGAGCATCCTCCTCCTTCCACAAGATGGATCCCAGCATGACCTCAAGATCAGCCCGGGGATCCAGCATGCTGCTTCCGCCCACCACCACCCTGGCCTTCTACCCCTACGGCCATCTCCACCTCCACCTCGGGGATCCCTACAGACCCAAGACCACCACCCATAAGTGCAACACCACCTGAACGCCTGGCTCAATGATGGCTAGAATTTCAAAATATGTAGTATCATTGTTCAACCCTAATCGCTTTTTATAATGTAATCTTGAGTGAATCTGAAACTGGTATATATGTTAGATGACATTATAAAAGCGATTAGGGTCGAACAATTATATTCTACACTGACCCCATTGCAAAGGTGGACCTTTGCATCCTAGGTGGAAGCACATACAATGTAATTGATAGACATCAACAACTTTTCACACGTAGCACCCATAGGAATGAGCATCAATGTGCTACTAGATTGTTTGTGCATTATACATCGTATGAACCATGAGAAATATTATCCCACACATGGTAGACTTATTTACACATAATTGACACATGTGGTAACAGTGGCAAAAGAACAACAATACCCATGTCACAGAAGACAATATTCACTGTCCATTGGAACATGAAATCCACATCATAAATCAAACATAACATTTCTATTTCACTTGCGTAAAAAAAAAGACCCTACACCTATCAGCGACAATTTCATTTGCCGCCGCATACAGAAATAAATGGCACTCCGTCACTGATACGCAATATCTACAATGTTTTCCATTGCAAGGCCTCTAGTGAAATAGAGCTAATGTGTGCTAGCGTAAAAAAAAAAAAAAGCATAGGCTCAAAACTTCCAGCATCTGCCCAGGAAACGAAGTAATGAAGTAAGGGAAGTGATGTAATGGATCTTGTATGCTGGAAACCAGGAACTGTAAAATTAATTTCACTTTCACAATCACTCACAGTTTATCACTCTGTAGAAGTGTGGTGTTTTGAGCTGGAGAGGGTTTTTTAGAGTTTACAGAGTTTGTGCGTTGTATCTGTGTCCCTGTTGTGTGCCTTTTGTCCATTTTTGTGTGTATTTTGTCATCAACTGTACCGTTAAGTGTTGGGTGTTTGTCATTTGGGATACTTTTGTATTTGGGGTATTAGGATGTTTTTGGGGGTTTAGTTAGTGTTAGGATTATAGTAAGTGGTTGGGATAATGCCGGGCCAGAGACATAGTAGGCTGATAAATTCCCAGGAGTTTGGTACTTTCCTCTGTCTGCCAAATATGTTTCAACGTGGGGGCTGTGTGATATAGGTGTACCCTGTGAAGTCCTGGAAGCTGAGGTGGCAGAGCATCAGGCAGCAGATACTGTGTGTACATGGTAATGACTGTGAGACCCCACAACTTAAGTATCGCTGGGCAGATGTTGTAGACAGGGAGGCTGACCTGCTGTAGTGTGTGGGCATTGCAGTTGGTGGACGAACATGTAAGTACATATATTTTTTGTTATGTAATGTTTAAAATGTGACCATTCTAACTTTTGGGGACCATTAAGTATGGCTCACTATGATGTATTGTGCTATATTGTCTTGCGCACATGTAAAATGGGCAAATTCCATGGGTATAGGCCAGGAGTGCAGGAGCAATATGTGCACCAGTGCCTTCTGTGAGAAAGTGTGACCCTCACTATTGTCATCATTGCCATAGGAGTGCGAAATGCGTCCCAGGGAAGCATGGAGTTGATATGCATTACCTTTCGTGTCCTAAAACTCTATGGTCATCATTAGGATGGGGGGGGGGCGGACTTTGTCCGCCCGCCATCCTGACGGAAAACTGGACCGCCCGTCATATGTGCGGCGGTCCCGTGGGGAAGATTAGGATGCGCCCGCCATACTGGCGGTCGCATCACGCATTTTTAACATTGCGGCAGGCGGTGCTTTCCGCAGCACCAGCCGCAATGGCAAAAATGCATGTTGTGCATTTGCATGCACAAAGTAGCAGGCACAGCGCAGTGCCTGTCATATTGTGCATGCAAATGCAGGGGGGTACCATAGGTAACCCCCATGTGCACCTCTCACCCCCCCAACTTCCTGGGGGCCCACAACGGGCCCCCAATTGTGAACTCTGCATGCCTTGCTGCCACAGAAAGGCTGCTCTCCGCCTGAATACTAATATGGATAGCGGTGCCTAGCAGACACCACCACCATATTAAACTCTTTTCCGGAAAAGCGGCGGACGGTCTTTTTGTCTGTCGGGGTCCATCCGCCATACTAATATGGCGAGGGGGATATGGGTGGCGGGCGTGGTAGGATGTAGGGCGGATCGCCACGTGGGTGGTGGCGATCCGCCCTACATCTTAATGGACCCCCATGTGTTTATATGGCAGGTAGTGCACAGGTGCTCCGAAGATGATATTTCCGCTGCAGCCATTTGTCATTTCCAGTTTTGATTCTGCATAATAGTATCCATGTCATACATAAACGGCCTGATTTACAAGGCCCTTGCACAGCTGCATTTCACTTCTTACAATGTATTAATATATGCAGCTGCTTTGCTAGAGCCTTGAGGAGGAGTACCATAGTGATGTGCCATTGATACTTCTTGGTATATATCCCTTAATTTGGCTAGCAGTTATGATGTCTGCCATGGCTTACCCCCCATGGCTTATACTGTTTAGCTTACCTCTATTTTTTATCTGTTGTACTAGGCTTAGGGTTTCATGGAATATATGACATGCATTCAGCAGCACTGACAGGTAGAGGACACAAGTTACTTTGCGAAGTAGTACGTATGATTATAGATGCCTGTAGCCTAATTATTAACTGTTGTTCATTTTCCAGAGGGGCTCCGGATACCTTACTTGAGTAAAGTATGTGAATTGTTAAGGAGCAGAGCATCATCCAACTCAGCTACATGTGTGCAATTAGGTAGTGATGTCGCTCAGCACGTGATTGTGCAAATGACCAACAGGTGATTCTGTAAGACTTTCACAAGTATGTATGACTCAGACAGGCTTACCAAGGTGTATCATCCAGACATGTCAACTATGTCATCAGCACACTTCCTACCTGAAAGGCTACATGGCCAATAGCCTTACATATGTACTGTGGTGTGGATGCTTATCATAATGTGTAAACCATTTTAATGATGTGCTGTACTTGTTATGTCTTGTAGCTGGACTACCCCTTACACAGACGCTGAGATGGCCAACATCAGCAACCCAAACTTTACCGGTGAATGCCTTCATCTGTGCAATAAGTGTAGTGCAAGGATTGAGTGTCATGTCAGTTATGAAGGGAGTAGACTGATTCATTGTGAATCCTACTCACAAATTGACTCCTGGAAGAAGAGGAATTGGTCATGGGAAGTTGTGGTAACATGTTGCATGTCTATCAGCATCAGACTAGTGTTGAGGAATACAAGTTGCCTATCTGCGAATGACAACATGAAAGTTGTGTGTGAAGGGAGCCATTATCTCAATGTATGTGGATGTGGGTGAACAATAGATCATGATCAGGGTGTGAATCCTACAGGGTACATGTCATCTGCACATGCCATTATATTGTGTACATGCATTTAGTGGTGGCATGGGCCACCGTAGATTCACGTCTGGTCAAATATGATTATGTTTATATGCCACTGTATGATGTGGGATACATTTACTGCCTCCATTGTTACATGTCATGCCTACGAAGTTATCTGCATAGGTAGCAATGTGTCCTGATATGGCTCCTTGCCCCCTCAATTACAAAACATTGTGACCAAAGAAATGTGCTGTCAAGACATGACACATCTGAATGAGTTAAAGGCCACTGCAGGATGCCTAAGGTACACCAATACATAGTGAATGTGAAAATGTGTAGCATTCCGTGGGTACAAAACATATGTTTTCCAATATACCCTGTATGGAAATGGTCATGATTACATCTGCCTATGGTGTCGGTATTGCACAGTCTCTCAAATGTGTTAACTTTACAATTAGGGACATCTACATCAGATATGATCGGTGTAGGTATGAGTGCAGCAATGCTTATGTTGGGTGTTGGGGCAAAAGGCTCAGATGTGATGTCAAATATGAAACTTCATTGTGTTGATACCTGTTGCTAGTCATCCTATGACTGACAAATTATGTAATATTTTCCACAGACGACATGACCCCTAAGGAACAGTACAATTTCTTTAAGTGTAAAGTGCGCTACCAACACATCAAGCAGGTTGCTTAGTCATACAGGGCCATGAAGCATTGCTACCAGACCGAAAAGGCCCGGGGCAGTGGTATGTGTTCCCCCAGGGTCCACCAACAACCAGCACTAGAAGTTTGACCAGCCATGCACAACCATCTCCAGGGTCCTCACAGGCTGCAACACCCAGCATCTAACGAAGTGGACCCTCACAGGCTTCAAAATCCAGCACCTCTAGGAGTGGAACCTCATAGGCACCGGCACCCACACAACAGTCCACAAAAGGGCCCTCCAGGTTTGAGGCCGATATGCGGGAGGTTCTGTCAAACATTAAACTGTGAATGGCAGTAGTTGAAAACAAGGTGGACCCGACCATGTCTCTTCTACAGGACATCAAGCTGGGAGTTGGACAGGGTAAATATTGGAACCCAGCCATGACTCCTCCAGCAATTTCCATCTGCTTGAGATGCAATCATATTATTAGGGTAGTCTATAGGATAGGTTAGGTTAGAGTAGTGTTAGTGTAGTGTTATGATAGTGTAAATAGAGTTTTCTTATGGGTGGGTTTGCTTGTTGTTGGATAGGATGACTTTGGGTTGGTTCGAAGGTAGAGCGGTTGCTGTGTGTATTATGGAAAAAAACAAAAGAATTCATAACAATTTTGAACGCCCCCCCAAAAAAAAATATATTTGGTTAGGTTACATGTGTAGGTACATTTTTTTCAGGTATAGTTTCTGTTGTCCTGTGTTACCATGAGACTCACATTTAATGTTTAAAATGTTGCGCTAAGTGTTTAGGTTAAGTTAAGCTAAGGTTGTGTTAACCCGTTTCTTGCGTCAAACGTTCAGCGCCAGTGCTGAACATTCTAAGAAACGGGTGGGGCCGCGTCGGTAGTTGAACGTGCGCAGCACTACGGAGGTAGTGCTCGCAACGTCCAACGGCCGACGGCAGCACTAAAGGGGTTAAGTGTAGACAGTGTAAGGTTGTGTAGGATAGGTTAGGATAGGTATTTAGCGTAGGATAGAGAGGTGTAGGTATTTTTACTTTTATATTTTCACTAAATGTACTAGTTTGATAAATACAGGTGTACGTCATGATTTACTGTGTATCAGTGATCTATTGTGCTCAGCTGAATTTCTATACTTGCACTAGTCTTAGCTTGCATTGTCTGGCAACATGTGTGAGTGGGTTACCGATCTGTGGCCAGGGATCTGTCATACAGCCCATGAATTCAAATGATCATATGGCCTTACATTGTTGACCACGGAACGCTGCATTAATTGAGGCATGATGCCAGAGGCTCCTTCTGTAGTCATATAAAAAATCAATGTGTGTTGTAACTGCAACGTGTGTTGTAGGGATGTTGTGCCCTATGACTTCTGCACATATAGTTGGTATGCAGACTGGTACACTGATGGCTTCCTCGTAACCTATTACACTTGATACGTGTACTTGTCAACCCAATGTTTTATTCTTTGCTTGTAACCATGGATAAACATGATACCAGTGGGGTGACTGATCTTACCATTTATATTGACTGCATGACACCAGTTGCACATTATTGTAACCACCTTGAGTATGCACTTGATGATCATCCGACTATAGGTGCTTCCAACATTTGTCGAACTCTCACTGCCTAGCATTGTCCCAGACTCTGCTGGCAAAATGATGTCCATTTTCATTGTATTGGATGTAGTGACCACACTGATTAGACAATAGTTAATCCTGTCCTGACTTATAGAGACAAAATCACACAGCTAGTACTGTTTGGTGCATTCATTTACATGTGCAATTTCGGTATGGTCTCACAGGTACAGTTCACAGGATGACAAACCCAAAAGATGTTTCAAGTCAGTAGATGTCCATACTGAGTCCTTGTAGGGAACATGTCATGGGACATGTTGAGGATTAGGAATGTACCAGTCAGGAGGATGACCGCAGTATCATTAGGGAGGATAGGCCACATGGTCAGTCCACAAATGTTCAAGGTGAACAAGGCAAAGTCAAAACAAGGACAGTGACAGCATATGTTCCCTGGCATGTTGATCAGCAGAGGCCTAAGTAGAAACTGGACATTTGACAAAGATGAATGCTACCACAGACGTTTTCTTTGGAAAGCTGTACTGTCCACATCTTCCTCCTCTGATGTGTGTTGTGTCTCCCGTGTGGGAGGTATTGCAAATGTGGCTGATAAGGGAGGCACACACACATTTGGAGTGGAAGATGTGGATACCGTGCCTGCTGAAGCATTCATCTGTGCCAAAACATGAGTCATCACTGTAGCAAGGAGAATCTTATGGTTTTGCAATACAGCAGCAACGGTGCTGTGGCAGTTAGCCATGGCAGCCATGTGGGAGTCCTGCTTCCACTCCATGGTCTCCAAGATGGTTCGGATAGCCCCCAGCTCATTGGCCACATTGCTGGTGCCACTTTGCCAGGGCAGTTGTTGATGCCTCTGCTTCATGACACCAGCAATGTCAGCAAGGGACTGCTGAAGGTCTTGGAGTGGTGAGTAGATACCTCTGATGGCAGAGAGTTATCCCTATTGAGACTGACGCACCCATGAAACCCCTCTAGGTTGGCTGCCAGGGTCTCCATCCCCACCCGCAGCCGATATGCCAAGTCACGCTGGACTCCTACTGCTGTCCATTGGAAGGTGTTCTGTGGGTATTCAGTCCAGGGGCATGGGTGTGGTGGTAGGTCGAGCCCGTTGGTTGTTAGTCAGTCTATGTTGAGGCGCCACAATGCTGCTGACCCTCCCTCTGACCGGAGATTGTGTCCCAATGGAGTTGAGAAGCTCTTGGAGGGTGCCATGGTTGATGGTTTTTAGGTTGTCATCATTGCCATCATCAGTGATGTCTGGTACAGGGTGCTGGCCGGGAGGTAAGGGTTCATCCTCGGCAATGGAATGAGTAAATACTATTGGTAATGTCTTCTATATGTTAACTGGTTTAAAGCAGTTGACAAACAAAGTGCATGAGATGACACTTTCTGTTCTCCATTGATACGTAGGCCGGCTGTTACATTAGGCTGTGGATGGCAGATTGCAGTGTATCTTCATTTCAAATGACAGGATCTCAGCATTGTGATCAGTACCCCTGTGTGCCTACTCTGAGTGGATGGGGCCTGTTCTAGTAGTCAGAATCTAATTACTGACGTTCATGCCATTTCAACATGTGCAGAGCTGATCATCTGAAAGGTGTCAGACATATATTTGATTTGTTCCACTCACTTGTATGTGTCCATTCACCCCTCTGTCTGTTTAAAATAAGGTCCTGGCAGCCTATTTTACTGCCACACAGTGATAGGACCCTGATCATGCGTTGATTCTCCAGTACCTATACCACCTACATCAAGTGTGGCAACCTCAATGACATGGCAGGCTGTTACAAGGTGACATATGTCAGCCAGCATCCCAGATGGTAATGTTGCTGGGAATGGTGACATGTACCTACCAAGGGGCATTTGCATGATGTTTTGACACACATGGGGCAGCAGGCACTTCAGCTATGTGACCCAGCGTCATTGCACATCCACAGGACAGCACCATACCCACAAGGATTATGCGCACCCTATGTGTTTGCCCTTGTGCTGGCAATGATGATGATAGGCAAGCACCAACACAGACAACCTTAAGCCAGGGGTCAAGGGTGCCTGCATTGGTGCATAGCTGTTCTTTATGCAGCAGCACAGGGGTGTGCACAGGGATAGAACATAATCCAGTGTATAAGGCCTTTCCATGCATTTGTGAAATAATGCCAGTTGGCACTGCCAATAGGTATGCATTTATGCCCTGTTTCTTTACACTTTAATTATGGCCCATGTTCCACTAGTGTACATAGGTTGCCTTCATCCAAACACCCAGTCATTTCTGTGTTGAGATGCGGTGCATTGCCAGCTGACTCATGTGAAGTCTGTGCATCCATGGCATGACAGGTGTGTGCCATATAATTTGCTCTAGGTGTGCTTGCAAGTGTCAATTTCCAAACCCCCATGTGTGGGTACTAGCCGTGGCCCACAGATTCCTCAGGTGTGTAGTTGATCCTGTAAAATACCATTTGTATGCTACAGCCTAGGTTGATGTGCAATGTGTCCTCACACTATACAAAACTCTGTTAAAAAATACTGCAAGAATGCACCATATGTTGCAGATACAACACATTGATGCTCCTACAGTGTGAATTAGGATAGGCCAGCTGTAAAAGTTGTCCTATGCAAACGTGATCAAAATACCCACTAGCCTTTCTTTAATGTAATATCTAAGCATTGGATGACCAAGTGGCTACCATTGGACCTGCAGACAGTATAGCAGAGCGCTGAGACATAGGTGCCTGAACTGGACAATCATAGGTATGTTCCCCCACTGTCCCTTGTTCTTACTTATCCTATTGTTGATGAAGTCAGTCATAGTCAGCACTGTCCTGTCCTGCTACTCCAACCACTGAATTCTCACGGATAACTGCGGACACTAGCTCCTCCAAGGGATCGAGCTCCTCCTGGGGTGCTGGACTGCCACCTCCAATCTGCAATGCTACCTGTAGATTGGTTGCCAGTTTCTGCTTAGTTTTGTGCTTGGCATCATGCCAGCTCTTTTTACAGTCCATCACTGTCCTCTTGAATTCAGCTATGCAGTTCACCTTGTCCACTATTGTTAGACCTGGCACCATTGCTGTGGGTCTCCTTTCCATTTTTTTATTTTGCCTCCTGTGTTTTTGCAGGTCTAGATGCTTTGGGCACTTTGCCACTGTTATTTAGTGCCAAAGTGCAAGTGCTCCCTATAGTAAAGTATTGTGATTGATTAGTGACTCCATGATTGGCCTATTTGGTTTACTTGTCAGACCCTAGTACAGTGCACTGCATGTGCCAGGGCCTGGAAATCAAATGCTGCTGGTTGGCTTGCAGCACTGGTTGTGCCACCTACCGGAACAGCTTGTAAGCTATGGCTCAGGCCTGCCATTGCAGGGTCTGTGTGCAGCCTGGAGCTGCCATGTTGACTTGGCAAGTGCCGCTCCTTGCCAGTCTTTTAACCATCCCTTTTCTACATGTTAGTCACCCCTAAGGTAGGCCCAAGGTACCCCCATGGGCAGGGTGCATTGTATGTAAAAGTTAGGACATGCCCTGATGTGTGTGGTATGTCCTGATAATGACTTACACCTAAGCATGGGCATAAAATCCGTTCCGCTCGCGGATTTTTCGGATTTTCGGTAAATCCGCAATCCGCGAACTCTCGCGGATGTAGCGAAAATACGCAAATCCACGAGAAGCGGATTTTTTGCTTGTGTTCGCACTGCTAGCGGTCCGCGGCGCGGGCAGCAACAATCTCGCACTCGCGAAATTACAAAAATTACAATTGGGGAGGGGTGAAGGAAGTGACCCAGTCTCCAACTTCCTGTTCCTGTCCAGCAAGCTCCTCCCATTGCTTAGTCCATATCCTGGCCACTTTGAATTCGATCTTGACTGGGAAGGATTACTTTTTGTGGATGCTGCTGGAGATTTGGCTTTGAGGCCTTTTGGATTACTTTTGGATTCGAAATTTGATTTCACAAGTAAGTTGATAAGTTGATGTTGTTTGTTTGTGGTGATTTTTGTGTGTGTTTTTCGACTTTTTGGGATGGGGTTGGGGGCTGGCTATGTTGGTGGGAGGCCATTTTGAGGCATGGTCCTGCAGGTCCTGGCCATGTGGATGGGGTCAAGCTCTGATTTCTTTCATTATGCCCAGGGGGCCTAGAACTCCCGCGGATTACCCGAAAATCGGATAAAAAAAAAAAATATTTGCCTGTGTTCGCACTGCTCGCGTCCCGCGCAGCAACAATCTCGCACTCGCGAAATTGTAAAAATTACAATTCTGCACATGAATTGAAAACTACCTGGCTTAGTTATGGGTGCATGCATGATACAACTGTTTTGTTGAATTTTAACATGATTCTGGCCAGGGCATGGATGGCATTGGATTGTGGTGATTTTTGTGTGTTTTACGACTTTTTGGGGTGGTGTTGGGGGCTTGCTATGTGGGTGGGGGCCATTTTATTGCCTGGTCCCGTGTGGGTGGGGGTCTAGGGGCCATTTTTAAGCCAGTTTGTGTGCTTTGTGCCATAGGCCTGCACCCAGTGTGCTGTGATTTTATCATGCCCAGGGGGCCCAGAATCGGTCTGTTCGCGGATTTTGCTGGTTTTTCGCAACGTTCGCGTCGTGAAGCAACAATCTCGCACTCGCGAAATTGCAAAAATTGCAATTCTGCACCAGAAAACCACCAGCAGGCAGCATAAACCTTCTGAAACTTGATGGATGGCATTGGATTGTGGTGATTTGATTGGTGTTGTGTTTTTTGACTTTTTGGAGTAGGGGTTGGGGGCTGGCTATGTTGGTGGGGGCCATTTTGAGGCATGGTCCTGGCCATGTGGATGGGGGTCAAGCGGCCATTTTGAAGGCAGGCAGTGAGCTTTGTGCCATAGGCCTGCACCCATTTTGCCTTGCTTTCACCCATTGTGCCCAGGGGGAGTCAGTGGTACATGAAACTATAACCCTCTCTGTGTGTGCTCTCTTGGATCAATGTTAAATTCCTGTTTCCCAATAATTTAGCAATTCTTAATTTTGAAATTTCCATATTGTGTGGTGTGCACGTGTGTATTCATAAATGCCTACTTGCAAACTATTTATTGAAGCGCTACATATGCAACATATATTTACTGATGTTCCTCTGTCTTCGTTTGCTTTTAGGTGCACAAAGTCAATAACTCCGCATCATCGTGGAGCATCAGTGCCAGGAAGAAGTCCTGCTGCGGCCTGCTGTTCCGACATCTGAAGAAGATGGCTCCAAAAAGAGGAGCCCGTAGTTCCTCTTGCAAGAAAGATGTCTCTACTAAGGAGAAGAAGAAGCAAGTGGCACCACTTACCAAGGAGACTGGTGGCTCGACCACTAAATTTTTGTGGAAAAAACAAAGGCCCACCATGAGTGCCGCACAGGTAGCCTGTTTAGTGGTTCAATCACCAACGACCAGTGATGTTGGCTCATTGCAAGAAAGTAGCAGCACACCATCAACACAGGTTGTAACTCATCTCACAAGTACTATTCAACAAGCAAAGCCGCAACAACAACTGCATGGGCTACTAGTACAAGCACAAGTACATGCGCAAGGAGCTGGCCGAGAAGGAGCTGTCCGAGAAGGAGCTGTCCGAGAAGGAGCTATCCGAGAAGGAGCTGTCCGAGAAGGAGCTGGCCGAGAAGGAGCTGGTCGAGAAGGAGCTGGTCGAGAAGGAGCTGGTCGAGAAGAAGCTGGCCGAGAAGGAGAAGGCCGAGTAGGAGAAGGCCGAGAAGGAGAGGTCCATGGAGAGTTGCAAGTAGAGGTCAGTGAAGAGGCCAATGTAGCGGCGCATGGAGCGGTGCAAGTGTCCACAATGGTTGTTCTTCCAGAAGTAGGGGCACAGGAGGAAATTGACTTTGGAGCCGGGGTATCATGTCAGGAAGACGAAGGCACTCCTCCTGATGATTCATTTTCTCCCAGCTCCCCAGCAAGGAAAAGATCAAGGAGTGTGTGTAGAAGTTCCTCTTCAAGCCCCGCTCTATCAGATGATCTGGATCTAGATTGGCAACCATCTCCGACGTCTGAGAGGGAGGCACACCATGAGCTGCGAAAGGTATCAAATGTTAAAAGGAAGGGCCCCGGAAAGCTCATACTTATGGATCCGAACGTCGGACTTGATGAAGTGGTGCATTCTGATGTTGTTGAACAGGATGACAGCAATGACCTAGTCATCACACACGTCATTCCAGCCACACCGGCCATGCAGCAGACAGACATTTATACCCTATCCCGACGTCAAGCTGAGCGTGACCCTGGCGACGTGGCACTGGTAGCACCACCAACGCAGTCAAGTAGTACAACAAGTTCAACAAAACCTACAGCTCCCATATTTTCTCCCCAGAGGGGGACTCCATCCAGCTCGACTCCCTCAAGTAGGGTTGCTGCAATAATTGCACAACCCAGTAGATGTCTGCAAGGCTCATCCACCACTGCTTCATCTGGCATTGGCAGTATCATCTTGTGCGGCAAAACCAGAAGTTTCCAGTCCCCAGTTTGGAACTTTTTTGGTGTCCATGCAAAGTATGATAACATAGCCGTTTGTTGCATTTGTAAGACTAGAGTTAGCCGTGGTAAGACTGGTACCAACTATGGAACCGGAGGCCAGATAGGTCATCTTAATAGAAGGCACGCTGTCGTATGGTTTGCGCACCTAGCAAACATCAAGGGAAAGCAATCCCAAAGGGCAAGTGGCCAAAATATACCCATACTAGGTGTTTCATCTGAAGATGACGGGGAGGTAGAAGAAGCGTCAGACATTTGTCCGGTTGCACCCAGTAGCCCTGGCAGCACCACACCCTCCGGAACACATAGGAGGCACACTGAGAGTCTGGGAGACACACCAATGCGGAAAATGTCAACACTGAGCAGAAGTGGGTCGAAGACGGCATCAGCATCATCCAGTAAATTTGTCCAGCGCACCATTACAAACATGTTCTCCTCAGATGCACAATTTCAACGCAACCACCCAATTGTACGCCTGTATAACACTAAGCTGGCTAAAATGCTAGCGGTGGACCTTCTCCCTTTTTCGTTTGTCGAAGGTGTGGGTTTTATTGAACTCGTGGCAACACTGGCCCCTAAATGGAAGGTTCCTAGCCGGTTCTATTTTGCCAGGGTTGCTGTTCCAGCACTACATAAAGAGGTGCTTGAGTTGGTTGGGGCAGCTTTGCAGAAGAGTGCTGTTCACACTATACACCTGACAACAGACATGTGCACCAGTTGCCAAGCCCTTGATTACATGTGCATCACTGCACACTGGGTCTCTTTTTCAGGGGTTGCAAAACAGATAAATGCAGGTGGTGACTTGGTCGAGATTTTTAAGGGTGCTCGTAAACATGCAACATTAGCCATGTTTGGCATGGAGAAAACTCATACTGCAGCCAACATTTTGGATGACTTTAACAAAAAGGTCTCGCAATGGCTGCCCCCAAGAAATTGCAAGGTTGGTTATGTTTCTACTGATAATGGCAGCAATGTAGTTAAGGCCATGGAGAATGGTTACTATTTCAGAGTGCCGTGTTTGGCGCACTGTATGAACCTTGTCATGCAAAAGTTCTTGAAAAAAGAACTTGCAGTCGACAAAATACTGACCATCTGCAGAAGAATATGCACACATTTCAACCATTCTTTTAAGGCCCGGAAGGAGCTGAGGCGCCAGCAAAATGTACGTAGAATGCCAGTGAAAGCACTTATCCAGGAGGTGGCAACACGTTGGAACTCAACCTTCTACATGCTTGAGCGTCTGCATGAACTGTTTCCAGTAGTCAATGAGTATTTCTACAACCTGGGTGGTGATACGACAGAAATGATGCTAGCGGTGGAGCAATGGCAGCTAGTTAAAAGCCTGACAGACATGCTTCGTCCTTTTGAGGTCTTCACGCGTGACGTCAGCAGGGAGGACTGTTCTTTGAGCAAAGCTATCCCTTTGTTGCTGAAGCTCGAGCACCAAGTCAAAGTGGTGTCTTCAGAATTAAAAGATGCTGGAAAGAATGAAGCATATGAGTTGGCGCAGAGATTATTACAACGCCTAGTTAGCAATAAACGGCTTGTAAATATCAAGAAACAACAGCACTACATTTGTGCTACTATTCTGGATCCACGTTACAAAAAGCCATTGTTTGGCAAAGTAATAATTCCTTTTGAAACATCAGATGTTACAGAGTACAAAGGTTGGCTAGCTCAGTCAGCCATTCATTTTGAAAGAGAGCGGAAGGAAACTGTAGGAGAAGACAGTACTACTAGTGAATCAGCAGGCCATCAGGCGTCCCAAAAAAACACTGCTGCATCTGTGCCTGTGGCAGAAGTGAGTGACTTTTCCTCTGAGCCGTTAACCACACCAGCAACCGTATCATCTGCACCAGGCCCAGGCGATATGTCTGAAGCGGATTGGCTAAGTGAGCTAGGGTTTCCTTGTCCCAGAAAGGACACAGAAGTGCAAAGTACAGGAATCCGGGAGGACATTCTTTCAATGGTGCAGGCCTATCTGGATGACTCAACAGCGGTCAATATTACTGAGGACCCATTGGCGTATTGGCATGGGAAAAGAAACATATGGCGAGAGCTCACCAACCTGGATATCAATTACTTGTCTTGCCCACTCGCAAGCGTGTCTTCAGAACGTGTTTTTAGTTCTTCTGGTGGCATTGTGACTTGCAAAAGGTCCCGCCTCTTGCCCGCAAATGTGGAGCGGCTCACCATGATAAAGATGAACCAGCACTTCATACCACCAGATTACAAAGTACGAGAATGCACGCAGGAAGAAGAGGACACCGAACTACCTGAGGAAAGTTCTCCTCAGTTACCAGAAGTACTACCGACTGAATTTGCAGAGTATGAGGACGAGTTCTGCTTCCCTGACAGCGAGTTCTGAAAATGAGTCAATTATTCATTAACTTTATATTTCGTCCTTATTCACTTTTATTCCTGTGTGTCTGTCTTTCTTTGTTTAGCAAGTGCTTCATCACATTCACAACAAAACTGTAATCACCCAATCAAACAACAAGCCCATCAGCAGAACTGTCTTGATTTTCATGCCGCAGCATTCCTCAGGTTCACAACAGTTAGTTGACAAGAACTCAGTCCTGGTCGTCTATCCTCCTCCTCCAGACTCACCCTATCCATTTCCCGTAATGCTGATGCCTGGATTCTGCACAATGAAGAAACTTACGTTGACGAGTCCCCTAAAGAGGTACTGGAAGTAGTGAGTCCTCATTTAAATACATTTTGCTAAGTGTGACTTTTTTTCCCCGAGTTGCTTTTTGGCTGTTTGGGGGGTGTCAAACTTGTTTGCGCTTGGGTTTACGGGTCTTGGCTGGGCCATTGCTGGCAAGGTCTATTAAGGGATGAAATTGGTTAGGCATTTACTTTGGAAAACATTTGGCCAATTACACGTGAACGTTTAGGCGTTATTATTGCTCGCTTGCCTGTCTTAGGGGTGCTGTCTGTGGGGCTTCTAGGTTTTCGGGGTCTGTGAGCACCGCTGCCACATTTCTAATGTTGATTGCTTTTGTTTTGCAGAAAATCTACGCCGGGAAACTCCAGTTGGGGCCCTGCTGCAGAACGCTTTAGGACAATGTGAATTCCAGGTGGAGCCAGCCCTCAAATACAAATTACAGGTAAGATAAGCGTTTGGATGGGAGGTAGTATAATGGAGTATTAGGAGAGGCGAGAGAGTGACAGTGGTACTAGTAGTAAAGTCCTAGGACTCTTGAATTAACAAACGCTGTGACAGGCATTTACTTTGGAAAACATTTGGCCAATTACACGTGAACCAACACGATGACAGTGTTCAGTAAAACGAACTTACTGCAAAACCACCACCCACCAGGCTCAAAAGTAGTAAAAAAACAGGTATGCTCAGATAAAGTTTGAAAAAGTACATTTTTATATCCCTAACAAAATAATCTCCCGCAAGACCCTCCCTAACCCCAACAAATAAATAGTCCTTCAAAAGTCCCCAAAAACCCCAACTCCCAATTCCCACCCCCCAAATGTCTCTAAAAAAGGGGCAAGGGACACTCTAGGGATGCATGGTGTTGACTTTGGTCTCCAGGGCATCATGCCTTAGGGCCAGGGCATCGTACTGCTCCCGGAGGGTGGCGTGGTCTAAGCGGAGGCCCCCCAACAAATTTTGATATTTTTTCAATTTCCGGACCTCCGCCTCCAGGTCGGACACTCTGTGGATTGCACGGCGCAAGCGAGCCTTTAGAGTACTGTGAGGGGCAGCCTTTGCTGCTCGGCGGTGGCGTCTGCCAGCACGGCTCCGTTTCGCCGGAGCACTGCGCTGACCGGCAGAACGTGGGGTCACGGAGGAGGATGCAGATGTCCCATTTGATGTACTAGACTGCGTGTCGTCCCCCTCCAGTTCCACCAGCCGCCGATATTGGGCAACAGTAGCATCCAGCCTCCGTTGCCGGGCCAGTACAGCCTGCATACTCCTTGTTGGTTTTGATGTTTTAGTATGACCAACTATATGAAGAAAGAAAGACATAATCTGTAACCAATGCTCTTTAAGAATATGATTAACACAAAATGATTCAGCAGGAAGTTGAGTCACAGTACAACTAGCAACTAGCCATCGCAGTACAAAACTATTCAGGCCAGTATCATGGGCGTCCGCAGGGAGGGGCAAGGGGGGCGCTTGCCCCCCCCTGGATCGCAGGTCCATCCAGTGCTGGCCCAGTGACAAATTACAATATGGTAATTACAGCAGGCTGGGACCGACAGACAGATAGAGGCAGAGACAGAGAGAGAGGAAGAGGAAGACAGAAGGAGAGAGAGAGAGGGAGGGAGAAAAGAGGGTGACAGAGGGAGGGTGAGGGAGGGAGACAGAGAGAGAGAGACAGCGAGGTAGAGGGAGACACAGGGAGACAGAAAGAGGGAGACAGATAGAGAAATAGAGAGGGAAACAGAGAGAGGGAGGGAGACAGAGAGAGAGGGAGGGAGACAGAGAGAGAGGGAGGGAGAGAGAGAAAGAAAGATGTGTGTAATGTGTATGCCAGGTCTGGTGGCTCAGTGGACGAAGGCATCCGCTGCAGGGGCATGAGTTCAACCTCATGGTCATAGTTTTTTTTGTTGCTCTAGATCCACCCCCCTCCCCCACTGACCCTGCCCCCTTCGGTGCGGCCCTTGGCCACAAACCACACTGTCAATTTGGCCCCGAGAGAAAGTTTGTGAGGACCCATGCGCTATAACCACATCCTCCTGATTTAGATTGTATTGTTTTTTTCTGGCATTTTTTGTTTTCCCCTCTGTTTTAATGTAGTTGCCAGGTCGTCTGCTGTGGTGCCGCACAAGATTTTTCTCTTCCCCCTATGGGGTTCTTTGTTTATTTAAGCTCTATGTCGTGTTAGATTTAAAAAAAATGTATTTAATACTTGTGCTCAATCATGTCCGGAGTAGGACTCAGGAGATGGTGATGATGTTGCACCCCCCCCCGGAAACATTTCATAGTATTTTCGTAGTTCATCCAGTGACCGTCTACTCTCTGTAGATACACATCATATGCTATCTAAGAGTCAGATAGTACCATGATCCAGCTTACCTGTACCCGCCACCACCACTGTCTGCTTCCTCACAGTCTGTTCTTGGCCCTCTTGCGCCGCCTCCTCCCCAGAGTTGTCCTCGGACTCAGAGTCGATCACCACCACCACATCCGAGCTGGCCCCGCCACCAGATGTTCCACCTACAAAGTAGATTTAAGAATGTTAGATTACACCACTCACTAGTATTTGGTCTAGGAATGAAGAAATGTGAAAACAACAGAAAAAGTAATTGACTGTCTACTCTAGTCTAAAGTAAAAATGTCCCTCCTTCCAGGGAAGGCTGTTGTCTTGCTGCACTTTTTTGTCACAATTGATGAATGCTTGCTTAATCTTAACACACACCATTTTTCTCTGAACAGACAGAAGCTGGACTTCTAAGGACAAGAGCAACATCAACTTCAAACCAGGTGAAAGCTCGGCTCAACCACAAGAAATGTGTTCCATTACTCATCAACTCAGCACCAAGCACTTTTCCATTTCCAGCTAACTTTATTTTAATATATGTGTTTACTTTTACTTTTAATAAAGCTTTTAAACTTGAATAGACTCTGTGGTTTTTGGTCCTCCAGACTAGAGTGACTGAGCGAAAGGTTTTGCAATTTTTGCAAGGAGGAGTCCGTGCCGCTGACACTACCAGGTTTATACAGTGTGCCAAACACGCCACTCTGAAATATTATTACTCTGGTCTTTGGTGTCCATAGTTCGGTTTGTGGAGAATTGTCCCTGCAACAGTAGTATTATGGATTTTGCTCCTATCTAAACACTATTTCCAAAAAATTAAATTAGGAACGCTTGGACAACAATAGGTCCTCTATATTTAAATGAAAACTTACTGGGGCCAGCAAAGGAGCACTCGCCGCCCTGGCCTGCATCCTCCTCCTTTGGAGCCACAGCATCCTCCTTTTCCGTCCGCTTGCCCCTGGGCGGACCTGACGTACAACATGAAAGAAAGAACAGAAAACATTGATGATTGCTGCTTGTCGATGTCCTTGTCAACCAAATCAAACATTTAGAAAGAACAAGAACCAACTATTTCAGCCAAAAAGAGGGCTACAAAGGAAGGACTGCACCTGAGCCTCTACTCTAGGGGCAGATTTACAAGCCCCTTGCAGCTCTTTTGCTCCGTTCTTGCAGCGCCACAACAAGAGAGGCGCCATGGTGTGGCGTATATTAACAACGTGACGCATATGGGAGATGCATCCCATTCTAAAGCCCTGCGCCATAAGGGAGCGTTCCACCCATTGTGGCGCAGGCCCAGGCCTTAACGTGGCGCATTTCCCTAGATGCATCACGTTGTACATGACTCGCAGGGATGCGCCACGTTTACGTCGCTGTGCGTAAGGTAAGGCAGCGTAAACATGGCGCAAGGGGCTTGTAAATCTGCCCCTTTGTGTCTAGCAGTTCTGTAAAGTACACTCATACATTACTCAGCCCAATTAAATGAACACAAAATAGAAAACAAATAAGCAGTGGCACCACCACAGAGAAGGAGAGCAGTGCACCTGAAATGCACAGAAGATTTTGAAATATTAATTTACCTCTCTTATCAATGTAATCGGCAGCATTATTGCTCTTTGTAAAAAAAGTTAAAGCAAACATTTGCAATATAACACACAGAGCAGGAGAAAAAACAGAGTAGTGAGTGATGAAAAAATTGCTACTACTACTCACCAAGCCCGGGGACCTCCACTCCCAGCAGGTCGAGCAGGTCGCGCTCCCGGTCCAGGATATCGGTCCAGCGGTGGGTCACCTGTTTGTAGGTGCGCTGGACCCCCGAGATGTGAAACAGGGCCCGGCACACCTGCTCCCACCGCTTCCGTCGCTCCTGGCGGTTGGTGTAGCCACCAGCGATCCTGCCGCCTGCCGCGATGGTCCTGGGGAGGCGGCGCTGTACATAGAAAACGAGTGCGCCCACCTCCTCAGGGCTGAAGATCTCCCTGGGCACCACCATTTCCGCCCTCAAACGGCCACACGGGAGCCGGGCACGGGCTGCGGGGCCCGTCTTGGGCAGCTTCACAGCTGTCTTCACCATGGTCTGGGCAGGTGTTAGCAACAAGGAGGCAAAATGAAAAATAATAAGACTAGGGAAGAAGAAAATAAAAGTTTAAAAAAGTAGTTGAATAGTAAACAAAAGTAGACTAAAACACAAAAATATAGACCTAGAAAACTAGAGGGATAGAAAAAAGTTAAATAGATCAAAAAAATATTAAAACAAGCAAAGGATGGCAGAGATATAGAGAGGATAGAAACACCATGCCCAGACACATAGGAATGAATGAAAAACAAGATGGCGGCCCGATCACGTGCGCGTAAGTAAGTTCGCACGCGATTTCTCTCGCGAACTCGTGCAAACTTGCATTCGCAAGGCGCTCATTCCGCGAGATTACACATAGCGGGCGGAAACGGAAATACGTCACGGAAACAAAATGGCGGCGCCCGTACTCAACCTTGGGGTAACTCGCACGAGTTCGCGGCTTCCACGGTCGATTTCGCACGACGCCGCGCCTCGCGAATAGGGCGAAATTACCGAAAAACGAGTTTTGCAAAAGCAAAACCAACGAGCAGGTGCAAAAGTTCGAGCTCATCATTTGTAACCATTTCCCTGTAGTGCTTCCTGAAGGGGCCCTCCAGAATCCGGTTGCCTACTTGCAACTATTGTGTGACCCTGCTCTGACAGTCACAGAATAGTTAGAAGTATGCCATTGCATCCTGTTAAAAAAAATGTACATTGCAACAAAAAGGAAAGGGAGCAGACAAGCAGGTGCCAGCCTTCATTAATGTCAGTTGGGGCAGGGCAGGTGTTGTTGTTTGCAAAACTTAAAGCACTTAGCAGGTGTGCTTTGCTTTGCCACAATAATGTACACTCACTGGTCAATCAGAGGGTGCTGTGATGACACCGAGGGTGGCATGGGTGTGCCAGCCAGAGGGTGGCATGGGTGAACCAGAGTGCCAGTGTTGACAGAGGATGGCAGTGCTTTGCTTTGCCCCAATAATGTACACTGGTGACCCAGAGGGTGCTGTGATGACACAGATGGTGACATGGGTGAGCCAGAGGGTGGCATCGGTGAACAAAGAGAGTGCCAGTGGTGACAGAGGGTGGCAGTGATGAAGAAAGCCTTGCAAACAGGCTGGGCACGTAGAAACAACAAGTTCGCAAAACTGGCGACCCGACAAGTAAGTTCGCAATTTGCGAAATTGTACAAAACCCTCGCGAACTTGCAGAAACCCGTGCGAACACACACCCCCAAAAAAATCCGCAAAATCCGCGAGAATTCGCGGATTTTGCGTACTTTCGCAATCCGCAAATTCGCAAATCCGCAAATTCGCGGATTGCGAATCCGCAAAATCCGCCCATGCTTACTTACACCCAATTTCGTTTTTCACTATTGCAAGGCCACCTGTTCCCATAGACCAGAATGGGCAGTTTGATTATAACATCTTATAATCCTAACTGACTCAGGGAACTAGGTAGAAATTCAAGTTTAGTATGCCTAAACTCAGAATGATAAAATACATCTTTTAGTGAAGTTGGTTTTAATATTCTGTGTTTGAAAATACCACTTTTAGAAAGTAGGTATTTTCTTGCCTAACCATCTAAGCCTGCCTCTGCTAGGTTGTGTATTCCATGTCTGGTTTTTGTGTGACAGGGGCCAGGGGGCTCCAGGAGACAGGGTGAGTCAGCACAAGGATGAATAGACCTATCTGCATGAGGAGTGGTGGGAGGAGTAGCACCTGGGCTTGAATAGGGCTGTGCCTGCCTTCCACAATTCTGGCTCCAACTCCTGGGGTGAGTCTGATGACCCTGGCCCACACAGACAAAGGATGAAGTTGTGCACTGGCAGAATGCACCCAGAACTGGTTTAGACTAGGTACAGACACTCTCTGCCTTCAGACCCCAGAACTTAAGATCACTTCTGTAATCAAGACGAACCACTGCTGTGGAGAAGAACCAGAGAAACTGAAGGAGAAGACTACCCCTGTGCTGTGTGCTGTTTAGGGGTTGGCCTGCAGTGGTTGCTTCATTGCCAAAGAAAGGAGAAAAAGGACTTAGTGTGCTTTCATCATCTTGAAGAAGAATCTCCAAGGGCTCGAACTGTGCTTGCCTCCTGCCTGAAGTCTTAGGGATACAAGACTTCACCCCAGCTCCCCCCTGAGTTCCCTTGCTGGGCATTGAAGAGCCTGCTGTTGTGCTGGTCCTTCTTAGACACTGTGTGTCGCTGGGAGCTGGAAGCGTGACTCAACAAAGAAGAAGCGTGTTGCCGCCGCAGCAGTTGTCGTCGCATCGCCGAGGAAGCATGCCACCGCTGTCGCCATCACATCTTTGAAGTGCGTCGCATCACCGGAGAAGAGTGCCGCCGCCGTAGAGGTCGCCGTCACATCATCGGAGAAACGTGTCTCAGGGCCTGTCACGACTCAGAAGCTCATTGAGTCGCTGCACAGCCGTCGGGCATGCACGCTTCGCATCTACGTGGTTGCACCGTAACCAAGATGCCATTTTGTTGCATCACACCGGAGTGGAAGCGCATCGGATTGCAGTAAGAAACCGGCATGTCAACTCCCCACACTGTAAGGAAGCGAACCTCAACTCCCCTGCACATCAGTAAAGAACCGACGCACAGTCTTAATTTGTCCCGGTGGTTGTCGGTGCTTAGCACCGGCACCTAATTATCAGGGCCGGGTCTACAGTAACGCATTTGTGCACATCAGTAATTTTATTTTATAATGAGTGGCACTGGCACAGAGAGCATGTGCTGCTGCTGTTTGGTCCGTAACAAGTGCTGCCTGCTGGCCTGTTACAGTATCACTGAGTTAGTAACGTTACCGTACTACTGGTTGTGTTGTGTTGATGACTGGAGGATTGATGGCAGTAAAGAACTTACTGTCTTAAATGGTGATGCAATTTCTCCTCACTGACAGCAAGACTTCCAGCCCAGCGGCAGCGGATCAGTGTTGCCGGCCCAGTGGGCGGGACACTGAGTTGGGCAGGACAGGGCTCTGCCTGGGCTGGTCTTCTTCTGCGGGGGTTGGGGCTGTGCGCAGCAGAGGCAGCGACGAGTGCGCGCAGATTTTGCAATTGAAAGTACGCATTCGCTGCTTTAATTTTGCCACGGCGCGCCCTGGCATACCCGCACGGACATGGCCGCACCTCACCACCGAGTATCTACTGGTAGTGGTTGAACTCTGCGGCCTTTCAAAGTAGTGGGAGTGGGACCTGGACGATGTTGAGGTGGACTCAGTGGAGTAGACGACGACTACTGCTGCAGAAGCACCAGGTGAGGGTGAGGCATGGCCTGGGCCCTGGGGTAGGCCGGCGGCCTAATCATCATGAATCATAATTTAAAAACATAAAGCTGCGCAGGTGAGGAAGGGCAGGCCGCAGGCGCCGTGAGTACTGTTTTTTATTGATCATTATGTTGATAGGTCTGATGAGAGGCTGTGGGACCGCGGCCCTTCCTTAGTTAATCATAATGTTGCCAGTAGTGCAGTGGTGGCTGTTGTGTTGCGCAGTTGCGGGCCAGGCCAGGCTGCCTGGATGGATTCAGTTTTGGTTCAGGGCAGGCTCAGGCTCAGCAAATATGCGGGGGATGGGGCTGTGCGAGGCAAGCAGTGTGCGCAGATTTTTTCACATTGCAATGCACACGCATTCGCTGCTTTGCCACACCCCAGCATACCCGCACTGCCTCAGGCCCATGCTCATACCCTGTCCAACACCGTCCGAGTCATCGTGGCCAGGCTAGCCAGCCGCTTTTGAAAGTAGCGGGACCTGGGCGACGTTGGTGGCCGCGTTCAGCGTGTTGAGGTCAGTGAACACTATCGGTGGCATAGGAACATGAACTACATAGAAGCTGGCATTAGAACCAAACCACCATATACAACTCCATCAGAGTCTGAGCCGAAGTCAATAACTGGGCAGAGCAGTGTCTCACCGGGATCTGTGTCTGTCCACTACTGCCCATAGATATGGATGTATCCGGTAGAATGCGGAAGTGCTTAAGTGAGACACCAGGAACCGGAAATCCTGATTACATCAGAGACTGTTATTTGTTATTAGGAAACACTGAGGGAAAACATGAACACCCAAGAAATGCATACATGCATTTACTGGCTTACCTTTTACATATTGCTACATACTACCAGGGCAGCTCCATATTAATTCTCCCTAAGTAGAGAGGGAGGTGTGCTCAATGAACGTGTGAGGTGGGATGCACATGTGGATGGGGCGTGTGAGGTGGTAGTGGCATAAAACATCTAGCACTAGTCCAGTGGCTCGGCTCCAGGATGTCTGAGGCAGGTTTTTGGTTGCCAGCCAGTGTCCCAAGATGGTGGGTTAGGGTTCCCTTACCTCTCGTAGCCCCACTCCACCACCCAACTCTCAAAGTGCCTCGTATGGATGCATTATCTTAGTAGAGGTTGGACACAAGGCTATCATGGAAATGCCAAGAGACCCTAACCACCCAGAAGAATGTTAAGTGGGAAGGATATATATAGGAAGAGGCGTTAATCTTTGCCCCTTGCGCTTGTTTTGTGCTACTTGCCGTAAAAGCGCTTCGACGTCTCGTCAGAGGCATTAACCGCTATATAATTACAAATACAAAGTACAAATGGATTGCTGAGAAGCATCTTTACACCTGTCACCTGTTGCTGTTTGTTTACCTAAATGGGTGAGCAAGTGCCCCTTCTTTGGGGTCTCAGAGCTGCCAAAGCCAAAGTAAAACCCTCTCTTCTCTAGCGACTTGTGAAAATGAACGCTCTCTTGGAGCTAAACACCTCTTGGTCCAGGCAGGGCCAGTGGTCCTCTCAGCACCAATCCATCCGGTAGAAGAATCCATCTAAAAGGGAGAACGTACCAGTGAGGCGTAAAATATAAGGGGAGGGGGGAAGCCAGGAGAGGAAGAGGGAAGACTATGGTGAGTGCAGTGCTGTGGCGAGCGGTGTGTAGGGAAGGGCTCTCTCTCTCTGTGAGTGGCTCCTGAATCCCGACAGACTCCTTCAGTCTCGCTTCTCTCCAATCTGTCGAGGAGTACAAAAAAATGACCTGACATCAGGAAGGGGGTTGAGGGAAGGTGGCGTGTCTTGTGGAAAAAGACCTGTGTGAGTAAAAAAAGACCTTTGTAGTAAAAGTCTGGCCTCTGTGAGAGGAGAAGCCTGTATGTGAATAGCACAATGATCTGAAAGTTTGTATGGGTGGATAAAAGATCAGTCAGTTGAAAATCATTCAGGATTAAGGAGAGTGTGGTTAAAGTCCTTCTGGTAAAACATCTCCTGTGTTAAAAGTAGGGCATGTATGGTATAAAGTGGCAATCAACAGTATGTACAACTGTACCATAGCATCTAATTTTTCAGATTGCAATGTGTGACATTCCAATTGTGGTTTCAATGTACTTATGAGTAACATTAAACTGCCAAATGTGTGGCACTGAGAGTCACTTTCTTGCGAATAAAATGAAGCAATTTTGTAAATGGAAAATGTTAAATATTAAATATTACAACGTTTTTAGCAATGTGAAGCTCAAAATAGATCTTGAAACGGAGGGAACATCTTAAATGGAAGGTTACTAACCTATTGCTCTTATTTTAAAATGACTTGCATATTCGCAATGCTTTAAGTTGCAAGCTGGGTTCTCTTAGCGCCACACATACGTCACATTCCCCACTGCACCATGATTAAATTCTGTTTCTCTGTTATTATACACACACATGCACATTCACATACGCACACACCCCTGATGCTTGGTAATTGGCTAGGATGCCTGTTGTATTTAGCAGACTTCTTGTTCTTTCTTGAAAGCGCATCATAGACAAACTAAAAAGATCATAAAAAAACTAAAAATAAATTTATGAAGCATGTGCACTCCATGTTGACTAATCTAGGTATTTCCCATAAATGCCAATGTTCGGGGATTGGGTTCAGGCATCCTTGTGGGTGGAGCTGGTAAAGTGGGTGTGACCTCGTACAAATATTTGAGCACCTGGACTTCATATTTTACAAATTAAGCACTGCCGACGCATCCACTCCCCTGAGTATAAGGAACAGCGTATCAACTTCTCTGCGACCCTTTTGTTTGTTTTGTGTTACGCATCCCAGGTAATTTGAGAGAAACGTGTTTCATTTACAATCTAAAGTGAATTAAGCTATTTCTACCATTTTAGAGACTTACTTTGATTACCGTATTGTGGATTGTCATTTGGGCTTGTGTTAAGTCTAGTAAAGATTACTTATTTTTCTAAACTGGTGTGGAGTCCATTTGTAGTGTTTTCAATGTATTACTGTATGTGTTCACTAATGCTTTACACACTGCCTCTGTGATAAGCCTGTCTGCTTATGCCAAGCTACCAGGGGAGTGAGCAGGGGTTATTTTGGAAGTGTACCCTCTTACCCTGACTAGAAGCAAGGGTCCCTATTTGGTCAAAGGTATCTACCTCTGACAACTAGAGACCCCCAATTCTAACAACTACAGGATGCCATATGGCCTTTTTGGTCCCCAATGACACTTTAAAGTTGACAAAGAGCTGGTGTTGATGATCCGTCACCTCCACAATAAGGATCTCATTCTCCTTCTGACTGAACCTGCATTAACTCTTCCTTTTCCCCTTGGACTCGGGCTGGTCATCCTGGCTGTTGGTGGGATTGGAGGGGGGTGTCCTGTACTGTGCTGGTTCCTGGCTTTTCCATTCTGCATTTAGGTTTTATTTTCTCCTTAGTGGCATTTTTTGAATTTTTTGTCACGCTAGGTGCAGAAATGTGACCCTTGGCCGGCTAGCACATTTTTTCTTGCCACTAATGAGCCGAACATCACTTTTTTCACTGTAGCGTGCATTTTTTAACCATGTGACGCTCGTGTTAGTGTAATTGTTATTGCCAACTAGCTATTCCTAATGGCATGTTGCACCATATTGTAAATACGGCACTATTATGGCACTAGGAATTGGCGTTCAGCAGCAGTAAAAATGTTGAAAACAGCAGAGCGCCATTTCTTGTGAATATATCCCTTGGTGTTTTATGCCTTCTCCTGGGTGCCACGTTTTCAGTTTAAACCAGTGTGAAGTATTTAATAGTCTCTCGGCAGCAGGTACTTTTTTGCTAAGAAGAATCGGCAACCTGTAGAAGTGAAAATGTCAACTGCTTTATAGAGTTGTGTCATGTGGGATAGTCTACATGTTAATGTTTTTAGGGGATGTTTTTTGAGGGGTTGACTAAACCTAGTTATCTGCCCATTCTCTTCTGCACCTTTTACATGATCGTAGGGTGCCGAGTACCACCACAGTCCGATGTGGATGCGTTCTGTACATTTTATTTTATTGTTATGTTTTGATCATTAAATGTTTTTGCCACTCTCCAGGCTCTGTTCAGCTTCATGACATCCAACGCAATTTGACCAGAAACGCATTCTTCAAGTAAGTCGAAAAGGAGAGATTTTTAAAGTCGCAACTGTTTTGTACCTTGGCTATAAGTCAATGCTGTACTTATGGATTTTCTGCTATTGATCATGTTTTCCAGTGGTACAATGTACCTTTAGCAAATACAATTCATACTGTAAGGGCACACAGCTGGCAAACGGCATGGGGGATAGCTGTGCAGACTCTATTCCCAAATCAAAAGAAGGCAACTTTAACAATATCTTCAGATAGTTAAATGGAAAATATTTTGCCATTGATTAATGAGGAACACTTGCAGTAGGGCTCTAAGAAAATACTGTAGACATTTGTATTGATTGAAAAACAGAGAAATAACATATTGTTCTCTCAATGTTCAGTAGAGCACATTGCCCAGGACTTAAATAGAGGAAGTGATTTTCTGCCTCATCAGTTTATCAGAAATGACGCTTGTCTCTTTGTCAAACTATTCAATACTAAAGCTCTAATGTGAATGCTAATCATACAAAAAGCAGAACATATCTTGAAGAACGATGTCTACAATGACATTTTATTCTGTTTATTCAAAAGGGAGACAATTCTGCAACGATCACGTGAACATATAATGCCAACTTCTCTCCACAACTAGAGCTTAGAGCCAGTGCGAAAAGGTGGTATTCAAAGGTGGTATGACCTGGCACTGACTTGGTAGGGCTTTACAACCACTGTGAGAAGAGGCGACTGCTGCACATGCTGCTGTTTCCTTCCAAGCCACACCCTAAATATATCTTCACAGTTCGTGACACAGTGGCAACACATATGCGTCATTGTTATGCTAGGATCCCAAATATACTGTAGTATTATCAAGCCCTGTATTTATTTATTTATAAAGTTTCATATAGCGCGAACACGATCCCGAGGGATATCAAAGCGCTTTACAAAGTAAGGGAGGAAAGACATAAATCCAATATTGACCACAAATAGGAATATACAACAGGAATAATCGCATATATCCCAGACAAATGCATGCATAGTTTCCAGACAAATGACACAAAGAGAATAGTACAATAAACGAGTATGTAACAGTCTAAGAAAGGGGGTATTCATCTATGATACTTAATAGAGTGGTCTGAAGCAGAGGCGGAAAGATGCTGGTGTTTCCTAGACCACAGAGTAGCTGGGAGATCCCTTGAGAGGTCTCATTGCTTATTCGTAAAATACACCAGACAATAGGCAATTCTCCCTGACCATGAAAGCTCCCCTTAGGATCTGGGATTGAGTGGCTTGAAAAGTGAGCCCCACTTCACTGCTAGCTCCTTGCACATCTACCTTAGGCAAGCTGGTCCCAGGGAGAGATGGAGAAGCATTTCAAGTATGGCAGAAGGGGGATGTGTTCAAAGAGTGGATGACAAAATCCTCCAAACAAATGAGAGAGCAATATGGGTTGCAGAGTCAGAACATAACTGACACTAATGAGTCCTCGGTCCAGACATAAAAGCAAGTGCCACACGACCCTTAACTCTTTCTGAAACAATCTAGTCAGAAAGTTCAGACGCAAAGCATCTCATCTCGAGAACCTAGAAAATGATCCAAGAAGCAGGTCACAAAAGAACCACAGATTTTAGGCTAAGCAGTAAGAAGAGCGGGGAATGTGCTTCACAGTTCAGTAATGGATATAATAATGAGAGCGTCGAAAATAGCTATTTCGCATGCCAGGGGTTAGAGTCTCGAAGTATAATTCAATACACGATGGCATCTGACACATGCTGTCTTACACGCAGTAAATACAACTAGATCCTATATTTGCTCGAGAGGATCTGGGGACAATAACGCCTTTCTAGTGGGGTTATGAGAAATTGAGAGTTTTCCTGGATGAGGTTTTTTAAGCCATAAAGGATGCACTGGGAATACAGTTACCAGAGGCCCTAGGAGGATAGATTGTGCGGTAGTTCTTGGGGAACAGCTTGTCCTCTCTTAGGAGGATACCAGTATTGGTAAACATCATGTCCTTTCAGTAAACTGGACAATCATATCTAAATGAGGCACAATGCTTACTCCATGCCTTCAAGATTGGTACCATAGACTTCTGGGCATGGGAGAAAAACACACATGCTATCAAAAATGATTTTAAACTCTTCCTGAAGAATTGGACATTGTATTATATTACTTTGTGAAAGGTTGCAGAGAAGGCATGTGCTCCAGTCCACTAAGGGTCTTACAAATTACGTGGTCAAACGACAAGCATCTGAAAACAGTGACATGGGAGAAAGTACGTGTATAATGATTGTACACCAACTGAAAAGACTTTGAAACCTTCTGGCCATTCCAGGGATCGAAGGGGTGCTCCAAGGTGGGTATAGGGACAAGTTACTCGTTGTTCTCTGAATATTTAGGCTTTGATAGTCTATATATTTTGTGATGAAAATCCTACTAAAATGTTTTGAACCATAATAACCATAACAAATGAGAACAAATAATTTCACCCAAAACTAATAATGATGCAAGTAAAGCTAAACAATGACGTCAGTTTTGATGTGAGAAATAAATTGTTCTCGATGTGTCAACATCATTTATCTGGAAGCACTACAGCAGAGGTCTCCAACGAGTAGCTTACAAGCTACCAGTATCTCATTCGCCCTGTCAAAGTGGCTGTGAGAGGGGAAACTAAGCCCAGTACCTCTTTCAGGTGTGTGCATATTAAAGTATGAAGTACTGTTCATCTCGACCATTAGAGTGGCAGCCAGCAAAATCAATGCAAGGGCCTCATGAGAACACTCTAACACACTAGGTCAGTCTTTGGGGTCAGCCATATGACCATCTGTCTCCACTTTCAATCCAGTTATGTCAAAAGTCGATTTGCCATGTTGTAGTCTCTGCTCTGTCAGTCACATCGTGTGTGAACAATAAGCAATGAAGGATGAGTGCCAGCTGTAGCCTGATCAGTAACCAATGCTGACCCACCAAGGTGTGGGACTGCAGGAGCCCAAGTGAAAATGTTTTGGTAAGGTGCATGGTCAACGGAGGAGCGAAGGAGATCAAGGAATGGATCTAGAGGTTCATCTCTGCCACAATATTGTCTCTTCATGCCGTAATAGTGGAAGTGGCATAATAATGGTCATCTTTGACATATCTTTGACACTCGTGGTCTAGTGTGGTATATTGAAATTCATCATTGATATATTTAGAGCACGACTAACCTACTTTTAGCCATACATGACAGAATGGTGGCCACTCCCAATATAATATTGACCATGACTGATATATGGTCGACAAGTTGGCTATTAAGGTTTGCATATGTGGCATATTAGTGGGACTGGTATAATGGTTGGCATTATTGCATATGGTGCTATGGTGAGCATTTATGGCCTGTGCTTGTATTATTCTGGGCTTTTGAAGCTAAATCTGTCCATGTGAGGCATTTGTACATGTGAGCACTCTATGAAAATGACAAGCTGATGTCTGGGTACTATGTATTTTCTTAAAAAGGAAAACGGATATTTTGAAGGCAAACATTATTTTACAAAAAATGCTTTCCTTCTGGAAAATTGGTTTTCCCTGATTGGAACATGGTATTTGACAGCAAATATATGCATTTCCAAAACACATTTGAAGGTGGTAATTGAAGCTGAGTTAGAGAATCTAATTTCTGTGGTTATTCCCTTTATGCCAGAGAGCACATGATGCTTGGCTGTTATTTTATTAGTCAGGTGGAGGCATATAATATTGATATGTTTTCTCTAGGCCTTTGTCCTGGCATCTGCAGTGAGGAAAATGCAACAGGCTTTGTAGTAAGAAGATTTATCCGGCCACAGCCCCCCAGCTGCACAGTATTAACATAAACACTTACAGCCTGATTCATGAAGCTAAATTGCACTCGCAAAGGGCAAGATTCTCAGAATCTTGCCTTTTGCGAGTGCAATTTTGGCATTTGGGATTCACAATCCCAAATGCAAAAATCGCTAATGAAGAATTAGCTAATATGCGAGGATTAGCATTTAAGGAATCTCTATTAGAGATTCCTTAAATGCTATTCATGACACTTTCAAAAATTGCGATTTTGCTAATTTGGGCCGCTATTTACCGAGAGGTCAGACCTCTCGGTAAATAGCAAAAACTCAGAAAAATGCTTTTAAAAGCATTTTTCTAAGTTGCATGTTGCACACACACATGTCCTTTGGACATGTGTGTGCGCAACACCTGTTCAAATGTGCATTTTAGGGGTGCTAAAGGACACCCCTGGCACCCTTAAAATCGCTATCTTATTTGCGAGTAGTAAATTGCTACTCGCAAATAAGGGATACTCCCCATTCATTCCTATGGGCCTTTTGGCCCATAGGAATGAATGGGGAGTTATTCCTTTTTTTGCGAGTAGGATATTTCTACTCGCAAATAGAGAACATGTAGGAATCGCTATTTATTTAGCAATTCCTACATGAATGCCGTTTTGCGTGTCCTCAATAGCGAGTCGCTATGATTCGCTATTAGGGCCACGCAAAACGGCCCGTACATGAATCAGGCTGTAAGTAACTGTTAATTCCAGAATCCCCCAGTCGCTCACATCCTAAGAACTGAGAATGCCTATTGCAAATCACTGAGCAACACCACATAATCCCTCCTAACCAAACAAAAGGTTCAAGTTCTAATATTCTTACAACTTTGCTAGTAATTCTAGTCTCCACTGTATGAGTACAAGAGAAAACTGAAAATTAACTAAGCATATCAGTCGATGACAACATTATTAAGTTTACTAGGTTATTAACAGTACGTCGTCCCCCATTCCAACTTCCTTCCATTCTTCCACACATTCCATTGCTATCATCTCTTTGCTCACGATCATGACAAAGATAAAACAACAAAGATTCAATAGATTGATCTGTAAAGTTTCTTTTCCACATCTAAACTTTCAAAAATGACGTCTGGATCTTTCCCATGGTTCTTTGCTCAACAATTAAAACTAGCATTTTTATCCACTCATACTGCTGAAATGCCAAACCTTACACTCACTTACTTTTTTTGAATTAGTCAAAATTTCTACGACATGCAATGGATTAGAAAACTTGCTTTGACCGTTGCAGTTTGGTAGGCATCTTAATCTTGGCTTAATCTCCTACTTTCAAATAAACTTGTGTGACTCCATGTTTGCAATCATACTATTCCTCCTACACCTTTTAGGTACGAATAAAGGGGCCCATTAGGATGGTGGACGGATGCATGACAGCTGGGCTGGAGGCAGCGGAAAATGCACCTCATCGTCCGCCAACAGCGGGCCTTCCGTCAGCCATATTAGGAAGGGGAACTGGGCACATTTACCATCCGCCGCGTACAAACATGAACCGTCGCGGGAACACACCAGACACCATGTCGGACGGAGCCAATCCAGGCTCACCGCCGCGGGAACACACCAGACACCACGTCGGACGGAGCCAATCCAGGCTCACCGCCATGAGGAATGACGTCCCGAGCGTCCGCAATATTACGATGTCGCCAACAAACCAGAACACCGCAGTGGAAACCCCTCCATCTCATAGACGGCGGAAGCACCACAACGGAGAGGGAAAGCATTGCCACGAGACCCACCGCATGGACCCGACCGGCATGGACCCAGCCCTACACACCTTCCCGGCCCTGTTCGTACTTCACTACCAGCAAGTCATGCACCGCTGTGGATGCCGCCGCAGGTACGCAAGCATGCAATACACACACACCACAGCATGCATGAACACTGGTACCTGTCCACACCAGACACCCTGGTGGGGACAGGAACACACACAAGTGCACCCACACCAGTACCAACTCAACACAATCACTCCCCGCATCAGGCACACGCCACCCACGCAGCACCACAGCCAGCCCACAGACATCGCACCGTAGCGGCGCACACGCCAGAACCCAAGTGTCCAAGATACCAGCCAGGCAGACAGGTAGGCATGGCCCGTCCACTCAGTCCACAGGGCCTCCACCCCACCACACATACATTAGGCACACCACATACACAAGGAGACATGCAGGAGCATCAACAAGTCCCCCTCCTAGGCAGCTGCACATAGGCCATCCCTCCCCCCCAACCAGCTGGACTTGCACAGAATGTTGGGGTGAACATGAACACAAGGCACCCAACCACAGGGCAATGGCAACACAATCACCAAAAGGCACCCCACATCGATGCCAAGTACACTCTGTACAATCACAAATACAACACACACATCACACATGAACATCAACCACCACAAACACACCACCAGACCATACACAAGCCACCAATGCCCACAACCAGACACACATATCAGAAGCCAGCTGCAATGGAGAGCATGCACACAGATACTAAAAAGCTAAGGGGACACTCAAGAAAAGGCATAGGGATAACACAAAGCATGTCTACAGCACATACAAGAGAAGCAACACAGCACAACACCCCAGTCTAGCAAACAACACCTGGATGGCACAGTCAAGCAATGCAAACCACAGTGAACTGTGTGCAAGAACAACTCTGGATGACAAGAAGGCAAGCCTTGCAGATTCACAAGAAGCATAGGAAGCGCAAAAAGTCAAATGCAGAAGATCAGAAGGATGCACATGAGGGCAATGCAAGCCAAAATACACTCACAGCACTGCATGCATGACAAGTAGTGGGAGAAAATAAACAGATGCACAACCACACATCACAGGGACACAAAAAGTACCTCCACAACACTAAGCAGCACACAGACAACATCACATCCTGGAAGGGTAGTAGTACCACTGTAGACACACAGACGACCAGCAATACACTTACACAAGCAAAACTCAGGAACACACAGGTGCCAACAACATCAACAGAGCCCAGTGCAGCAACAACAGTTGGACTGCATACAACCTACACGCATTTCAAACCAGGACAAGAACCTGACATAACAGCAAAGGGACAAAGAACCCACTGGCACATTGGCCCTGTGCACAGTCCTGCAACACAAACACAGTGGAATATATTAACTGAAGGTGAGGCACACACACTGGCAAGCAAAGGGAATAGGACACACAACACACAAGTGAACTGTAACTCAGAACCGAACAGGTCAACAGTGCACCACACACAAATACAAGGAGCAGCAACCCACAAAGGGGATGATACACAAACCAAGAAACAGGATAGAATGAGCACATATCAGACATACCATACTGGAGAACAAACACACACAGGTGACATCAGTGAGAGACAACACCCCCCCACCATGTCAATGGAATAGAATAGGGATGCACACTGAACACACACTGTGAGCAGACACATATCCCATCAACAACACAGACTTGCCTGTCACACACCCTGCATACTCACAGTTGCCAGCAACAAAGAGTAGGTGGACCACAACTGCAGCGAAACCAGAGCACACTGCACTACCAGAACACCCACATGTTCACCCAACCACAAAACACACAATGCAAACAGACTGTGACACAGCACCTGGCTCATACACTGCGTAGCTGCCAAATGTAGGAGCATACACACCACCACCATAAAGTCTTCCCCTCACATCCCATACCATCACAATTGCACACATACAACTTAGCACATGTGACTAGGAAGGCAGGCCATCACCAGAAGAGCATACATCCACATTGCTGTACACACATCAACAACCATCACACATACATGATGGACCCTGGACCGGCTGCCTGTCTATGATGGGGATAGAATCCCCACCTTGATAGCAACAACATCAGCTATTGACACATGTACAAATAGGGAGAGTATGCAAACTGTAGTTGGACTAACAGATCCCTCTGAGTCCGCCTGCCTCTGTCACAGAGACAAGACAAATTCTATTGCCTGTTACAATTGAAAACAAATACAGACCATTGGTCATGTGAAAGTGGTAGACAGGGCATGTGTAAATCACAAGAAATCCACAATGCACGTACACAACAAGCACGGACACTGACAAAGTACACAACATGAGTAACTGACTTTATTAAACATCACAAAGATAGCACTGTGATGTACCCAGGAGCCAGCCCAGTGGCCAGTACACATTGCAGAGCATGTCCATGAGAAGCTGCACAACCAAGGGGTAAGAAGCAGCACAGTTCCAACCAGGGCAATGAGAGAGTGCAGAGCATGTCCATGAGAAGCTGCACAGCCAAGGGACAAGAAGCAGCACAGTTCCAACCAGGGCAATGAGAGAGTGCAGAGCATGTTCATGAGAAGCTGCACAGCGAAGGGGCAAGACGCAGCACAGTTCCAACCAGGGCAATGAGAGAGTGCAGAGCATGTCCATGAGAAGCGCCACAGCCAAGGGGCAAGATGCAGCACAGTTCCCACAGAGCCAGTGGCCAGAACAGAGAAGGTACATATGAGGCAGCACAAGTGAGGGGCACATTGCATCACATTACTAACAGGGCCAGTAGCCAGAACAGAGCAGGTACATCTGAGGAAGCACAAGTCAGTGGCACATTGCATCATAACTCTAACAGGGCCAGTGGCCAGAACAGAGCAGGTACATCTGAGGCAGCACAAGTCAGTGGCACATTGCATCACATTACTAACAGGGCCAGTGGCCAGATCAGAGCAGGTACATCTGAGGCAGCACATGTGAGGGGCACATTGTATCACATTACTAACAGGGCCAGTGGCCAGAACAGAGCAGGTACATCTGAGGCAGCACAAGTCAGTGGCACATTGCATCATAACTTTAACAGGAACCAGTGGCCATGAACAGAGAAGGTACATCTGAGGCAGCACAAGTGAGGGGCACATTGCATCACATTACTAACAGGGCCGGTGGCCAGAACAGAGCAGGTACATCTGAGGCAGCTCAAGTCAGTGGCACATTGCATCATAACTCTAACAGGGCCAGTGGCCAGTACAGAAGCATGTACATCTGAGGCAGCACAAGTGAGGGGCACATTGCATCACATTACTAACAGAGCCAGTAGCCTCAACAAAGCAGGTAGATCTGAGGCAGCACAAGTCAGTGGCACATTTCATCATAACTCTAACAGGGCCAGTGGCCAGAACAGAAGCAGGTATATCTGAGGCAGCACAAGTGAGGGGCACATTGCATCACATTACTAACAGGGCCAGTAGCCAGTGGCCAGAACAGAGCAGGTAGATCTGAGGTAGCACAAGTCAGTGACACATTGCATCATAACTCTAACAGGGCCAGTGGACAGAACAGAAGTAGGTACATCTGAGGCAGCACAAGTGAGGGGCACATTGCATCACATTACTAACAGGGCCAGTGGCCAGAACAGAGCAGGTACATCTGAGGCAGCACAAGTCAGTGGCACATTGCATCATAACTCTAACAGGGCCAGTGGCCAGAACAGAAGCAGATACATCTGAGGCAGCACAAGTCAGTGGCACATTGCATCATAACTCTAACAGGGCCAGTGGCCAGAACAGAATCAGGTACATTTGAGGCAGCACAAGTGAAGGGGCACAGTACATGAACTATGTCCAGCACATCAAGGGACCCACCCATATCAAGGGACACACCCTAGACCAGGTGTGGTCTGCTAATTTAGAGATAGCTGGTCGGCGAATCTTACCCTGTTCATGGTCAGACCATCATTTTATTACCTTTTCCCTCCCCAATATTTCTGTCCCCAAAGTCTCCTCCTCAGGCCCTTTTATGGCCAAGAACTGGAGTCGAGTCGATACTAAAGAATTTATTACCTTATTAGCAGCATCTAAACCGTCGGACTTGACGTTATCTCCTCATATCCAAGCAGAGAATATTAATACCTGGCTTGATTCTGCCCGAGATATCATTGCCCCTTTGAAGACCATCAAGAATAAGAGACCCCATGATGCACAACGATGGTTTTCTGACAATCTGAAGGCAATGAAATTGGCCTTGCGGCAAAACGAACGGAAATGGCGACAGGATTATTGCCCTCACAAAAATTATCATCTTTGTGACAGCACTTAAAGACTACAAAAGCGCCATTTTGAGGACTAAATCTGAATATTTCTCCTTTAAAGTTCTGGAGTCTACAAATAAGGCGAAGGACATCTTCACTATCGTAGATGAACTTGTTAAGCCTGATCGTGTTATAGTAAAGCCTACTCCATCTCAATCTTTATGTGACTCCCTTAATACCTATTTTACTGAAAAAAGTGTAAATATTAAATCCAGTATCCCTCAGTCCTCTGCACCTCCAGATCCTTGTGGCTCATACTCCAACTCTTGCCACTTGGATGAATTTCCTCTCATTACACAAGAAGTTTTTTTCTCCTTACTTAAGAAGGTGTCCTCTGGCTCCCCTACGGACAGCTGCCCCCCTCAGATTCTTCAGGAAGTCTTTTTTCAATGTCCAGAGCCCCCGATGTCACTTCTTAATAACTCTCTCATCAATGGCATTGTCCCTAATCTGTTCAAAAGCGCAGAAGTGTACCTATTTTAAAGAAACCGGGTGCTGATCCGTCAATACCCAGCAACTTTCGCCCAATTTCATTGCTGCCCTTTTTGGGGAAAGTCTTGGAAGCCCATGTGGCCAACTGACTTAGCAGTTTTGTCGAGCAGTCACATTATCTGGATCCTCACCAGGCTGGTTTTAGACCTGAACACTCCACAGAGTCTGTTATTTTAGCAATCCTGAATGAATTACGTAGGGGGTCCGACCGCAGCTCTATGCAAGCGCTGGTACTCCTGGACCTTTCGGTGGCCTTTGACACAGTCGACCACCGACTGCTGGTCGACCGTGTCGAGAGTGCGGGGATTCAGGGCCTTCCACTGAAATGGGTCTCCTCCTTTCTTGGCGATCGATATCAAGCAGCTCGTCTAGCTGGCTTTCTCGCAGAGAAAAGGAAGTTGACGTGCGGGCTCCCTCAGGGCTCATCACTCTCTCCCCTCCTCTTTAACTTGTATATCTGTCTTTTAATTTTGTCCCTTCAAAAAAGAGAGGTGGTCATATTTATTTACGCTGACGACCTCCAGTTAGTGTTTAATGTCGACGCCTCACCTTCATCTAGGGAATGCTTCCAGTCCACCATGTTGTTTATTAGCAATTGGATGAATGCAAACCATCTGAAGCTAAAACCTGATAAAACTGAGCTGATTCTTACTGGTGGCCTAGCGAATCCTTGGAATTCCAACTTCGTGGCCGCAGTCACTTGGTTGCCCTCCCTCTCCTGTCAGCTCGGTCAAGAGCCTGGAAATTGTGATCAGCAATGACCTTACGATGAAGGCACAGATAAGTACTGTGGTCTCCGCTTGCTTTTTTCATCTTAGGAGAATCCGCAAAATAAGCAGATACTTAAACACTGAGGCCAGGATTCTAGTTATACTGGCCCTGGTTATGTCGCGTATTGATTATGCTAACTCTTTATATACTGGCATTCCAGCTTACCAATTGCGGTGGCTTCAACTAGTGCAGAACCAAGCCGCCAGGCTTGTCTGTGGCCAACTAAAATCTTGTCATGTAAAACCTCTGTTGAAAAAGCTACATTGGCTTCCAGTCACTCAACGCTGCCTTTTTAAACTCGGTTGTACTATTTATAAAGCCCTCTCTGCACGCGGTCCGGCTTTCATCTCTTCTAAAGTACGGCGCTATGTTCCGTCCCGTGACTTACGTTCAGCAAATATGAACCTGCTGACTCCTTGTCCCTACAAACGCAAAAAACAAGGAGGTTTAAGACTTTCATTTCTGGCTCCACAATTTTGGAATTCTCTTTCTCCTGAAATGCGACTGTCTACTTCATACACCCAGTTTAGAAAGTCTCTTAAAACTTGGTTATTTGTCGAGGCCTATATTTGACAGTTTATGTATTGTCACGGTAACTGATTGACCCTGCTTAGCGCCAAGAAACCGCTGATGAACGTGCGCTTTATAAATCACTTTTAACATAACATAACATAACATAACCCTAACAGGGCCAGTGGCCAAAACAGAGCAGGTACATCTGAGGCAGAACAAGTGAGGGGCACATTGTATCACATTAGTAACAGGATCAGTGGCCAGAACAGAGCAGGTACATCTGAGGCAGCACAAGTGAGGGGCACATTGCAACATAACTCTAACAGGGCCAGTGGCCAGAACAGAGCAGGTACATCTGAGGCAGCACAGGGAAACGTGTTGCATATACACTGCAATGGATAACAACACAGCCAGGGTGCCTACAATGGACAGTACAGCCAGCAATGTGAAAGAGATGTGTGTGAGGGGGACTCAAACTCACACCAGAGAATCAGGTGGACTGTGTACTATCGGAGGTGCAGACACACTGGCAGCACCTGACATAGGAGAGTGAACAACAGACACAGCGCTAGCATCTGATACATGAGAGATAGCTCCATACACAGTGGCAGTACCTGATACAGGAGAGTGAACAACAGACACCATGGAAGTATCTTCTACATGAGAGTGAACCACAGATACAGTCCTAGTATCGGAGACAGTGGAGTGAACAACAGACACAGTGCTAGTATCTAATACATGTGAGTGAACAACAGACACAGTGGCAGTACCTGATACAGGAGAGCGAACAACAGACACAGTGCTAGTATCTGGCACCTGAGAGTGGACAACAGACACAGTGCCAGTATCTGACACATGAGAGTGAACTGCATCTGATGTAGTGACATCACTGTACTGATGACCCACTGGGCTGTATGGTCCAGGAGGCTGGGTGGCACTGGGAGCTGGAGACAGCTGTACAGGAGAGACAGTATAAGGCTCAGTTCTTTGCGGTGTATGTCTATGCTTTTTGGGGATCTGTGAGCTCGGTCAGGACTTGATAGGATTGGGAAGTGGTGCTCGCTCCACAGACACACTTTCCATCAAAGGTGGATCATGTGCTGGTGGTGGTCTGCTGTCTGGGGACGTGCTGGACCCTGCTGAACGCTTGCTCTGGCCCTGCCTCCTGCCCTCAAACACCTGTGTAACAGGGGACCTCACAACACTGTACTCCTTCCTCTGCTTAACAGGGGTGGTGGTGGGAGTCGAGGTATGGGGTGAATCGATCTCTGAGACATGTGTCTCACGATCCCTCACCAACACCAGCTTCAGGGGAGGCATGGCTGATGGCTGTATGACCTCGGTGGATGTCATGTCCCTGGGAGGTGCCTTGTCCTTGGGAGGTGCCTTGTCCTTGGGAGATGCCTTGTCCTTGGGAGATGCCTTGTCATTGGGAGGTGCCTTGTCCTTGGGAGATGCCTTGTCCTTGGGCGGTGCCTTGTCCTTGCGAGGTGCCTTGTCCTTGGGAGATGCCTTGTCCTTGGGAGGTGCCTTGTTCTTGGGAGGTGCCTTGTCCTTGGGAGGTACCTTGTCCTTGGGTGGTGCCTTGTCCCTGGGAGGTGCCTTGTCCTTGGGAGATGCCCTGTCCTTGGGAGGTGCCTTGTCCTTGGGAGATGCCTTGTCCTTGGGAGGTGCCTTGTCCTTGGTATGTGCCTTGTACTTGGGAGATGCCTTGTCCCTGGGAGTGGTCATGGATGGGGGCACCAGAGTGCCCTGTGTCTCATCTGAGGGGCAGCTTACGTTGTGCCCTATGCTGCCTCTAGATTTCACAGAGGATGGTGTCTGTGGCCTGTGTTGCTTTGCCTGCTGCTTGTGTTGGCTCCGTGTGCCATATCCTGAGTGTGAGGCAGGATCGGAGAGGTCACTCTCTACTTTTACAGCCTGTGGTGTGGACGCAGGAACAGAAGCTGAACTTTGGGCATGTGACAGCTGAATGGCTGCCGTCACTTTCGAGGACAAGGACTGGACAGTCCTGTGTAAACCAGCCACATCCCCATGCATCCCCTCCATGAAAGCTACCACCTGGCCCAACTTCCTGTCGTGGTCCAGGAATGCATTTAGCATGTTAGTCTGACCCACACACAGCTGGCGCAGCAGGTCAAGTGCCTCAGCACTGAGAGCAGTTTGGCACACAGGGTCAGGTGCAGCGGTGCCTGGATCAAAGGACACTCTGCATCTCCGACTCTGGCGAGCACGGGCAGTACTTGTTGCATTTTGCGGGAGGGTGGGCCCTGTACGCTGTGTGCCGGTTGAGGGGGTCGATTTCCCACTCCCTGTGTCACCTAACAATGAAGACTCACCCCCGCTGTTGGATGACGAGGATGTTGGTGTCTCATCACGTGAGTCCTCATGGACACCACTGCCACCCTCAACGATGCTGCTCACATCTGTCTCGGTCGTATCCTGTGTTACATCAGAGCACGATGCATTGTCATCAACTGCCTCTGTTGTCTGTCTGAAACTGCCCTCATCCAATGCTGAAAGAGAGAGAGATGTGGGTACACTAAGTGCCAGAGTCCCAAACTTCATAGGCAAACTGCGGACAGACCTGAAAGTCCAAAGAACATGTCGTACCCAGCCTGTGCATCCACAACCTCCATCACCTATCCTCATTAGCACAAATTGCCTGTACATGTGAAACATGTGCGTCAAACATTCATGGCACGTTAATGCGGACCACTATGCAGGTGATGCCATGAGGCCACAGATCTGATTGCCAAGTACAGGGCCAGACACAGGAATGCATCATGTATGTCTTACTGGTGGAAAACCATGACAACTGCACACAACACAGAGTCCACTCACAAGCAATTGAAGCACACTGCCAACATCACAGAGGCAAGTACTGGCTCAGACCTGCAACCTATGTGGTCACTCATTAAGAAAATGAGCCCATACTGTAGACTCACCCCAGTTTCCTGCTGTTCCTCACTCAAACGTGCAGCCAGATCAGGATGTGTCACTTCTAGGATGCGTGCCATCAGTGGGGTCATGGTACGGTGTGCCAACCTGCCAGCACTTGGAATCACCCCCAGTGTCATCTCCGCCACGTTCCTGCTGAGCCTGGAGATGTCGTCCCACCGCTTGTGGCAGTGTGTATGTCGCCTGTTGCACACCCCCACGGCACGCACCTTGCGTGCTATGGCCCTCCATATGCCCTTACGCTGGTGAAGTTTGAGCTACGGATTTGGAAGGTAAAAGGAAGACATGTCAATGCACATTAGTCAGTCAACACAGGCACACTGTACATGTGATTCACATAAACATAGCAGGGGAACAGCAGATATGGCTGGCAGGTACATAAGCCATGAGACTTAGAGAAAAGGCATGGGAGGCACACACTAACTAGATAGCTGGGATGGGGAGTGGAACAACACATGTACCAGCAAAAAAAATATCTTCTTGGTGCCCAATGAGTGAATCAGATGTCATATCATTGTAGCAAATCAGCCTGTGAGTGAACCAGACAAACCTCACAATGTCCAGGCAGGGCTGGAGCAGACCCACATTGCCCTCAAATGCACACCACCGAACGACATGGCCCTGGTGAAAATGGATCTGTGCCATGGCCCCAACATGCAGGGACATGGACATGCAATTCCCACACCACCCCCACAGATTGTCACATGCACACAACAGACCTGAGTCAGCCCACTAATTACTAGCCTTCATATGGCATGTGCTCTGCAACACTGTGTGCCACACCCATCTCAAAGTGCGGACTGCGAATCATGAGGAACTTGGTACACATCACATCATCATGCACACAGCATGCCCAACTATGTCACACACAGCCCCTCAGCATGCCCAGACTGCAGCTGCACAGAGTAAGTGGTGCACCCCATGCCCCCTAATTTACATCACACTACACTTACCAGCACTCCAGGGGCACAGTATAGCCTCCCATACTGGTTGAGCACCCCGTCCACGAGGACATCCAGCTCCTCAGTGGTGAAGGGATGGGACCGGATCTGCACAACCCTCGACATCGCGGTGTCCAGGACACTGGCACAGCAGCACCTGATTCTGTAGGGAGCCGGCAGCAGCAGGAAGAGGTGATGGGTGCAGGCAGCACTGGCTGGAGACTGGATCTGCAGCAAAAGCAGTGGGTGTTGTACGGAGCAGGCAGCAGCAGGTAGACATGATGGGTGCAGGCAGCAGTGGCTGGAAGCAGTGGAGATGTGGTGCTTACTCCCACACATATATAGGGCCCAGAGGTAATATCAGTGGTACAGGGCAGCTGGAATTGGTGTCCCAGGTCTGCCTTATTCAAAACTCTCCAATGACTGGCCCCGCGGTGGCAGTGCACGCCTTCCGCGATTTTCAAACTTGCATTTAGCAACCGCAATGGCAGTTCCCATTGGCTGTTGAATCATGTGCAATGGTGGTGACACACCGACGCGGTCATGCGCGCGCTAACGCGATGGTGCATCTTTCAAATGCATCCAGTGTCCGGCACCGCGATGGAGGTTCACGCATACCGCGGGGGCTGGGCACGCTTTCCGCAACATTTGTATCTACACTGTGAAATGGCAAATGGTATGTTCCGCCAGGCACATAGCGGTACCCACCGCCGTTCCCCGGTTTGTGAGTGACCGCCCATGCCCATTCAGTCTAGGGGCCCGCTAGGCACATAGCGGTTCCCACCGCTGTTCCCCGGCGGTGAGTGTTTGCCCATGCCCATTCAGTCTAGGGGCCAGCCAGGCACATAGTGCTACGTTCCCCGGTGGTGAGTGACCGCCCATGTCCATTCGGTCTAGGGGCCCACCAGGCACATAGCGGTACCCACCGCCATTCACCGGCGGTGAGTGTCCACCCATGCCCATTCAGTCTAGGGGCCCGCCAAGCACATAGTGGTACCCACTGCCGTTCCTGGTTGGTGAGTGACCGCCCATGCCCATTCAGTCTAGGGGCCTACCAGGCACATAGCGGTACCCACCGCTGTTCCCCGGCGGTGAATGTCCGCCCATGACCATTCAGTCTAGGGGAACACCAGGCACATAGCGGTACCCACCGCCATTCCCCGGTGGTGAGTGACCGCCCATGCCCATTCAGTCTAGGGGCCCGCCAGGCATATAGCGGTACCCACCTCTGTTCCCAGTCGGTGAGTGTCCGCCCATGCCCATTCAGTCTAGGGGCACGCCAGGCACATAGCGTTACCCACCGCCGTTCCCAGGTTGGTGAATGTCCGCCCATGACCATTCAGTCTAGGGGCCCGCCAGGCACATAGCGGTACCCACCGCCGTTCCCCGGTGGTGAGTGACCGCCCATGCCCATTCAGTCTAGGGGCCCGCCAGGCATATAGCGGTACCCACCTCTGTTCCCAGTCGGTGAGTGTCCGCCCATGCCCATTCAGTCTAGGGGCCCGCCAGGCACATAGCGTTACCCACCGCCGTTCCCAGGTTGGTGAGTGACCGCCCATGCCTATTCAGTCTAGGGGCCCGCCAGGCATATAGCGGTACCCACCTCTGTTCCCAGTCAGTGAGTGTCTGCCCATGCCCATTCAGTCTAGGGGCCCGCCAGGCACATGGCGGTACCTACCGCCGTTCCCCGGTTGGTGAGTGACTGCCCATGCCCATTCAGTCTAGGGGCCCGCCAGGCACATAGAGGTTCCCACCGCCGTTCCCCGGAGGTGAGTGTCCGCCCATGCCCATTCAGTATAGGGGCCCACCAGGCACATAGCGGTACCCACCGCCGTTCCCCGGTTGGTGAGTGACTCACCGCCGGGTAAAGGCAGTGGCTACCGCTATCTGCATGGAGGGACATACCAACTGCCATTTCACAATATAGATTCAAAGGTTACGGAAAGTGTGCCACGCCCCCGCGGTATGCGTGAACCTCCATCGCGGTGCCGGACACTGGATGCATTTGAAAGATGCACCCTAGCGGCAGCGCATGCATGACCGCGCCGGTGTGTCCCTGCCATGGCACCCTATTCAACAGCCAATGTGAACCGCCTTCATGGAGGCTAAATGCAAGTTTCGAATTTGCGGCATGCATGCACTGCCACCGCGAGGCCAATTACTGCATGGTCAGGTACACATTCAGTGTTGGCAAGGGGATATTGGTGGCAGAGCAGAAACATGGTACCTGCCAACACATCATGCTGTGGTGAAGGGCACTGTTCAAGGGTGTCCATTGGCCATCATGATCATGCAACATGGCAAAGCAAACATTGCAAGTTTCCCACCTAGACTAGTGCTGAGTGCACATGCCAGGCCAGTGCACATCAGTGACAATGTTGTGATGTGGTGGCTCACATGTGACATGGGTTGTTGGTTAACATTTACACAGTTCAGTGTTCCCATGGACCTGCAGATTGTGCTCCATGTGAGTCTGTGCTTGGTCTGTGCAACGACATGGGATGATGTGATGGATGCACTTTGATTTTGTTGCTGTGTGATGTATGCTTGATGGATTGCCATCTCATGTGCCAATGCCCAGCCTATGCAAGTCTAGTCAGAGGTGCCTGACCTCATGGACTGTATATTTATTTATTGGCATGGTGCAGCATCTAGATTGGGGCCTGTAGGGATGCAGTTCCAAACATGAGGTGTATGTTGCACAATCAGGGCTGTCTGTGCTACATGTGGAAACGTGCATTTGTGCATACACATGGCTGTGATGTCATTGTGGGGATGTCAATGTGTGGCAAGTTTACAGATGTGCCATTGTTGTGTGCCAGGGCCAACCCACATGTAGTCTGTGGTACCATCACTGGTGATGTCAGTCATTGATGTTGCTGTGTCTGTCATGATCACAAATGTGGTACAGCTGTGCTGTGTTTACAATTGACATGTGCTCCCATCCTAGGAGGGCTCCGATTGTGCACCGTCCATACACTGTGCTGGAGGACATGGTGGCCGACGAGGTGATGCGCAGACTCCACTTGTACTGTCCCACATTGCAGATCCTGGTTGCCAAACTGGAGCCCCACCTACAGCCACGCAGGGCATCTCCCGGTGCAAAAACACCAACGGCCAAGGTGATGGCGGCACTTCACTTCTTCGCTACTGGCACATTCCAGTACTCGGTTGGTACAGCAGGGGGGATGTCCCAACCCATGTTTAGTGTGGTACTGCGTGATGTCCTGGCAGCCATGATGCTGTTTAAGGATGAATATATCAATTTTCCACGGGCAGCGGAATTGCCAGCTGTGTAGGCTGATTTCTACGCTCTGGGTCGGATTCCACATGTGGTGGGTGCCATTGATGGCACACATATTGGTCTGGTTCCACCACAGGCACGTGAACACATTTATTGTAATCGAAAGCATTACCACTCCATCAATGTGCAAGTGGTGTGCCAGGGCGATCAGATCATCTCGCATGTGTGTGCCAGATTTCCAGGCTCTGCACATGACTCCCACATCCTGCGGAGCAGCATTGTGCCCCAACTGAGGATCTGCATCCGGAACGTGCCTGGCTTGTTGGTGAGTTGGAAGTGTAAACCACTGTGGTAATGTTGTATGTGCCTGTCCACCTCTCCCATAGGTGACTGCGTATCCGAACCTCCCATGGTTGTTGAGCCCAATACGGAATCCCACTACCCCAGGCGAACAGCGATATAATATGGCACATGGCAAGACACGTCGGGTGATGGAGCACACATTCGGCCTGCTGCAGTCAAGGTTCCGCTGCCTGGACAAGACCGGAGGGGCCCTGCCTTACTCACCCGCAAAGGTCTGTAAAATCGTGGTTGCCTGCTGCAAGCTCCACAAACTGGCTCTGCGCAAGGGGATCCCCCTGATCTTGGACCCTGCAGACCAACAAGTGGCTCTGAATGCTATCCCGCCCGTGTCCAGTGATGCTGATAGTTGAGAGGAGGAAGGTGTGGACCAGAGACGTCAGCTCATCGAGCGCTACTTCCCTTGAAGGTGGGTGTCAACGTACGGTGTTGACATGGTATGTGGGAGGGGTGGTTGGTGATGATGTTGGGATGTGGGATGTGAGGGCTGCCTGTACTTGGCTCCGTGCTGGATGCCAATGTGTGTGGGACATGGTAGTCATGCACGGCTCAAGAATGGGTATGTTGTGACTGGTGCAAATTGTGGAGTGAGTAGATAGCACCGCCGTGAAGTGCGGTGTAGTGTGATGGCTGTGATGCAGTCTCCTGACATGTGTATGTTGTTCTCTTGTTCTTCCTAGGTCGCTTCATATTCACCATGAGTACAGACAGGCATTGCTCCTTGGACATGGTAAAGTTTACATCATTGTACACCCTGTGATAAAAACATGGAGTAAACATGGACATGAGTGTTTCAAGGGTGTTTATATACAATGGAGGCAGTGTGTGGGGTCGTGCATATTTACAAGATGGGGGGTGGGGATCAGTAAGTTGAAAGTCATGACGGATGAGAACGTCGTAAAGAACCAACATTGTTGTGGGAACCCAGTACAACAGATATATGCCATGGCCTGGCGGTGTGGGGGAGGATAGTCAGCAGAGTGAATCACAGGCTCAGGGTATGGTGAAGTCAGCGCTGGCTCCTCGTCTGGCGGCTGGCTGGTGCTTTGCCACTGGTTTCACATGGCTGTTTCCTCAGACGTCCCCTCTGTATTTTGGCCGGAGGAGGGGCTGCTGGGGGGCAGCTTGCTCGGGGGACACATCCCTCTCTGTGGCCTCAGGGGATGTTTGTGGAATGACATCCTGCAGGCCACTGGGGGGAGGGGAGGTGGTATATGGCCTGCAAGCTGGTCACTCTGAGCCGCTTCTTGCCGCCCCATGAGGTCCACCAGTTGTGCCATCCTGTTGTCAATGGACCTCAACAGCTGCCGGTGCTCCAGTGCATCTTGGCGTACCTGTGCCTGTGCATGCTCATATACCTCCACGACCCTGTTGATGGCATCCAGGGCCTCGGCACCACGATTGGGTGGGTCTTGCTGGCCACCTACCCTTGCACCTGCCCTCCTGTCCGGGACCTGTTGCCTCACCTGGTTCCTAGCCCGGATACTCTCCCTGCTCTCCTGGGATTGGGATATGGAGGGGGTTTCATTGTCCAATGGGTCTGGGAGAGTGGCACAAGGAAGACTTGTTGCAGTGGTGGTGGTGGTGGTAGTGGCAGTACAGGTCCCGACGGCAGGGGCCACTGTTGGTGTTGTGGTCAAGGTGGTGGTGACAGCAATGTCCTGGGACCGTGAAGGTACTGGCGACACTGGTGTACTAGCTTCATCCACAGCATCCGAGGCGTCAAGGTCATCTGCACCGGAGAGTCCATAGTCTGAGGGGGGTGCCTGGTGTTGCAGGTTGCTAACATTTCCTGCCAGTTCACGATCACCTGTAGTACAAAGGATAAAGAGTCATTGATGTGAACAGGTTGGTTGTTGTGACGATTGGGATGTCATGTCATGCAGCACAAGATTGACGAACTCATCACATTGTTGTGGTACACAGTACTGGGCATCATGAGGGGGTAGGGTGGCATACGCCACTTGGCTAGGTGTCATACTGTGGTGCTTTACTATGGGACACCTAGGTATTGTTTGATTATGTGGTCATGTCCTCATTGTTGATGTGGCAATACAACGTGAACATGGCCATGTGTACAAACGGTTCGGAATACCCTGGCTTACTATTGTACATGTGGAGTCGTTGTCATCTGATGTATGTCTGGCTTATTTCATGTTGTAGGCCTCCATAGATTTATGTGCTATGCTTCAACGGCGCATACTGGGGCCTAGTATCCGTGCACACGTGGCCATTGATGGTGGCTGTATGTGCTGTTAGACATGGTGCACTAAACTTCTACTACATGTGTTCTGTTTGCTGCCACTATTTCCCAGATGGCATTTCCATGTACTCGGATATGTGCAGAGGTAACATGGCTAGTGAATGTGACCCACATTCAAATAGTGGTGGCTCCTTATGTGGTCCAATGGTTCTTGGTTGTACACAGACAATTCCGGTCTGCAGGGGCTGTGTACTTACCTGTTTAAGGGTTGTTTTCTGGTTTTGATCCTGACACTTCTAGGATGGTGTGTGTTACTTCTTGCTACAGTGTTGCAAGTCAAGGGGGCCTGTTGGGAGTTGTAGTGCTGGCCCCTCAACCAGGTACACCCCTCCCTGTGAAGATGGCTACCTACCTGTAAATTTGGTGAGGGGGGTTGCATTACTAGCACATGGTGGAAGGACTCCATCTTGCTCAGCTGTGGGTCAAGGGGGCCTGTTGGGAGTTGTAGTGCTGGCCCCTCGACCAGGTACACCCCTCCCTGTGAAGATGGCTACCTACCTGTAAGTTTGGTGAGGGGGGTTGCATTGCTAGCACATGGGGGAGGGACTCCATCTTGCTCAGCTTTGGGTCAAGGGGGCAAGGGGGCCTGTTGGAAGTTGAGTGTTGGCTGCTTAGCCACATGTGACCCTGGAAATGGTGGTTGCTCCGTTTGTGGGTGATCATGGTGGATGAATTTTAGCACTCGCATTCACACATTTGGATGACTGTGTGCTCCACATGCATGGTATGGGACCTAGGTGGAGTATCTTAGCAGTTGTGCAAGGCAGTACTTGGCATTGTGATTGTGGCCATTAGGTTGTACTTACCAGCCTCCAATCCCTCAGCTATTCCTTCCAGGCTCTCCGGGTGCAGTATTGCAAGCACCTTCTCCTCCCATTCTCTGTAGGGTATTGGCTGAATGGGAGTGCCGGCGCCAGTACGCTCGGCCCGCTCGCGGTTCTTGGCTCTGATTGACTTCACGTTTGCCTTGAGGTCGTGCCACCGCCTCTGGATGTCTGTTTTGGTGCGTGGCGCGGTCCCTGATGCGTTCACTCTGGTGACTATCCTTTCCCACATTCTAGTTTTGTTGGCCAGTGTGGTATGTTGTACAAGGGTTCCAAACAGGTTGGGTCCTACACGTATAATCTCATCCACCATGACTTTCAGCTCACTCTCTGTGAATTTAGGCTGTTTCTTGTGGGCCATGGTGTGTGCTGTGTAGGGTGTTGGGGGTGCAGGTGTGTGGTTTGTTGGGATGGTGATGTGGTGGATGGTGAGGTGTGTGTCTTGATGTGCAGGTTGTTGTGTGGCTATTGGTGTATGTGGTGCTGTGCTCTGCTGTGTGCCTCTTCCTCTCAGTTCTGCTGTGATGCAAAGGATTGTGGGGATGGGAGGGGCTCCTTTTATTTTCTTCTTTGTGACTGTGTCCCAATGGTATCTTGCAGTCAGGTATGTTGTGGGTGTGGACCCTCGCCTGTTAGGTTTTCAACCATGGGTGTGTGTTTTTGACGTGGGTTATTGGGGGAGGGGTGTGTTCATGGTACGTTTGGGTCCTGATTTGCTGGATTGCATAGTACCTTGCTGCCACCATTTTTTTTGCGATCTGACTGCCGCGGTGGATTAGCTTTGGCCCTTTCGCTGATACTTACATTTGTTGATGTTGTTTTCCGCTACCGTCGTGAGGGTGTTTCTTTGGCGGTGTTATCCTAATCGTGCGGCCGGTCACTACGCTGCACTGTCGGCGGTTGGTTCTGTTACCGCGGCCACTCTGTCCGCGGCGGTCGTTTTTTCTATGGTTCCGTCCGCGGTCGGCAGTCTTTGGAGACATCCGTCCACCGTAGTCGGGTATTGCTGGAGGGGACTCCTAATAGCACTGCCGGTTTCCCCACGGTGCGGTTGGACGGTCATATCCCATGAGACTGGCGGTCCAGATGCTTCTTTCCGTCCGCCCCAAAGTTCCTCTTGACTCTAGGTGGAAACCACTTTCTGTATCCTTCAGTTATTATCCAGCATAGATTGTCTCTAGTATATGGTTTCTTTCCTCTTAAAACTTAAAAAGCCTGAACCCAGTTACAGTAAAGGTCATTCAATTAGCCTAAATCATTTTAGACATTGAGGGGAGATTAACCTATTTTTCACATAGCGCATTGCAGCAGCCGCAAATGCCACGCTGTGCTACATGAAAAGGAAAGAGGAGGAGAGTGACCTATTTACTAAAATAAGGCACTCTCCTCCTCTCTCACTAGCACTGCCGCTGAAATCATCTGCAATGCGCCACGCAGACACCTTTGCACCATGGTGTAAGGGTGTCTCCGTGAGTCAAGCATAGAGTACCCTACAAGTACAAAATACTATGCTGAGACTCACGTCAAACTTTTTCCCTCTTAGTATGCATGCTGTACAGTGCAGCACAAGTACAAAGTCGGAAAAGGAGGGAGAAATTAATGCATTTCTCCTTCCTTGCGCCTACTTGAAAAGGGGGCAGTTTTCTCATGCTAAACCCAATCTACTTTACTTAGTAAATTGGGTTTAGTGTGAGAAACCATATGTGGTTGTATGTGAACAGCCATGCAACACCCTTGGTATCCCCCATGGTGCAAAGTAATGCAAAGCAGCGCTATGCGCTGCTTCACATTACTTTTCCATTATTTCCAGCACTGAAAAAGTTTAGCGCTGGAAAGTAAATTGAGAAAAAAAGATTTTGTGCTGATTTGCGTGACTTTTGTGATGCAAACATGACGCAAAATCTTAGTAAATCTCCCCCTTCATGTTCCCAGTATAATGTTTCTCATTCGGAATTTGCACACAGCCCACAACTACTCTGCTTAAACACTCAATCTTGCTATTACTAACAGGATGATAAACTAAAGTAACATTGTGAATGACTCCATTTCTGGAGAAGAAATCATTTAAGTCCACGTCCTTAGAACAAAATTGTGGCCCATTGTCATTTATTACACATTTAGGTACTGCTTTCCTCTGAAACAGTTTGTCTAAAGATTTGACCACAGACGGCACTGCAACTTTTGTTATTACTTAAATCTTCAGTCATTTAGATAATGTATTAACCAACATTAACATTAAGGGCATCATTATGATACCAAAAAGTCAAATCGCTTGCCAACACCAAGGTGGTCTGGGGACTGCCCGACAGGTAGGCAGCTGTCCAACTGCCAAATTACGATGTGCCAGCCGGGCTGGTGGGTGGAAAAGTGCTCTATAAAGGTGAGGCTTGTTCTGTGGCCCTGGAAAAGCGCCACAGCACAAGCCGCAGTGTCATAGACCACTTTGTTCACATTCATGCACCGTGAGCCATGCACCATGCATGAATGTGCGTGGTGGCACGACATGCACTCCCAGGCCCCTGAACAGTGCCCTAAGGTGGATGGGGGCCCAGCTTGGGACTCCCAAAGCCCCTTTCCATCTTCAATTTCATGGTGGTCGAAACACCATGAAAAGACATTCAGTAAGGGACCTCTTAATTCCTACGGGGTACCTGCCCAGGCAATGACTCCATTGTAGGGTTAGGATCCTGACCGCCACCCCAACGGGATCTGGATCATGTAGGAGGTGGCGATCTTACCCTATCAATATCTGCCATCTGATTGGCTGCCTCATATTTTTTATTCTCTCCAACACATTGTATATCGGGCCCAAGGATGTCCACACACGTTTTCCACAGTGTGTCTGGAACTGATTTGGGGTACAAAGGTTGTCTGAATATGACTTGAGTTTTGTGTGCATCGAACACATGTGTAGTGTTGAGAGAGTATGGTGCTAGGACCCATGCAGTTCTGGATGGACTCATTAGTGGAAGTACTTAACTGGTAGGGAGGTGTTAAGGTGTGGTTATTAACGGTTATGACGTAATCAGAGATAAGAGTGAGCTTGTATGCCTGGGAATAAAGATATGCAATCCAGAGCTCCATGTGTGGAGTATTGATTTTCATGCTCCAGGCCTAGGGAGGATGCTACAACTGGTGGCGAGGATGGGATCTGTGGCCCAAAGACTGGTCTTCCTGGAAGCTAAAGCAAACACCTTGGGCCTCATTTATGAGGGTGTGCGTCACTTTTACACCGCCGGTGCGTCGCTTTTTGTGACGCACCAGTGGCGTAAAAAATGTGCCTTGTTGCGCCATATTTACAAAGTGACGCATCTAGGTAGATGCGCCACTTTGTAAACCCCTGCGCCGCATTATACCTGCGCCAGGTATAGTGTATGCAGGGGGGGTGTTCTGACGCAAGAAAGGGTCATGGAAGTGACGCAGTGAAATCTATAAGATTTCACTGCGCCATTTCTTGGCTGCTAATGCGTCAAAATCTTACGCCTGCTTCATGGCAGGTGTAAGCCTGACGCAGGCACTAACAACATGGGACTTGCCCATGTGAAAGTACACATTGCTGGAGTTGCGTCACTTTTGTAACACACTCCAGCAATGCGTCACATTTGCGCCTACAGATAAGTCAGAAATACTGACGTTTCTGTAACTCCTTGCGCCATGATGCATCATATTATAAATATGACGCATCAATCATGACGCAAGGAGTGCGCACTGAGAAGTGACGCATCGCTGCTTTCACGCAGCGATGTGTCATTTCTCATAAATAAAGGCCCCTTGTGTGTGCCACGTGCACCTATTAAGATGAGAAGCAATTCGAATATGGCATGTGTGGAATCGAAGCCCCACTACAGCCCGCATACGACTTTCGAAGAAGTTAAACGCCCTGCAGAGGTGCACTTTTGAAAACCTGCCAGAAACCCACTGGTAAGGCTGAAAGAAGAGATACTGCACCACAGCGTAACACAGAACAATTGCCAATACAAAGTAGAAGTGCTGAAAGCAGCGCCAACCAGGTACAAAGAATCTCTAAAGGCAGCGACAGCCAGGTGCAAGAAAAGACTAACAACAGAGAAAAGAGCAGGCACAAAGAAAAGCTAAAGGCAGTGCGACAAGGTACGGAAAGTACAAACGTACTTACCAGTACAAGCGAGGGAAGTGCAACACAACCTCCACTCAGGCATGATGACCAAGCCTGGTTGAGCTGCTTGCAAAGCAACAAGTGACATCCAGAGCACCAAAAAGGCCTTCTGAATACTGGGTATTTTTAACAGCTGCCGAAAAAAGCACAAAGTATGGTGCAGCCGCATTTCTAAAACCACCACCGCCAATCGACACCGCCATGAAGTAGACAAATAGCGCCAGATAGACTGCATGTATAAAGACTTTTGATGATTTCATAGAGGCCCTAGAAGAGATAAATGACAAGAAAATAATTAAATACCTAAAGAACCCTGCCGGTGATGGAGTAAAAGAAGTGCTGAAGAAAATATCACAAGCTGGCGAAATATCATACAATCAAGTCAAGGAAGCGTTGGAAATCAAGCTCAATCCAATCAATAACGTCTACTATGAAAGGTACATTTTCAATCAAGCATGACAGCAAGCTGGTGAAACACTGGGTGAGTTTATTGAAGGAGTTGAAGTGCTTATCAAACATTGTGAATTTAGTGAATTTAATGATGAAGAAACCATACATCTCCGATTTATCGATGGTTGTCTTTCAGAAGACGCATTTTGTGAGAGACGCGGAGCTTAGAGAAAGTACTAATGACCACCAGGTCCAACGAATGAGAAGATAGACATGCTACTGACATGGAAGCTGGAATTTAGAAAAAGGAATCAGAATTGACTATGAAGAGTAAGGACAAACACCGAGTAGACGCATGTAAGTCGCCGTCTGGAAAGAATGAAAGGTTGTGTTTCCGAAGGGATATTTATATCGACATGAAAACAAATGTCCAGCCATAAGCCAAAAGTAGAAAGGTTGTGATAAAGAGTTTTCAAAGCAAAAGAGAAACTAACTCTGCCTCAGCGAGAGGAGAAAATGGATGCCTGATGGTTTCAGAAGCCTTCTCGTCACATAGACAAAACAAAAAGGCAGCATCAGTTGTGAAGAGTAGAAACCAGACAAAGTCGATCGTCATCAAGTTCATCCTACAGAGGCTGGTCAAAGTCAACACTGAGCACCAGTAAAGAAAATGGATGTGTGCTCATTATATCCACTAATGACGGGCACATGCAGATCTGGCTGCTTGCAAGGATAAATTAGTGACAAAAGCAAACCACCAACAAAACAGCAAAACTCATTTGGACATTTCCCCAAGATTACAATAAAGGTCAATAGTAGCCCCGTAACTTTCGTGATAGACAATGGTGCATCGATTAACATCATACTGGTTAAAAAGTTTGAAGGCTTCTCTCCTGTGTCAAGTCTCCACCTGCCAAACATGAAAGAATACATGTGGGCTGCTTCTAAACTGTTGCCGATTCAAGAGTCATTCACTGCAACTTTGAGGCATAGAACGGAATTAGTGCAAGGGCCATTTCATGTTCTTCATCGAGCTTCATCCAGTGCTTGCCTATTCAGCTTTGTCACCACTGCAGACATGGAACTGATATATATCAATTACAACCTCCACACTGCATCTGAAATTGTGAGTCAGTTCCCGTTGTTATTTCACTGTCTGGGCAGGCTCAAGACAAAGAAATTGCAAGTTCACATCAATGAAAATGTTTGCCCTATTGCCTATCAACACAGCAGATTTGCTTTCCACTTGCAGGAAGCCGTTGAGAAATAACTAGAAATGCTGTTGAAGCATGACATAATTGAGTGCTTCACTGATCCTACGCCATTGATGTTGCCCTTAGTGGTGGTGCCAAAAATGGACCGTGTCGGAGTAGACTGCATCAGTGTTGATATGCGCCAGGCCAACAAAGCAATCGAGAGAGAAAGACATCCAGGTCCACAGATAGTGGACATGATCATGCAAATGAATGGTGCCAACGTTTTTTCTTCCTCCCGGACCCGAACAGGAGATGTCATAAACTCACCTTGGGCACTCTGCATCCTCAATCCTCCTAAAAACTAACCCCCGCGCGGCGGATCTTAGCGCTGCCGCGGGTTTAGGAAGACACCAGCGGCATCTTGCGCCAAGACTTTGGCCACGCCCACTCCCGTGAGGCCACGCCCACTCCACCCCTTATTCAATGTGCGCTCCCCGGACGCGCAGTGGACGAGCGCAGCGGGCGCGCCGTCTGCGCGCCAAAGGCGCGCCAAAGGTAAGCCCGTCTGCGCCCATCCGTGCCAGTCCGGGCCCAGGGGCCAGTCACACTGGCTGTCCCATCTCATACTCAGCTGACTCACTCAGAGATTTACAACTCCCCCACCTCTCACCCTCTCCCTCCACCATCAGACGCATCACTACAGCCGGCCTCATGCGCCCAGATCGACGCCCCTCTAGTTGGAGAACTTTCCCCGCCAAACCGGCCAGAAGTGACACTTCCATCCGCGTGTTATATCTGAACACCCGCTCCCTGGTAAAACACCAGGCCGACATCTTTATTCTTCTCTCTACCGAGAAGCCAGACGTACTCCTGCTCACCGAAACCTGGCTGACTGTAGATTCTCTTCCGGACATCTTGGGTGCCCTCCCCCCAGACTACTACATCCTCCATGCCGACCCGGGGGTGGGGTGGCAGCCATAATTTCCAAATGCCTCAATTTCATCTCCACATGTTCCCTCACCCTCCCGGAAGTAGACAACCTAATCATCAGCCTAAAAACGGACGTTGGAGCACTAACACTCCTCCTCCTCTATCGGCCCCCTCACTCTATGCCATTCTTCGCGGCCACCTTGATCGAACAGCTGACCGATCTACTTACTTCTTACCCCAGACTAGCTCTCTTTGGCGACCTCAATTACTGGTTCAGCGCGTGAACGCCGTGCCACATGCCACAGAGCTTTTTGAGGCCCTCACCAGCCTCAACTTGACCCAACAAATCTCCTCGCCCACTCACATCAAGGGCCACATCCTGGACCAGATCTGGACCCAAAATTTAACATTCTCCCCTCCATCTGTTTCCCCTTGCGTCTGGTCAGACCACCACCTAGTCGAAACCTCCCTAACTATCACTGGCAGAACTTCCGCCCCTTTGATGGCTGGCGGCCTCTCACGTAAATGGAGCTCTCACGACTCCCAAGGTTTCCTCGCGACCTTATCTGACACCCGGCCAACCGTCAACTCGCCAACCAATATCGACATGTTGGAAAGCGACATTGGTGCCTGGCTAAAATCGGCCAGTGACCAATTTACCCCCCTCACCAAATTTCCCCCGACCAGACACCACAACTCCCACAGATGGTTCTCCGACGAACTCAAGCAACACAAACGGAAGGTGCGCCAGCTGGAACGGACTTGGAGATGCAACTACTCCGAACCAGACAGACTGCAATACACCTCAGCCCGCAGAGATTACAAAAACGCAATCTCCTCAGCCAAATCAGCTCACTTCTCCACCAGAATCTTGTATGCGGACAACAAATCCAAGGAAGTTTTTAAAATCATGAATGAACTCACCTCAGACAACAGAACCCTTCCAGGTCAGACCCCCACCCAAGGAACCTGCGATGCTCTTAATCTTTTTTTCACTGAGAAAATCATCAAAATCAAGGACTCCATCCCCCCCTCCCCCAGACTCCTGCCGCTGACACTCTTCTGAACAACTCACTGATCTTCACCGATTTCCCGACCCTGAACCCCACCTCATTAGCGGAGCTCGCGACCCGGGTAAAATCAGGCTCTCCGAACGACTGCTGCCCCCCCCCCTCGATCCTACGGAACATCTGTCACAACCTACCCGACTGCATTCTACCTCTGCTGAATCGTTCCCTCTGCACGGGTATCGTCCCCAGCTTCTTCAAAGAGGCCATCTTAGTGCCTCTCTTGAAGAAACCAGCGCGGACCCGGCAGAACCCTCAAACTATCGCCCCATTTCGCTCCTGCCATACCTCTCCAAATTAATGGAGGCACACGTCACCCGGTCCCTCTCCAACTTCGTCGAGACTTCATGCTACCTGGAGCCTAACCAAGCCGGATTCAGGCCAGCCCACTCCACCGAGGCCGTCATTCTAGCAGTTCTCGACACGCTGAGGAGGAACGCTGACACAGGGATCCCCCAGGTTCTCGTACTCCTGGACCTATCGGCCGCGTTCGACACGGTTGACCACAACATCCTTCTTCACCGTGTCGAACAGGCTGGTATTCAGGGCCCTGCCCTCAGATGGATCCAGTCCTTTCTGACTGGCAGAACACAAGCCGTCCGCCTGGGTCCCTACACAGCGCCCAAAACCCCTACGACCTGTGGAGTCCCTCAGGGCTCCTCCCTGTCACCCCTACTTTTCAACCTTTACCTTCGGCCCCTGATCCACTCACTCCAAAACTGGGACATCACAGTGTATAACTACGCTGACGATCTGCAGATCATCTTTCCACTTAACTCTCCGAACGCTGTGGACAACTTCCATTCCACCATGTTACACATCCAGGAATGGATGAACTGCAATCAATTGAAATTAAACCCCGGAAAAGCTGAGCTTCTTCTCCCCGGATCCAGCCCCTCTTACTGGGGCGCTCAGTTCTGGCCCACCAAACTTGGCCTCCCCCCGACTCCTGCGAAATCAGTAAAGAGCCTCGGTGTGACCATCGACGCCGAACTCTCACTCAGATCTCAAGTTGGCACCGTGATATCATCTTGCACGTTCCAACTCCGAAAAAATACGCAAAGTCAGGCACCTACTACCACCAGCCGCTCTGATCCAGGTAATCATCTCTTTGGTACTATCCCACCTAGACTTCTCCAACTCCCTCTATCACGGACTCCCCAAATCACTACTCCACCGCCTCCAGGTTGTACAGAACCAAGCAGCCCGTCTCATTTACAACACCCCCAAATGGCAATCGGCCAAACCGCTACTGCACAAGTTGCACTGGCTGCCTATAGAACAAAGGGCGGCCTTTAAGCTAGGTTGCCTCGCGTTCAAATCCCTTCACGGCACCTGCCCCGCCTTCCTGTCCTCACTCGTCATCCCATACCGCCCAACCCGCAATCTCCGCTCAGCTAATCTTAACACGCTCGCTGTTCCCAAAACCAGAACTAACAAATTCGGGGGCCGTCGGTTTGCCCTCCTGGCCCCGAAATTCTGGAATCCCCTTCCCCTGACCAGCAAATCCAGTAACTCCCTCCTTCACTTTAGGAAGCTGCTCAAAACCTTCCTCTTCCCCCCACCCTGCTAATCCCGCATCTTCCAGCCTCCGTCCCACTTCTGTCCTACAGCGCCAGGAAACCCATGGTGTCAGTGCGCTTTACAAATCCCACTTAACATAACATAACATAAACTAAGGATGAAAGAGAATAGCAGGAAGATTGAGTTTTGGCTTGTCGATAGCTGCTGAAATATTTCAAGGAGTTATACGTCGGAAAATTCAACCTGTCCCAAATGCTTTTAATTACAGTGATGAAATATTGGTATTTGGAGAGACACAAAAAGAGCACAACAAGGCACTAACACAAGTTTTAGGTATACAGTCTGTGGTCAGCTACTTTCCCCCTGCAAGATGTCTCCAGGTTGCGATCCCTTCTAAGTTTTGGCCAGTTATTTCTCAAGGTACATTCACAATTTTGTTTCTGTAAGTGCTCCAGTAGGAGAGTTGACAAAACAAAATGTCCTGTTTCAATGTTCTGATGAATGTGATCAAGGATTCAAAAGAATAAAACATGCAATTGAGAATGCAACAAGATGGCCAACTTTGAGCCCAAACTGCACACTGAGATCACAGTGGATGCTAGTCCAGTGGGGCTGGCGGCAATCCTTGCTCAATATAATGGTCATCTGAATGCTCAGAGACGAATGTATGATGTTACAACGCAGACATTTACAATGCATGCCTTTACAACGCAGTTTTTAAATAGCAACATCCTTTACAACTCATACATTTACATCGCAATCCACTACAACAAATGTTTTAAAACTACATTTACAACGCATTCCAAAACATCGCATTATTCCTTACAACGCATACCATCACAACGCATACCATTACATTGCATTTAAGGTAAGTGTTGGATAGTGTAGTGGTAAAAATTACTATTCTAACTCCAGGGGGTGCAACAGTAGGGTAATTGTTGGATAGTGTAGGGGTAAGAATCACTATTCTAACTCCAGGTGGTATAAAAGTTGGGTAAGTGTTGGATAGTGTAGGGGTAAAAATTACTATTCTAACTCCACGAGGTACAAAAGTAGGGTAAGTGTTCGATAGTGTAGGGGTAAAAATTACTATTCTACCTCCCTGGGGTGCAACAGTGGTGTAAGTGTTGGATAGTGGAGGGGTACTATGCATTGTAATGGCATGCTTTGTTATGACATGCAATGTAATGCCTGCGTTGTAGTGACATGCGTTGTAGTGTCATGCGTTGTAGTGACAAGCTATCTAATGACTGCATTGTAGTGACATGCGCTGTAAAGGACGTTGCGATATAATGACTGTGTTGTAAATGTAGTGTGATGTAATGACTGTGTTGTAAAGGTTGTTTACCCTCAGAGACACATTGCAGCCCATGCTAGTAGAAGCCTGTCATACACAGAGTGCTCCTATTCTTAGCCGGAGAAGGAGAGTCTGGCTGTAGAGTGGACCTGCGAACATTTTCATGTGTTTCTGTACAGAAAATCGTTTCACTATCATCACAGGCTACCAGGTGCTACTCACCATCTTCAGAAATCCGAACGCCAAGATGCCCCGTCACATTGAGAGGTAGGATCTTAAACTGCAAGAGTACGGTTATGCATTTGTACCCAAGCCATGTAAAGATCAAAACAAAGCTGATTATTTTTTTTAAGTACTACTAAATCGTCACAGATGGGCCCATGACAGTTGAGGAGTACATCAACTTCATTATGAAGTCCAGTACTCCAGCGGCCATGTCAATCAAATAGATTATTGAAATCGCGAATGCTGACAAGAACATGCACTTTGTCAAAAACATCATTCTGGCTCAGTCCTGGAAAAGGAGTGTTTAGCCTCTTGCTGACGATGTCAAATTTAACTAAAGAAGGTGAGAAGCTAAAAAACTGTCATACCTGACAGCCTAAGACAACAGGCCATTGAACTAGCCAATGAAGGACATCATGGTATTGTAGCTTACCAAAAGAGCTATGAGAGACCGAGTTAGGTTCCCAAAACTTAGACGAACGGGTTGAGAGGGAACTTAAAGAGTGGTTCTTTGCAACTGCCCCAAAAGTGACTCAACATCCACTGACCATGTCTGATCTCCCTCCAAAGGCTTGGGAAACGATTGCTTTTGATTTCTTGGGCCTCCTAGTAAACGGACATAAGCTCATGGTAGTCATTGAGTGTGGACAGTCCGTTACACAGGAGGCGCCACATTTCAAACACTTACCCTGCGATCATCAGCTTCTACACCTACTGATAAGGTCATCATGCCTGACCATCCAGATCAAGCATCAGAACCAGAGCCATGTCACTCAATCTGGTTGACTAGTGAGAGCGCCTCGACAACTCATCATAGAAATATAACTGTAGTGTGTACTCTTTATTTAACAAAGGGGGAGATGTAGTGTTGTGAGACTATGGGGCCCATTATGATGTCGGGCGGATTGCCCCCGCCAGGCTGGCGGTAGCCACCGCCAGCCTGGCGGGGGCAATCCGCCCGACATCCACACTCGTTTCCCCCCCGCCATATTAGTATGGCGGGGGGGGACCTCGGCGGACGGAAAGACCGTGTGCTGCTTTTCCGCCCGGTCGCCTTGAGGCCGGGGCGGAAAAGGAATAATATGGTGGCGGTGTCTATCAGACACCGCCAGCCATATTATGATGGGCATTTTCCAATGCCTTTCCATGGCGGCAATGCCACCACGGAAAGGCATGCGGAGACTCCCTGCAGGAGTGGTTGCGGGCCCCCTGGGAGTCCGGGGGGTGGGGGGTGCACATGGGGGGTATCTATGGTACCCCTCCACATTTCAAAGTGCAACATGGCAGGCACCGCACGGTGCCTGTCATGTTGTGCTTTGAAATGCACAACGTGCATTTTTACCATTGTGGCGTGCGGCGTTTTCTGCACCGCACGCCGCAATGATACAAATACAGGATGCGCCCGCCACTGTGGCGGGCGCATCCTAATTGTCAAGGCGGGACCGCCGCACCTATGGAGGGCAGTCCCGTTTTGCACTGGGATGGTGGGCAGACTAAGTCCGCCCGCCATCCTAATGGACCCCTATGTGTGCTAGGACCCTTGAGGTTCTGGCCAGACACAGTAGAGGAAGTACGTAGCTGATTGGGAGGTGTTATGATGTGGTTATTAATGGTTATGACATAATCACTGAACAGAATATGATTGTATGGTAAGGAAAAGAGACGCACAATCCAGAGATTGATGTATGGCGTTTTTCACTATTGAAAGGCTATCTTGCCCATAGGACAGAATGGGGAATGCTGTGTAACATGTTTACCTGCATATCTTCCCATAGGAGAAAGATGGAAATTTGGAATCTGGTATCCCTGAACTCAGAATTTAATAACACATTATTTTAGGAGGGATTTTAAATTCTGTGTTTGAAAATAGCACTTTTAGAAAGTGGCTATTTTCTTGTTCAACCTTTCTGTGTGCCTCTATCTGTTTGTGGATTGACGGTCTGGTTTAAGAGTGACAGGGGCTGGGGTGGCTCCAGGAGTCTGGGGGAGTCAGCAATAAGCGGAATAGACCTATCTGCATTTGAAGTGGTGGGAGGAGTAGCACATGGGCCTGAATAGAGTTGTGCCTGCCTTCTACAATGCTGGCTCCACCTCCTGGGGTGCGTCTGATGACCCTGGCCCACACTGACAAAGGAAGAAGTTGTGCACTTGCAGAGTGCACCCAGAACTGGTTTGGACTGGGTCCAGGACCCCTCACACATAGAGAACAAATACTTTTGGTGTATAAATATGGGAGCTGTAACCCCTGCAAGTTAGACCACTTCTACAATGAAGAGGAACCTCTGCCCAAGAGATCAACTTAAGAACCTGAGGAGAAGTACTGCCCTTGCTGTGTGCATCTCAGGTCCAAGTTGAGACATGTGCAGGGGTATGGGGCTGTTCAGTAGTACAAAGGAATCATGGGCAGAACCAGGGAAATGCACACAGAGGCTTGTGATGTACAAATACCGAAAGCAGACAAGTTACATGATGATTGAATGGAAGTGTTTCCTATTCCAGTAGACCTGTTCTCTGGCGTGTGGTGGCACTAAGGCTATATATGTGCCATCAATATCTCCAACCACAGTAGGCGAACCAAACCGTGGAAGTCCCCCTTCACATTGGCTAAATGCTACTGCCGTGAAAAATGGATGAAGCTGTTGATGTATCTCATCACCGAAGAAAGAACTTCTTATAGCACAACACTTAAAGTTGGTTGTGACAGTCCACCAGATACTGCCACAGTGTATTGGAAGGATCCTGTGGCCACAAAATGAAGTACTGCCATGAGTTTGACAATTGGTGTGACCGATGTGGGATTTCTGTTGTGAGTCTGAAGATCTAGCTCTAACTGATGGCATAATTTCAATATAGTTTTCCAATTCAATCTGAACTTCTTGATGCCATCCCTTACTTCCATGGTGGCAAGGTCTAGAAATGGGTGGTACACCTGAGGCTTTCGTCTCCTCACCATCCTAAAGTTCATATGTCTGCATTGGAAAATAAATGTAAACATGTTTCACATTTTTCACAGCAACATATGTGATAATTATCACTCAAGTCATGTAGTTCAGCAAAATATATATGGTGTGCTGCATCTTTTAATCAAACATTTGCCTGTTGTCCTTCATCCTTTACAAATGACATTTATAGCCTAAAATACATTAAATGATAACATATCAGTAAATAATACATTTCAAATGTATTATTTACAATTTATTTTTAATTTTGCCCTCCAAAAATACTGTCAGCGGAATTATAAACAACACCTCACAAATTTAGCATTTCAGCACAGTAACACACTACATATCAATATTTATTTTAAAGAAAGTTTGATAATGTAAGCAAGCTAGCCCCTATTTTAAGTGGTTGCAGCACAGTTAACAGTCACAAACACACTATTTTTAACTTCTAAAATGGAGGTGCCTTACCTCATCGATAGGACAATTGGAATCAGATGGGCATGATGGAAGTTGACCACATAGTGTGCAGTAATCTCCACCGCAGACACAGCCATAGGCCAATGTTGGTGAAAGCGACGTAAGAAGGCCAATGGCTGTGTCCAACTCCTCTGAAGATCACAAACATCGAGTACATGTATGTGGCCGTCGAAAAAAGTGCTCATTTGCGTCCTAGCACTGCTGCCATCAAGACAATTTTCCCTTTTGCTGCTGCTTGTCATTTCTGGGAGCAACAATGCCAGATAAAGCTGGTGATAGGGTCCCTGTCTTCTCACCAGAGGAGCAGGAGTTGCTGGCAAAGGATGTCCTGTCCCTTTACAGCCAGTTTTATGGCTCACCAGAGGAACAGATACATGTTTGTCTCTATGGGTTCCTGAGTGGTGTTTAGGGATTGAAGTGAAGTGTTACATATCTATGATCATACATAGGCCAATGGTGTTGGGGATTTGTAAGCAGTTATGAGCTACCAGTAGCTTCCAGACTCAATTGTAGCTCACAACCTTGAGGTCAATTATTGAATGTGGACAAGGTTATTTATTCATGTAGAAGTTGATGGAAGTCTGTGTTGTTTTGACATCATGATTATCAGGCTGCTGCTAGCAGGGCCTCAAAATGAACAGTGGCCAGGCTGGGGCTGAGTCACAGTGGCAAATAACGGATGCACTGAGCTATATCTCCATTGAAATATGATTCCTTGGCCAACCACGATAGGAGCTGTGAGCATACAAACTGCTCCTGAGTTCTTTGAAAAGGATGACTGTTGAAATGGAGAGTTAATTAGCCTGTTGAGCTCACACTCTATTTCATTTTTCTACCATTTCAAAGGTTGTCATGTCCTAAGATCAGGCCCCTTACTCCCAGGGGGCAGTATTCATTGTGCCAAAAGTATTTATGCAATTTACAGCCCTATTTTACATGTAAAACTTTAAAAGTGCAGAAACATGTTACATGATATAAAGTTTTGGGTTGAAATTTCAATGCACTTTAAAATGTCCCCAGTCCATAAGGACATACAAGTGTATGTTTGTCTCATCCAGGCAACATTGTCACATATGACAGAACAGGACACACCTTTTGCCAATTGTATTGTCTTGTTATTTTTGCGATTATGTGTGATTACATTGTTTCTGTATCTTGAATTGTTATTGTGAAATGTATATATGAACACAAAAGAAAAAGAAAAAGTTGCCCTTCAAAAAGATATGTGACAAATGTTAAAGTACTGCTTTGAAAATAATGAAATAAGAGTGAAATAAATCATATCAAAATTGAAACTGTGGTTCTTATAGTAAAAACGAATAATTTGAATTTAGCACCCTGACACTGAAACTGTTATCATTTCCTTCAACATCATAGGTAGATGCATAGTGCATGAAACATTGACATGCTACATCAGTCTTGAAACCATATTATATGTTGTACTTTTGTGTGGCATTTACAGCTCCGAGTGAATTTTCCCGATTCATGCCCGTATATAGGTACAATTCACATTGCCCTTATATTGGCATAGAAATCAATCACTTATTTAGGCATAGCCCCTGCTACCCAAATACAGGCATGGCTACTTCCACCCGTACCAAACGTCACAACGATTTCTTGAAAAATTGGCTTACGCAGTTAGGGAACTTCCCCTTGCTTGAATATTGATTTGTCCAAGAACTCATGTACTTTGCAAAGAACAACTATTCCCTAGGGGTTCTTTTCTGACGTACATATTCCCGACTTTACGTCAAGCTATGGCATTCCTAAACACCTTCAAGGTATAAATATGCATTCACAAACTACGGTGATTCAGAGTAGTTTGAATATCTACTTGCCTGACACAGTTCGCTACAGCAAGTGAAGAAGGAAGCACCAGTTGAGTACTTTAGCCTGTATATTTATGTATTTATTTTTATATGGCTTAGAAACCATACAATGCTTTTACAGTATTACTTTATAATACTATTCTCGCTGTACGTATTATACTTAGCAGTCTGCATAATAATTGTAGCAGTTCACGTTTCTTGTATGATAAAGAAGACTGTTCAATAAACCTTTTTATTGAAAATGCCCGTCTCTCTAATTCACTACAACTCTGTTGAAATGAAGCATGCACGATTTACTGAGTGAAATACTTATCTATTGTTTCTACGACTCTGAGAGATATATTTCTTATTCTTGGGAAACAAAGTTGTCATGTTGATGGGGTTGTCAGAAACTAATCCCTTATTGTGAATTTGAGAAAGTGTCTAGTGACCTCTGAGCTAGCTGACACTCACTATTAAGTTTAGTATATTCGATAGAGACCTAGTCGACCTTAGTCCTACGTCGAATCTATAGGCTATACTATTCCAATGCACAGAGCCTATTCTGAATATAGGAACTACACTACAGTACATTTGTACTAAACCTCAGTTACTTGAGTTAAATGTTACTATTTTGAGATGGCCAAGCAAAGAAGTTTTTGTTGACACACATACATTCATATTTTACTTTTAGTGAATGTCATGAATGCATCTTTATCTTGGACAGCGGCTAGCCAAAACCCTCTCAAATTAGTTTTGAAGGTCCCATCCTTCATCCTGTTTTGATATTGACTATGTTTCATTAAGTTGTTTGCTTTTGAGAATATTGGTATTTGTTTCTCATGATTTAGGCTGTCATGTAAAAGGAAAGGTTCATTACTATGTGTAATCGTTAATTTTTCATGTATTTCTACGTCTTGGTATCTTCCAGGGGCAGGTAGGGCATCGCAGGTGGCTTTTTTAGTTCTTGCAATTTATATTTTTAAAGTGGGGATAGGTGGTAGTTGCCCTGTTATGTGTACAGGGACTCAAGGTAAGATATCTTTTAAGATTTTTAATGTGGGATCCTGACAGTCAGTCCTTGCCTCTCTTATATCTTGCAATATTCCTTGTACTCCTATTTCTGTCACATTTGGGGGGTGGGTATGCTCCCACAAAAGAATTACAACAAAAGGAGTTGATTTTTTTATCAATATTTTATGTCCAATATTTTTGTGTTACGATATTTGTTTGATCAATAGTATGTAGGTGATCCCCTTTGGGAGGCACAGAATGTGTAGCATTCCTAGGTTTTCATCAATGGTAAATCCGAGAATGTGCCAAAATCCATTGATGAATGCTTGCGTGTTTACACACGCCACCCATGGGATGCCTCCCTTGGGCAGAGTAATGCAAGGCACTTATTCGCTCTGCATTGCTTTACTCTAAATATATCAATCCATGGCTTAATAAATCTGAGTTTAGAGTTGTGTCCCTGTTTGTGTAGTGCAAAGGTGATGCAACACTTTATTATCACAGAAGTGCCCGCAGATGTCTGTGAGTCCTATTCTGTAATACTGATAGTGCTGGGGCACATAAAGCGCCAGCACTATCTTAAGATGGTGTTCCCTTATGCAAATGACCCAGGCAAATGAGTGAAAACTTTTGCCTCTGCACCTGCGCCCTATTACAGACATGGGCGCAGAGGCAAAGAAGCTCTCTGGTGGTGCACTAACAGTGCGCCACCTTTACGAACTGTTAGTTCGCCCCCTGATGGCAGCCCTCTGGAGGGAGAAAAACCCACACATCCCCTTGCAGGCAGGTGCAGTCACTCACTTCCCCCTTAAAATTGCAGGTGGGTTGTGCCCTGTACTGTGAAAACAGGGAGTGGCTTCAAATCAGCCGCTCTGTTTTTCAAACGAAAGTGCTGCTTCCATGGCAACACAAGTTCAAGGCTGCCCTGGGGGCAATGCATATACTACAATGAAACAATGAAAATGTGCTTTTTCCCTAATACAGGCCCAGGGGTACTTCATTCCATTTATCCATCATGGTTGTCCTCTTTTTGTTGTGACATACTTTCAGCTACCTGGTGTACTTTCTGCATTGGGATTGTACTAGCTGTAGAAAAGTTTTGCCTGCGCTGCTGTTGCTGCTGCCTGGGCTTAGCAAGCAAAATACTCCTTTGCTATAACATTTAATCTTTATGTATTGGGTGGAGTTGGGAAGACAAGTTGAGGTCTGATTATATGTTGGTATTCACAAATGTATGTGATCCGACTATGATGATCAGAGGTGAAAAGTCATGAGATGATTAGGTGACAAAGTAGAGTGGGACAAATGAAATGTGTGGTGGCAGAGAGGAGGAGGTGGATGGAATGATAGGAGACACTGGGGAGATAGAGCATATGTAAAGTAGTGAAAGAGATAATCATGGGAGAGTGGAACGTGAGGGAAATGTAGAGAGGTGTAACTTGGGAGAAATGCAAGTGTCAGGGAGTGGGTGGAGGTGAAAGTCTTGAGGGTGTTGGTTGTAAGGGATGTGCCAGGTGTTGAGTGTTGTGAAGGAACAGTGTTAAGAAAGATGTGACAGCTGAACCGAGAAAAGCCATTAGATAAAGTGATGCAGGGATGAGGGTGTCCTTTGTCTGACTGATGATCAGTTTTGACTGATGGGCATGTTAGCATAAAGCTACATAGGGAAGTTAAAGAACCATGGGCCTGATTCATCAACGTAAACATACACTTTTGTTTAAGTTTACGGTCGTGTGCTATTCACAAAGGGATTTATGAGCTTTATGAGTAGTATCTTTACAAGTGCAGAGTCTCAGCACATAAAAAGACTTTTCTCTTTATGTGTTGAGAGTCGCACTCATAAAAATACTATTTGTAAATCACTTTGTGATTAGCAAATAATCGTGAATGTGCCCAAAGTGTAAGTTTACCTTTGTGAATCAGACCCCAAGTTTTTTATTTTTTTCTGAAAGCCAAGTGTTTCCAGGTTGTTAGTGGGCCAGCCGGTATGTTGATGTATAGTAGCACAGCCAGGAAGGGATGCATGTTCTTCATATTTAGTTTCTCTTTAATGGATTTTTGTGATTAGGAAGGTAACTCTAGGTTTCAGCGCAAATGCAGGTTTGTGTTTTGGATGTTTGGCTTGGAGGAATGCTAGAACTAAGTCTTGGAAGTTTCTGATTGTGATGCATAGTCCTTTGAACCCCACAATTTCTTTGATCAGTAACCAATGTTACATGGGGAGGGCATGCATAGTGCTTTAAACTTAACACTTTGATTGGTAAGTAGTGTTACATACGTAGTACTAGAAATATGTTCTTTCTAGATTAGATGTAGTCAATGGCTGCTGCATTTTGTTCCCTTCTTTATCTCACAATGAGCTAAGGCCGAATCCAAGAACTAGAAAATGTGTTTCATCAAGTTGTGAGAATATTCATGAGGTACAGCATATCGTTTTCGGGGGTAAGCTAAGTATGGAAGAATATGTGTTGGTGTGTCCTGGTGAAAGGAGTATACTTTACCGGACTTTTATTTCCTGGCTCTGCAAGGTATTGAACCTGCAGTAGCACAGCTTCCAACTGGTGCCTACCGCGTGATGTGACCATGAGAACATTCAAGTTTGAGAAGTATGCAGTGAGGTAGTGGTTTACCATTTTCCACGTGTTCCACTCACTGAATGTAATGTACTCAGCCCTGTTCCACATGTGGACTGCTTATTGCTGTTGACATGCAATGTATTGTCTTTGTGCACATGACAGCGAAAAGGAGAGTATACCTCTGTGTGTTTGTGCGCGCATGTGTGCATGCGGGTGTGTGTGCTTGAACAGCCTGCTTTTTTGTTTTGGTCAGCAGGTGGGCAGCATTGATGTTCATACTGTATTTGGATGGCACTGCATTCTTCTGTTTGTGCTTGACCATTGAGATTTGCCTTCAGTAGTTCTTCCTCAATTAAAGATTGTTTATGCGATGTGATCATGCTTACTCGCCAGTAGCAGGGATTCATAGAAGATGTGTGTTGTGTGATTTCAATTCTGATGCTTGGTTTATAAGTATCTCCTTGTATTATCTACGTGTAGAATTTGTTATGAATCTGAGTCGTACATTGCATGGCCTTTGCCTTGCATCTGATGCAAGTCTATTTTTCTACTCCGGCAGCTGCAAGGCAAAATGTATAATAGTGATTTCGCTATGGTCTTGGACCCAACCTTGTTCAATTAAAGCTCCAGTCGTTTTGTTTTCTCCACAGGTCGATGGGTGGATGCAGCCTGCAAAGTCTGCCATTATGGATTCCTCTGTGTTGGACTTGGCCTTTTCCCCCCAAAATTTTTCGCTTTTTGACCCCCTCATCTAGATTGTCTCCCCCATGGGATTAAACCTGTATAGGCCATGAGTGGTGTGAGACCCCTTTTGAAAAATGGAATTACCTGACATAATGTGAGCACTTGTAAAATCCCCCATTTTAAAACTGCACCCCCATTTTAAAACTGCACCTGACTGAAATGTATTGCTTTTAAAATGGATGCCATGGCCATGGGTTTTGCCACTGGACTGACATAGGTCAGCGGTCTAGATAATATTACCCAGCTACCCCTAGCTTTTGGAGGGAAAGCCTGGCACCCAGGGTGCTCACCCCCTCCCCTAGAACCAGTTTAGGCTAGATGTGCCAACATTCTAGAAGGTCCTGGCACTGCCTGGGAGGAGGGTATAAATAGGGAGAAGTGTGACCAGAGAGTCAGTCAGCGCAGGGACAAAGAAGCGAGGGGACCTGCTGTGAGGTGCTACCGCCACATGGGCCTGTGAGCTGGGCCCTGCACCCCTAGAACCCCCTCTCTGCTGTCCCCTATGGGCCCCTGACAAGGGAGGGCCCCTGACTAGGTCCCTGTCATAGTTGGGATCTTGAACCGTGCCAGCGCCGCGCTGAAAGAGCACTGGGAAGGGAAGGAGCTAATTGGATTCCCCCCAGGAGGTGAGGAGTTGCCCCTGAGGAACTGCAGTGGGACTGTCTACCCCCTCTGGAGGAGCTGTGGCCCCCCTTGGAAGTGCTGGGCCGGGTGGAGCCGCCTGGGGAGGATTGAGCCCCTGTGAGGTGTACCTGCTGGACGCTGTGCCCTGGAAGCGCTGTTTTGGGAAGTTGCGGCCCCTGTGGAAGCGCTGGACTGGGAGGAGCTGCCCGGGGAGGATTGTGCCCCCGAGGAACTGTGCCTCACTAATCTGCCTCAGTCAACCGGCCCCTGGACTGCTGAACAAGCAGTGCGCTGTGAATAGCGCCATAGTGCTGAGAAGATTGTGAGGAGAAATAGCGCTGTGGTCTGAGGAGCAGTGCGCTGTAAATAGCGCCATCTGCTGAGGAGAATCGCGCTGTGCAGGCGCTGAGGAAACTGTGAGGAGGAATAGCGCTGAGGAGCCTACCCTCGTTCCAGCGCGCTGTCCGCTATATAATTAATTAATTAATTACAAGGGAGCCTACCCCTTATCACCGCTGGGAATCACCGCCGCGGTCCGGCGTGTGTGGGACCCCCCCACTGCTGTGGGCCTCGTTGCGGCGGCCCCCGGTGCCAGGAGAGGGCCGCCGAAGTGGAGTGAGGGCCGCGCTGGGCCCTGAAGCCGCCGTCTACCTCGTCACGTGACGGGGGCCTGACCGCGTCATCGGCCCGCCCCCGCCACGCACTGATTGGCCTGCGCGGCCGTGACCCCTGAAGGCCGCGCAGGGATTGGTTATCGGCCGGGAAGGCCGGGAGAAGGGAAATCGCAGCCCCGGGTCCCCGTGAGGTAGGAGGGGGACCCAGGTGAAGCTCCGTTGTGGGGCCCCCGTGACGAGGAGGGAGCCCCGAGAGAAGCGACCGTCGCGGGAGGCCACCCCGCCGGTCTGTGCCCCACGCGAGGGGCCGGTGGAGAAGGCGGGGCCGGGGCACGCTGTCGGTGCCGGCCCGCCAGAGCGAGGAGAGCGTCGCCAAGCCCTGGATCCCCGTGAGGGAAGGGGACCCAGGTGAAGTGTTGGTGCGGGGCCCCCGTGCCGAGGAGGGAGCCCCGAATTGGGGCGACCGGAGCGGGAGGCCACCCCGCCGGTCTGCGGTCCTAAGTGAGGGGCCGGGGCACATTGTCGGTGCCAGCCCCGCCCCCTCCAACGAAGCCGTCTGCAGGAGCCTTATAACGAGGGAGGAAAGCCAGGCAGGCTTCCCCCACGGGTGCCCAGACACCGTGTTGGAGCCCCAGGCCCCTCTGAGAGAAGGAGGCCCGGGTGAGGAGAGAGTGGCCGTCCAGAGGCCGTTTTGGAACCCCTGGGCCCCGGGTGACGCCGCGGAAAGGGGGGCCTCGAGGCATATTGTAGGTGCCTGGTTCCCCCCTGCAGAGGAGACCCCAAAGGACGCCCCGCAGAACCTATTGAGCCTGGTGAGTGGGGCTTGGATTAATCTGTGTGGAGGTCGGGGCACAGGGTCGGTGCTCGCCCCAGGACTTGTGCTAGCCCCTGGAAACTGTACTGATCTTCATTGGCCCTATTGATCTCCTTTTTAAGCCTCTAGACTGGGCTGGGACATTACTGAGACCCCCCCGGGATTGGTAGAGGGACAAGTTAACCCCTAGCTAGGTGTCAGGCCCTGCAGAGTGAAGGGCTGGGTAACTCAGCCTGGTTGTTAATGGCTTGTTGACCCCTGAGCCCTGCAATGGTTATTTGCCATGTTCATTTCTGATCAGGATGCTGGTTGCCTAGGGTAACGCAGCGTTTCATGTTACCTGTCCAGGTGTGATGCGCCACTGCGCCTAGTGTTTATGGTCTGCTGATTACCATGCTAATGTGGCTATGCAAATGTTATGCCTACACTAAGGTTATTGAGGCCTAGGTATACTGTGGTTTTACACCTGATGGGTGATTGTATGCTTTTGCGCCCTGTTAGTGCCGTGGTGCCCCTATGCTGGCCTGATGAGTTATTCCAGGCCCCCTGTTATGCCCCTGATTAATGAGCCTGCCGTACTGATTTCTTACAGGTGCTCCTGACTAGTATGTGCTGTAATGCTCTGTTGTTGTTTTTCCCTAACAGGGGCGGGTTGGTGCTAATGTGCATGATGTATTTCTATGCTAACGTAGAATTTTGCAATCACAACCCCCTAAGGATGAGAGTCTGAGTTGGCCCCGCCAGATTGGCCCCAGGACTACTGTTATTTAATCACAATTGTTCTTTATTTCAGCATGGACTACTTCCTATGTAAATAATTTCCCCCTTTATTCACTTGACTCTGGCGCCATTTGGCGTCCTGTGTGACACTACTGTTTTGCATTCTTTTGCCTTGCAGGTTGGAAACCCTACTAAATGACGTATCTTTTTCCAACTCAAATTGGTGTCCTGCCTCTTTTGTAGTGTGCCTGGTGTGTCGACTGAGGGTACTGCGTGAGTGCTTCACATGTCCTCCAAGTTTGGCCTGCCCGCTTGATGCCATGCTACCCCCCTTGAGACTTGGGCAACCCCCATTTCCAACATTTGGTGGCAGAGCGGTGGGATAGGACTTGTGTTTGCGCAGTACCACAGCGGCCACAGGTTACACCACAAGCCGAGCCTTGTTGTGGGGATTATTGCTGTTTGGCTGAATATTGTTTTTAGATTGCTTCCTCCTGAAGAGTATTCTGAATAGTCCCCTTGTTCCACTGGGAGGGTGTGTCCCGGGTGTACCTCGCCACGATGGGGTTGATTTACCAGGAAGTGGAACTGATGGAGTACACCGAACAGGAGGTGATAGACTTCCTCCTGGAGAGAGGGATACCCCCAGTAGGGAACATTAGGAGGAATTTGTTTCTCTATGAGGCCCTCAAGAGGGGAGAGCCCTTAGAGATTAATGGGGACTTGTCTGACTACCCCCCCGAAGTTTTGAAGGGTCAGTGGGTTAGAGACCAGAGAGAGGGCTCCCCATCCAGAACCCTGGGAGGTAGTTGCTCCGATGAGGAGGAGGAAGAGTCTAGCAGGGCAGAGACGCCAGTAGCTGTGGAGGACACCGAAGATAGGGAGTCTCGCACTGGGTCCAGTCCCGGGGGCACTGCCCCATCCCTTTCCCTGTCCCCAGAAGAGTGGGTAGATAGGAGAGAAGAGAGGGAGTATCAGCTGGCGCTGGCAAAGCTCAGGCATGCCGAGGGCTTAGCGCAGCTGAGGGTAGAAGAGCAGCGACTAGAGACTGAAAAAGTCCTAGCGCTGGAGAGGATGGCGGAGGCGGAGAGGGCCTTCGCCAGAGAGAGATCAGCTCAAGTGGGTAGGTTGTCCCCTGAGAGTGGTTTCAGGAGTCTGGATTCACCGAAGAGGGTGGGATCCAGTGGTGGCAGCGAGTGTAGGTCCAGTGCAAGGAGTCCCACTCCCGAAGCCCAAGAGACTGTGCCTGATTCCCCGGAAGAGGAGGACGGGTTAGTGTTTAGGGGCAGGGGAAAGCTGTTCCATCAGTCCTGGGGAGAGTTTGAGGAGGAGTGTTGGACTGTACTGGAGGATTGGGCGGTGAGGAGAGCAGTGGAGGATTGGGAAGGGCTGTGCCATGCCGTTATCCGGGAGCACATGCTGAGGAGTTGTTTCCCAAGACTGCGTCACCATCTGTTGCAGTGCGGGTTCTCAGACCCCAGGGAACTTGCACGGGAGGCAGACCTCTGGGTAAGTGCCAGAGCGTCTGGGAAGGCTGAGGGAAGTGATCCTGAAGGGAGTGAGACGGGGAGGTGTCCCGAGAGGCCCCAGCTGTGGTCACCGGGCCTGGAGTGTTCTTTAAGAGAACCTCCGGTTGGGAGACTAGGCTGTCCCGATGCGTCATCCAGAGGAAAGGATCCCCTCATGTCAGGAGGACCCGGAGCCTCAATAATTGGAGTTCCAGTGGTTCGGGGGTCTGAGCAGTCACAGGGTTTAGATCCTGGACTGGGGTTCCAGGTTAAGGGGTTGCCTGACCTGGAGGGTGGGGTACCTGTAATTCAGGTCCCTACCAATTTGACTCCTAGGGGTACTACTCCCAGTGGGAGGGTGCGGAACTCTGGGAGGGGGTGCAGAGGGAGGAAGGTCTCTTCTCTGTCACCGGCTCAGCCACAGGGCGCAGATCCTGGGTTGAGTGGCCAGGGACAGGGGTTGCCTGCCCTGGTGGGAGGGACCTCTGTAACCAGAGTCCCCCCGGAAGTGACTCCCAGGGGTACTACTCCGGGTAGGAGGGTGCGGAACTCTGGGAGGGGGTGCAGGGAGAGGGAGGACTCGCCCCTGTCACCAATTCAGCCTGTGGGTTTCGGCTCCAGGTTGGGGAGAGAGTTGTGTGAGGGTGTCCCCCAGCGTAGGAGATGGAGGAACCCTAGGAGGAGAAGTAGGGGGAGGAGAGCCTCACCCCTAAGGGCTGGTCAGTCTGAGGGTATAGACCCCAGATGGGTGGACCAGTGGCAATTTGGAGAGAGAAGAGTGGTCCAAGAGAATTACAAGCCTGAGGCTAGAGCCTCCCACTCTAGGAAGGAGAAACATCCCACTAGGGAACACCAGTGGGGTGGTTTTGTTGGTGAAGGGAGGGTTGCGAAAGAGAACCATTGGGTTCCAGAGTGGAGGAGAGACTGCAGGTGCTCCTGTAGTTGCAGGCCTGCGTCCACCTTTTTCCGCCCCAAGCAGGGAAGCCCATCAAGGCATTGATATGTCTACCCTGGCTTTTGGCTGGGGGGGAGTCGTGTTGGACTTGGCCTTTTCCCCCCAAAATTTTTCGCTTTTTGACCCCCTCATCTAGATTGTCTCCCCCATGGGATTAAACCTGTATAGGCCATGAGTGGTGTGAGACCCCTTTTGAAAAATGGAATTACCTGACATAATGTGAGCACTTGTAAAATCCCCCATTTTAAAACTGCACCCCCATTTTAAAACTGCACCTGACTGAAATGTATTGCTTTTAAAATGGATGCCATGGCCATGGGTTTTGCCACTGGACTGACATAGGTCAGCGGTCTAGATAATATTACCCAGCTACCCCTAGCTTTTGGAGGGAAAGCCTGGCACCCAGGGTGCTCACCCCCTCCCCTAGAACCAGTTTAGGCTAGATGTGCCAACATTCTAGAAGGTCCTGGCACTGCCTGGGAGGAGGGTATAAATAGGGAGAAGTGTCACCAGAGAGTCAGTCAGCGCAGGGACAAAGAAGCGAGGGGACCTGCTGTGAGGTGCTACCGCCACATGGGCCTGTGAGCTGGGCCCTGCACCCCTAGAACACCCTCTCTGCTGTCCCCTATGGGCCCCTGACAAGGGAGGGCCCCTGACTAGGTCCCTGTCATAGTTGGGATCTTGAACCGTGCCAGCGCCGCGCTGAAAGAGCACTGGGAAGGGAAGGAGCTAATTGGATTCCCCCCAGGAGGTGAGGAGTTGCCCCTGAGGAACTGCAGTGGGACTGTCTACCCCCTCTGGAGGAGCTGTGGCCCCCCTTGGAAGTGCTGGGCCGGGTGGAGCCGCCTGGGGAGGATTGAGCCCCTGTGAGGTGTACCTGCTGGACGCTGTGCCCTGGAAGCGCTGTTTTGGGAAATTGCGGCCCCTGTGGAAGCGCTGGACTGGGAGGAGCTGCCCGGGGAGGATTGTGCCCCCGAGGAACTGTGCCTCACTAATCTGCCTCAGTCAACCGGCCCCTGGACTGCTGAACAAGCAGTGCGCTGTGAATAGCGCCATAGTGCTGAGAAGATTGTGAGGAGAAATAGCGCTGTGGTCTGAGGAGCAGTGCGCTGTAAATAGCGCCATCTGCTGAGGAGAATCGCGCTGTGCAGGCGCTGAGGAAACTGTGAGGAGGAATAGCGCTGAGGAGCCTACCCTCGTTCCAGCGCGCTGTCCGCTATATAATTAATTAATTAATTACAAGGGAGCCTACCCCTTATCACCGCTGGGAATCACCGCCGCGGTCCGGCGTGTGTGGGACCCCCCCACTGCTGTGGGCCTCGTTGCGGCGGCCCCCGGTGCCAGGAGAGGGCCGCCGAAGTGGAGTGAGGGCCGCGCTGGGCCCTGAAGCCGCCGTCTACCTCGTCACGTGACGGGGGCCTGACCACGTCATCGGCCCGCCCCCGCCACGCACTGATTGGCCTGCGCGGCCGTGACCCCTGAAGGCCGCGCAGGGATTGGTTATCGGCCGGGAAGGCCGGGAGAAGGGAAATCGAAGCCCCGGGTCCCCGTGAGGTAGGAGGGGGACCCGGGTGAAGCTCCGTTGCGGGGCCCCCGTGACGAGGAGGGAGCCCCGAGAGAAGCGACCGTCGCGGGAGGCCACCCCGCTGGTCTGTGCCCCACGCGAGGGGCCGGTGGAGAAGGCGGGGCCGGGGCACGCTGTCGGTGCCGGCCCGCCAGAGCGAGGAGAGCGTCGCCAAGCCCTGGGTCCCCGTGAGGGAAGGGGACCCAGGTGAAGTGTTGGTGCGGGGCCCCCGTGCCGAGGAGGGAGCCCCGAATTGGAGCGACCGGAGCGGGAGGCCACCCCGCCAGTCTGCGGTCCTAAGTGAGGGGCCGGGGCACATTGTCGGTGCCAGCCCCGCCCCCTCCAACGAAGCCGTCTGCAGGAGCCTTACAACGTGGGAGGAAAGCCAGGCAGGCTTCCCCCACGGGTGCCCAGACACCGTGTTGGAGCCCCAGGCCCCTCTGAGAGAAGGAGGCCCGGGTGAGGAGAGAGTGGCCGTCCAGAGGCCGTTTTGGAACCCCTGGGCCCCGGGTGACGCCGCGGAAAGGGGGGCCTCGAGGCATATTGTCGGTGCCTGGTTCCCCCCTGCAGAGGAGACCCCAAAGGACGCCCCGCAGAACCTATTGAGCCTGGTGAGTGGGGCTTGGATTAATCTGTGTGGAGGTCGGGGCACAGTGTCGGTGCTTGACCCAGGACTTGTGCTAGCCCCTGGAAACTGTACTGATCTTCATTGGCCCTATTGATCTCCTTTTTAAGCCTCTAGACTGGGCTGGGACATTACTGAGACCCCCCCCCGGGATTGGTAGAGGGACAAGTTAACCCCTAGCTAGGTGTCAGGCCCTGCAGAGTGAAGGGCTGGGTAACTCAGCCTGGTTGTTAATGGCTTGTTGACCCCTGAGCCCTGCAATGGTTATTTGCCATGTTCATTTCTGATCAGGATGCTGGTTGCCTAGGGTAACGCAGCGTTTCATGTTACCTGTCCAGGTGTGATGCGCCACTGCGCCTAGTGTTTATGGTCTGCTGATTACCATGCTAATGTGGTTATGCAAATGTTATGCCTACACTAAGGTTATTGAGGCCTAGGTATACTGTGGTTTTACACCTGATGGGTGATTGTATGCTTTTGCGCCCTGTTAGTGCCGTGGTGCCCCTATGCTGGCCTGATGAGTTATTCCAGGCCCCCTGTTATGCCCCTGATTAATGAGCCTGCCGTACTGATTTCTTACAGGTGCTCCTGACTAGTATGTGCTGTAATGCTCTGTTGTTGTTTTTCCCTAACAGGGGCGGGTTGGTGCTAATGTGCATGATGTATTTCTATGCTAACGTAGAATTTTGCAATCACAACCCCCTAAGGATGAGAGTCTGAGTTGGCCCCGCCAGATTGGCCCCAGGACTACTGTTATTTAATCACAATTGTTCTTTATTTCAGCATGGACTACTTCCTATGTAAATAATTTCCCCCTTTATTCACTTGACTCTGGCGCCATTTGGCGTCCTGTGTGACACTACTGTTTTGCATTCTTTTGCCTTGCAGGTTGGAAACCCTACTAAATGACGTATCTTTTTCCAACTCAAATTGGTGTCCTGCCTCTTTTGTAGTGTGCCTGGTGTGTCGACTGAGGGTACTGCGTGAGTGCTTCACATGTCCTCCAAGTTTGGCCTGCCCGCTTGATGCCATGCTACCCCCCTTGAGACTTGGGCAACCCCCATTTCCAACACTCTGTCTATTACTAATGAACAATTGGTTCTGCAATCCATAAGAAGCGATATTTTGATGTACTTCATTTTCACCTCGGATACCCCAGGACCAATCAAGATTGAAGAGGGATGGGAGAATAATGTATTGGCAAATCTAATCGATTCCTGTGCTAGAAGCTGAGAGGACAGTTCGAAGAGAATCACATTTACTGTTGCAGGGAGTGTTCAATTCATACTGCAGGCAAGCCCACGGCTGCTTCAACTGCATTAACTATACTTCACCGGTAAATCAACTGCTGATTCTATATTTTAATCTATGCTCTCTCCAAATTGTCATTATCACCAGCATGCTATTGAACTATCATTTGCTTTTTACGTAAGCTGTACGTCTACAGAGTAATGATTCAAACAATTTCTCGGTACTTAGCTAGAAAATATCAGCAACAACCGTTGAGCGATAGAATTTACATATAATGCGAGATCAAGTCATTATCCGCAAGAGTAAATCTCGGCACAATTTATTGGCTTCACGCAGAGGTTTTTCGTCTTGCATTTTACCAGAAACCCATCAGTTCTGTTGCGGAACTGCCATTTATTTAATGTCACACGATTATGCCTTTAAAATTGATCTTTTGGGATTGACAAAAAAGATATGATTGTTTCTCAAGCTTGGAGGTATCTAAAACACCCAGGCTCCTGTTGCACTGATTTTCATTTCCATAAAGAGCGATCCGTTTTTGAACAACACTCTTACACAAATTGAATTCCAGCGGGCACGGTGCAAGGGAGGGACACAAATGATGTGTATACATTTCCATATCGTCCTTGAGAGCATTTGTTGAACTCTGGAAGCCTTGGAAATTGTCCAATATGTCTTTCATGCTATGGAAGATAAAGAATAGTAATTCAAGGAGTTATTTCCATTCTTTATGGTTTAATGTAGAGGAAGTTGAAGAATCGTGTATGCATACTGACCAAGAAATGTATTATGTATTATTCTGACAGTGAGTCCTGTAGCGGTAGTATGATCATCTTTGATAAGTTTCATATGTAAACCAACAGGCCAACTACCCGCGTTGGCTGAGGATTCTTTTGAAAAATAAATACGAATTGAATAAACATCAAGACTTTTTTGATTGGAACAGGACCCTGAGAAACCGGAATTGACTGCATTATAACTGAGTGGTGCCTAAAAACTTTGTGAGAATTGTATTGACTCGTGGTTCACGAGTGGTGCCCTTGGACAGAGGGCATCTGGTTTTGAAAGTGGCACACTGAACTTATTCTGGAAATAATAATATTGTTTTGGTTGATACGAGATTGGTGCTATATCTTGGTGTGTTACATCCACTGTCCACTATATGGTTCTTAAGAAATTGTTATTGTGCATACTAGTAATCATATCTTATAGATACATTTTCTTTCAATTATTTCACGTAGTTTGGCACAGTGCTCTGGTAGCCACATGTGCCTCCACCGAAGCCACTGACTACAGAATGAAACTAACATGGTAGATTTAGTGCATATACAAGGTTGGAACTGTTGTAAAATGTACTTCAGAAACAAGTTCTATGTTTGCATGTTTAGTTCGTGGAGCAAAGACCAAACAATATCATCAATCTCCACAGGAAGTAACATCACTTGTTCTACGCCCAACCTATCTTTGAATGAAGAAAGTAGGCAAGCATACTTATTTGCTCATCACCCATCTCCACAGGAAGTGACATCACTGCATTTCTTACCTGCCATCTGTACAGGAAGTAACATCACTTGCTGCCTTCTCCCTACTTTAGCAAACTACTCAGGGCTTCCAACCATAGAGGCTTCCCTGGTGTTAGGGCCAGATGGGGATTTGGGCCAGAGCCCTTGTTGCACTGAAACCTACAAGGGAAGATATACCCATGCACCTAATCCAGCATCCAATCCAGCCAATCCCCACAAGCACACCCAGACCTAGACAACACAAAAAAATCAAATCACATTGTAATTGCAGTTGTAATTGCACTTATATAGCTCTTACTACCCATACTGAGGCGTGGAAGCTTTCCGGAATCCAAGGTTAATGGTTAATCAAGTATTATTGGTTATTGTTGGATGTATGATGTTACAACGCATGCTTTTACCACGCATGCTGTTACAACGCAGTTTTTACAACGCAAACCTTTACAACGCATAGCGCTTTGGGGTGCTGGATAGTGAATAGTTTAATATACTATTCCAACTCCAGTCCCCGTGGACACTAGGGAAGGTGTTGGATTGTAAATTAAATCTATTCCCTATCCTAGAGAGCCCCCAGCGCAATGCGTTGTAATGGTTTTCGTTGTAAAACCTGCGTTGTAAAAGCACTGCGTTGTAAACGTTTCGTTGTAAAGGATGTTTCCCGTTATTGTTGGATATTGGGGTTAGTGTTGTGTTGCATACCATTCCATGTGTTCACCCCAATTTCCTTGTGGTGTGGATACGGATTCTACACTAAATAATTTTGCACACTAATTATTATTAAAGAGTCCTAAATGTACTGTTTTTACTGTATTTAATGTATTGAAGGTCTATTTGTTTGACATGAGTGCGGCTTTAGGCCTACTCATAGTTTCAGTATGCTCAATTTATTGTGTGCAGTTTCCAGCATTTGACACAAGTTTATCTCCTCCCTCACCCCTGCTTGTAAACCGCGGAGCTCAGGTATGACTTTCAGGCTTCATAGTAATTGTACGAAATTCAGTTAATCCACAGCCTGCTTGAACTGTAACTTTTATAAAATGTAATGTTTCTCTGTTCCTGATGTTCATAGAGTAAACAGATTTGATGGCATGACTCTGAGGCCAACAGTATGCACATCTCCTTTATTGCACAGCTCACAGCAGCAACAATTGAAGAAATCTAGAACTTCAATAACATTTTAGTAACAAATAAAGTCCATCAGCACAAAGCATTCTCCCTTCTTTGTTGCTGCTGCTCACAGATAAGTACACTCTTTTGCTCTATCTTCAGTGTGTCCTAATACTACCTTAACTGTTAATTATCCACACCAACCCTCCACTAATATCTACACCCTCCCTAACCCTTTAAACACTGAATTCCAACCCTTTTCTGGGTAGTTTTTGACATGATGTAATAATATTGGTTGGTGGTGAAGGTTTTTTTATTACATTTTCCCTCGGGCGCTGTGTTTCTTTCACAAACCCTGAGGAAACTCTCTAAGGGGCACATGCATCAGGCCCGCATTTTGCAATTTCTAAGTAGCAAATGTTACCGATTCGCTGTTTAGAAATCTCAACATGCAATGCATGTAGGATTCTCAAAAAAAAAGCTATTCCTTAAAATTCCTTAATTGTGACTCGCAAATTGCGAGTCGCAATTAAGGAATTGATTCCCTTTCATTCCTATAGGCCTTGCATGCGCAATTTGCGGGTACTCCTTTCCAAGTCACCCAGCTGTAATTCTATCTCTTCCACATGGATGTATGACGTTTCAACGCATGCTTTTACCACGCATGCCTTTACAACGCAGGTTTTACAACGCAAGTCATAACAACGACTTGCGTTGGGGGGCGCTGGATAGTGAATAGTTTAATTTACTATTCCAACTCCAGTCCCCGTGGATAGTAGGGAAGGTGTTGGATAGTAAATTAAACTATTCCCTATCCTAGAGCGCCCCCAGCGCAATGCGTTGTAATAACTTGCGTTGTAAAAGTTGTGTCGTAATGGTAGTGCGTTGTAAAAGTTGCGTTGTAAAGGATGTTCCCCCTTCCGGATAGTTAGTCATGTTCTGTAGTACTACTGTTCCTCCCTTATTCGCTGCCTTGATGATGATAGAATCATTACTGCTCAAAAGATGAGAGACTAGCCCTAAGATCCCAGTTCCCTCGCAGAATCTGCAAGTTTTAACAAGCACCTAGACGCGAGTCTCCACGCTCTAGAAGCACTTGAAGGGTGAGTCAAACCTTGATTTAGTACACCTGACAATCATATCCAACCAGTGGATAATGCCTAATTCCTGGTAATCTCTTCTTATCCTCAGTTGGAGTTAAACGCCCCTCGTGACAGTTACAAAGAAAAGGCTGCGCCATTGCTTTGGCACCCCGTCTGCCCTATGGGGCAGTATTACGTGAGTCATCCGCAAGAGATAGTGGTTATACAATAGCCAGTATACAACCTTTTGGAACACACCTGACCCTCACACTTTCATATTCACAGGCTATTATCATCCCCCGCCTATGTCCTGATGAAGACCCGCACTGACTTACTAATAGTGCAGACCCTGGGTTGCAACGCCAACAATATCCCCTGGACCAGTCCTGAGGCTCTGCGAAAAAAGACATATTTCATTGATTTTGCAGATTCATTAATTTCTAATATTTGTGGTCTGGCCACCTCTTTTCCTGTACATATTTTAATCACCTTGTACATATTGTGCACCACTGCTATATCACTGAGCACTAAATGTCACTCTTGTCACATATCACAATATATTTCGCTTTGTGTGTTGACAGCCTTACAAAGAATGTTGGGGTATTTATAAATGAAGTAATTTATAAAAAAAATGACGTAATACCCCATATGGTCTACGTGTGTGTTCCTTTGACTCAAAGTAAACATTGACTAACTCATTGACTTTTCGGTTGTTGAAGTAATACGTGTTACCCGACAGAACCATTGTTTTCTCTATATATGATTGTCCAGGTTCTGAGAGATACTGGATTACCCCATTGCTACTTAACCGGTATGTCTCTCTAAGCCTAAGTAAGTAGTATGGAGGAAATAATGGAAGGACTTATAAACAAAGCCATCAATAAAATTATTGGGTCTCTAGATGACAAGTTAAATAAAAATTTAGAAGCCCTCTCCCAAATAGGCTGGGAAATACCTGCCTCCGGTCACCCTAAATGGTATGATGGGGCAAATAAGGCCCCAAGGAAAAGAAGCACTGGTGAGAATACTTCAAAGGACTCGAAAAAACCTAAACATTCAATCCCTTCAACTTCACTCACTGGCGGTGAACTTGACAGTGCCCTGGGCACTCCTGATAGGCAAGTAGAAGGCCCAATTCTTATTCCCATCAACAGTGGGAGATGTAATAGAGCTGTCCTGTTCCTCCGACCTAGATTGGAACATTCCAGATATTGAAGAAGAGGACACTAAAGTCAATGATGAGGCACAAGGGGCTTCTGGGTCTAAGATGGGCATTATCAACGCGTTTGGAAATAATATGTTTGACCCTCTCTTAATAAACCCTACGTGTACGTGTTGCGAATGGGCATGCACACACGCAAGATGTACAAGGTAGGGATTATTGAGTGCGAGGAGGAGGCAGGAGAGAGCAGCCATTGCGAGGAGCAGACAGCCGAGGAAGATGCGGCAGGTAAGTGCCTTTTTAATTTTTTTTAATTGCTTTGGGAGGGGGGAGGGTGCGTAGCGGGGCGTAGTTCCACTGTTGTTTTTTTAACTCTGTGGAACTATGCCGAGCACCACTCCGCAGACTCCGCCCAGGCTTACCCTCAAGCAGTGGGGGTGGATGCCTTTCTTCAGAATTGGAAGGGTCTAACACCCTATGCATTCCCTCAGTTTCTCATGCTTCCCAGACTACTAGTACACACTCTCAGGAACAATGAAAATGTAGTAGTAATAACCCCTCTGTGAAGATCCCAGGCATGGTTTCCAATCCTACTAGAAATAAGTATAGACCTTCCGGTTCAAATTCCAACATTCAAGAGAATATTAACAGACCCTGAGGGAGAACCACACCCTCTGTTAGAGCAGGAACTTCTAACACTGATGGCTTGGAGGATTTCAGGCGACAGTGGCAGATCACAGGCATTTCAACAGATGCTCTCAACCTCATATCAGAGTCATGGGCACCAGGCACAAGGAAAGCATATAGACTGGCTTGGGAGAAATGGGTTCGCTGTCTTCAACGGAAATATAATCCTGTTTAAACTAATTTAGTTCATGTTTTAAACTTTTTATCTGAGTTTTTCACATCAGCTCTCTCTTACAGAACAGTTTACATTTATAGGGCCACCATCTCAGTGGGCCATTGCCCCGTAGAGGGAGTATCTGTAGGGCAAAACTTACTAACTAAAAAAATGATGCGAAGTATGCAGATCTTAAACCCTTTTTCCGTAAAGTACGCCACTCTATGGGACGTAAAAGATGTTCTTCAATTTCTAGTGAATTGGGGTGAGAACTCTCATGTATCCCTTAAATATTTATCCCACAAACTCACTGTCTTACTCTGCTTGGTGTCTTTTAGACAAACCTCAGATGTTAAAGCCTTAGACGTTAGCAGTAGGACCTACCAACCAGAAGGGGTTTGTTTCTACCTTAAAAGAAAGACAACAACAATGTCAACCTCTATTTTTTAATCCCTTTTTTCCTCAAAATGACAGTCTTTGTGTGGTGGGATGCTTGCAAGAATACAAGAGAAAGACTGCAACACTGAGAGGAAACACAAACCAACTGCTTTCATCCTATTGCTCACCTCATAAGGCTGTTTCAAAGCCCCACTTTAGCTAGATGGGTCAAAGAAGTAATGAATGAAGCGGGCATAGACATCACTATTTTTGGTGCACACTCTCTAAGGGGTGCCTATGCATTCAAAGCTTTTGTTCTAGGGAGGGGCTACAAGATATCCTTAGAACTGCAGATTAATCCAATGAAACAATGTTTAAAAGCTGTTATTTTAGACCTGTTAGTAGTGTTATTGATAAAGTATTAAATGCACTTTAAACTTGCATAATTTTGGCTTTCAGGTCATGCCATAAAATTTCGATTTTTCACAACCTGGTGGGCAGAAAATCTGGATTTTATTAAAGACACAGAGGCTAAGATTATCCCACAGCTGAAACCCTCCCAGGTGGAATAACGATTTTTTCTGACTGTATTTCATTTTTATTTTTCAGAATAGGAAATACTACACTTGGAAAACTAAAGTTACAGAAGTTTTTTCCTTTGCATCATCAACAAAGAAGGGAGAATACTTTATGCTGATAGACTTTATATGTTATTGAAGTTCTAGATTTCTTCAATTGTTGCTGCTGTGAACTTCACATTAAAGGACATTGGCATAATCTTAGTCTCCGTGGACCCGATTCACAGAACTAATTTGAGACAAAATCCTAAACTTACTATCATTTTGGTATTCACAGAAGGCTCTTACTCATTTTGGTATTCACAGAAGGCACTTACTCATTTCGGTATTCACAGAAGTTAGGAGTCCTAACTTTAGGACTCCTAAATGATTTCTGTGAATACCGAAAGTCTTAAAATTAGGATTTTTCTCAATTTAGTAGTATTAAAGTTAGGACTCTTAACTTTAGGACTCCTTAATGCCTTCTGTGAATACCGTAAGTCTTAAAATTAGGATTTTTCTCAATTTAGTAGTAGTAAAGTTAGGAATCCTACCTTTAGGACTCCTAAATGCCTTCTGTGAATACCAAAAGTCTTAAAATTAGGATTTTTCTCAATTTAGTAGTAGTAAAGTTAGGACTCCTAACTTTAGGACTCCTAAATGTCTTCTGTGAATACCGAAAGTCTTAAAATTAGGATTTTTCTCAATTTAGTAGTAGTAAAGTTAGTACTCCTAACTTTAGGACTCCTAAATGCCTTCTGTGAATACAGAAAGTCTTAAAATTAGGATTGTTCTCAATTTAGTAGTAGTAAAGTTAGGACCCCTAACTTTAGGGCTCCTAAATGCCTTCTGTGAATACCGAAAGTCTTAAAATTAGGATTTTTCTCAACTTTACTACAATTAAACTGAGAAAAATCCTAATTTTAAGACTTTCAGTATTCACAGAAGGCATTTAGGAGTCCTAAAGTTAGAAGTCCTAACTTTACTACTACTAAATTGAGAATAATCCTAATATTAAGACTTACGGTATTCACAGAAGGCATTTAGGAGTCCTAAAGTTAAGAGTCCTAACTTCACTACTACTAAACTGAGAAAAATCCTAACTTTAAGACTTTCGGTATTCACAGAAGGTATTTAGGAGTCCTAAAGTTAGGACTCCTAACTTCTGTGAATACCGAAATGAGTAAGTGTCTTCTGTGAATACCAAAATGAGTAAGTGCCTTCTGTGAATACGAAAATGGTAGTAAGTTTAGGATTTTGTCTTAAGTTAGTTCTGTGAATCGGGCCCTGTGTCTTTAATAAAATCCAGATTTTCTGCCCACCAAACTGTGAAAAATCTACATTTTGCAAGTGAATAGATTTTAATGTCGCAAGGTCACTTCTTTTGACTAAACAGAGATGCTGTATATAGTTTCAATGTGGTATTTTCTTTTTTTTCTTAGTTTTATATAGCGCAAACTATACCAGAAGATATCGGGTATCAGAGCACTTTACATAGCGCTAGTTTAGTTACATGAGGACACAATCATTTTTGTTAGGCACAAAGGGATTAAGAGATTTGCCCAGATTTACAGGATTGAGCATCGCTGCCGAGACTCGACCCGGTTCCCAAGCTTCGACTTCGACCGCTCCAGCCATTAGGCTACATCCTCTCCCCAGTTCTTTCTAGTCCAAGGCATACTACAGTGTATTCATTAGATTTAGGGCAAATGTCAATATTACCATGTGATGTGTTTTCTGTTTACCTATTGGAATTTATATGTAACTTTCTCTGTCACACTACAGTGATTTACCCACAGTTTTCCTTTGACCTTCTAAGGGACTACACCCCATGTTAGTCTGTTTATCACTTTGAACTTAAAGAAAAATCATGTTCCCACTCTTCAGCCTTACTGAGTATTTATAGAACACTTGCTCCCTGATTCTTATTTATCCTCCTAGTCAATATTCGGTGCTAGTTCTTGACTAGATTATGGGTTAGATTCCGCTGCCTACCAGATTAGGATTTCGATTTTGCTGCCAATGATTGAACATTTATTTTTATTCTGAACATTTTGAAATGCCTGACTAACCAATGCTTTTTACCTTCTGTTTTGATTCCAAATTGTAAATGCACTTCAGGATTTGCACCCTGTGGAGGCAGGATCCTCAAGATCATAGCAAAGTAAGAAAATATTTGTGACAAATGGAAACATTGAAAATCCTGGAGCGAACCACTTCTGATGTTCATCCTCCAGTCTGGTAGACAGCATTCTCAACATTCATAGACCCAACCCGTCCACTAACTACTACACAGCCTCAACTTATAGAACACACATTCCAACAGGGGTTGCCACCTGGTTGTTTTTTCCCAGCCGGCCAGTATTTTTCCATGCACGCAGACAAAAAAGGTGGCAACCCTAATTCCAACTAATGCATGTTAAAGCTCACTCTCCAGTACTCCTGATATCTCAGGGTTTATCAACTATCACAAGCTTAACTCCCTCTTCATCACAGAAAAAAAAGGTTCAACCCGCATACTAGATGCCCTTCCAACTGGCTGCAGCATCCACCCTGTACCCCCTCACATAAAGGAAGAGTCCTCTCTGTCCATCCATAAATCCTGCTGGTAATGCACTTTAGGCAAGCAAGGAGCACTAACATATTGCTTCTCTTTTTATCAGCGTTGCAAATACTGCACTATTTTGGTTATGGTCACTTCACTGGGGTCACAAAGTAACGTTCAAATATGAAAAGTTATTTACTGTAAATACACCTCAGAATGTATTTATATGTCTTTGGTATTCCTATAACACTGGCTATGCAAATTAAATAAAACTCACTTCAGCTGAAGTAGGTTCAGCAAAAATAGTGGTTTCTGTGGGTTGTCTTCAAAGTGATATTACCTGAGTGATATATGGTTTGACCTTACATTATATGCTGTTTCTGCATAAATCATGCAAGAACTCTAACCCCTTGCAAAAACGTTTATTAGTCAGATTAAATGAGTTTGTAGGAGTGTGGTATATAAATAAATAATACCGGATCTAGGTTTTACTGGACATAGTAATAACAGATAGCTCAATAAATAAGAGTCAAGATTCGAGGTAGTAGGAGTTTGCAGGTTTAATACAGCATAAAGGACAGGAACAGGACAACCTGCACAGGAATAGGATGGCAGGGCCTGACAGGGGGGGGGGCCCGACAGCTGTCGGGCAGGATCTGGGATGAGCGCGCTAACATTTAATAACAGTACACAAGCATATATACTAAAACAGTTGCATTACAATGAATACAGTAGGCGGAGCAGTGGGTGTGGTCAATAGCAGTCGCGAAAGATAAGGGTGAAAGTGGGTGTAACAAGAGGCGTATACATAGACATGTGATGTAAACGTAACAGAATATGTCATAAATGGGGCGGAAACATGGAGGGGGCTACCTAAGGAGCCGGGACCTCTAACCTAATGGGGCGCACAAACTGACAATGACGTGTTACTAGGAGAAGCTGTGGGCTATGAACTCTGTGCTAGGAGCAGAGACTGAAGTCTGGAGAGTCAGGGCGACATGTGCCTAAACAATATCTAGTATCTGATGTTTAGAGAACATGTTGATAGAATCCAGAAGTTATCGGGGTAAAGGCTAACAGACTCTAAGACTGGTGCATGCATTATTCTACATGTAGTGCGTGATGAAGAATATTGAATGACCATAAATACAGTATTTCTCTTACATGGAGACGTAAAGGCTAGACTGTGACGGAAACTATTGATGCGATTCAGTAGCTTAGGAATGCAGAGAAGGAGGACTGGACTGATAACTAGAATCATAACATACTCTTGGCAGACTCGTAGGCAGAGCCAGGCTGAACCGGGCACTGTGAGGCAGGAAGTAAGTGAAGGGTCAGGAATACAGGTGGGGGCTGTATCGCTCCTCAGCGAGGATTCAGGAGACAGGAGCTGAATCTGGTGTCCAGGCCCTTTTGAGGCCTAGAAACGGGGACTTTACAATGGAATAACGTGCACACTGAGAAACGTGGCAACGTAACTTTACATAGGCCTAATATTTGTAGTATTCACGAGAACTGGAAACTGGCATACTAGAGATGGACACAACTGTAATTGCGTCTTTAATCGAACATGAGGAATACATATGCATATTAATCATGCACACATAACATATGATGGAGGACACGTAGGGACACAGAACATGGCAAAATTTACTTTTCCACATTCCCTCCTTGTCACTACGTTTCCATCAGGAAACATCAATATTCATGATACCATCTATCATTTCATACAGTATCAGTTGCTCGTCTCGAATTGTCTTGGAAGAGGATTTAGAACGGGACTTGGGACTAGGAATACAAGAGGTAGCACATATGCCACAAATCGCAGGGCCACATTGTATACAGAGGCAGCAACTGAATATGATCGCTACTGCAATACCTAGAAAGGACAATACTTTCCATCCCCAGGCGGAAATTATATTCCAGAACCAACCTGACCATGTCCAGGTGCCTGGATCTTGGTGTAACATATGGGCAATTTTATGGAGTCTGGTTATAGCTGAATAAACAGACGGCGCGTTATTAGGAATGAAAATGCAGCAACTAGATCCGATGACTCTACAGGCCCCGCCCCTATCGGCCAGTATGACGTCAAGGACGAGACGATTCTGGAGCACGACAAATCTCATAGCAGATTGTTCTTCGGTTAAGTTACCTAGGGCAGAGGCAGTCTCATTCACTACTGCTTCGAGGGTTCTGGTCAACCTACGTATTAACTTACTATTCTGGACAGGTCCTATAAAGAAGAAGAAGCCTTTATTGAAATCTGTATACTGTTCTAGAGCAGTTTCAGTTTGATCGACAATTGGGGACTCGATCTCCCTTCTATGTCTAATGTGTACTAGATGTGTGTTTCTGTGATAATCGGATGGGGCTAGGAAAACTGGTGGCAGTAGGAAGGCAATGTAACAGGTTCCCTCCCAATCGAGGGGCAGACGAACATATGCGGTCTGACCACAAACAAAATAGGAATGACGTGAAGCTTTGAAAATAGATTTCCCACTGTCACAATACATGACAATAGTAGTACAATCACTATGTCCTACGTGTATGGAACCATTATTTCGGACACATAATTCGCCTTTGACTGGTAGTACTGAAATAGCAGGTAAATCTGGAGTAGTATCAGACTGAACATTCAGGACCATAAAATTCGAAGAATAATTACCTAAGTTATAGACTTCATTTTCTAGATCTAACCCTATTCTGTGGGGAAGACCTTGCTTGTCAGGAAAACATGTACTGTTAAGAAAAGACATATCTGTTGAGGATGACGTTAACGTGGACCATGCTCCACACGAACCATTATGTGAAAATGGATAAGGAAAGAGTGGCAGAACTCCCTTCGGTGTCTGGAAAGGGGGGAGTCGACCACACACCCAACAATTAGTGGCATTGCTGGTCTGGTGTGAATAATGTAACATGCGGATAAAGGAATTATTACGCATAGCAAGACGATAAGATAGTTCATGAGGAGGCAGATCACTAAACGTGTGCTCTATTGTAACAATAGAAGACTTATTTACATGAGAGACTGGAAAACACAAATAAAAAGCATAACTTGTGCAGGTAGTCATAAGGCTGAGAAACAATATGAAACTTAGAAAAACGATACATCGGATTGAGTTTTGACTAACTCTCTCACTATGGGGGTCTATTTTATACATGTCAGAAACCGGTCTAACCGTTTCACCTAGGGGAGGACTTAGACAATCAAACTGGCTGACTTATTTTACTAGACCTTAATTTTAGCTTATACTCCTGTCGCGGAGTTTTCTCTAACAGGGAGGAATCTGTATCATTGTCTTTTGCTGGACAGTCCTTAAGAATAGTACTTTGGCAGTCTTTCAAATCCTCGGAAATGTTCTTAGAAACAGTCTTTAATCCGGAAAACCTTTTCACATGCGACAAATGGACCCAGCCTTTCCTGCCTTCCAGCTTGACGGCAGTACGGGTGGCCAGGAGGACCTGTCTGGGTTCCTTCCAGCGAGGCTCCAGCGGACTTGAACGATCAAAGTTCCTCACAAGAACCATGCATCCGGGAACGATTTCATGCGGTGCCACCTCGGTATTGTCTGGAAATGCGGCAGCAACCTGTGAACGACAAGAGTTGAGGGCAGACATCAAGGAAGCTAGGTAATCTGTCAGCATATTACTTGAAACATCGGTAATACTTCGGGGTCTAGGTGTACCCCACATATTAGGGGGGCGGCCGAATACGACCTCGTACGGGGACAGACCTGATCTGGAATGTGCGACCATGCGCATATAAAACAAAGCGACTGGCAGAGCTACTAGCCAGTCCACACCTTTCTCTTTACAGACTTTGGCAAGGCGGATTTTCAGGGTCTGATTATGTCTCTCTACGAGACCAGCTGCTTCTGGATGGCGTACACAATGGAACTTCCACTGGTACCCTAACAAAAGGGAAACATGTTTCATCAACTCAGATGAGAATGGCTGGCCGTTATCAGAATATACGACTCTAGGGAGTCCATAACGGGGGAAGAACTCACGAACCAACTGTTTGGCAGTGGTCGCGGCTGTGTAATCTGGGACTGGATATGCCTCCGTCCACCTGGACAAAGCGCATACAACTACAAGGACATACTTGAAACCTCGACATCGCTCCATCTGAATATAATCCATGTGGAGGACTTCAAAAGGGTGGTCAGGGGGCTGGAATCCACCTTGTTCCACCGGGACACTTTTACCTGGATTAAACTGGCAACATATCATACAGGTACGGACTTTCTGCTTGGCTGCAGCTCGTAAGTGCTTGTTGAACCAAATGTTCTGGATACTGTCTAACATAGCTTTTTCTCCTAAATGTGCTGGACTATGTGTGGTATTAATAATGACTTGAACCATAGAGTCGGGGAGAAACCATGTGGCTCTACCCTTCGTTACCCATCCCTGATCTGTCTGGACCCCTCCTTGTTCGGACCATTTCTTGATTTCATCGGGAGTAGCATGTAACTGGATATCTATGACATCTTGAGTAGGGTCCTTAACTGTCATACATGTAGTCGGATCTGGAATACGTGTCTGTATCGGATTAACTGGAGTGTCTGGAGTCTGTGCTGTAAGCTTGGCTGTGCGATCTGCTAAATCATTACCTTGAGAAATAATGTCTGTAACTTTCGTGTGTGCTTTGCACTTCATGATAGCAATAGATGTCGGTAAATGTATGGCATCTAACAGAGCCTGAATAAGGAGACCATGCTGAATCTTGGTTCCATGAGAAGTCATGAAACCTCTCTCCTGCCAGAGCACTCCGAAGTCGTGTACAACTCCAAATGCGTAGCGTGAATCTGTGTAAACATTAACTTTCAGGTTCTTAGCGTGTATGCAGGCTTGTGTCAGAGCAACTAGCTCTGCTGCTTGAGCAGACAGGGTGTCAATACGGTCTGTTTCAATAACTTCAGTGTCAGTAGTCACTGCATACGCGGCTACTAGTTCTCCTGTACTCGTTCTCATACATGAACCATCCACATAAAGTGTCAGGTCGGGATCTGGTAATGGAATATCTGTCAGATCTTGTCTTGGCTTAGTCATAATGTTAACTACTTCCACACAGTCGTGTGTGGCAGGATTTGAATTAACTGACGGTAACAGTGTAGCAGGATTTAGAACGTTGCAGCGTCTGATTTCTATGTGTGGCTGGAACAGTGTCAATTCATAACCTGTTAAACGTGCAATTGTCAAGTGCTGAGTTTGTGTTCGGTTTAAAAGAACTTCCACAGAGTGTGGAACTTGTACTGTCAAGGAATGTCCTAATACTATGGAATCACTTTGTCTGATAGCTAGTGCTGTGGCTGCAACTGACTTGAGGCACGCAGGCAGAGCCTGGGCTACAGGATCTAATGTGCTCGAAAAATAAGCACAGGGCTTGTACTGTCCTGCTTGATCTTGTGTGAGAACAGATAATGCTGTACCTTCGCGTTCTGTGACGAAAAGTGTAAAAGGCTTACTGTAGTTCGGTGTAGCTAGAACTGGAGCTTGGCATAGAGCTTTCTTTAACTCATTGAAACTAAGTGTATGTTCAGGTGTCCAAGGGAGGACAGTCGATACGGCTGCCTCCTGTGTCGTTAACTGTATCAGTGGCTTAGCTAGAAATGCATACTGAGGAATCCATTGTCTACAATAAGAAGTAAGGCCGATAAAAGCACGTACCTCCTTCTGTGTCTTGGGCTGAGGAAGACTCGCTATTAACTGAATACGGTCTGGTGTCAACTGCCTACCCCACTTGGACAGTAAGTGGCCTAAGTAGATCACTTGCTGTACACAGAATTGAAGCTTCGAAGGGGACACCTTGTGCCCCATCTCGGCAAGGAAATACAAGACTGTAAGTGATGCTCGCTCGCAAGCACGTTCAGAACGGGCTGTGATCAGTAGATCATCGACATACTGGAGCAGGGCAGTGTCAGTTGGCATGTGAATATTGTCTAGTTGTCTTTTAAGTGCTTGACTGTAAATACTAGGACTTTCTGTGAAACCTTGAGGAGCTCGTGTGAACATATAGCTTCTTCCATTTAAACAAAATCCGAAAAGAAACTGGCTGTCTGGATGAATGGGGACACTGAAAAACGCGTTCTTGAGATCTATGACTGTAAAAAATGAGGCTTCGGAATCAATGGCTGTCAATAGGGATGAAATATCTGGGACAACTGGGTACTGGGGAATAATACATTTATTGAGTTCTCGAAGGTCAATCACTAATCGATATACTGGGGGTGCATTTGGATCAGTACGTTTCATGACGGGAATGATCGGAGAATTACATACATTGGAGTCAGTTTCTACAACTACTCCTTGAGCCATGAGCTCGTCAATAATTTTGGATAAGGCTGCTACAGCCTCAGGTGGCAATCTGTACTGTCTGATTCGTGGCAGGACTACACCTGGCTTGAGAGTCACACGATGGGGTGTGATTTGCATATAACCAACATCAGTTGGACCTTGCGCCCATAGATGCTGCGGAACATTAGACAATCTTGGATCAAAATCTCGTAACACATAGTGACCCTTGAAGTCACGTAGGAACAATCGTATTCCCTCTGGGGAGCAGCAAATAACTGCACCTAACTCTTTCAGTGTCTTAATGCCTAACAAATTTTCTGGGCATGACTTCGTAAGTAACAGATCAGTAGTGCGGGACAATGGACCTACTTCTAGAGTAACTGGCTTAGATATCTCGTTTACAATAGGCTTTCCTGAAAATCCAAGGGAAACATTTCTAGAGCCTGAGAGCGGAGCCCCTGGAACTTCGGCGTGACTGATGGTGGTCCTACTTGCCCCTGTATCAATCAGAAACTTTCTGTCTTTCCCTAGTACTTGACTATGAACATAGGGACCTTCTTGATCTACAGGAATCTCGATGAGAGGCAAGCCTACCTCCCTCTCTAGGCTGTTTCATGAATATGGTTGATACTCTGGATACTCTGTCTGTGCATACTGGTACATCTGCTGTGTAACATGCTGTGTTGCAGCAATAGGCTGCGGTGCTGTAACTGTCTGTTGTGCATTCTGTGGCTGAGAAGTCTGTGAAACTTGTTCTTGTCTAGGCGGACGTGGTCTTTCTTTAGTCTTACCAGTAGCTATATTATGTTTCAGAACTGCACACTCGTTTATAAAATGACCTGGCTGTTTACAATAATTGCATGTCCCTTTAACGGGAGCTGCAGGATGACTCGCTTGAATCGGACCCCTCTTCTGACTGTCTTGTGGAACAGATTGTGCAACTAGTACTTTCATTTTCGTGTCTTTCATACGCTTTCTCTCGTGTTCTTGCTCTTCTCTGATTCTATTCTGGTGGTACTGGAGCATCTGTAACATCTGGGACGGAGTACTAGCTTGCCACGTACTTTCGACTTTCAAAACTCGATTCTTAACTTGTGGACTTGAATTCTCGACTAATTTGGTAACAAAAAGATGAGGGTATGACTCGCTACTTGTCTTCAAGCCACTGTTTATAATAAAGCATTTCTCAAATCTAGAATAAAAATCACTAGTGTCTTCGTCTTGTTTCTGTTTACATGCTGAGATTGCATCCCAGTCTTCCTTTTTAGTGGCTAATAATCTGGGCAAAACTTGTATTAATAGTTCTGGTAATTCTTTACATTTCTCTCCAAGACCGGTACCTGGTACTCGTATCTTATCTTCGGCTTCTAGGACTGCCCAATCGATCTTTTTCTCTCCCACCTCCCAATCTTTTTCCTTGAGTTTCTCGTATACCCCTGCGGGCAACAGGACCTTTAACATTTTAATAATATCTGGATACGTATATTCTCCCATACGGAGCATGTCTTTTAATTCTCGGTGGAACCCTGCTGGATCTTTGTCGTGACAAGGAATTAATTTCTTCATCTCTAAGAGTTCCATCTTTGTAATCGGGGTGTAAACAAACACTCTCTGCATTTCACCATCTGTTGTCCTAACTGGGTGTACTTCTTGTAACGGGTTCTGTCTATCTATGTAAAACGGTTTACTTTCTGGGGGTGAGACATGAACAAAATGCGGGTTCAAAAACATACTATATTTGTGACGCTGTTCTAGAATGACACTAATTAAATCGGTACCTAAACCTTTCCATCTATACTGGAGTAACTCGTTCAGGACATCGTGTAACGGACCTGGATCAGAATGTTGACCCTCATACAATGTAATGAGGTGCTGGATCATATACATACCCACCAGTCGCTGCTCGGCTGGGGGCAATTTCAGAAACATTTGTGCCACTATTTCGTCTGGAAAAGTGGTAGAATCAGTAATCCATCGGACTGCTGATCGGACTAATTCTTGTTCATGTATAGTACTTAATTCACTATAACCGATTCGTGATTTCAGGATATGATCGGTAGCTTGAAACACTTGTTCTAGAGAACCTTGTTCTGGTGCTGAATGATGAAAAACTGACTTGTGTTCTAGGCGTAAATGGCGGTCTGGAAATCTAGATTTTCCTACATACGCTATTCTGGCGGGATTCTCGTCCTCTACCTCTTCCGTAGGAGAGTCATTCTCTTTCTCGCTCACTTGTGCTTCTTTGCGTTTCTCGTGTAACCTTATTATTTCTTTACGAATTTTCTTGTACATACTCTCTATACTACTGATAGTTCTGTGCTTACCCTCGGCTATATTATCACTCCACCTTGTCAGGATTCTCATTTCGGCTGGATCTTTGGTCGGATAATCTTGTTCTCTTATTAAACAATTGATCAGAAACTTTAATATCATGAGCTGGATTTCAGCTTTCCTTTGAGACATGGCTTCGCCAATACTTTCTGGGTCATTCCCTGTACGGATGAAACGATATATTCTGTCTAGATCTTCTTTCATATCTGGTAGGGTGTCCAAATACCCGGTCACCCGTCTTACACGGATGGAATATATAACTGTACTATCATCACCTGCGACTGGATCATAGCGGCATTCAGTAAGAGCTCGTCGGATATCTGCAACGGACTTATATTTGGGCGTACGCTGTAACGCACATTCATGTAACTCGGCCAACGTTCTACGTTGGTGTGGTGGCGGGGTACCAGGAGGACCTCCTCCTGCGGCCCCTAAACTGGAATCGTCGACTGATACTCGTCGTACTGACGCGGCGTGAAATTGTAATGTAGGCTGGACCGGGGGTACCGTAGCAGGTACTGCAAAGGGTGCCCCGGTGTCTGGAGGAGCAGGAATTGCCTGATTTACAGGGACTGGCGGAACAGGATTTGCATATTCTGGGACTGTGTCGTCCAAGTAGGACGAGATAAAAATATCAGCTGCGGTCGGTTTGTGACGTAGCTTGGTCGGAACTAATGGTGGCGGAAAATTACTGGATGCCTCTGGGGTCGCTCTTGGCAAGCCCTCGGCAAGAAGAGGATACATACCCTTAATGAGGGCATTCCTCTGTCTGTCTGACTGTTCGGTTTTGACTCGTTCACCAATCTCGATTAATTCCCTTTCTTGGGCTCGTTCTAAGGATTCTCTACTTAATTCTGACCTTCTGATTTCTCTTTCGGTTCTTTTATGAGATTCTTTGCGCCATAACTCGATGGCATCTTTCTGTGACTGTCTGGCTTTCTTTTTCCATAATGCTTCTTCTACTCGCATGATGCACTCGGCATCCCACGTACCTGATACGGGCCATCTATACTTTTCTTCTAACTGTTTGGTATACTCTACCCATAAATCTAGATATAATATGGCACTTATGCCATGCTTCTGATACATAAAATGACCTGGACTGTCCCTAGGCGGGACAGGAACTGCTGCTTCTAGCAGACCTTTTCTGGTTTTTAACTGACGTAGCTTAGAAAATAAGGGCATGACTGAACTGTAACTTTGACACAATACGTAATTACAATACACACTGAACACGATAATTACTCCACATTCATACCACGACATTAAAATACATGAAGAACATTTAAAAATAACAGTTCGAACAGAATACTACCTGGAATACGGAAAACAGAATACATGAATTTTCTCGTGAACAGAACTGACTAGAACAGAAACTAGATGCACTGCTAAAACAGTACGAAACTCACCGGTCTCATAAAGAGACACGTCAGGACCCGCATCAACCGGAGTGGACACTTCGTTTTGGGATCTGTGTACCACCAAACCCCACGGACCAGAGACAATTAGATTGACCCTGTCTAGATACTACCCCAGCAACGGTACTCACCGGGCAGCAAGAACGGAAGGCCTCGGACTGGACGGGACTGCTTCGACGCCGGACGGACGAACTTCGGACTTCTGTTACGGGTGGGCCTCCGGATACCTCGGACCTTGGACTCTCGGCTTGGGCTCTGGTCGGGACTCGCCGCGTTCCTCCACCGCCTCGTCTGGATGCTGGACCGCAACCTCCGTCTCCTCCGTGGGCCTGAGGGATACTTGAAGCAGAAATATCTGCCGGTGCGCAGAAAAGTTCCGTCACGGCTGCAGAGGGTCAGGGGGCATACGTGGCTTCACCGGCGCGTGGGGAAAGGGCAAGTCCCTGTTCGGGCGCCATTATGTGGTATATAAATAAATAATACCGGATCTAGGTTTTACTGGACATAGTAATAACAGATAGCTCAATAAATAAGAGTCAAGATTCGAGGTAGTAGGAGTTTGCAGGTTTAATACAGCATAAAGGACAGGAACAGGACAACCTGCACAGGAATAGGATGGCAGGGCCTGACAGGGGGGGGGGGCCCCGACAGCTGTCGGGCAGGATCTGGGATGAGCGCGCTAACATTTAATAACAGTACACAAGCATATATACTAAAACAGTTGCATTACAATGAATACAGTAGGCGGAGCAGTGGGTGTGGTCAATAGCAGTCGCGAAAGATAAGGGTGAAAGTGGGTGTAACAAGAGGCGTATACATAGACATGTGATGTAAACGTAACAGAATATGTCATAAATGGGGCGGAAACATGGAGGGGGCTACCTAAGGAGCCGGGACCTCTAACCTAATGGGGCGCACAAACTGACAATGACGTGTTACTAGGAGAAGCTGGGGGCTATGAACTCTGTGCTAGGAGCAGAGACTGAAGTCTGGAGAGTCAGGGCGACATGTGCCTAAACAATATCTAGTATCTGATGTTTAGAGAACATGTTGATAGAATCCAGAAGTTATCGGGGTAAAGGCTAACAGACTCTAAGACTGGTGCATGCATTATTCTACATGTAGTGCGTGATGAAGAATATTGAATGACCATAAATACAGTATTTCTCTTACATGGAGACGTAAAGGCTAGACTGTGACGGAAACTATTGATGCGATTCAGTAGCTTAGGAATGCAGAGAAGGAGGACTGGACTGATAACTAGAATCATAACATACTCTTGGCAGACTCGTAGGCAGAGCCAGGCTGAACCGGGCACTGTGAGGCAGGAAGTAAGTGAAGGGTCAGGAATACAGGTGGGGGCTGTATCGCTCCTCAGCGAGGATTCAGGAGACAGGAGCTGAATCTGGTGTCCAGGCCCTTTTGAGGCCTAGAAACGGGGACTTTACAATGGAATAACGTGCACACTGAGAAACGTGGCAACGTAACTTTACATAGGCCTAATATTTGTAGTATTCACGAGAACTGGAAACTGGCATACTAGAGATGGACACAACTGTAATTGCGTCTTTAATCGAACATGAGGAATACATATGCATATTAATCATGCACACATAACATATGATGGAGGACACGTAGGGACACAGAACATGGCAAAATTTACTTTTCCACAGGAGAGTAGGGTCTGCTATCCTATGGTCACCCCAATTTTTGCTTTTTGCTTCACTGGTTTTCGCCTTAATGTGGCTGTGGGCCTGCTAATCAGACCCACAGCCTGCTGCTCTCTCTCTAAATTCACAGACATGTACTATAGGTACATCACCAATTTGGTACTGGACACCTTGTCAAACCCTGTACCATGCACTATAGGTGCTCAGGGCATAGGTGCATCCAAGGCCTTCCAGGGGCTGCAGCATATCTTTTGCCACCCCTGGCTGGTACTTAAATCGACACAACTGGCTGATCACTCAGCTGGGGCAAGGTGGTGTAATCACCCCTAGCTTAGATATAGTATACCTATATCTAAACCTATACCTGGACACATATATGCCTATCAGTCACTCCTATGGCAGGCCTTAACAATCCTGGAGGCAGAGTGCTTGGTTTTATGTGAAATGGTGCTCTAGCATGAGCTGAGCCTGTCTGCAGCTTTTGGAACCATTTCCTTATAGCTGTTCCAGTGATACTGCCATACCATATACTCTTAAGTGCATTATAATCCTAGCGGTTACTGCTAACTTTGGTTTGGCTTTATCAAAACATGTTGTGTTTGGTGTCATACACTTTGGAATACTACCCCCTCGCCAGTTCTGGCGACGGGGGTAGCATTCCACCCTTCTAGATGGAGAAGACATGTTACTTTACCTAAAACGCGGTTAATCCTAACCAGAGCCCCAGCATCACAAAATGGATGCTGCTGCCACAGACACGGGTCTGGCCTCCTGCTGCTGACCAAAACTCGGCCAAAGACACTTGATCAAAGGATCTCCTGTCACAAGGAGGTGTCACACCACCCCAGACAGGAGATAGTGGATTGTAGAAGGGAGGGTTGAAAGAAACTAGACACTGCCTGGGGCGCACAAGGTGTCCCCGGGCAAATGCCAGCAAAACCGGTTCTGGGACTCTCCAGTCCCAGTCCTGGCGGGAAGCTGGACAAATGAAAGGGGTGTAACCACCCTATTCCTGGGTCCCACCCATAGGAGGGACCTAGCAGGTAATCCAGCCCCCAGATTTGGAATATAGGTGGGAGCAGTGCCAATGCACATCAGATTATCCTGACTGAAACCTATGAAACGAAACTCTGGACCCTTCGACATCCTACTCGACGTAGAAGACTGAAGAATCTCCCTTGTGGTCAAGGAGTGACCACCCTGTGCAAACAGGCACCATCCAGCACCTTGACATTTGCTTTGTTGCAGTTCCCGCCAGAACTCAAGCGACAGAGATCAACAAGACCCAGCATGCCTGCATTCCAAAAGCCCGATCCACAGTCTATGCAAACCTGATACGCGTGGAGGCGACCTCAAGCGTGGGAGTGGCCATCTTGAAGGAACAACAAAGCGCTGACCGTGCAGCACCCGAGGCTCCCTCGAAGCTGTGCATTAGAGTTTGAGAAGCTCAAGCACTGAGCAACTTTTGCACCAAAGCTCAACCCTCCACACTTGACGAGTGCTGCGTGGGACCCTTTTGCATTTTCCTGCTTGACGCGTTGGTCCGGTCCCTTGCCCGTTGGCTAGTGGCCCCACAACCAACGAACCTTTGAATTTACACAGCTGGTCTGGTTGCTCCAGATTGGCCCTCGCTCCCCTGAAAAGGAGCACCCTCTCTGACCTTGCTGGTCCGAGTGTTAAGTCATCTTTGAATCCTGCGTGGGTTGCCTTTGCCAAGGCTTGTTGACTCCGATCTTGAAGCCGACACCGCCGACAGCGAGAGCCTTTGTGGGCAGCTTGTGATTCACTCCAGGACATCCTCGGTGCCCCAGAGACTACGTGGCAGCGGAGAGAAGCTACACGACATCAACCTGATTGCGCCCGACATTCCCTGGTTCCTTCCTGGTTCCTTCCTGGTCACTGGCTAGTGACCCAGACTCTGTCCCCTCTGCTTTCAGGTACTCTTCAACTTCGATCCACCCTTGGATCGCACCGGACACTTCTCTTCTGGACGCCTGCAGCATCTTCATCTCCAGGCACCCTAGATCTTCGTGACGAAACCCGACACATCTTCGCACCTGTGCACCAGCTTCCTGTGGGTGAGGTAACTCTTGAACACTGGTGCTACTGTAGTGGTACACACCTCTAGTGTCTAAGTCTAAAGTCTTGTCCTTCTAGTCCAGTCGGAAGACTCTTAAAACTGTAACACGATAACTTTCACGCACTATTGACTTTGCATTGGTGCATGCGTGTGCTCTCTGCACTGCACCCGAATTCCGCGGTCTACTCCCGTCCTAACTACTGTTAGTCCAGTATAGTCCCAGCGATTCCCAAGGCCCTAGGCCTTACCCCCGATCGATTAGTGATTGTTATACCACTTTCTTGATATATGGTTTAAGTGGCCACCGGCCTCATCCATAAACGTGCAACTTGTATATGTTATATTGTGCTTTTGTTTAAACGCTTGTGCTTCATTGCTCATAAAGAGTAGTGGGGATTATTCTGAGAATAAATACATATATTTTTATAATATATAACTTGTGTGGTGTCCTTTCATTTGATATTACAGGATTGCATATGGTTAAACAGCTGGCTTCACATGCCCTCTTGAGTTAAGCCTTTAAGGCTGCTTAGTCCATGCTACCCCTAGGATAGCTTGTCTATAAGGTTGACTTACAACCATCACCATAAGGGATTGTTTGGACTGATACAAGGTGCCCACAGAACTGTGGACATCATATACCAGGCCAACTTCTCACATTGGTGAGCAGCGGTGCGGATTTGAGCTTGCTGTTGTTTTACCATTGCAATCTTTTTATCAAATTGGAAGATCACATTAAGTACCTAGGTACATATAAACAAAGCCTAGCATATTTAAGTTCTACTGAACTTAGTAGTTGTAGATAAAAGGACTTAGCACACCCTGACTACAACTCACTAGCAAGGTACAGTAGGAAAACACTTAGTGTAGGTAAGTGCATCACTTACACCTCACTAGAGTCATGTCTGCCACAGGTGAAGCTCCAAGCTCTCTACCTTTGGTGGTTGACCCTCCACAGGCAACCTCAGACTATGACAAATTCAGCCATAGAGACCTGAGTGCCCTGTGCACTGCCAGGAAGCTGAACAAGGGTCACAACCCTACCATTCCTATCATGATAGCCATCCTGGAGAATGATGACCTTGAGAAAGGCAGAATAGTCCCCTCAAGATAGGAGAAGGAATACATCCCCCAGATAGTGAGAACACCTCCCCAGAAGTAGAACATGAGGAGGTAGACCCTGAATCAGAAGGTGAAGAGTCAGATCATGATCAAGGGGATAACCAGGTCCCAGTGGCAAGGCTTAGCCAAGCCAACTTGGACCTACATGGAAATTGAGAGGGCCAGCCCCTTCCCAAAGTACATAACATAGTTCTCCCAGGCAATAGAAGGGAGAGATCTCTTTCAAGAGATTCTCACAGTTTCTAGTGCCTCAAGAGAATCTCAAAGGGGAATGACTTCTGCCCAGAAAATAGAGCATGAGGCCAGGATGAGAGCTGTTAAACTCCAAATACAGAGGGAGGAAGTAGCCCTGGCTCAAGCTAGACTTGCTTTGGCAAGAGAACAGAAGTTGAGTGGGGAGATCCCCACTGGTGGCAGCACTATCCCTAAGGATAAAGACAGGTCCTATGACAATAGAAACCTGAGTAAGATTGTGCCCCCCTACAGAGATGGGGATGACATCCACAAATGGATAACTGCTCTGGAGAGGGCCTGCATGGTACAGCAGGTCCCTCAAGATCAGTGGGCAGCAATCTTGTGGCTCTCCTTTTCTGAGAAAGGGAGAGATAAGCTCCTCACAGTTAGACCTGAGGATGCTAAAAACTACTCTGTCTTGAAGAGTGCTCTTATTGAAGGGTTTGGCCTAACCACTGAGCAATACAGGTTGTTGTTCAGAGACACCCAAAAAGCACAGACTCAAGACTGGACTGATTTTGTTGATTGTGCCACTAAGGCTCTGGAGGGTTGGTTGCAGGGAAGTAAAGTCTCAGACTATACAGGATTGTACAATCTTATAATGAGAGAGCAGATCCTTAATAACTGTCAGAGCCAGCTATTGCATCAACACCTTGTAGACTCTGATCTGACCTCTCCCCAAGAATTGGGAAAGAAGGCAGACAAATGGGTCAGAACAAGGGTTAAGCAGAAACCCCAGAACCAAGGAGGTGATCAAAAGAAAGCAGACCAGAAGGGTGGAAATCAGAAAGATAAAGACCAGAAGTCTTCTACAGGCCCCCAAACTAGTAATAAGGAGGGTGGTTCCCAAAATGGAAACAAGAAAAAGAAGAATGATGGCCCAAAGAAACCATGGTGCAACTTTTGCAAGTCCACTTCTCATTGGGGAAATGAATGCACCAAGAACAATCCAGTCTCTACCACTGCAGCCCCTAAGGCAACTGCTCCCCCTAGTACAGTCAGCAGTGGTAGTACACAACCCAAGGCGGTAGCAGGGTTAACCCCGGGTACTGAGATGGAGTCTGGCTTAGTCAGAATCCCTACTCAGGCAGTTCTGCTATATGATGTGGACCTATCTGTGTCCACACCTATGAGTCCCAATACTTTGGGCAAATATAGACAGACGCCTTTAATTAATGAGAAACTGGCTCAGACCTACAGGGACACTTGTGCCAGTGTCACTATGGTGACACCTAACTTTGTGGACCCTGGACAAATCATACTAGGTGAGAACTACCTAGTGACTAATGCTAGCAATGCCACTACTACACATAGTGTGGCTGTTGTTAAATTCTCCTGGAGAAGGGTAACTGGCCTCAAGAAAGTTGTTGTTAGTGCAGACCTCCCTGTAGACTGTCTTTTGGGCAATGACCTAGAGGAATCATTATGGTCAGAAGTGGAGTACAGGACTCATGCAGAAATGCTAGGGATATCAGCCCATGTCCTTGCTGTAACCAGGTCCCAGGCCAAGAAGTGCCTACCTGAACCTGTGGTGGATCTTGAAACAATAGACCATCCACAACCCAAGAGAAGGAGCAAGAGAGGAAAGGTAGAGCCTTCCCACTTGCCCCAGGTTGAGGATCAGACCTCACAGGAGGGTGATTCTGTGATCCAAGAGGAGACTGTCCTTGAAGAGCTTGAACCTGATCAGGTTGAGTTTCTGGGGACAGGGGGACCCTCAGGGGCAGACCTGGGGCAGGCTCAGTTGACTTGCCCTTCCATTGAACCCCTCAGACAGCAAGCTGCTGCTGAGGCTGCTGGGAATGCTCAAGGTAACCATAAAGTACATTGGGATGATGGGCTCCTTTATTCAGAGGCTAGAGACCCCAAGCCTGGTGCAACCAGGAGGTTGGTCATACCTCTGCAATTTAGGGGCTTCCTTCTAACCTTGGCCCATGATATTCCCCTTGCAGGACACTTAGGCCAGAACAAGACTTGGGACAGGCTTGTCCCTCACTTTCACTGGCCTCATATGTCAGAAGATGCCAAGGAGTTTTGTCGCTCCTGTGTCACCGGCCAAGCCAGTGGCAAATCAGGTGGCACAACAAAGCCCCCCCTTATACCTCTACCTGTGGTGGGGGTGCCCTTTGAGAGAGATGGGATTGACATTGTTGGACCAATGGATCCCCAAACAGCATCTGGGCACAGATTTATCCTGGTGGTAGTGGAACATGCCACCAGGTACCCAGAGGCAATTCCCCTGAGGACCACAACAGCTCCTGTTGTGGCAAGGGCCCTACTTGGAGTTTTCTCCAGAGTGGGCTTTCCAAAGGAGGTACTTTCAGACAGAGGTACTAACTTTATGTCTGGATACTTAAAGGCAATGTGGAAGGAGTGTGGAGTGAACTACAAGTTCACCACACCCTATCACCCACAGTGTAATGGACTTGTTGAGAGATTCAACAAGACCCTAAAGGAATGATAAAAGGGTTACCAGAAAAGCTTAGGCGAAGATGGGACATCCTTTTACCCTGCTTGCTCTTTGCTTACAGAGAGGTCCCACAGAAGGGGGTTGGCTACAGCCCTTTTGAACTTTTGTTTGGCCACCTTGTGAGGGGTCCATTGTGTTTGGTGAAGGAAGGATGGGAGTTACCTCTCAAAAAGCCTAAGCTTGACATTGTGGACTATGTACTTGGTCTCCGCTCCAGGATGGCTGAGTACATGGAGAGAGCATCCAAAAACCTGGAGGCCAGCCAAGAATTACAGAAAGCTTGGCATGACCAAAAGGCTGTTCTGACTGAGTACCAGCCAGGGCAGAAGGTGTGGGTGTTGGAGCCAGTTTCCCCAGCAGCTCTCCAGGACAAATGGTCTGGACCCTACACCATACTGGAAAAGAAGGGGGAGGTCACCTACTTGGTGGACCTTGGAACCTCTAGGAGCCCCCACAGGGTGCTCCATGTGAACAGATTGACAGCATTTGTTGACAGGGAAGACATGGGCTTGCTCATGGCTACAGATGGGGATCAGGAGGAAGAGAGTGACCCTCTCCCAGACCTGCTTTCCAAGAACCCTGATGATGGCTCAGTTGATGGAGTAGCCTTGGCAGGCAGCCTCACTGAACAGCAACAGATGGACTACAGACAGGTTTTGCAAGCCCATAGACACATGTTTTCACTCACACCCAGTCAGCCTAACTGGTGCACCCATGTGGTGGACACTGGTGACAGTCTACCTGTGAAGAATAAAATTTACAGGCAACCTGACCATGGCAGGGATTGTATCAAGGCTGAGGTGCAGAAAATGTTAGAACTTGGAGTGATTGAGCCATCAGAGAGCCCCTGGGCCAGCCCAGTATTCCTTGTGCCAAAACCTCATACCCAAGATGGAAAGAGAGAAATGAGATTTTGTGTGGACTATAGAGGTCTCAATGCTGTCACTAGGACAGATGCTCATCCCATTCCAAGGGCAGATGAGCTCATTGATAGATTGGCTTCTGCCAAATATCTGAGCACATTTGACTTGACAGCTGGCTATTGGCAAATCAGGTTAGCTGAGGAGTCTAAGGCCAAGACAGCATTCTCTACCCCCAGTGGACATTATCAGCTTGTGGTGATGCCCTTTGGTTTGAAGAATGCACCTGCCACCTTCCAAAGGTTGGTGAATCAAGTCCTTTCTGGGTTGGATGACTTTTGCGCAGCATATCTAGATGATATTGCTGTCTTTAGCTCTACCTGGGAGGATCACCTGATCCACCTGAAGAAGGTTCTGGAGGCCCTGCAAAAGGCAGGCCTGACTATCAAGGCTACCAAGTGCCAGATAGGGCAGAGCAAGGTTGTGTACTTGGGCCACCTAGTAGGTGGGGGTCAAGTTCAACCATTGGAGAGCAAGATCCAGGCCATACAGGACTGGGCTCCTCCAACTACCCAGACACAAGTCAGAGCCTTCTTGGGCCTGACTGGGTATTACAGGACGTTTGTAAAGAACTATGGGTCCATTGTGACACCATTAAATGATTTGACATCCAAGAAGATGCCCAAAAAGGTTCAGTGGACAGTTAGCTGTCAAAAGGCATTTGCTGACCTGAAGAAGGCCATGTGCTCTGCACCTATCCTGAAGAGTCCTGACTACTCCAAAGAGTTTATTGTCCAAACAGATGCTTCTGAGTTGGGAGTGGGAGCTGTGCTTTCACAACTTAATGTAGATGGTCAAGACCAGCCCATTGCTTTTATTAGCAGGAGGCTGACCCCTAGAGAGAAACGTTGGCCAGCTATTGAGAGGGAGGCCTTTGCTGTGGTTTGGGCCCTGAAGAAGCTGAGGCCATACTTGTTTGGTACTCACTTCCTAATTCAGACAGACCATAAGCCCCTCTTGTGGCTTAATCAGATGAAGGGAGAAAACCCCAAACTACTCAGGTGGTCCATTTCCCTACAGGGGATGGACTTTACAGTGGAGCACCGCCCAGGGACTGACCATGTTAATGCAGATGGTCTCTCCAGGTACTTCCACTTAGAAAATGAAGACTTATCTGGTCAAGCTTAAGTTTAATGTCCCTGCGGGGGGTTGTGTAGCAGAGTAGGGTCTGCTTTCCTATGGTCACCCCAATTTTTGCTTTTTGCTTCACTGGTTTTCGATTTAATGTGGCTGTGGGCCTGCTAATCAGACCCACAGCCTGCTGTTCTCGCTCTAAATTCACAGACATGTACTATAGGTACATCACCAATTTGGTACTGGACACCTTGTCAGCCCCTGTACCATGCACTATAGGTGCTCAGGGCATAGGTGCATTCAAGGCCTACCAGGGGCTGCAGCATATCTTTTGCCACCCCTGGCTGGTACTTAAATTGACACAACTGGCTGATCACTCAGCTGGGGAAAGGTGGTGTAAGCACCCCTTGCTTAGATATAGTATGCCTATATCTAAACCTATACCTGGACACATATATGCCTATCAGTCACTCCTATGGCAGGCCTTAACAATCCTGGAGGCAGAGTGCTTGGTTTTATGTGAGATGGTGCTCTAGCATGAGCTGAGCCTGTCTGCAGCTTTCGGAACCGTTTCCTTATAGCTGTTCCAGTGATACTGCCATACCATATACTTAAGTGCATTATAATCCTAGCGGTTAATGCTAACTTTGGTTTGGCTTTATCAAAACATGTCGTGCTTGGTGTCATACACTTTGGAATACTAACCCCTCGCCAGTTCTGGTGACGGGGGTAGCATTCCACCCTTCTAGAGGGAAAAGACATGTTACTTTACTTAAAACGCGGTTAATCCTAACCAGAGCCCCAGCATCACAAAATGGATGCTGCTGCCACAGACACGGGTCTGGCCTCCTGCTGCTGACCGAAACTCACCCAAGGACACTTGATCAAAGGATCTCCTGTCACAGGGAGGTGTCACACCACCCCAGACAGGAGATAGTGGATTGTAGCAGGGAGGGTTGAATGAAACTAGACACTGCCAGGGGCGCACTGCCTTGTGCACCCAAGGCTCCCTCGAAGCTGTGCATTAGAGTTTGAGAAGCTCCAGCCCCGAGCAGCTTTTGCACCAAAGCTCAACCCTCCACACTTGACGAGTGCTGCGTGGTGCCCTTTTGCATTTTCCTGCTTGACGCATTGGTCCGGTCGCTTGCCCGTTGGCTAGTGGCCCCAGAACCGACGAACCTTTGAATTTACACAGCTGGTCTGGTTGCTCCAGACTGGCCTTCGCTCCCCTGAAAAGGAGCACCCGCTCTGACCTTGCTGGTCCGAGTGTTAGGCCATCTTCGAATCCTGCGTGGGTTGCCTTTGCCAAGGCTTGTTGACTCTGATCTTGAAGCCGACATCGCCTACAGCGAGAGCCTATGTGGGACATCTCGTGATTCACTTCAAGACATCCTTGGTGCCCCAGAGACCACGTGGCAGCGGAGAGAAGCTACACGACATCGACCTGATTGCGCCCAACATTGCCTGGTTCCTTCCTGGTCACTGGCTAGTGACCCAGACTCTGTCCCCTCTGCTTTCAGGTACTCTTCAACTTCGATCCACCCTTGGATCGCACCGGACACTTCTCTTCTGGACGCCTGCAGCATCTTCATCTCCAGGCACCCTAGATCTTCGTGACGAAACCCGACACATCTTCGCACCTGTGCACCCGCTTCCTGTGGGTGAGGTAACTCTTGAACACCGGTGCTCCTGTAGTGGTACACACCTCTAGTGTCTAAGTCTAAAGTCTTGTCCTTCTAGTCCAGTCGGAAGACTCTTACAACTGTAACACGATAACTTTTACGCACCATTGACTTTGCATTGGTGCATGCGTGTGCTTTCTGCACTGCACCCGAATCCCGCGGGCTACTCCCGTCCTAACTGCTGTTAGTCCAGTGTAGTCCCAGCGATTCCCAGGGCCCTGGGCCTTACCCCCGATCGATTAGTGATTGTTATACCACTTTCTTGATATATGGTTTAAGTGGCCACCGGCCTCATCCATAAACGTGCAACTTGTATATGTTATATTGTGCTTTTGTTTAAACGCTTGTGCTTCATTGCTCATAAAGAGTAGTGGGGATTATTCTGAGAATAAATACATATATTTTTATAATATATAACTTGTGTGGTGTCCTTTCATTCGATATTACAGGATTGCATATGGTTAAACAGCTGGCTTCACATGCCCTCTTGAGTTAAGCCTTTAAGGCTGCTTAGTCCATGCTACCCCTAGGATAGCTTGTCTATAAGGTTGACTTACAACCATCACCATAAGGGATTGTTTGGACTGATACAAGGTGCCCACAGAACTGTGGACATCATATACCAGGCCAACTTCTCACATTGGTGAGCAGCGGTGCGGATTTGAGCTTGCTGTTGTTTTACCATTGCAATCTTTTTATCAAATTGGAAGATCACATTAAGTACCTAGGTACATATATACAAAGCCTAGCATATTTAAGTTCTACTGAACTTAGTAGTTGTAGATAAAAGGACTTAGCACACCCTGACTACAACTCACTAGCAAGGTACAGTAGGAAAACACTTAGTGTAGGTAAGTGCATCACTTACACCTCACTAGAGTCATGTCTGCCACAGGTGAAGCTCCAAGCTCTCTACCTTTGGTGGTTGACCCTCCACAGGCAACCTCAGACTATGACAAATTCAGCCATAGAGACCTGAGTGCCCTGTGCACTGCCAGGAAGCTGAACAAGGGTCACAACCCTACCATTCCTATCATGATAGCCATCCTGGAGAATGATGACCTTGAGAAAGGCAGAATAGTCCCCTCAAGATAGGAGAAGGAATACATCCCCCAGATAGTGAGAACACCTCCCCAGAAGTAGAACATGAGGAGGTAGACCCTGAATCAGAAGGTGAAGAGTCAGATCATGATCAAGGGGATAACCAGGTCCCAGTGGCAAGGCTTAGCCAAGCCAACTTGGACCTACATGGAAATTGAGAGGGCCAGCCCCTTCCCAAAGTACATAACATAGTTCTCCCAGGCAATAGAAGGGAGAGATCTCTTTCAAGAGATTCTCACAGTTTCTAGTGCCTCAAGAGAATCTCAAAGGGGAATGACTTCTGCCCAGAAAATAGAGCATGAGGCCAGGATGAGAGCTGTTAAACTCCAAATACAGAGGGAGGAAGTAGCCCTGGCTCAAGCTAGACTTGCTTTGGCAAGAGAACAGAAGTTGAGTGGGGAGATCCCCACTGGTGGCAGCACTATCCCTAAGGATAAAGACAGGTCCTATGACAATAGAAACCTGAGTAAGATTGTGCCCCCCTACAGAGATGGGGATGACATCCACAAATGGATAACTGCTCTGGAGAGGGCCTTCATGGTACAGCAGGTCCCTCAAGATCAGTGGGCAGCAATCTTGTGGCTCTCCTTTTCTGAGAAAGGGAGAGATAAGCTCCTCACAGTTAGACCTGAGGATGCTAAAAACTACTCTGTCTTGAAGAGTGCTCTTATTGAAGGGTTTGGCCTAACCACTGAGCAATACAGGTTGTTGTTCAGAGACACCCAAAAAGCACAGACTCAAGACTGGACTGATTTTGTTGATTGTGCCACTAAGGCTCTGGAGGGTTGGTTGCAGGGAAGTAAAGTCTCAGACTATACAGGATTGTACAATCTTATAATGAGAGAGCAGATCCTTAATAACTGTCAGAGCCAGCTATTGCATCAACACCTTGTAGACTCTGATCTGACCTCTCCCCAAGAATTGGGAAAGAAGGCAGACAAATGGGTCAGAACAAGGGTTAAGCAGAAACCCCAGAACCAAGGAGGTGATCAAAAGAAAGCAGACCAGAAGGGTGGAAATCAGAAAGATAAAGACCAGAAGTCTTCTACAGGCCCCCAAACTAGTAATAAGGAGGGTGGTTCCCAAAATGGAAACAAGAAAAAGAAGAATGATGGCCCAAAGAAACCATGGTGCAACTTTTGCAAGTCCACTTCTCATTGGGGAAATGAATGCACCAAGAACAATCCAGTCTCTACCACTGCAGCCCCTAAGGCAACTGCTCCCCCTAGTACAGTCAGCAGTGGTAGTACACAACCCAAGGCGGTAGCAGGGTTAACCCCGGGTACTGAGATGGAGTCTGGCTTAGTCAGAATCCCTACTCAGGCAGTTCTGCTATATGATGTGGACCTATCTGTGTCCACACCTATGAGTCCCAATACTTTGGGCAAATATAGACAGACGCCTTTAATTAATGAGAAACTGGCTCAGACCTACAGGGACACTTGTGCCAGTGTCACTATGGTGACACCTAACTTTGTGGACCCTGGACAAATCATACTAGGTGAGAACTACCTAGTGACTAATGCTAGCAATGCCACTACTACACATAGTGTGGCTGTTGTTAAATTCTCCTGGAGAAGGGTAACTGGCCTCAAGAAAGTTGTTGTTAGTGCAGACCTCCCTGTAGACTGTCTTTTGGGCAATGACCTAGAGGAATCATTATGGTCAGAAGTGGAGTACAGGACTCATGCAGAAATGCTAGGGATATCAGCCCATGTCCTTGCTGTAACCAGGTCCCAGGCCAAGAAGTGCCTACCTGAACCTGTGGTGGATCTTGAAACAATAGACCATCCACAACCCAAGAGAAGGAGCAAGAGAGGAAAGGTAGAGCCTTCCCACTTGCCCCAGGTTGAGGATCAGACCTCACAGGAGGGTGATTCTGTGATCCAAGAGGAGACTGTCCTTGAAGAGCTTGAACCTGATCAGGTTGAGTTTCTGGGGACAGGGGGACCCTCAGGGGCAGACCTGGGGCAGGCTCAGTTGACTTGCCCTTCCATTGAACCCCTCAGACAGCAAGCTGCTGCTGAGGCTGCTGGGAATGCTCAAGGTAACCATAAAGTACATTGGGATGATGGGCTCCTTTATTCAGAGGCTAGAGACCCCAAGCCTGGTGCAACCAGGAGGTTGGTCATACCTCTGCAATTTAGGGGCTTCCTTCTAACCTTGGCCCATGATATTCCCCTTGCAGGACACTTAGGCCAGAACAAGACTTGGGACAGGCTTGTCCCTCACTTTCACTGGCCTCATATGTCAGAAGATGCCAAGGAGTTTTGTCGCTCCTGTGTCACCGGCCAAGCCAGTGGCAAATCAGGTGGCACAACAAAGCCCCCCCTTATACCTCTACCTGTGGTGGGGGTGCCCTTTGAGAGAGATGGGATTGACATTGTTGGACCAATGGATCCCCAAACAGCATCTGGGCACAGATTTATCCTGGTGGTAGTGGAACATGCCACCAGGTACCCAGAGGCAATTCCCCTGAGGACCACAACAGCTCCTGTTGTGGCAAGGGCCCTACTTGGAGTTTTCTCCAGAGTGGGCTTTCCAAAGGAGGTACTTTCAGACAGAGGTACTAACTTTATGTCTGGATACTTAAAGGCAATGTGGAAGGAGTGTGGAGTGAACTACAAGTTCACCACACCCTATCACCCACAGTGCAATGGGCTTGTTGAGAGATTCAACAAGACCCTAAAGGGAATGATAAAAGGGTTACCAGAAAAGCTTAGGCGAAGATGGGACATCCTTTTACCCTGCTTGCTCTTTGCTTACAGAGAGGTCCCACAGAAGGGGGTTGGCTACAGCCCTTTTGAACTTTTGTTTGGCCACCTTGTGAGGGGTCCATTGTGTTTGGTGAAGGAAGGATGGGAGTTACCTCTCAAAAAGCCTAAGCTTGACATTGTGGACTATGTACTTGGTCTCCGCTCCAGGATGGCTGAGTACATGGAGAGAGCATCCAAAAACCTGGAGGCCAGCCAAGAATTACAGAAAGCTTGGCATGACCAAAAGGCTGTTCTGACTGAGTACCAGCCAGGGCAGAAGGTGTGGGTGTTGGAGCCAGTTTCCCCAGCAGCTCTCCAGGACAAATGGTCTGGACCCTACACCATACTGGAAAAGAAGGGGGAGGTCACCTACTTGGTGGACCTTGGAACCTCTAGGAGCCCCCACAGGGTGCTCCATGTGAACAGATTGACAGCATTTGTTGACAGGGAAGACATGGGCTTGCTCATGGCTACAGATGGGGATCAGGAGGAAGAGAGTGACCCTCTCCCAGACCTGCTTTCCAAGAACCCTGATGATGGCTCAGTTGATGGAGTAGCCTTGGCAGGCAGCCTCACTGAACAGCTACAGATGGACTACAGACAGGTTTTGCAAGCCCATAGACACATGTTTTCACTCACACCCAGTCAGCCTAACTGGTGCACCCATGTGGTGGACACTGGTGACAGTCTACCTGTGAAGAATAAAATTTACAGGCAACCTGACCATGGCAGGGATTGTATCAAGGCTGAGGTGCAGAAAATGTTAGAACTTGGAGTGATTGAGCCATCAGAGAGCCCCTGGGCCAGCCCAGTATTCCTTGTGCCAAAACCTCATACCCAAGATGGAAAGAGAGAAATGAGATTTTGTGTGGACTATAGAGGTCTCAATGCTGTCACTAGGACAGATGCTCATCCCATTCCAAGGGCAGATGAGCTCATTGATAGATTGGCTTCTGCCAAATATCTGAGCACATTTGACTTGACAGCTGGCTATTGGCAAATCAGGTTAGCTGAGGAGTCTAAGGCCAAGACAGCATTCTCTACCCCCAGTGGACATTATCAGCTTGTGGTGATGCCCTTTGGTTTGAAGAATGCACCTGCCACCTTCCAAAGGTTGGTGAATCAAGTCCTTTCTGGGTTGGATGACTTTTGCGCAGCATATCTAGATGATATTGCTGTCTTTAGCTCTACCTGGGAGGATCACCTGATCCACCTGAAGAAGGTTCTGGAGGCCCTGCAAAAGGCAGGCCTGACTATCAAGGCTACCAAGTGCCAGATAGGGCAGAGCAAGGTTGTGTACTTGGGCCACCTAGTAGGTGGGGGTCAAGTTCAACCATTGGAGAGCAAGATCCAGGCCATACAGGACTGGGCTCCTCCAACTACCCAGACACAAGTCAGAGCCTTCTTGGGCCTGACTGGGTATTACAGGACGTTTGTAAAGAACTATGGGTCCATTGTGACACCATTAAATGATTTGACATCCAAGAAGATGCCCAAAAAGGTTCAGTAGACAGTTAGCTGTCAAAAGGCATTTGCTGACCTGAAGAAGGCCATGTGCTCTGCACCTATCCTGAAGAGTCCTGACTACTCCAAAGAGTTTATTGTCCAAACAGATGCTTCTGAGTTGGGAGTGGGAGCTGTGCTTTCACAACTTAATGTAGATGGTCAAGACCAGCCCATTGCTTTTATTAGCAGGAGGCTGACCCCTAGAGAGAAACGTTGGCCAGCTATTGAGAGGGAGGCCTTTGCTGTGGTTTGGGCCCTGAAGAAGCTGAGGCCATACTTGTTTGGTACTCACTTCCTAATTCAGACAGACCATAAGCCCCTCTTGTGGCTTAATCAGATGAAGGGAGAAAACCCCAAACTACTCAGGTGGTCCGTTTCCCTACAGGGGATGGACTTTACAGTGGAGCACCGCCCAGGGACTGACCATGTTAATGCAGATGGTCTCTCCAGGTACTTCCACTTAGAAAATGAAGACTTATCTGGTCAAGCTTAAGTTTAATGTCCCTGCGGGGGGTTGTGTAGCAGAGTAGGGTCTGCTTTCCTATGGTCACCCCAATTTTTGCTTTTTGCTTCACTGGTTTTCGATTTAATGTGGCTGTGGGCCTGCTAATCAGACCCACAGCCTGCTGTTCTCGCTCTAAATTCACAGACATGTACTATAGGTACATCACCAATTTGGTACTGGACACCTTGTCAGCCCCTGTACCATGCACTATAGGTGCTCAGGGCATAGGTGCATTCAAGGCCTACCAGGGGCTGCAACATATCTTTTGCCACCCCTGGCTGGTACTTAAATTGACACAACTGGCTGATCACTCAGCTGGGGAAAGGTGGTGTAAGCACCCCTTGCTTAGATATAGTATGCCTATATCTAAACCTATACCTGGACACATATATGCCTATCAGTCACTCCTATGGCAGGCCTTAACAATCCTGGAGGCAGAGTGCTTGGTTTTATGTGAGATGGTGCTCTAGCATGAGCTGAGCCTGTCTGCAGCTTTCGGAACCGTTTCCTTATAGCTGTTCCAGTGATACTGCCATACCATATACTTAAGTGCATTATAATCCTAGCGGTTAATGCTAACTTTGGTTTGGCTTTATCAAAACATGTCGTGCTTGGTGTCATACACTTTGGAATACTAACCCCTCGCCAGTTCTGGTGATGGGGGTAGCATTCCACCCTTCTAGAGGGAAAAGACATGTTACTTTACTTAAAACGCGGTTAATCCTAACCAGAGCCCCAGCATCACAAAATGGATGCTGCTGCCACAGACACGGGTCTGGCCTCCTGCTGCTGACCGAAACTCACCCAAGGACACTTGATCAAAGGATCTCCTGTCACAGGGAGGTGTCACACCACCCCAGACAGGAGATAGTGGATTGTAGCAGGGAGGGTTGAATGAAACTAGACACTGCCAGGGGCGCACTGCCTTGTGCACCCAAGGCTCCCTCGAAGCTGTGCATTAGAGTTTGAGAAGCTCCAGCCCCGAGCAGCTTTTGCACCAAAGCTCAACCCTCCACACTTGACGAGTGCTGCGTGGTGCCCTTTTGCATTTTCCTGCTTGACGCATTGGTCCGGTCGCTTGCCCGTTGGCTAGTGGCCCCAGAACCGACGAACCTTTGAATTTACACAGCTGGTCTGGTTGCTCCAGACTGGCCTTCGCTCCCCTGAAAAGGAGCACCCGCTCTGACCTTGCTGGTCCGAGTGTTAGGCCATCTTCGAATCCTGCGTGGGTTGCCTTTGCCAAGGCTTGTTGACTCTGATCTTGAAGCCGACATCGCCTACAGCGAGAGCCTATGTGGGACATCTCGTGATTCACTTCAAGACATCCTTGGTGCCCCAGAGACCACGTGGCAGCGGAGAGAAGCTACACGACATCGACCTGATTGCGCCCAACATTGCCTGGTTCCTTCCTGGTCACTGGCTAGTGACCCAGACTCTGTCCCCTCTGCTTTCAGGTACTCTTCAACTTCGATCCACCCTTGGATCGCACCGGACACTTCTCTTCTGGACGCCTGCAGCATCTTCATCTCCAGGCACCCTAGATCTTCGTGACGAAACCCGACACATCTTCGCACCTGTGCACCCGCTTCCTGTGGGTGAGGTAACTCTTGAACACCGGTGCTCCTGTAGTGGTACACACCTCTAGTGTCTAAGTCTAAAGTCTTGTCCTTCTAGTCCAGTCGGAAGACTCTTACAACTGTAACACGATAACTTTTACGCACCATTGACTTTGCATTGGTGCATGCGTGTGCTTTCTGCACTGCACCCGAATCCCGCGGGCTACTCCCGTCCTAACTGCTGTTAGTCCAGTGTAGTCCCAGCGATTCCCAGGGCCCTGGGCCTTACCCCTGATCGATTAGTGATTGTTATACCACTTTTTTGATGTATGGTTTAAGTGGCCACCGGCCTCATCCATAAACGTGCAACTTGTATATGTTATATTGTGCTTTTGTTTAAACGCTTGTGCTTCATTGCTCATAAAGAGTAGTGGGGATTATTCTGAGAATAAATACATATATTTTTATAATATATAACTTGTGTGGTGTCCTTTCATTTGATATTACAGGATTGCATATGGTAAAACAGCTGGCTTCACATGCCCTCTTGAGTTAAGCCTTTAAGGCTGCTTAGTCCATGCTACCCCTAGGATAGCTTGTCTATAAGGTTGACTTACAACCATCACCATAATGGATTGTTTGGACTGATACAAGGTGCCCACAGAACTGTGGACATCATATACAAGGCCAACTTCTCACAGAGTTCCTTGTGAACATTGTTCAACCGCAAGATGGCCTGCCATCAAGGTTTGTGCCGTTGAAAAGCTCCATAGGTCCTACTTCCAGAGTTTGACCAGGAGTAGGCGAAATCCGAGGCCGGCGAACCCTCACCGAATTCGGCCTGGTGAAGAGCAGCGAGGGATCTAGCGAGAAAAAGCTCCAGAAAAGTTTCTATGTCCGAAGGTAAAAACTGTGGCTGGGACCTATCGTGAGTGGTTGCCGAGCAGGGCTCCATCACGGTCGGCTTCAAACTTTGACTTTGACCCGGTCTATCGCGACCAGATGTCTCGATAAGGTGATATAGGTTTCTATGTGTTAGAAATTGCTAAATCTTCAAAAATTCATATCTCCGTTTCCCTAAATTAGATTTTTGTTGTTTTGGTGGCATTTCAAAGATAACAATATTTCCAAGTTTTGTAAGTTGGTGTCAGATTTTTATTATGCATGGTGTCTTAATTATTCACTAAATTGGTGTTTTTAAATGCTTTACATACCTGTCTTTGGAGTTAATCCTGCCTGCTCGCAGCCAAGTTACCAAGCATTGAGCATAGGAATCATTTCCTAAGACCTATTCTGAGCCCTATCCTGTGTTAGTGGCCTTAGAGCCAGTGACAGATATAGATTTGCCCCTACCAATAATCTACTTTACAACAGCTATGATTCCTGATTGAGAAGAAGTGGTTCTGTTATGTTTTATATCACTGGAATGGTAATGATAAATCCTCTTTACTGGTAACATTGGATGTAAAATTACTATTTTAGAAATACCACTTTTAGAAAGTTGGCAATTCTCTGCTCTTAAAGCTCTGTGTGCCTGCAGCCTGTCCCCAATACACATCTGTGGAGTGGGTGACAGTTTGACTGTATGCATTCCCCCTAGACAGTCACACAGAAAGGAAGGTTGGGTGTGTCTGAGGGCCCATTTGCATGCTGATGGCTCATCCTATACCAAAAGGGGTGATGAGCGGAGCATTTGAGCACATCAAACACCCACCCCCAGTCAACTGATCTGGGTTTAATAAATAATCATTCTTGAGCTCACTCTACCACCCCAGTTCAGACATGGCCATATGCAAATCAGTCTGATGGCTCCTCCTGGGCAGAATGGGAGGGAGGAGCTGACACTTACACCTGAATAGGCAGTCTCCTGGCCCCACACAAAGGGTTGAATGCCCCCTTCTGTAGTGAGTATCCAGCCATGGCTGGGATATAAAGACTCTTGTGCACTTCAAAGACCCTTCTTGAAGTCACCGCCACTTCACAGGCACAACTGGCTATACTGGTCCGTGACTCCACCAAATCAGACATGTTTGAACCTGTAAAGAAGCTCTTTCAGGACGCAGGCCTGCTGTGCTGCTACAAGGAATGTCACTCTGCTGAACTGCTGCTTTGGAAGAGCTGCTTTTCTGCTGTGCTGCCCTGCTGCCTCCTACCCTCTGACCCTGCTCAGGAAGAATTGGACTCTGCTTGAACCCAGTGCGATCTTCAAGGGCTTGTTTCCTTGCCTCCTGTTTCTGAGACACATGGATATCAAAGTCTCACCCCACCTCCTGTGCCTGTTTCATTGGAAGTGGACCCAGGTGCTTGTCCAGTCGAACCAACATATCTCCTGTCCGCGTAGCAGAACAGACACATCATTGCTGTTGTGGGAGCAGGATTAGAGCATTGCAATCGGAACCAGCCATAAAGAACCAATGCATTGGAACAAATGCCTTGCCACCGCTGCTGTGTGGAAAGATCAACACACCCCCTTGACTGCATCAAGAAACCTGGTACATTGCTTGGGTAAACCCTGCATCTTGCTGTTGTGACCAGGATGAAGGGACTTTGTTCAACAGGCCTTGCATGGCTCCTGTATCTAGCCTGCACTCTATCACAGTCAGCCTGAACTCTTGACTTTTCCCCAGTCCAGAGCGACCAGATAACTCCCACAGGTGCTTATTGCTTCTAATTGCTATTTTTCATTTAATCTTTTAAAAAGCATGAAATACTTTAAACATTGCCTCTTAAATTAAGCCTGGCTACTCTATCTCAAGCTACCAGAGGGTGAGCACAGGTTAATTTATGCTGTGTGTCTCACTTACCCTGACTAGGACTATAGTTCCTGCATGAACAGGGTGCATTCCTCTGCGAGCTGGAAACCCAATTTCTAAGATTGGTGATCAGCGGTGGGACAGGACTTGTGTTTGTGCAGTACCATACTGTGACTTAGTGTACACTAGTACTCCATATCTAGACCAATTAAAACTCTTTTAAATTCTCCCTGAATGGCATTATAATTGTTTCCCAAAATCATGTTTCCGTCTGAAGAAGCAGCATCTGCACCTGAAAAGATGGATTTTGAGCTGGCAAAGCTGGGGACCTAAACTCTGGTCCAGCCTAAGAAATTTTGCAAGGGGGTTGTTCTGTCTACTAAAGGTTTCACCAAGAAGGTGAAACTGCTAAAACCACTGAGAGCCTGGGCAGAAGCTCGCAATGCAGGGCCTATGACCCAAGAAGAGGATGATCAGGAGATTGGGGATGATGAAAAACTGGACCAGGGTTTAGTGGGGAACCTGGCTCTGTCTGTGGAAAAGGAAGCCATCATCTTGTCAGGAGCAGTGGTTGTCCCCCAGGGCAGGGAGCAGCATCTCATCCAGGAACTTGCCCCCAGAGGAGCTGGAGGACAGGGGGGAGGAGGGAGGAAAGAAAGCTGAAGGTGGAGTATGCCAAATTAGAGCTGGACCAAAACATGCCGAATTGGAAAAGGAGCAAGTTCTAACAGAGAAAAGGCCAGTTATGGAGGAAAGAAAGATGGCCTATGAGCTAAGCCTCAGAGAGCTGGATATAAGAGCACTTCAGGTGGAGTCCAGCAGAAATAGTGTCAGCGTATCTAGAGTGTATACGGCTGAAGCAGGGTTCCGCATACCAAAATACTTGGTGCCCAGTTATGTGGTAGGGGATGACATAGATAAATGGTATGCAGCCTATAACGGGGCTCTAAGGGTGCATGCACAATGTTCCTGAGAAGTCCTGGGTTGTCGTTTGTGGAGATACATGCCTACAGTGGGAAGAAACACACTCTTGACTCTGGGGGTAGAGGAACAGACACACTACACTGCACTGAAAGCCATTCTGTTCAGTAAGTTTGATCTGACCTCTGAGAGATATAGGGAGAGATTCAGGGGCAGCAACAGGATCTCATCACAGACATGGGTGATTTCCTTGACTATGCCAGAAAGGCACTGAAGGGGTGGGAGGGTCAGCAAGGTTGATGATTTTTCAGGGCTGTCCAACTTAATTTTGAAGGAGTGCATGATTGACATTTGTTTTCCAGAGCTGCACCAACCCCTGGTTGATACCAAGCTGAATGACCCCAGGAAGCGAGATGAGAAGGAAGATAGCACCAGAGTGTCCAAGAAGATATCAGGGGGAGAAATTTTAAAAGGGTAGTTAAGATTTCCCACCAGAAGAAGAGGGGGGGGTGGTATGAAAAGGGAATTCTCTCAAGGCTCCCAAAATATCCCACAAGGGAAAGGATGTAATTCCCAAACTGGCCACCAGAAGAAGAGCTTCCCTGACAAGATTCAGCCCAAAACTCTCAAGTGCTATGAGTGTTTTGAGTATGGGCATTACAAGGGGTATCCCAAGTGCCCCAAAAGAGTGCAACCTCATACTGGAAGAAAGGTCCCAGGTGTGGTGAGGGTAGTGCACTGGGAAGTACTTTGTCCGAGTAAGTGGGGGGAGTTCAGTGAGGTTACCCTATTTTCCCTGGGTGAAGGTGAGATGGTTCCTAAATCCATGTGCCATCAAATATTGCAAAGTATAGGCAGTGGGTTAGCATCAATGGACAAGGTGTTGAGGTTCTGAGGGACACAGGTGACAGTAAAACTATGGTAAGGGGTCAGCTGACGTCCCCTGAGCAGGTACTACCCAATGCATTCCACCAGTTTGTTTTAGCTGGCAAATAGGAGCGTCACTGTCCAGTGGACTTGTTCCATTTCATTTGGGGGGTCTCAGCCGTTCTGAAAGTTGCAGTGAGCCCTGCCATGCTGGTGTAGTGTTTGTTTGGTAATGAACTTGAGCACACAACCTGGAAGGAATTGTCTTTCAAGGCACACCTGGGAATCTTAACGGTTGCCTAAGTGGGTATGTGCTACCACCAGGTCCAAGTCTGCTCAAGAAAGGCTGGAGTCTAGATAAATGCCTCAGTCAGCTGCTAAGAAAGGGAAAGGCAGAGGGCATAAGAAACCAGCCCCTGAACGTCTCCCAGTTGAGGCTGAAAGGACCTATGCTGGGCTGCCCAGAGCACACCAAGGAGGGCATTAGCCTAGGGAACCTCAGACTGACACAGCATGTCACCGATCCACACACTCTGCCGTACACACCATCTACCCGGTGTGTTCACCACTGTTGGACTTCGCCCTTTCTGGAGGGTCAATGGCAGACTTTTTTGCCTTTGCCCTCCTGGTTTTTGAGCCCATTTGTGTTGGCTTTTAGAACTCCGCGCACCTTACTATGGCTAACCAGTGCTAATGTGCTTGTGCTCTTTCCTTAAAACTTGGTAGAATTGGCTTATACACAACTGGCATATTTAATTTACTTGTAAGTCCCGGGAAATGTGGCACTGCCTGTGCCAAAGGCCTGTAAACTAAATGCTACTGATTGTGCCACCCACTTGAGTAGCACTGTAAGCAAGTCTCAGGCCTGCCATTGTAGCCTCTGTGTCCAGTTTAAACTGTCATGTCGGCCTGGCAAAATAAACGTTTTGCCAGGCTAAACCCTTCCTTTTTAATATATATATATAAGTTATCCCTAGGGTAGGCCCTGGACAGCATAGAGGGTTGGAAGCAATGTATTTAAAAAGAAGGACATGCACTTTTACGTTTTATATGTCGTGGTAGGAAAACACTCTTACATTTGTTTTTCAATATTGCAATGCCTACCTCTCCCATAGAATATCATTGGAGTAACCTCAATTCATTTAATATGCTGTCATTTCCAAATGGGTGTAGGTAACCAGTTCATATTTAGTGTCTTTGGAATTGCAAAATAAAATCTTAACTTATGGTGAAGTCAGATTTCAAATTACAATTTTGAAAATGCCCTTTTAGAAAGTTGGCAATTTCCTGCCGTAGCCATTTAGTCCCTGCTGCTTGTCTCTGGGTCACATGACTGGGTGCAGTTAACATTTAGGCTTTGTGCCTAGACAGCAACAATCAATGGGAGCTTAGGTGTGACTGGATGGGCCATCACTGGCAGGATGGGCGCTGGGAACTGAGAACTGCCCCACTTACACTTGAATAAGCTGCGTCTTGCCTCCTTAGAAAGGGCTGCATACCCTCTGTAGTTTGGATTAAGGCCAAGAAGCATGGCCATTTGTGCACCTCAAAAGCATACCTCTAGAAGCTTCTCCCCAGTTCAAATGCAAATTTGGGAGGAAATATTGAACCTCAGACACCATCTCTTCAGTACACTTCTGGGCCTGTGGGTACTCTGTCAGAAAGAAGGACTGCTGTGCTGCCACTCTGCTGGACTACTGACTTGAACGGACTGCTGCCCTGCTGGGCTGTCTACTGCCCATTTTGCCTAGGTGAGAAGGCAGGACTGGACCTGCAGCTCTTGAATTCAGAACCCTGGAGTGACTCAAGGGGCTAGTTAGCTGGCTTCCTGATCTGAAGCTTGAGGTACACAACTGGCTTCCAACAACGTTGCAGCTGCATCTGGACTCTGCCACCTTTGAGTGTCCTCTGACAAGTGGAGCTACCCCAGTCCTAGACCCTTGTCAGTGGGTATATTATGTGTTCTAACACCCACTGTGGATGCAGCAGAACCGATGTATCTCTAATCTGCTGTACGGCGCAACCCTGAGCAGTGTCAATGTCATGTCTTCTAGAAATGTCCCACCATGTATACCCCATGTCTACATACATTGTCCCATCCACACGACAATAACGATTCTAAACAGGTGACCTTTTACCTAGGAGCTTGCTCCTGTCTCCTCGACACCAGGCTTTCGTACCTGACTTACATAAACATGTCCCCAGGCACAGCAGAATTATTCTGTATAAGGATCACCACTTTTTTTCATCGTGGCCAACAGCCAGCATTGCATGATCACACTTGTTTGGAAAAGCATTGGTGATTGTTTTCATAACACCCATGATTGTTTTTAAAACATATTGATTCTAGAAAAAACCCTGGAGTGACTACTTTAGTATAAAAGATCCCCAACCCCCCCTACAAATTAGAGGAGAACTCCCTCCAAGCTGAAACGGGGGTCCTGCATGCCAAATCTCTGACAAGCAGCGGCCTCTCATCCCTTGCTGGATATCATCCTCGAAGTAGAGATGGGGTCCTATATTCCCAAACATCAGGTGAGGTGACTTGTTCTTCCCTGGAGGTTGCTACACACACATACACCTACACGTCCAGGTTAGGCTAGGTACATTTTAGCAAAATTACTTAGGGAGCACAT